>NC_134582.1:18155000-18755000 GCF_037038515.1 Microtus pennsylvanicus
TATCAACTGCTTTAAGCTCCATGATGTAACAAACTAAAGAAGGTAGATGCTGTGGAATGAGGGCTACATGGCTTCAGTCACCAAGGGACAATACCCACCCCTGTGCATTGCCACCCCACCTTACAACCCCACCCCAAAGCTCATTCTCAGATAACCTGGTAACTCTCGAGAAAAAAAATCTTAAAATTTCACTGGAGAAAAGACACACAAACTGTACACAATGAAGGAGGGAATCAGGAAGAGAGGGAAGAGCACGATCCAGAAGTTAATAGACCATGGGTTTAGTCTTGACACATGCAACTAAGTAAGAAAATTTTCTCTGTACACAGAATTCAATTGTGCACACCACTTATCTTTGAGAGGAATTCAAGGCTTCCCCTTATGTTCTTTCAGTTACTTGGTCATTGTATTTGCTTAAAAGACTTACAGTTAAAATAGCCACCTGCCTACAGACAAGCACCTCATCGAGATGATGTCGCCACAGCTAACAATAATACCAAGTGAAAATAGGTAAAAGAACAGTCTTCAACACATCTCTTTTTCATAAAGACAGGTAGGTGACCACCAAGCACTTTGCAGTAAGAAATACCCGTGTGGATCACTTGGCACAGGTCTCAGACCACACTCTAAGCCTAGCTCCCAAGTCATGGAAACTACTTCCTAAGACGGCAAGCACAGCTGGTGTCTCATTCAGTAGTCAGCATTGGCTTAAACGCTTTTTAGGCTAAACCTAATTTCCTAAAAATCTCTAAGAAAGATCATTTTCCATTTCGAAAGAAAAGACATTACTCCTTAAGTTCACCAACATCTTTAGTGTGTAATCATCAACATCTGTAATACATAATTACTAGGCGTACTGCAACTGCCCAGGCATGGTGGTACATGACTTTACTCCCAGCACTCAGGAAGCAGAGGCAGAAAGGTCCCTGAGTTTGAGGTCAGTCTGGTCTACAGAGTTCCAGGCCAGTCAGGGCTGCAAAGTGAGACCCTGTACCCCAGAGAGTGCTGGAAGAACCCTAGGGAGGGCAGCTTCACAATGTCAGCCAACTGTACAAGCATCTGCTCTGGACTTAACAACTCCCAATTCTGGAGGTTTATTCTAAAGCTATACGTGCATGTTTGTGACTTGAAATTAACTGAAACAAGACATGCTACGAGTCTTATTTAATTCTAAAAATCAAAATTTGTCAACAAACCAAATGTGGACACACAGTAAATGGGAGGGGGAAACGAGCAGGTGGGCAGATGTGCTAGCTACTTTTCTACTGCTCTGATAAAACCCTATGATCAGGGTAACCTACAAAAGTACAATTTTATTTTATTTATTTATCAGTTCCAGAGAGTCTGCCATGGCGTGGAGGCACAGCAGGCATGAGAGAAGGAAGAAGAAGAAGGCGGTTTACGTGCAAGCCAGCAGCATAAGGAGCAAACTGGATGCAGGGTGAAGCTGTCCATTAGGTCTCAAAGCCCACCCCAAATGCCATACTTCCTACAGCCAGGCTGCACCACCTTAACCTCCCCAAACAGCGCCACCAACTGGACACCAAGTGATCAGACATCCTACCTTACTGCAGATGCTGCTTATTCAAACCACAAGAAACAAGTGGCCTTCTGATATGTTAAACACAGAGAGTCTCCAAAACATACTAAATATTAAAAGCATGGTACAGGAAAATGATTATTTATTAAATGTGAAATGATGATAGTTTATACTATATTAAAAAATAAAACTATACCATTAAGTGTATAAAAAAATTCTAGAAAGCTACATCAAAACATTATAATAGCACAGTTGAAAGGAAGAAAAGGATAGCCATGGTCTTCCAAATGAGCACTTCTTAATAAGTGGGTTTATTTTAGGCTATGTGACAATATAACCCAAACAAAATAATAACAATAATAAATAATAATAATGACAATAACAACGACACGGTATTTAGTCTCCTTTCCAGATTGTACATCTATATTCAGAGACAAAGGTCAAAGAGTCTGTCTCTCAGCTAGCTGCTTCCCCTGTCTCCTGTATCACTCACTCTTTCCCAAACCTCAGAGGATCATAACATCATCTCATGATACTGAGGTTGGCGGTTCTATATTCTCAAGCCTGCTTTCATGACCAGAGCTTTCAGAAGTGGAACAGCTTGGAAACCGAAACAATACAACCTGACGTTCCTAAGACTGCACTAAAGGAAGCCTAGGAGTACAAAGAAGAAAGATCTGCAATGGGCTGAAGCCACTGGGTTTAGAGACATGAAAGTGATTGTTGAGTCTGTTACTTAAGGGCAACCATGTTTTCTAGCCTCCACAACAGTTTTTCCTGGGTGGTCTGACAAATATCCTGTGCTCTACAGACAACACCCGGCTGTCACCCTGGGTAAGCCTGTGCCCTGGAAACCACCCGAGACGCACACATCTATAATGGCCAACCCAGACCCAGTGTCAAGACACAGACCTGAGCCTAGGCAGTTTGGATGCTCACCTTACTAGACCGGGATGGAGGTGGGTGGTCCTTGGACTTCCCACAGGGCAGGGAACCCTGATTGCTCTTTGGGCTGACGAGGGAGGGGGACTTGATTGGGGAAGGGGGAGGGAAATGGGAGGAGGTGGCGGGGAAAAGACAGAAATCTTCAATCAATCAATCAATAAATAAATAGACCTGTGCAAGAGGGAGAAAAAAAAGACACAGACCTGACATAAGTGTTGAGCAGTTCACCATCCCTGCCATCTTCAGAACAAACCCTAATGGTTCAGATCAGCTGCCTGCTCAGATCTCCTTTAGAAGCCAAATTCCACAACTTCCTCTTACCCATCTAATCATTTCAGGCCGAGATGACAAGGAACCAGACTTCCAGCATATGTAAGGCACAACTCCTTGAAGACAGTGGGGAAAACGGGACCAGAGTGGAAAAGTCTAGAAGCCAACAGAGGCATGAGAGTCTCTGCACTGGGGTCCAGGAAAAAGACAAGATGGCTAGCCTTTCCCAAAACACTAGATTTTAAAGATCCTTCATCAGCCCTTCCATGATACAGAGCTATTGTGCCTAAATCCTTCCACAGTTTACTTTGCCTAAAACATTCCAGAAATGACTTTCCATGGTAACAAACTACATGGTCCAACGACACCTCAAGTCACAGTGCTTGCCCAACTGCTTGGGCTCTATGCAATCAACCTAATCTAATTTCTTCTTAATACCATGTCCTTGGTGGGGAGGGTGGGGTTAATAATAGTTTACTCTAGAGCTAAATATAAGTGCTCATGGCCCAGGAACATAGATTCAGGTCATCCCCAAATACCATGTTTCAATGGGATTAACAGCTTCATGATTTACTTGTATGTTAAAAATTTTACGCAATATATTTCAATCACATTCTTTCCCCTCCCCCAACTTCTCCCAGATGTTCCCCTACTTAGTAACAGAGAAAAAATAATGAATCAAGGCACTTTTTAAATACGTTGGTAGAAACATCACGTAGAGAAGTAGCAACATAGGGAAGTCTGTTCTGTAAGCTAGATGATGACATTCTTAGCCTTTTTGTTACCAAAAATTTTGGGGAGTCCCTCCATAGTCACCAAATGATACCAAGGAAATTAGGATTTCTCTTTTGGGATTCTAACTCTTATTAATAAAATTTAAGAATAGTCACAAATGGAAGTTGGAAAGTTGGAAGAAAGTTTTATTAAAGTTAAAAAAATAACAACAAAAACAAAGAAAAAAACAGGACAAGGACAGGACAAGCAAACAGTCAATCTCAGCAACTAACTGCCCAGAGATCCCAATGGAGGAGAGAAAAGCAAAGGAAGCCATGTTTTGTTTTTTGTTTGTTTACATTAAGCCAGCATGATGGTCATCAACACAGTGGCCAAGCAAAAGAAAGCATGATAGGAAATGCATGGCTACAGCCCTTTAAGCCACTACACCAGCTGACACGGATTCTGGGAAGGAAGAGCACAGCATCTCATTATCTCTTAAGCATGGCTTAAGGTATGTCCACCTTCCTGGGGGTAATCCTCCTTCCTGAGGACAGCCCCTTTGGACAGTGATTGACCCACCCAACTGGAATGTGTTCTCTGCCCAGGCCAGAGATTCTATTCTCTTGTGGTCCTTTATTGCTACTCTAACATTCCTGCCTCTGGAGAAGTAACCCTGAAATCTCTTAGGAGGGGCTGGAGAGTTGGTTCAGCAACTAAGAACACTTGTTGCTCTTACAAAAGACCCTGGTCCAATACCCAGCACCCACATGATGGCTCATAACTAATTCCAATCTCAGAAAACCTGAAGCCATCTTCTGACCTTCACAAGCACCAGGCCCATACACGGCATACATACAGACATACAGAAAAAACATTCAAAGGTATAAAATAAGTAAATAAATAAATTTAAAAATAAACTTTAGAAACCAAAGAAAAAAATCAAAGCCTCCAATACTTCCTGCAACTCTGGTCTCTGGAAAAGACAAAGCTACAAGAAACCAAGGACATTTTTGGCTTTAAGACAAAAGAAATTTCTTTGGGGACTTTTTGCCCTAAACTGCCTATGCCAATTCTACCTCCTGTCTCATCAGTCCCCACTCTGAAGCGGTAACCCTACCCTACCAGTACGGAAATGGGACAATAACCAATCTGGTCTCTTCCAGCTGAGTAGGGTGTCATTGCTATGGAGCAACTGGACTGCTGCAATTCACTTACTACTAAAACTTGCTGCATAGCTGACTTCTTCAATCAAGAGATACAATGTGTCCCAGAATACGAGTTTTGTTTTATGATACATGTATGTCCCATGTGTTCAGTTTTTTCCTTTTCCTTTTTTTTAGCTTCTTTTCTGTTTTGAAAGGGCATAGAGAGACTAATATAAAAGAGATAGCTCATATATTAGAGTATTAAAAGAAGTATTCGGAGAGCGAAGGTGATCTACTTCCCTTCAGTGGGTACAAAAAGACACCCGAGGACGTGAGTGATTCCTGGGCTGGCCCAGAATCCGTGTGTGTATGGCAAGTAACCAAACACATTCTCAACTTCAGCTGCATCCTGCCCTTCCTGAGCTTTCACCACTGGCAACAGTGGGGCCGGCAGGTTGCTGGAAAAATCCAGAGAATGCATCAGTTCCTTAAGGACTGACAACCCCAATACATCCTTCTAGAAATAAAGAACCAAATATAAGTTGGGTGGTGGTGCACGCCTTTAATCACAGCACTCTGGAGACAGAGGCAAGCAGATCTCTGGGTTCGAGTCCAGCCTGGTCTACAAAACAAGTTCCAGGACAGCCAGGGCTACATAGAGAAACCCTGTCTTGAAAAACCAAACCAAACAAACAAAAACAAATGTTTTCCTTTAAGACTATGAACAAGTTCTCATTTTATGTCCCTGCACTCCAAACCAGAAAGACTGTGTGCATAGTTTCCTCTTATTCCTCTGTGGCCAGAGAGCGTGTCAGGGGTCTCCACAAAGCTCAGCAGCCTCAAGATGCCTCACTGCGCCACTAAAGGGAGCCGCCTTTCACTAGAGGCAACATCAGCTTCCAAAAAGGCACACGTGTGCCTTTGACCTCTAATAGACCCACAAATGTTTGCGTGTCGGTAACGTATCCATTCATAATAATGATAATGTAAAGCGTCTACCATGAGCAACACCAAAACCAGAGAAATGCTGTGGGATTCGCCTACCTCAGACCAACCTGCTCTTCCTTAGCGTCTCCCTCTTCAGGTACCAGCAGTCCTTCTTGCAGCAGTTGCTTTTTAACAGTTTTCTCTGAAACTAAATATCATCCCAGCAAGCTGTTACTCCCCACCATAGAGCTGCTGAAAACTAATAATTGAGCTTCAAACACCAGGCTTGGCAAACTCTGGCTACAGAAAACCATTAATCTCACGATGACATTTTAGAGGTCTCCACAAAATCACATTTCCAAGTGAAATAAATCCAGTCCCCTAAATTAGGCTTGCATTGGAACAAGGAAATAAGCAGCCAGAGCCAGCAATGAATTACACATGGCATGCTAATTACTCGTCTTATCCAGAAATAGCTGAAGACTGCAGGATTTTTGTTGTTGTTGTTGTTGTTAAAATAACTACAGTCTTTATTCAAGGGTTGGCAAATGCATCTGAGTTACTCACATGTTTCAGCTTCTAAACATAATCACATCTATGTGAGAGGAATGGGGGGGGGGGGGAGAAGAGACCTCAAGAGCTGGGGCATGGGTAACCAAGAGAAAAGAGACCAAGTAGTAATGGTGACTGAGCATCCTCAAACATGCCATGTGAGTGTCAAGGGACTTCATGCTGCCTGTTCTGTTACAGCCACCTCAGACCCTGCTAAGAAATGGAACAGAAAAGGGATAATGAGTTCCTATGCATTATCTTTAGCATCTTCATCGTCATCTTTTCAGAGAGTCCATAGACTAGAAATGGTGTCGAAGAAACATTACAGCCATAGAAAGACTCTTACCTGAACACACTGAGAAGGAGGGGCTAAGAAAATGGTTCAGTCAGTAAAGTGTTACCATGCAAGCATGAGGACCACCTCTCAGATCCCCAGCAGACATGTAAAAGCTAGGCACAGCCGAACCTGCCTGTAGTCCCAGCCCTGGGAAGGCAGAGGAGGAGGAACCCCTGAGGCTCGCTGGCCAGCCAAGCCAGCTGAATTGAAGATCTCCAGGTTGGATGAGAGGACCCTATGTCAAAAAAGAAGGTAGAGAATGATTGAGGAAGATGCCTGAAGTCCTCCTCTACACATGTGCACACACGTGTACATGTGTGCACATCCATCACAAGAGGAGGGGGGGAGGGGAAGTTAGCTAACTTAGAATGTAAGGGTGGATATGGGAGCACTTGAATGAAACAAAACCATGACTCTATTTTACCACTGCCTGGCTCCCTAACAATAAGATGAACATTTTTCTGTATGAGTGAGTTTATAGACACAAAGATTACTATCTCACTCCTCATCCCAAGTTTTTTTTTTTTTGTACCGATACAATGTGGACTATAAGGCTTATTTTGGTAGAATTTGGAGTCCCAGCCCTGTTCAGAAATAACCCATGTCCGATATAATCCCCAATCCTTCTAAATATGACCCAGTTTATTCTCCATCATCACATGCCCAGATCTCAGATTCTAGAATATTCCACCAAGAAACCCCCCTCGTGGTCATCTGATGTACCACAAGATCTTCTGGGATTAATGAAAGTGTGGGGGAGAAACTGTTCTTGGTCGGATAAGTTTGCAAAATTCTGGGCTAAACAACATGTTTTTTTTTTCATTACAGAATTTAGTTTCTAACATGCTGACAGCATATTAAGAATCTTCGAGAAATAGGCATTGCTAAAAACCTGGGTGACTGACATCTTTTTTTCTACCTCCTAAAACGAAGTTCCTCTGAACACACTGGCCGGGTTCCGGGCCCACCTTCCTCATCAGTTGCTTAGAGGAACACATGCCGGCATCACTCTGCCCAGCACATGAAAAGTGATGAAGACACAAAATGGAAAAGATATAAATATTCCTGAAGCTGCACAGCACAGAGAATTCAGAGCTACTGTACGGAAGGCCGCGCGTGAAGCTAGCCACCAGCATGGTCTAGAGCATGAACTAGTTTGCAAAGGCCAGGTCACCACGCTTTCGTCTCGGATCCTCAGAGGTGCCCAGTCAGACTTCAAAATAAAACTCTTAGTCTCTAAAACGAGGCTCTTACCAGCCAGGCTTCACCCCATGAACACACACCACATCAGCAGATCTTAACCTGTGGGTCGCAACCCCTTTGGGGGTCAAATGACCCTTTCACAGGGCTCACCTAAGACCATCGGAAAACACAGATATTTGCATTATGATTCCTAACAGTAGCAAAATGACAATTATGAAGCAGCATCAAAAATAATTTTATGGTTGGGAGTCACCATAACATGAGGAATTGTATTTAGGGATCGCAGCATTGGTGGCTAACAAAGATAGTATAAAGATATCAGATGCCCTCATCCTGCTGCCACTGAAGCCCTCACCTCACCCCTGACCCTCGCATACCCTCATCCTGCCAAATAAACGAGATAGAGGTAGAGGCATCTGCACGGGAACAGACTCCCAAGGAAGGAAGGTGGTCATGGGAAATACCAATGCCACAGCCCTCCCCTTCAGGCTGGAGGTCATAGCTAATCCCATACATGCCATGACCCTGACATAGGCCAACGGAACACAAGTTATCCCTCATTCCGGGTCCTGCAGAGGGCTCGGGTATTTACTTTATCACCTCATCTGCTGTGCCTTTGAAGGTTGGCCTCATGGCTGGAGTGAGGCTACAGATGGGATGGGGCCAGAGGGATTATGGGAGAGGCTGCCTCCCTCTGCACTGCTCACTCTTCTGTGGCTCCGCAGGCTACATCTGTAGAAAGTACTTGAAAATTCAAGCATGGCTCTCTACAGACAAGCAAGCAAGGACATGCAGTTGAGGAGGATAGGATTCCTCGGGAGCAAAGACTTTTCAGGCAATAGAATGTTCTCTGACTAGCTATTGTCAGTCTGAGTACAACCCCAAGGTCAGGAAAAGCCAGCAACTGAGCCAGGAACCTGTGATGTGTGGGTTCTAGATAAACGCAGGCAGACGTTGAAGCCCCTGGAAGATCAGATAGAGTTCCTTGG
Source organism: Microtus pennsylvanicus (assembly GCF_037038515.1). Classification (NCBI taxonomy): domain Eukaryota; kingdom Metazoa; phylum Chordata; class Mammalia; order Rodentia; family Cricetidae; genus Microtus; species Microtus pennsylvanicus. The sequence continues at coordinate 18,163,626 of NC_134582.1, forward strand.
TCTAAGCACTTCCCCTTCCTTGAATACTTGCCAGAGAAGCAACTGCAACTCCTTGTCAGAGAAAGTCGTAATTATTTTCATGCCATGAAGCAAAGTTACAAATCCACAGGTGAAAATACAAACCAGCAATGATGCCAATGAATGAACACGGAGGACCAGGTGTGTTCAACGAGCGTTCTCTTGGCCTGTGAAGAAGCCATTATCTCTTGTGGCATATGACAAAGGGGCAGAGAGGCGAAGGGACTTTTCCAGAACCACAGTGAGTAATGATGGCTCTACGGAGCAAACCCGAGTCCCCTGCTCCCTCACTCAGGCATTTTCCCAGAGCCATATGATGACAACCCCGCAAAAAGTACATTAATTTTTTTAAATATGAAATTCTGGGGAAAAAAGCAGAAAGTGGAAAACAATGGAATCATGGGTAACTTTTACACTTTAGCTTCTCAATTCTTTTTTTCATCTTATTATTAAGAATGTGAATTAAAGGCTGGAGGGATGGCTCAGCGGTTAAGAGCACTGACCGACTGCCCTTCCAGAGGTCCCGAGTCCAATTCCCAGCACCCACATGGTGGTTATAACCATCTATAAGGGGGTCTGATGTCCTCTTCTGCTATGCAGGCAGGCATGCAAACAAGAGCACTCTCTTATATAAATAATTTTTAATAGTGAATTAAACAAAAAATACAGCCTATAAATCAAAATTGCATGTGTATCAGTAAAAGTATACTTTCTATTACTTTTATTATAATAAAAGTATTTGGTTTCTGTAATTTCCTAGGAAAACAAAGCGAGACAGCCGGTGTGGCGAGCGCCTGTAATCCAGCGCTGGGGAGGTTCAGATAGGAGGATTATGGGTTCAAGAGCAGCCTGTACTATACAGGTCCAGACCAGTTTGGGGTATATGACAAAACCCCACCTCAAAAAACTAAAGGAGAGAAAGGAGACACTGGAAGGAAAAGTGAGAGCTAAGGGAAGCAGGAAAAGGAGAGGGCTACCCCAGAGCCAGTCACTGACAGGCACATGGGGATAGAGCTCCAAGATGCCAATCAGCCAGGGCTATGTGGCTAACCCCTGAGCTTGGAGCCAGAGCCTTGAATTATTTACTCGCCAGAGTTCCCCTGCCTGACTTTTAGAAGCCCTGGGGCTATATAGGCAGAGATGGAACCTCTTTTAGCCTGTCTCCCGAAGGAACAGGATGGTTGAATACCTGTTCCAACCTGTGATGGGTAAGTAACATGACTAAGAAATAAACCCTTACTCCTGTGACCCTGTCAGTGTTAGGCTGTTTCTTTCTCTTTTTATAGTTTTTAATTTATTTTTGTCTTATGCGTATGTATGTGCACTGTGCGCAGGCTATGGGGGCTGGCAGAGGGCACTGGCACCCATATACCTGTAACAATAGACACCTGAGCAGCCATATGGGTGGTAGGAACCAAACCTGGGTACCCTGGAAGAGCAGCAAGTTCTCTTAGCTATTGAGCCATCTCTCCATCTCTCCTTTCCCATTTTTTAAAAAACATGTATATATTTATTTATATAGGGAAAGAGGCACACATGCCACACCACACGTTGAGAAATCAGAGAATAACCTGCAGGAGTCAGTTCTCTCCTCCCACCCTGGAGGTTCCAGGGATCCAACTCGGGTCAGAAGGTTTTGCAGCAAGCACCTTCACCTACTGAGCCATCTCCTCAGCCCCAGCTGTTTCTAAATCCCAGGCCAGTCTGCATGGCTCTTTACTAAAGGAGAACAGAGAGATGAGTCTGTAACAAGATAAAAGATTTAACAAAAACTCCACCCGGCTCCCTCATGGCTGGACTAACGTGCTACACAACCATGTGTGGGACATCATAGCCCTCTGTACCTCAACTCCTTCACTGTTTGATCATTAATGCTGGCAACCAATCAGGACTTGATAATCAGTCACCGGATAAGTTCATAAGTGAATGCATAGGTTGGCATATTAAAGCTAAGAATTGGTCTTCTCTTCAGACAGCCATCTTGGTTGCAAGGGGGCTGCTGGTTTTATGGAGCACCACAGACTGAGGCTCAGCTGGAAAAGCGTGAAGGTGTCTGCCAACAGACTGGCTGGGGCCGAGTGTGCAGCGTGGACATGTACCCAACTGCAGTCAGTTTCTTCTCTCAAGGGGCGGCCTCGCTGTGACTCGGAGGCCCAAACTCCTGCCAGTACTGACGGTTTGCTTTAGTTTCGTTTAACTTTTTATTTCCTGAAAACAGAAAATTCCTAACATTTGGTCAGCCTCAGGAAATGCGCTTCTCTCTGTGTCATAACAGAGCTGCTCAATGGGGCCCTTGTGTGGGACTTTTCCTCAGGAAGCCAAGATGCAGGATACAGTCTCCGGCTCGGCTCATGGGTGCTGGCAAGGATGGGTCTCACACTGTGCTCTACCCATTTCCTTAGTCCTACAACTATCGAAGCAAAGATGTGAGAGTAAATAAACAAGCAGCTAACAGAAGACCTTCCATTTTGACATACTCTAATTTCTCAAACTGTGCTCACTGTTGATTTCTTATAGCTCATTAAATGTATGGTTGCCACATCCAGAGAGAGAACGCATCTGATAGCAAACAATGAAATAATCTCAAGACAACTTGAGTTTGCGTCTTTATGACAAAGAGAATGTACATGTTCCAGTCTAAGAATAAAGTACCCCAAAGTGTTCAACTGATGAAAGAAACTCCCAATTCTTCTGGTCAAACATAAATCCTGAAGATTTCAGGGTTGTTTTTCCCAGAGTAATGCAGAGAAATCCTTGGAAGGATGCATGGTAGCCTAGGCAAACAAAGGCTAAGGTAGAGGAGGTTGCCTCAAACGTTTAAACAAACTGCAAGTTAGCCTTTCGTAGCGTACAACGTGTTAACGCTTTTCTATGGGGGACAGACAGGAATGACCAGCTCCTTCTGCCTTTAAGGATCTGGGACCTGAAATCACAGGTCACAGAGAATGAGGAAACAAAGTCATCTGCCCTGGTGGCAGAGAGTGGAATGAACAGGTGTGACACCAGTAAAGGGGAACAGGGCTGCCTCCCAGGTACACACACCGATAGACAGGCTGCAGGTCCTCCCCCAGGGATGCAGCCCCATCCACATCAGCCCACACATTAGGCTATCTAAAGTACTAGATAGGAGGCTTCAGGAGTATGAACAGTTACCGTCTAATCTCTAGGCATTTGGGTCTTTTGAAAACCAGAACTTGGGCTGTGCCCTGCTCTTTTACAATTCAGAAGGCTCCACGGAATGGAAGGCTCATGCTCAATGTGAAATGAGATTGAATAAATTTTATGAGCCACTTCCTACAGTGGGGAGAGAAATTGCATGCCTTAAACCAAACTCCAGGATATCCAATATTTATATTGAACCTCTCCCACAATGCCCTAACACTCATATGAAAGTCATAGGTACAGTGATCCTTCTTCAAGTAGGAGAGAAATACTCCATCCCAAGAGGGTTGGGTACCAAAGTTCAGCAAGAAAACACCTAGCCCCTTCAATATTCTGTCTCTCCACAGCAGTGCCAATGTCTCTGCCCAAGTGACCTGCAGCTGAACAGAAATCCCTAACACGGGGGCAGATGGTCTCTGAATGATTTTTCCAATAACACATCTGTATTAGTTATTTATATACTGCTGCGATCACAGTATCTGATAGAAATAACCAAAGAAAGATTTGATTTGGCTCATGGTTTCAGAGGGTCTTGGCCCATTACCTTGGAGAAGACGCAGTGGAGTGTCAGGAGCATGCAGCAGAGGCTGCTCACACCATGGTGTAGAAGGAGCAACAGGAACTAGGGCCTGAGTGACAACCTTCAAAGAGGCCCCATAGCAACCTACTTCTGAGCTGGGCTCCCATCTCCCTGAAGGTTCTTCAGTGTAGCACCAGAAATGGGAAACACATGCTCAAAGGGTGAGCAAGTGGGAGGCTTTTCAGATTCAAATGATAACAACATCTCTTTCTCTTTGTAAATTATTCCATTCCAACTAGCGGTGCTTTTTAGCATGCATCTGTGTGTGATGTGCATATGTGTGAATATGCATGTGGGTCCTTGTGTGTACCTGTGTATATGTGCCTGTGGAGGCTCCAGGTTGATGTTAGGGATCTTTCTTTTTTTTTTTTTTGAAAGAATGCACCAAACACATTCGCATTTATTTTCTTTTTTTTTTTAAGCAAATGACAAAGACCCAAATTACCAGTTTTTCTTAAACCTAAGCTTAACATTACATACTTAAACAATTTTCAGAACTGACGAATTTGCCAGCATCCATGCACAACTAGAAAACATCCTTAATTTACACTAAACCAGAAATGTATTACCATTGATGCAGTAATAGCGTTCATTACTAAATACTGAAAATAAAGTTGAAATATTTCTGCAGAAGGTTCATCTGGCAACGTTAGCTTCCCAGCAGGCTGACACAATTGCTTGTTCACCGTTCACTGAGACAGGGTCTCTCAATCAAAGCCAAATTCATCAATATGGCCAGGCTAGCCAGGCAGTGGCTCTAGGGATTGCCTCTTTCTGCCTTCCAAGCCTGGAGTTACAGGTGAGTCACCAGCACTTACATGGGCTCCAGGAATCCTAACTACCCTGTCCTGCTTGCTCTTTAACCACTGAGCTGCCTCTGAGCATCCCCAACTAGCAATTCTTAATATTGATTTTACTTCGGCCTTCCCTACCAGTCTCCCAAAGATGGAGGCAGAGTCTTTCGTTCAATGTGACTCAAAGATAGAGAACACAGCTGAAAAATCTTAAAGTTAATGGATTAAGCAACTATCTATACTGCATTAAGTTCTACTTATATTTATATATTTCCAAATCCAGCTTCATGTCCTGTTATCTTTAACACTTTGAATCCCTCCTAACACTGTAAGACACTGCAAACAAGTCTTAGGGTTTCTATAGATGTGATAAACACCATGACCAAAACCAGTCTGGGGAGGGGAGGGTTTCTCTCATAACTCTCAGTTCACATATCACCACTGAGGGAAGTCAAGGCAGGAACTCAAAGCAGGAACCTGGAGGCAGGAACTAGAGCAAAAGCGATGGAGGTACACTGCTTATGTCTTTGTCCCCCCTTCACTTGCTCAGTCTACAACCCATGACCACCTGTCTGGGGTTGGTCCTGTGATGTGAGTTCCCACATCAATTATTAATAAGGAAAATGCTCCAGACTTGCCTACAGGTCAATCTGATGGAAGCAAGGTTTCCTCTTCCCAGATGATCAGAGCTTGTGTCAAATTAACAAAACAGCAAACAAGCACAAGAGATAATAGATTTCTCACATGGCCTCATTTGTAAAATCGAATAAATGAAAAGTGAAACTGTAAGATTTTTGTATCTGAGATGTAAGGCCTGGAGTGGAGCTCTTTTACTTGTAGAGCTCAGATACTGAGTAAACAGACTCAGCACATCTGAAACAATTACTGGACAAGGTGAGGACTGGGCCCCTTATAGTGATGTGGAAAATTCCAAGCGGTGGAACCTTCTGAGCCAGTACAAAGCAAGACAGAGCTGCGGTTCCTTGCAAGACCCAACTGGTATACCTGAAGGCCCCAAATACACCTACAAGCTCAGAAAGGGCTCTACTTCCATGCCGTTTCAGTTCTTCTGCCAAAGTTGCATACATCTTTGCTTTTTTAGGTGTATTTTAAATGCTTCTAAGTAAAATATTTACATCAGTAAGTCCTACTGGTTGTTTGCTTCTCAAAGTATACAAGGTATGGCCTGTTGCCAATGTTTATAGGACTGTTACTATGACCCTTAACACACTTGGAAACAGCATTTACCTGATGGCTTGTAGGTCTACATGAGATTTTATTTAAAAAAAATATTAATAAACTCAAACTAGTTAACAGGTATATTGGATTGAAACTCTTTAAAGATAGGTTTATTTGTAGTACCAATATTATATTAACCCCTTTATGGATTTTCTTTTTTCTGTTGCTCATATTACTAAATATGTCAGTAATATTATAGCTGAAGTCAGGTATCCAGCCCCATCATCAACTAAAACTCCCATTACTACAAATCTGAGATAGTGTTAATGCAGCAAACAGCTCCAACAGAGATGGCCAAAATCAATGTCAATAAAGGCCTGGCCATTAAGCAGAACAGGAATGATCCTTTATTAGTATTTTGGGCTAAGCTGATGGGAGGTATCTAAAGAAATCACTTAGCTGACTGAAAAGAAGGTTGGGATATTGTTTTGATTTTTCTCTGGGTTGTATTTCACTTACATTTAACTGTAGGGTTATCAAATTTCTGTAAGCTTTATTGTCTTAATGAAAACGCGAATCACAATTATAATTGCTACAAATTCCTCAGTTCAAAATGTTAAATATAGATTGATTTTCCCATCCTACAGTCTTCATGGAGGAATCACATGGGGATGGTGACAATAATGACTAGCCATTTACTTGATGGCTTGTAAGTCTACATGAGATTTTATTTAAAAAAATATTAATAAACTCAAACTAGTTAACAAGTATATTGGATTGAAACTCTTTGCCTCTTTTGATACAACATTTTAAATGTGGTTTTCTGTTACTAGCATTTCTGTAACTGGCCTTTCATTTGTTATCCCCAGCTGCAGGAAGTTTATATTAATTACGAGCATTTTCCTAACATAAACATCCAAAAAGTTTGAACTTAACTTCTACCACCTACAGGCCTGTTTCTCTCCACTCATACTGAGCCCCATGTAGTGTAGAACCTGCACAGCATAGTTATTGGAACTTGAGCATCCCTCCGTAAAGGAAAGGCAGATGGTGGCAAAACTGAGCCAAATCAGCATCAAGCCATCACAGTCACGGTATGAGGTGAGAATGTAACAGACATGTACCGCCAAGAGCCTTATTATTGATCCCAAGAATGCCTTACCTGCTTTACCCACTTTCCTGAGTGAAGCACAGAGTGTTTCTCATGTCTGTATCAGATCAACCTAAGAGATATAGAATGGAAACCCAGTAGAGGGCGTGAAGAGATGGCTCAACATTTAGGAGAGCTGGTCAGTTCCTAACACCCAGACAGAGGCCTGCAACTCCAGATCCAAAGGGATCCTATGCCCTTTTCTGGCCTCTGCAGGCACCTGCACACACATGCACATACACACACTCAGACATATAAAGAAAACTCATTTTATCCTTACCGTTTGTTAAGCGATAAAGTAGTATTCAGTAAAAATGCATTTCTGAAGATCAATTAATTACATGATTTTTGATTGATCCCTATTTCTAAAGTATCAACAGCAAAAATCCTTCCAATTGCATAAAAAAACGGAAATGAAATTTTTAAAAATACAAGCAGTTATTAAAGGAAGGAGGCCAGTACTCCACCAGGGGATTTCTGAAGGCAGGGGTTAGCTAGCCCAATTCAGCCACACTGGAGGTGAGCTATTAATTACACCACTTTAGATCACTCTGTGTTGAGATCATGAATCCAGGAGTCAAGGCATGTGGACACAACCCCAAGTCACCTGGGTGGAGGTCGGAAATGAGCCCAAGAGCAAGCCTGCAAGGCCGTACTAGTGAGTGACAAGGACTCACAACCGCTCTGAGAGCAACAGAATCTTGACAACAGATCAAAGACGATCATGACACTGAGACACGGATTTTACTTAGCAAGACAGTATGAAGTATGCAGCTTCCTACAGTCTTCCAGGTGGCTGCTCTCTTACTTGTTCGTCCCGCAGGTGACTGCTGTATGCTGATGACCCCCAAATCTTCACCTGCCTTGACGACCTCGCTCCGTCTCAGACTGCCATCTAACTGCGGGTCATTTTCCCACACACATCCTTCAGATGTGTCAAGCGGAGGAATCTCGGTGCACACGCTGCTTCCTCCCTCCTCAAATCCTTTTCTGTATTACTGTTACATATATAAGTGAATAAATACATAAACACAACCTGCTGAGTTCATTTAATGTTGCGCGTACCTAGCTGTTTTACCATTTGACACATCTCACCATCTCATTTGTGTTGCAACATCACACAGCCTACAACCAAATCTCTCCTATTTCCCTGCCTGCCTGCCTGCCCCTTCAATCTCGCCTCCATCACCCTCTGCCCACACTCAAGACATCTCACATGTGACCATTTTATTAAAATGATTCCTCTAATGACCTTCACATCTCCTGCTTGAAAATGCGCCTACCTCTAGGGAGACCAAAATCTTCCCGAGAATCCCATCAAAGCCGTAACATTCCCAGGATTGAACACAATACCAAGGAATTCACAGATGCCTCTTGGTTCCCTAGGAGTCAAAGAATGTTGTCTTTGAGCTAAGGAGATGGCTCACTGGGTAAAACATATATCACTCAAGCGCAAGTATCCATAGAACTCATGAAAATCTAGGCACAGTACCCCAGGACTATAATCCCAGTGTTCCCACAGAAAGACAAGATACGGAGACAGGCGAATCCCAGAAGCCCTAGAGTCGGCTAGCTTGGTGTATGCAGCAACAAACAAGAGACTCTCTCATGTTGGAAGAGTATGAACAATATCCAAGGCTGTTCTCTGGCCCACAAATGCACACCATGGCATGGGCATTCCCACACTTAAATCAACACACAAACACAAATTTAAAAAAAAAGAAAAACATTTTTAGGTTGGTCCACCTTCCTGCCCTTTCTATATTGAATCCAAGAAGAACTCAGCAAACGACTCCCATGGGGACGAACTTAGAATTATTATTCAGCTCTACAGTAACACTCTTTGAAAGGGTGGCCCATGTACCCCACCGACATCCAGACTTTTAGGAGGTCGCCTTCTTTGAAGGGCATGCCCTCCCGGCAAATGCCCTCACAGATGCACCACGCGCGACTCTGCCGGGACCGCTGAGACACAGTCTGTTACAACTGGCAGCAGTCGCCACGAGCAAGCTCTGAGAACCTGACCCTAGCAAAGCACATTTTACACTCCAGTGCTGCTCATCCGGGTGATACCAAGTGGGGAAGGGGGCTGGGGAGCAGAAGGCAGAGAAGAAAGTACTGGAGCAGGATGCCAGGCGCTGCCCCCAAAGATGCCATGCTGCAGAAGCTACCTCACCCACACAGACAGACCAAACCCACGAAACCAAGTTTACAAGCTGCTGCTGAGGATCCCATAAAAAGCAGTTCTATTTCTAACCTCCCGCACCATGGAAAAATACAAACGACACCCAGCAACCTAGAATCTCTGAAAGTCTTATTTTTATACTCTTTCCCCACACCCACACCCTAACCTCCCCCATGAAAAAGAATTTTTTAGGTGGAAAATTTGCTGGCTTCTTTAGAAGTTTGACAATACTGTGATCAGCCGATGGAGCTGCTAGCTCACTTGAATTCAGAAGAATTTGTTAAAAGGCGTCGTTCTGCTGCAATTGTGTGTGTCTACCAAGTGAAGAAAGGTATCGTTTAGTAAGAGAAGGGCAGAAAACTGGGGAGGTAGTTCTTGCCTTGCAATCAGGAGACCTCAATTCAATCCCCAGAATCATGTAAAATAATTGCATTAAGAATAAATGTAAAGGCGTGTGTGGCAGCATGTACTTGTAATCCCCAGTGCTGAAGAGAGAGAAAGAGGTGAGGGGGCCAGCCTCCCATACTTGGCAAGTTCCAGACCAGGGAGAGGCCATGTCTCAAAAGAAAAGGTAGATCGATCATGCCTGAAAAATGACACTCAAATTTGCCGTGTCCCCACCACACCCACACCCACACCCACACCCACACCCACACACACACACACACACACACACACAATAAAATAATGAATGAGAAATCAAACAAACAGAGAAATGTCCTCCAAGGTCTCAGGCCACAGATAGGGCTGCTGATACACTTCCAAAAGTGGTTCTTCTTCCGTCTAAGCCTTGCTCTTTGCGCTGGTCACAGTTTCAAGTCTAAACTACAAATACAGGTGTCCAACGTTCCCGACACCTGCGCCATGTTCCTGCTTCTCTTAATGTCACCTTTGTCCCCAAGTTGAGGAATGGGGGAGGGGTGCTACGGCCCTCAGATTCCTTTTCTCAGACACTACACTAGCTATAGGAACGGACAGGCAGAGGGATGGCGGTCCCAGACGAAAGGAGATCCTGAATGAAGGCCTGAAAGAATTCAGGAGTCCTCTGAGAAGCTAGGAGGACAGTGACGGGATCTCCCCAGGCCTCCTACTTCCGGTACCTTTGCTATCAACCTCCTTGGAGTCCCAACTTGGAGGAACCTGTCACCGCCCAGCTTCTGTGCAGCCAGGACACCTCGCCGTGGCCTCCACACGAATCTAAGCTGAAGGCCAAGTTCATCCCTTCTCCTCGGGCTCTCGTTTACTTCTCTCCCCTGGTCACGTTTTCACACTTCGGTTTCCTCGCACACGACAAGGGATCGTTTTGTACGGAAATGCTCCTCCCAGTACTGCTGGCCTTTGATCTTCATTTTTTTGTTTTTCTTTTAACTTAATCATAGGAAGACCAGGCCAGAGAAGCGTGGTTGAATAGGGTTATTTGTTAATAGCCGAGTGTTTCTCAAAGTGGCTCCGTGTCCTCACCACTGAGCAAAGGCCTTAATTAATGATTTCTTCACTACATCTCAGCAGCCTGTGCATCACCATTTCATAACGCCCGGCTCTAGCAAAATGCCTCATTCTCTGTTTTAGGAACCCGCTCAGTCCTGAAGGAAGACAGCGGCACCTCTGCTTCCTGACAGTTCCCACATAGGATCTGTGACTGACAGCTGGCTAGCATCAGAATGGCAAATAACACTTTGCTGAGCATTTAATACATATGCCTGAATGCTGAATGAGGCATTTCAATGACAATTCCATACGATAAACCTCCCATGGAAAGGTAAGAAAACCTGAGATTTGGAGAGATAACTTACACAGGTAATAAAAGGTCTAGAAATGGCAGGGTTAAAACTCAAGCCGAAGTCTGTGTCTTGCCAATGTTATGTGACCAAGGGGCAAGTGCCTTCGGAGTCTTCTCTACAGGGCAGGGAACCCTGACTGCTCTTCGGACTGATAAGGGAGGGGGAATTGTTTGGGGGGGGGGATGGGAGGCGATGGCGGGGAGGAGGCAGAAATCTTTAATAAATAAATAAAAAGAAGATCGAATTTTTAGAATACTTAACAACAACCGACACACAGAGACTCAAATTCATTTTCAAAGCCAAGTCCAAACACATCCACTACACGCAAAGATGTTTATGGTACAGTTAAGAACAAACTCTTAACCTCCCAGGGCCCTCCCAGAGAAGCAGAGCAGGGACAGAGAATGACCCTGGTCCAGAGAGCTCACCACTTAGGAATGTCTCACAGTCCAGCCGTGAGCTGTTTAAGGCACAAAGCCTTACAAGTATCAGAACAAATATAAATTCAGGACAGCCAGCCGTAAGAACCTATTTTAAAGGTGTGAAGGTCCTGACAAAGCCTCAGAATCAAGTCTATGCTTGAGAGTGCCTGGGGATGCTGAAGCAACAGGCCATGAAGGTCCTGACAAAGCCTCAGAATCAAGTCTATGCTTGAGAGTGCCGGGGATGCTGAAGCAACAGGCCATGCGGTGAGGGCGAGTAGTTCTTCAACTGCGCCTCTTGGCGGGGAGGAACGGAGTTTTTGTATTTAACCTAAAAGCCACATACGGTACCGCAGTCAAGAGAAGGTTCTCCATTACCAATTTTAAAGTTGCTTAAAATAGTTGACAGAATGAGGTAATCCCATATAAGGAGAGAAATCGGATACTTATGTAATTTTCAAGAATTATTGCTACTTTTACCAAAATTTTGTAAATCAAATTTCACAGTCCTTTGGGGGCACAATTCAGCGCTATGTTCACTTACTTGGAAAACTCCTGGAAGACAATTTTAGGCTCGGGTGGGTGAATTTAAGGAGAACGCATGTGAGTTAAAAAGGCAAATCGAGTGCACCCACACTTCCACGGCCTCGGGAGAGGACTTTCTCCTACTTTAAACTGGTAGCAAGTGTGCAGAACCACAGTAGGAAAATCACCAACAGTAAGACAACAAAACCAAGGCATTCTCCAGCACCATGCTGTTAAGAGAGCTCACACACATTAAACTCTTGCCATTGACCCTGGGAAAGTCATCACAAGGGTTCTAAGTGTGTAGACACCTACTAGCGAAATTCACTCAGAAAAGAATTATGTATAAGTTGAACTCAACTCAGCCATATAGAGAGGAACTGGACCCACTCTGCTGCTAAATGCAGGTTGCCGCGCAACGCCTGATGGTCAGCACCACGGGTTGGGGGTGGGGCTCTAAGAGTGGAAAGTCTTTTTAAAGTGAGGGATCTGTGTACACGAGTGAAAAAGTATCCTTCCTGGTGCTCCCAATCAGGAGCCTCGGTGAATCTCAAGCATACATTTCTTTGTTTTTAAGTCCAGATAATGTGTACTTGGAGTCCCTCCAGGGAGACCCTCATCTCGTAACGTCATTGGACAAAAGTCAGACTGTATTGGCTTGACTCACCAGATACTGTTCTAGACCAGGCATGCGAGCAGGCACGAGAGGGAGGATGGAAAAAAAAGAGGTTGTCCCGGCCTGAAGAACACCAGTGTGGAGTTTGTTAGAAGCAATGAGCCACACCTTTCGGTAAATTAGAAAGAAAACTATTTGAAACATGGAAAAGCATTATGAGACACCTGACCTTTTCAAAAATGATCAGATGGGGCTGGAGAGATGGCTCAGTGGTTAAGAGCACTGGCTGCTCTTCCAGAGGTCTTGAGTTCAATTCCCAGCAATCACATGGTGGCTCACGACCATCTGTAATGAGACCTGGCGCCCTCTTCTGGCATACATACATAGAAGAACAATGTTGTATACATAATAAATAAATAAATAAATCTTAAAAAAATAAAGTACTGATATAATTAGTTACAGGAATAAGCTTTATTTAAAAAAAATGATTAGATATTTTCACTCGATGTCAGGAAACATCCGATGAAGCCTGTCAACTAGGCAGGATGGAAATCAATAACATCAGTCAAGAGTCAACACAACAGAGGTAAAGACACATCCTTGAGGGGACAGCAAACAGCAACCTAACCCCACCAAAACTAGCCCAGAATCTAACCTTAGACTAACGTTACCAGGTGGGCGGTAGTGGCACACGCCTTTAATCCCAGTACTCAGGAGGCAGAGGCAGGTGGATCTCTGTGAGTTTGGGGTCAGCATGGTCTACAAGAGTTAGTCCCAGGACAGGCTCCAAAGCTACACAGAGAAACCTGGTCTAAAAAAAAATGTCCACGTTCCCAAAACATGTAGCTACCATTTAAGTGGCAGTTGCAATCTAAACATTTTACCTCCATGTAACCCCAAGTTTCTAAAATAAGTGCATTGACACACAAACGGAAAACAAAGGCAACGTAAGAGTGGCCAACCACCTCCCGCTGCCCAGCCCCATCACAAACTCTGCTTCACACACATCAGAAAGCAATTGAACTCTGCTCACCTCTGAACTACATAAACCCGAGGACGGGTCCTAAAAACCGTCCAATCGGAGACCGTTAAAGCCTCGAGAGCCGGAAGAAATGCAAAGAATTTCAGTGAGCTGGTTCTCGGTCTCTCTTCGTTCAACTTACCCCAACCCCAGTTCCAAAAAATAACTGAGAGCTGTCACAATAGAAGGCACAAATATAAAAATAAATGAAATGAAAATACAAACATGATTATTAAGTATTGCGTGGAAAAGAGAATCACAGCCAAAAGTCTCCAGTGAAGGGTATGGCTAAGCTAGGGTCTCCTCTAGGAGCCATGGGACAGCAAGTTCTCATCTTTACCTCAAAACACACACACCTGTTCATCCAAAGACAGAAACATTTTCTTCCACGAGAAGTTACAAATAATGGACGGTACCTTGTTGGGCTGTCATCTTTTGAAATTCAGACAGGCCCATTTGTCTGTGACAATGACCTGTTCCTTTTTATTTAAATGTTGTTGCTGTGTGTAAGTGAGCACAGACACAAGCATCCCAGGGCATACATATAGAAATCGAGAGGCAACTTCCTGGAGTCTCTTTCCACTGTGGGATGCAGGGGCCAAACTCAGGTTATCAAACTATCAGACAATGCCATCAAGTACTGAGTCAGTACACAGTGTGAGGAACTGTCTGTCTGTCTGTCTATCTCCCACCCCTTACCCCTTGAAGTAAGGTCTTCCTTTATAACCTAGGGCCAGCCTTAAACCCAGGGTAATCCTACTGTTTTAGCCTTCCGGTAGCCTGCTGAAAAGAATACTTTTTTTTTAAATACCCAAATCATACTGAGATAGCTCAGTGTACCTAATCTTCAACAGTACAAGAAGGCAAACCCAAGCACACCTCATCCCTTCTTGGCAATACATTATCTAATTCTGTGTAGTAGTGAAACTCTCGGTAGGAAGATAATGTCTGTGATCGTATCCACGAGGCTGTCTTCCTGTGGCCTCCATCCTGACAGTAAAGCAGCGTTGGTGTTCCAGGCGTTTTCTGGTCCCCACCGTCTACCATCAACACCCTTATCCCAACTTAGCACACTCTGTGTGTCATCCGTTCTAGAGGCATCGCTGTGTCTCATTCACAGGCTGCCCCTGAAGCCATTTCAGGTAAAGCGCTGCTTCTGATGAAATGGGTACTTCTCAGCACCCAGTCTGCCAGGACGTAGGATATATTCTGTCCAAGGTAGAATAAGCAGCCATCTGTGTCTTCTGTATGCCGCTGTGCACTCTCCAAGAGACTTGTCCCTCAAGTCATGTTCCTACCATATGTCACTCACCAAAGTACCACCCACACAAAGGTATCCAGACAAAAAGGGACTCATAAAGAACGCTGTGAGGTTCCTGTGGAGGTCTAACCCCATAACATGAGCCCACATGCCTCCCCGTTTTTATTCATCTCCCTCCTGCTAATAGTGGAGCCCACAGACTCTGGAACAGGAGAGCAAGCCTTTCACCTTATTATCTCCTTGTATAAGAACCCTGAACTGCCGCTGAAGAGAGGGGCTGACTTGCCAGCTTGAAAGGAGTGGGCTGTCAAAAGGGGGCTGAGAACATGTGGCCAGACTTGAGTGGCCTCAAGGACCAGAGAGGGGTCCCAGCTGACTGCAAGCAAAGGAAGAGGAACATCAGTCCTACGGTTATGAGAAATTTCTTTCTGTCAACCACATGAACAGGCTTAGCGGATTCTTTCCCACGAAGAGCATAGTCTATCAACAATCTTAACTTCAGCCCTATGAGAGCCGAGCAGAATGAGCTGAATGGAACACCAGACAGACCACCAGACAGATAGTCAGCTCAGCCATGGAGACTAAGTATGCTGGTTTAAAGCACCAAGTTTATTTTAAAAAAAAAAATACCTGTTATTCAGAAATATAAAATGAACACATGTAATTACATACATAAAATATGTATTCATATATTAAATGCATATTAACTTCCTCATCCATCCGCTGTGAATAATTTTTCTCACACACCTATAAAACCCCTAGGGAAAGAACTACATACAGTGTCAGTATCCTGAACTCACAGGAGGTCTGTAACTTATTTTTCGCACGTGTGGCTGTGTAAGTATATGTGTGAGCATATCATGTGCAGAGAATTGCATATTAGAGCCGGAGGACAACCCTGGGTGTCATACCCAGAAAATAATCGGCTTCCTTTGAGACAGATCCTCTCTGAAAAACTAGCAAGGAGGCTGGCCCGGCCAACCCGAGGGCCTTGAGGATCCCTTTGTCTCTACCTCCCCAGCACTGGAATTTTAAGCAGCCCACCAAATGCTCAGTATTTTTCTATGTGATCAAACTCCAGTCTCCATGCTTGTGAGGCAAACACTTTACATACTTAGCCATCCCATGGGGTTAGTTTTTAACTTCAGCAATGATGACCAGTCAGCTTCTACATAACACAATATGGTCATAGCAACTGAATGAGTTCAGTCCTTCAAAGCAAAGTTCAAAGATTCAAGTTTAATTTCAAAATAGGCTGAAAGATATTTAGCCCCACAATTTTACCTGTGAACTTGAGTCAGTGCTCATAAATGTCTCTTAGAAAGTGGGGAGACTCAAGTGTAGAGAAAAGGAGCAGAGGTACTGAGAAACCTGGACTCGATCCAGGGTAGGGTGCATGCATGCAGACAAAACTGCAGAGAACATGAAGAGCCATGACAGGACCAGCTCTGACCCAAGGGAAGTGCCCAAGGGTACACCAAGGCTCAGAAATACAGCAAGAGCTATGGGAGAAAGGAGCAGGCCAGAGATGAACTAGAGTAGGAGCCCAGGTACAGTGAAATCCATAACACAAAGCAGAGGTGAAAAGTGGCCCAGCCTTGACCCTGGGATAGGCTGCCCAGATATGTGGGGACATATCAACACACATCAGAGACTGTGAGAACAAGCAGCTAGCTGGACCTGACCCAGGGCAGGGCACTGACTTTGTATTGACTCTCCAAACATTGTAACTGTCTCTGTGAAAAAAATAAATAAAATAAAATAACTTGGGAAGAAAAAAGAAGGGTGGAAGGGAGGTAGAAAAAGAGGAAGGAAAGAAAAAACTCACACAGTCAACCAACTTCTGATGCAAAAGTCTCAGTGCAGAAACAGACACAGAGAAAAAAGACGGCATGTCTTGTCCAGAAATTACCAACTCCATAGCAATGATCCCCAATGAGAGTGACACAGAAGAACTTCCAGACAAAGAATTCAAAGGAATGGTTATAAATAGGTTCAAATAGCTCAAAGACGCGAACATACTCCAAGAGCACAGAAACAAACAGCTGAATCAAATAAAGAAGTCAATTCAAAATATGAAAATAGAATTCAATAAAAAGAGAATTTCTAAAGCAAAGCCAAAAGGAAATTATGAAAACAACAGCCTGCTTCAGCCACATACGAAGCTCAATGGACAGCCTCCCCAACAGAATTAATTGATTATGTGGAGAGGAAAACTTTAGGGCTTGAAAGCAAGGTAAGATAATTAGATCATTAGTTCAAGATCAATGACAGATTTTAAATGTATGCATGAACAAAACATGGGAGGACTTTGGGACACCATGAAAACACCACATCTAGGAACTGTGGGCATGGAAGGAGAAAACTTCTTCCAAAGGCATAGGAAGTGTTTTCAATAAAATCATAGAAGAAAATTCCCCAAATCTAAAGAAAGAGATGACCATCCAGGTACAAGAAACAAACAGAATACAAAAAAAAAAAAAAACACCAAAAGAAACTCCATGTGCCATATTATAATTAAGCCACTAAAACCTAGAATAAAGGTTACTGAGAACCACATGTGAGAGGGGCAGAGTCACATATAAAGGCTGACCAACCAACAACTGATTGCTCAGAAACTTCTAAAGCCACAAGATCAATTACCAATCCAGACTGCTATACTTAACAAACCTATCATAACTGAAGGAGAAATAAAAGCTTCCCATGACAAAAATAAAGGACCACTCATCCAGTTCCATAGACGTACTGAAAGGGCTTGGGACTGAAGGGAAGAATAAACATACCAAAAGACCATGGAGAGATAATACCAGAACAACTGGTGAAAAATACAAGTTTAAGAAAGCGCCACAAAAGCAAGAAAGTGACAAGAACTAAATCACATCTTTTTAATAATAATTCTGGATATTAATGGTCTCAATTTCCCCAACAAAAACCTAACAGAATGGTTTAAAGATAGAATTCATCTTTTGCTGCCTCCAAAAAACACTGCTTACCATCAAAGGTAGACACAACCTAAGAATAAATGCTCAGAACCCAAGCAAATGGAACAAGAACATGAGCATGGGTAGCCTTTGTCACACCTGACAAAATGGACTGCTAAGCCAAGGAGGATCCATCAAGGGTATATTAAAATTCAAAACACATATATCTCAAAACAAAGGTACACTCAATTTCATAAAGTAAATGCTACCAGATATAAAGCTGCAGATTGACCTCAGGGCGGTGTCAGTGAGTGACGTCAGCACACCCCTCATGCCGACAGGAAATTCATACCAATAGAGAGAGAAGCACTGAAGTTTAAATGACATCATAAGTTGGGTGTACATGGCACACATCAACAGAACATCTCACTAAAACACTAAAGAATTCACGTTTTCGCAGCAGCACATGGGACGTTCTCTGAAACAGATCACATACCATGACACAAAGCAAGACAGCAGCATAGGAAAATGGGAACAACACCCAATGTGCTTTCTGACCACAGTGAAGTAAAGCTAGGCAACAGCAGGAAAAACTACAGAAAGTGCACAGAGATTAGACAACACGCTAGTGAATGATAAAGAGGCCACTGAAGAAATCAAAATGGAAGTTTAAAAAAAATCCTTAAACTGGATGAAAATGAAACAATAAGGCAATTTTCAGGAAAGTTCATAGCACCGTCTGCCTCCAAAATTCAGAAAGAACCCAAATAGCCAACTTAATGATACAAGAACAAACCTAAACCAGAATCAACTGATGGGAAAAAATCATTAGGCTCACAGCAGAAATTAATATGAAAATAAATGAAATAGAAATTAAAATTACCAAAAAAATAAATAAATTCTTCTTTGAAAAGATTTTTTAAAAAAAGACTGACAAAAATCTTAGCCAATTTTATCGAAAGAAAGATGTAGGATCTGCATAAAATTAGACATGTCAAGGCAGATGTTATGATGCCGATGAAATTTATAAAAAAAATCACAGAAATAACCCTTAAAAAATAAACCTATATTCTGGGGCTGGAGAGATGTCTCAGTAGTTAAGAGCACTGGCTGCTCTTTCAGAGGTCCTGAACTCAATTCCCAGCACCCACATGACACAAGTCACAACTGTCTATAGCTCTAGTTCTAGGGGATCTAACATCTTCACAACAATGCAAAATAAAAGGTTTTGTTTAAAAAAAATCTATGTTCCACTAAACTGGAAAAACTGCAAGAAATGGATGCTTCTAGAAATCTATGAACCCAAACTTGAAATAAACAATTTAAACAGCTCTACAGCCAACAATGAGACTGAAGAAGCAAATAAATTCTCCCAACTAAAACATATATGGACCAAGCAATTCCCTACAGAATTCTCTCAGACCTTCAGAGAATGGCACCGATACTACTTCAGTTAACCTATAAAACAGAAAAGGAAAGGCGGCCTCGGCTCTGAGAAAGTATCAATGACAGCAAAACTAGATAAAGATGCCACCAAAAAAAATACAAAATTACAGGTCAACGTCCTCATGAACACAGATTAAAGATTCACAACAAGGTATTTTTGAACAGAATTTAAGGTTACATCAGAAAGATCACTCATCATAATTGGGCTGGCTCCATATATGTGCAATAATAAATGTCCTTGGTTCCATATACTTACATCAATAAATGTGAGCCGACGCATCGCTGGACTCAAAGTCAGAAATCTCGTGATCACCCCAATCCTTGACAAAATCCAGTATCTCTTCATGAGAAAAGGATGGGAGGATTGATCACATTGTAGCATAATAAAGGCGATCTCCAACCAATTTATAAACAACACCATGCTCAATGGGGGTGGGCCTCAAAGCATCCAGCCAACACAAGGATGTCCACTCTCCTTACGTCCCTTAATACAGTCCTTGACGTCTTAGCTTGAGCAGGAAGACAAAAGGATGAAATAAAGAGGATACAGAGAGGAAAAGTGGTATCTCCATTTGCAGACGATAGAACTCTAGGCGTGCAGGAGGATACCACTAGGAAACTCCTGCTGCTGATAAACACATTCAGCGAAGTGGCAGGGTTCAAAATTAACCCACAAAGTCAGTGACTGTTCTATACACCAAAGATAAACATGCTGAGAAAAGAACTTGGGGAAACATCCTGGTCACAGCAGCCACCAAAGGATTAAATACCTGGAAATAAACCTAACCAAGGAGCCAAAAGACCTCTATAGTAGAAACGACACTGAAGAAAGAAACTGAGGACAATGGAAGATGGAAGCATCACCCGAGTTCATGAAGAATTAATATTGTGAAAATGGCCATCCTGCCAAAATCAATAGACAAATCCTGCCCATCTCTATGAAACTTCTGGGGACATTCCTCAAAGACAGGAAAAAAATAATAATAATCTTGAAATTCACACAGAAGCACAAAAGACTAAAGATAGCCAAAGCCATCCTGAGCAAAGACAATACTGCAGGAGACATGACCCTACCTGACTTCAACTTACACTACAGAGCCATAGTAACAAACGGAGCAAGAGACCAACACAAAAACAGATTCATAGACCAATGAACTGGGATAGAGGGCTCAGAAATGCCAGACACACATAGGAGAAAAGACAGCATCTTCAACAAATGGTGCCAGGATATTAGATATCAACATGGAGAGTGAAACTCAATTCTTATGTCTCACCCTACACAAAATTCAACTCCCATCAAGTCAATGACCTTAGCATCAGACATGATACTCTGAAACTCCTAAAGAAAAAATGGGGAAGGCTTCAATATACAGGCACAGCAAGGACTCTCTGAACAAACATTTTTAGGGATTCCCTGTCCAGTCAGATAGCCACTGGTCAGTTTACTCACGCTCCACTGGATAGCTTCACACCCATTCCCAATCACGTGGCCCTTCTTACACTCAGTGGGTCACAAAGCAAAAACGAAACAAAAAACTTGAAAGGAGGATGGGAACTCAGTGGGAGAAATGAGGTTCAGTGGATGCTGGAGGAAGAAAAGAGAGGATCTATGTATGACCAGAACATTTTATATGCTCATAAAAAATTATCAAAGAATAAATTAATAAAACAAAGAAATGTATCCCAATAAGCCAAACTTTTATCAAATATCATCTTTGTAAATTTATTATCTAGCAGCACAAGGTTAAAAGCAAAAGTTCCTTACAAAAAGGTCCAAGGAAAGACTTAGGATTCATTTTCAATTTTCCTTTCTTATCAGTAAATCTTTAATTCCTAAACAAATCCCTGTGAGGGCCCAATGATCTGGTTATAATTCTAAAACAAGATTCTGATACAGCCTCTTAAAGAGCTATTTTAAAAACCTCATAAGATTTTTAAAAATATATTATTTTTAAATCTTTTAACTAAGATTGTGTTTCAATTGTTTAAAAGTTGGGTTCAGGGTTGGTGAGATGGATCAGTGAGCAAGGGCTCTTGCCGCCAAGCTCTATTACCTAAGTTCAGTCTCCAGAACCCAACCAGAGTACAGAGAGAACCAACTCTCATAAGAGTATCTTCAGACTTATACACATACACACACTGTGGTACACACCCATCCACACACATACACATACCAAAAAAATTAGATAAATAAATGTTAAAATTGTTTTTGAAGAAAAAAAAAAGACCAAAAAAAAGTTGATGGCTTCAGAGGGTAAAAGTGTTTACCATATGAACCTGACAACTTGAATTAGAAGAAAACCAGCCCCCAAACACTGTGCTGTGACCACCACATACACACCATTGCACCTACACACACACAGTAATAAAAAATGTTTAAGTTGAATGCTTAAGTATTTTCAGAGTTCCATTACCCTCAAGTAAAAAGTTATGTTTTTACTGTAAAGACAAATAACCCTGACTAAAGTTCTATCATGTAGATTTTTGAAAGGGCTGATTTCAATATAGTTAAAGTACTTCAAAGTAAAAATACAAACTTTATTCATTACAGAAACCTATCACAATCTCCAAAAGTCTATACTTGGGAACTTATTATGTACTCCCAGGTCTTCATAAATCACTCAGTAAACATGAACATTACCCTCTCAGACATCAGGATTCTCACATCCAAGCCAAGAAAAACTAAAAACATCGGTTCTGTAACACAAGGCTGAGAATTTCAACAAACTCACCTCTTCCCAGCCTAACTTCAACTCTCTCGGGCCCCTCTGTAGCTGTGAAAACAACAATAACCCGCAGATTAGGGTCCTCTTGAGGAGGCAGGTGGTGAGCTGGCAGGGAACCAGCGTCCCCACAGACTTATGCTAAAGATGATAGGTCCCAGGTCAGAATGCAGGCCTAACACCTACCCAGGTTTTCTCTTTCCTTCCTTCTACAGAACTCACCATGCCTTTTCCAGAATCCCCCTAGCACATGCTCAACACAAAATCCAGAGCTTCCAAGCAAAAAGGACTACGCATGATTTTGCTAAGAAAACCAGGGTTTCAGAGAATGAAACAAACGAATACGCACAGTCATGCACAGGAAGTGCCGGCTGGGCTCCTCATGTACATACCCTGCTGCTCAAAGTATTTGAGGAATCCACACGTGGCTTTCCAACGTAATAAAATACAGTCCTGTGGGGCCGATAATCTTGCTAACCCCAAACCATCTCCTGAAAGACATGTTCCTGACATGTTTGTGGGCAGGAGAGCCTATGAGGCGTAAGGAACAGGCAGGATGGGCTGGTACTCCCGGAATTAACAGGTGGCAAGGACTTTTCTTGCCACAAGACAAAGTTGCATGGAAGGAACAATACAAAAGCAGCAAGGAGAAGTCAGCCCCGTTCTCCCTTACCTTCTCTGTTGTCTGTTTCTTGGCAGTGTTCAGGGCAGAACCCAGGGCCTCACACACGCGAGCAAACAAATGCTCTACTTTTGAAGTTAGGCTGGGAAGAGGGGAGTTGGTTGAAATGCTCAGCCTTGTGTTACAGAACTGATGTTTTTAGTTTTTCTTGGCTTGGGTGTGAAAAGCCTGATGTCTGAGAGGCTAATGTTTACTGAGTGATTTATGAAGGGCTAAGAATATGTACAACTCGGAGGTTTGGTATATTTTCTGTTTTGTTTTTGTTTTGTGTTTGTTGTTTTATTTTGGGGGCAGGGCCTTTCTGATGTGGGATTCCCCTCTGTATGCTGCGAATATCATGGGCTAATAAAGAAACTGTCACCCCAGCTGCTACGGTGACTGCACACAGCCTCCACCTCTGGCTGACCATCCTCACTGTGGCTACGCTACAAGTCTGAACATCTGTTTCTAAAGAACAAAAAGGCAACCATTTCATGATGCTCTCTGATACTTATTCCACGACTATATACATTAATATGTATTATATGTACAACATATATTAATATACATTACTGTACAGTGTGGCTACATGGAGCAACAAATAGACACCAACCTGATGAGAAAGAACAAGAGGGATTCAAAATCAGAAACATCACCTATTTGGCCTAGATTGAGTTTCTATCCTCAAATTGAAACGAAGGGCCTCGTCAAAGAAGATACAATAATGAAATGTCCCATCTTGCCACTGTAACAAGTTGTCTTTCCTGGACCTCAGAGCACAGGACTCAGGGTCCTTCCTGGTATCCATGAGTGCCCACTTGCTTCAAAACCCTGACAACCATCAGGAATGCTTATGGCTGGACCTTGCAGCTGAGGAGCTGAGGCACCGCACGTTTCATTGGACAGCGGACAAGACTGTCCTCCAAAGTCTGTGAGAAGACAGAAGCAAGGCAGAGGCCTCATGCTGGAGCCTCCCTGGCTCTTCTCCATCCAACCACAGTCTTCCACCAAGGAAAACGCAGGCCACCTACCCTATGCAAACAACAGCCCAGTGTCCCATCCTCTTGTGGCTTTAATACCTTATCCAGGGGAGCTCAGAAACTCCACCTCTGAAGCCATTTAGAAGGAAAACAGGACAAGGCCACCCTCTGGTGATGCCATAGTTTTGGGAAGAATTACAACCAAGAGGGCACTCCTAAGTCCTGCACCAAGTACATGAAGCTCCATATATGTTAGCATGCAGAGGCACACAGATATACCGCTGGAGCAGGTCCCAATGCACACGGGAGGAAATGAAAATTGGTTTCTGTGACTGAAAAAGCATGGGATAAAACTGGACTCTCTGAACATGGCAAACAATGAGAGCTGATGAGACGCCAAGGACAACGGCAAGGGGTTTTGATCCTACGTAATGTGCTGGCTTTGTGGGAGCCTAGCCAGTTTGGATGTTCACCTTCCTAGATATGGACGGAGGGGGGAGGACCTAGGACTTACCACAGGGCAGGGAACCCTGACTGCTCTTTGGACTGGAGAGGGAGGGAGAAAGGAGTGGGGGGAGGGGGAGAAGGGTGGGAGGAGATCCATACATGTGCTATGATATCAAATATATACATAAATAAACAAGCATAATTTTCAAATTTTGGAAAACATACTTAACCCTCCAGCCTAAAAGACATTTCATCTTTGGTTGCCGGTCCTTACTTCAGTACTGGTTGTAATCCATTGAAACCATTTCTGAGCCAATGAATTTTGACATTCAGAGAAAAATAAGCTCTGGCCTGCCTGTAAAACTTGACTGTTATTTCTAGCCTTGACTTGCAAGACTCATGAACCCAAAAAACAGCCAAACAAACCTCACTCACCTATACTACTAGTGTGTGGACTTTTCTAATGAATCTGGAATCCAATATTCTGAAATAGCTTAACAAAAGCACGTTTCACTGCCACAGCATCGTGGCCTTGGCTTTCACAGCTTAATAGCTTGTAAATGGTCATTCCAGTAGGCTTAGCATAAGCTCAACGTTGCACACCAGAAAAGGCCAATTGGACTTCTGCAAGCCTGCCGTGAGCCCCAAGGCTGTGGGGTTTTTTTGGTTTTGTTTTTGGGTTTTTTGTTTTGTTTTGTTTGGTTGGTTTTTTGTTTTTCGAGACAGGGTTTCTCTGTAACTTTGGAGCCTGTCCTGGAACTAGCTCTGTAGACCAGACTGGCCTCGAACTCACAGAGATCCGCCTGCCTCTGCCTCCCAAGTGCTGGGATTAAAGGCGTGCGCCACCACCACCAGGTAGGCTCTGTGTTTCTAACAAGCTCCCAAGAAATGTGAAGCACAATTGAGTTCCCTAACAAAGCACCCTAGACCGCAGGTAGGAAGGTGGGCAGCCAAGTTCAACTTTCCTAGGCATGTGCGTTCGAGTTGGGAACAAGAGCCTGCTGTGACTGATGCTTAGGCAGGGCCCAGCACCATGCTATGCGGATGACTCCTTAATGGGAATACAGGAATAGCGGGCTGAGAGCAGCAAGAACAGGCAAGAGAGTACTGCAGTATGGACACCAACGTTGGAAGTGGCCCGGTACGAAAACCTTATCCATTCAGAGCATGGAAGCAAGCACGCGTGGGAGGAACTTGCACTGCCAGTTCTGCTGACCTAAAGGTGCAGACGTGTTATTTCTAGCGGTCTTGGCTTAGGCTTTTAGCTTGATACGCGCTGATGTCAACTGAACTCATCATTCAGACTGGCTTTATCAGGTGAGGGAAATGATCATCTACCCTATTTTGTTCAAAAAGCACATAGTTTCCAAAGATTCCTTTATCCACACTGACAATTCTAATCAAAACTAGACACGTGCTTCTGCTGCCTCACTAAGACTTGCGGAGCACAGCATCTGACGTCAAGACAGGCAAGCACTGTTTTGTAGGCCAGTTACTCGTACTCTATAGGGTCACAAGTTTTGCTTTTTTTCTTCTTAATTACCAAGTTCCTCTTGCTTATATAATATTATTAGAAGCCTTTCCCAGCATTTTCTGCATGGGACTATGGAAAAATAACAGAGTGGAAATCCCACCCATCTCCGAGGCCACTGTTAGTCAACTAGAGTCTGGGCATGCTCTCCCGTGTGTGCGAGACTCAGCCAGTGTAAAAATAAACTTCCAGAAAAGGAAATGCCTACTGGGCAGCCTCTTACTCAGACCCATGAAGCCTTTCCTCATTCTTATGGGTTACATTAAATCTAAGAAGCCCAGAGCACTGTAAACTGGTTTGCTACTTTCCATACTTGCTGCCAATTTTCCACTTCTGCGAAACCAATTCCAACTAAATAAATAAATAAGACAGTAAAACTCTCTAGCTCCCCATACAGTCTGAACTATTTGGGTAATGAGATAAAATGGCGCAGGAAAAAAAAAAGTCCTTGGCAAATAATGTCAATGTTCATTTATTGTTTTTATTTTTAAAGTCACGACTTAGTCTCAGAACCATTTCCTCCACCTGGCTCTGGAAAGCTTTTGAAAAAGGTGGACATTGTCAAACAATTGTCCTGGGTTTGGTTGTTTTAAGGCATATGTTTTACTACCTCATAGCTGAAGGAGTTTCTCACGGAAAGCCATCCAAACCACTGGCTGGGCTGAGGCTTTATACAGATTTATGACAGACCACTGCATAGCTCCTAAGTGGTTTACGGTTCTGCTTTGGGTACTACGTTAGCCTTAAATAGATATAAAATCTGAAGCTAAAGACAGAGGAAAGGGAAAAAAGGAAGTCAAAGAGGAAAAGCTGCAGTGCCTCAGGGAGCCAGGCCACACTAGGGGACCTGAACCCCAGAGCAGAATGGGGTGCTTCGGCTGCCCAGTGACAGGTACAGGAGGTAATAGTACAGCCCAGTATTTTGCATCCCGACTCATTAAAATATCTCCCTTCCTCGCTGTCTACAGTATAAAACTCAGATATGTAGCAAATCACCGAGATGCGTCAAATTTTCAACTCCTCCCAGGAAATGTGCCCTCACTGATTCAGAACCTAACTGGGGTGTTACTCGGTCACCAGAATCCACATGAGAAGGAAGACAGTTACAGCTGCAAGACCTTGACACACAGTGTGATTGGCCAACTTCCCCCTGATAAGGGGGTACTGAGATCAAGAAGGAAGAAGTGTCAAGCAAGGAGAAAAGCAAGAGGGACAGAAAGGGACAGAAGAAAGAAGAGTTGAGCACAGCAAAGAATGCGCAGGTCCAGAACTGGCGGAGAGGAAAGGCAGAGTTCATACTGTCTGCAACAGGTGCACCAGGAGCCAACGTGTGCCCAGCATGCGTCACTGAGAATGAAGACAATCGACACACTACATGCGGTCTCGGCCTCAGGGGACGTTATCTCTCCATGTCTTTTAATATGCAAAAATTAAGAAAACTTCAGTCGAAGTTTTCAAGGACTGCTGGTGACTCTGGGCATCTGTCACTCCACATCACATCCTTGCTCTCACTAGGGACCCTGCTCAACCATCGTCCCATAGTCGCTGTCACCCAGTGTGACCACGTCACCTTCACCTCTGGCTATAACCTTCTGGAAAAGCAAAAGATGAGAAGGAACCAAGGGAGCAGGTGAGATCCAGGCAGCTTCAGAAACGAGCCTTGCTCCCAGCAAAGTTCCATGGCAGGGAGAGCTGGGTCTGAGTGAAAACAGACAGCTGGTCTCCAGGATGAGAACGCCGCACAAGTTGTTTTTAGAAAGTAAATTAACATTCGCGAGCTCTGCCCCTGGAAAACTTCACAATCCTGATAAAACTGCCCTCATTCTTCTCAGATTCCACCATAAAATGTGACAGGTGGACTTGGTGCTGTTAGTTTTTAAATAAATAGATCAGACCACTCTGTGATAACTGCTAATGCTGTGAGCCTGTGCTCACGCTCACATGCTCACACACACACACACACACACACACACACACACACACACACACACACACGGGGGGGGGGGGAGGTAGCGGGCAGTTCCAATTATCAAAACTAGAGTCTTCAAAACTTCTCTGATAATTTAAAAGTACAGTACAGGGCAGAAGATTTTAAGTGCATGGCATGGCTCTGCATAAGCAGTTATATGCAGTATTTCTAATGGATTTAGCCCTCGAAGGCAAAAGTACATTTTTGCAAGCACAAAAAATAAAAACTGCTAAGTAATTTTTCAGAACTGCAACCTGAGAATATTTTGGTCAACATCTCCTTCATCATATTACTCTGTTGACTGTGACCAAAACATAAGCCAAAAATCCAGGAAATTACGGCCCAGGGAAAAGCTTACACGTAAATGTACAGGAAGGATTGGTTCAGGCAACATAAAAGATTGTCAGTCTCATTGAAACATTTAAAATGCGGCGGTTAGTATTACTCTTACTCAGAATGTTGTGTATTTCATCCTACCTGGAGTCAGTGACATGCCCCCTGAGGGGGAAATGGCACCCCGAAGACAACAGCTCCAAAGACAGAGAAGAGCCAGGATCCCAGGACAGGGTTCAGGCACAGGTAAGGAGTCTGGCCACCACTGCAGGGCTGGGTGAGGCAAGTCTCCAGTTGCCAGGCTTACGCATAAAAGTTATCACCAGCCAACATCCAAATGTAAAAGCTCCTTCAGCAGCTCTCTTGGATTTAAGATGAAAAATAAACAAATTAAATAAATAACATTCTTGACCATGCCCACTTCCAACTCTAAACTGCAAAAGGCGGCCACTGGACTGTCAGAATCCTTCCATCCCTAGGAAGAGGACCATCACACCAGAAGCAAAAGAGAAAAGTCTCTCTCCTCAAGACTGCTGCACAGACCTGAGTGTGTAGAGCTTCATGCAGGGTGTGGGAAGAGCAGGCTGTGCCCTCAAGGGTATAGTCATGAAAAGAGATGAGCACGGTGAACTAAAGAGACGAGCAGAATGGCTTCTGTGTTTCTGGGTCCAGAGAAGAAATGAGTAAGAGTGCTAAAAATAAATCAGAAAAGACGGTGGGAGAAGTCTCAAAAAATATCAAAAAAGCAAACAACCCAATAAAAAAAATGGCCAAAGAACTAAATAGGGAATTCTCCAAAGAAGAAATACAGATAATAATAAACATTTTTTAGAAGTGTTCAACACCCTCAGCCATCAGGCAAATGCAAATCAAAACTATTTTGAGAGTCTAGCGCATGCTTATCAGAATGGCGATCATCAAGAAAACAAATGTGAAGAAATACTGGCAATAATGTGGGGCCAGAGGAACTCTTACTGTGTGTAGGAGCGTCAACAAGGGTAGCGGATATGGAAATCAGTGTGGAAGATGCTCAGAAAGCTACCCTGTGACCCGGCTATCCCACTCAGCATATACCCAAGAGACTCCGTAGACTTGATACCTACTCAGTCATGTACATAGCTGCCCTAGTCACAATAGCGAGGAAATGGGATCAGCCTGGATGACCCTCAGCTGATGGACGGATATGAAAATGTGGCGCGCATACACGATGGAATTTTATTCAGCTATGAGAAATATGAAACTTCCAGAAGGGATGGAGCTGGAGAAGTAGTCGAAGCAATGTAACTCAGACCCAGAAAGACAAGCGACCCTTGGATCCCAGCTTGGAATCTTCAGATTTATGCGTTTCTACTTGGAGTGCGTGGAGAGGCCAAGATGGTAGGAAGGAGCTGAAGAGGGGAAAGAAGCCTTAAGGGAAGAGAAACAGCATGAGCCGTACAGTACAAAGTAGGGGGTGGAAAGATTTAAGAGAAATGAAATGGGCAAATAGCGGAAAAGACGGGGTAAGAGAGTTAACTAACACTAAGACTTGTGAGCTATTATTTATGGATAATTTACATTGGTATAGTTTTTGTATATTGATACAAGTTCAAATTATATTTGTTACTTTTGTTTACATTATTTGTACATATATACAAAGTTATTTTGTCAGATTGTATATATGCATGTTTCCGCCGGGGTTTAGGACATTTTGTATATTGATACAACTTTTAGGGTATATTTTCTTTTTTTTTGTTAGATTTTGCTTTATTGATATGATACTGAATCTAGGGTATATTTTCACATTATTATAGGTCAATAGTTGTTCATGTCTGTTGTACATACAATCAGATCAATTCGGTTCTTTAGATACATAGAGATTATATTCTGTCTAGATAGGGAATCTTCAACCACTTCAAGGATCTGTGGAACATGGCATTTAAATA
Source organism: Microtus pennsylvanicus (assembly GCF_037038515.1). Taxonomy (NCBI): domain Eukaryota; kingdom Metazoa; phylum Chordata; class Mammalia; order Rodentia; family Cricetidae; genus Microtus; species Microtus pennsylvanicus. Next base: position 18,193,256 of record NC_134582.1, read on the forward strand.
ACTTAGGGTTCTGTTGACATGAGACATGATTGCTCCTGACAGCACCAATCTATTCCCGAGAGAATGTTGAGCACTGAAGACACTCCACTTGGAGCTTGTTTTCTTCTTGGCAAAACTGGCCTTTGGGCAAGGAATTGACAATGCCTCAACCACTGACAAGGTACATGGTATCTGGAAATGGATAAGCAGGACTGTCAAATCTTGCCAAGACAGGGTAAAATGGTTTTGAAAAACTTCCTGCCTCTGAAAATGGTCTGTCAGTTACACTAGGCCTTAGCCAGAGTTGGTTGATTCAACATTGCAAAATGAGACTAGTCATATATTGCTCACTTTGGAAGTTACTTGATTGTACTTCCTGCCTGCTCAAGTAATATTATCTCCCTTTTCAGGCCTTTGATGAAATAGAAGATTAGATAGTCGTAGTTACTGTACTCTTAAGATCTAGCCAAGCCATTTCCTATACAAGACTTAGACTCCATAGGATAGAATGTTTTTTAAAACATTTAGCATGTGTTCCTTGATTAATATTGTTTATGCTGATTGTAATTCTAATCTTATACTTGATATCTGTTCCCAGTGTATATTGTTCCGTATCGGGTTTGGAACTCTCTTAAACAAAAGGGGAGGTGCTGCAGGAGCTCCTTCTGCTCCTTCAGCCTTTAAGATACGAGCCCATGGGGCATGGTCTCTTATACTTTAAAAAGCAGCGGAAGGGGCGCTCTCTTGCTTCCGGCTCCCGTTCTGTAGGCTACACTGTTTTTTGTTTTGCAAAGAGAGGACTGTTGTTTGGGACTGTGATCTCTAAGTTTTTCCCCTCAAATAAATAACCCTTTTTATTATCCCTAATTCTTAACTGGTGTGGGATTATTTTGCGGCTTCAACTAAGGGTATTTGAAAGCAATATACAAGCCTACTATTTTGTAAATGAATTCAAATGTAAGCTACACATATACACATGCATGCACACATACACAGAGACATCAACCTGGGTCTGAGCTGGGATCTCCCTCCCGGATGGCTAGGTTTTATGGTGTTTAAAGGTGTCGGGAAGCCTGTTGGGAAGAAGTCAATGGTCTTACCCATCAGTAAAACCTGCAAACAACAATACCAACCTGCCAGGCAAGATATGCCAACTGTCTCAGTGGTGCCAGGAACGCTTCTGCTTCCCGATTGGATTTGAGACTGACTCCATAGGAAGGAAGTCACTGCTGGTACTATAAACCTGGAGCACTCAGGGGTACCTACTACTGTTGTTTTGCTAAATGAGCATGGTGTCAAACTGCCTTCTCAACATTCACACTTGTTCCCATGAGTTAGTGGTACATGTAACCTCAGTCGGAGCAGTCTCTGTAGATGCTTCAGAGATTCATAACTTGTCAAAATGATGAGGCAAGTGATTGTTGAGTGTTCAATAGAAGCAGCTACATAACCCCCTCCAAGGCCCAGGAAACATCACAAAAGAGAGGGCTATAAGAATACAGAGCCGGAAGATGGCAAGAAGCTCTGTGAAACTGTTTCCTGGACATAACAAGCTGTGGTACCCATGTCTTACTCAAATAAATAACCCCTCCCACCCACGCTCATGCAAGCAACCCATAACCTATATAAATACCACAGGAGACACACACACACACACACAGAGTGTACAAAAACAGGAAGACAACTTGTCGGAGGGGGAAGGGAGCTCGGCGGGAGTGGAAGGCAGATAAGAGGATTGTAGAGAGTGGATATGATCACAATATTTCACCTATGTATGAGATTGTGAGAGAAATGCAACTTTTGAAATTCCCACAAAAAAAGAAAACTTTGTTTTTGAAGTCTAGACAGGAGCTATCGTCCAAGCTCAGTACCGGTTATGTCCACAAAGCCAGGAACTCTCACCAGAGGTACACCAATACCTCACACAGCTTGCCGTCTTCTGAGGCAGACCCTCTTCGGGTGGTGTAGTGATCCGAGTAAGAAATGGCCTCCATAGCCTCGGGCATTTGAACACTTGGTCCTCCGTTGCTTTGGGAAGTTTAGTTGATACAGCCTTACTGAAGGAAAGATGCTAACTGGGGGCAGGCTTCGAGATGAGAAAGCCTGGTACCACTTGAAATTTGCTCTCTGCTTCGTGCTTATTTTGAAGATGTAAATGCCCAGCCTCCTGCCCTGGCCACCGGACCTGCTTCTTGCTACCACGTTTCTCCATCACTGTGGAGACTCTAACCCTATGGAACCAAAAATAAACTCTTTCTTCCTGAAGTTCTCTTTCCTTGTGGTAGGGTTTTATTTTTAATTATTGTATGTGTATGGGTGTTTTGCTTGTGTATATGCCTTTGCACCCTGTCTCTCTGGTATCCAAGGATGCCAGAAGAAGGTTTCTGATCCCTTGGAACTGAAGTGTCGTGGCTGTGAGCTTCCGCGTGGGTGCTGGGTCCCGGGTGCTCTGAGCCACAGAGCCATCTCTCCAGCCCCGATGCTCACAGTGTTCTGCCGCAGCCACAGAACAGTAACTAATGCAGATGGCGCCTAGGAATCTGCATTGTTAACTGGCTCCCAGAATAGTTCTTAAGATACACCAACAACATCTGAAAGTCGCAGGCCTGAACTCCTATCAGACAGATGGGGGAGGCAGAGAAGACCACGTTCAAAACTGGAGAAGGAAAGTCCCAAGGCAAGAAGGGAGGGGTCCTCAAGAGGGAGAAGGGAACCGGCCAAGGACAGCACACACGGCCGAGCGAGCTCGGAGCAGCTGGGCAAGGGTTCTCCAGGACTAACTGGAGAGGGGCTGCCCCTAGGGACAGGATTTCAGCACAGTCTAACAAGCCGCCAAGTAAGCAGGACCTGCTGCCAGCGGGAGGGTGAGTGAATAAGTGACAAGCCCTTGAGTACCCTCCCAGGGGGGAGGGGCATCTCCGAAAGACTGCCAGGAGCCCATCTTGCCTTTCTAACTGAATCACAGCTCAGACAAGATTTATTTCACTGCTCTGGAAGAAATAAAGAGGTGCGGCATATCTTGTTTCTGGAGACAGCGGAAGGCCTCGCTTCTTGTCACCGTTTTCAACAAATGGCAGTGAGCACAGAATAGTACTCACCTCAGCCAGATGATATTTGTGCCGCATGGCAGTGGCAGCTGAGCTAAAAGGCAGGCTGGAAAGGCAAGGTCATGCAAGCAACAGATCTTCAGCTCTTCCGTGTTCCTACAGAAGTGGGTGGGGGCAGCAGAGGAAGAAGGAGCTGGAGGCTCACACCAGGCCACACAGACAGGTGTGCCCTTCACTAGTGAAGCCTGGCAATGACAAGCCAGCCCTGCATGCAAGATGGCTGCATCACACCGTGTAAGGCAACCCTGCAGCAGATTCTGACCACGCTACAGTTGGAGAGTTCTGGGGGGGGGGGGGGGGAGACCCAGAGATACAACCATACCCCAAGAAGGGATACAGAAGCAGAGGTCAGTGGTAGGACTAGCCATCCAGAGGCAGTTACAAAGAGCCAAGCGAGAAATGTGGAGAATTGAAGACAGTAGCCAGGAGGATGGGGAAAGGAGTCATAGAAAAATAAGAATAAAAATTTAGCAGTTAAAAATGCAAGGCTTAGTGACATGGAGAACAGATTGTGGGAGAGTGGGGGTGGGGGCAGAACAACTCCAGCTTCGTGGTTTAAGCAACTTAGCTTTACATCAGGTAAAAGCAACACAAGCTCTTATATAAGCTACAGATCAATTTGCCATCTGCCTCCAACTTGAAACACTCAAAATCTGTTTGTAAGCCAACTCAGAATCTTCCAGATTCAGGAAGACGGTATTTTAAATACTTTTATGAAACAGCACAATTATGAAACACACCCGTGTGCCGGCTTCAGATACATCCTTCAACTACTCCTTTCAGCAACGCAGCTCAGAAATAGAAATTAGTCCAGATTTGAAAACCTGGCAAGAAGGGGGAAAGCTATAGAGAAATTACTCCAAAAAACCCAAAGCACAGCCATTTGCAGAGAAAAGTACTAACCAATGCTTTAATACCCGGATGGCTGAGTGAAAAAGAACACGCTGTAGAATGTCCAACGTGAGGTACATGTTAAAGGCTTCTCTGCCCAAGAATGTTATTTACCTAAGTTATAGGACTCAGGTTATCTGTGAGGGAAAAAAAAAATCTATCTTAATTAGCTATAGCAAATACTTCCCAAACTGTTCTTTTTTGGCTTCGTATTAAGATGGTTTTCTACTTATTAAACATGGGTGTGCCTGGTATTTTGGACATTCCCTTTGAGAAAAAGCAGAAAGCTTTGCTCTAAGGGTGTGAGTCAGGGGAGCTGGGAAGCCGCCCAGCGTCTGGTCCTGTGCTTCAGTGGCTGGGAATGTAGAACACCGTCTGGCAGGGCTGCCTCGGGTACATCCTCAGCTCTGCAGGCCTGCTAACAGGCTCTTTCAGCCCTCTACCAGTCCACACGCTAAGATGGCATGTAACCAAACAGCTAGAGAAATTCAGGTCTCGTTCTCAGGGTTAGAGGTGGTTTCACCTCCTTTCCCTGGTCCCTTGCAGCACCTTTAAGCCCAACCCCTCAAATACACTGACCTCTACCTAACACTGCCTTTGCAGACATTCCGGAGTTCTATTACAGTTCCCCAAAATTCCAAAGTAATACCGACTGTGCTTTAGAGGAAATAATTAATATAACAGAAGTGGAGCCCTGGGTATAACCTAGTAAAGACCCATTCATAGCTAATATGGTCCCTCGCTTAAAACAAGTATGCAGGCTGAGCCAGTTAAGTTTTAAGCACTGTATGCTACTACTGAATCTGTTGAGCTTTATGAGAACTCCCATACAGGATGCTAGAGAGATGGTTTGGTGGCTAATAGCCTGGGTTATTCTTCTAGAGGACCCAAGTTCAATTCCCAACACCCATGTGGCAGCTCACAACCATCTACAACTCCAGTTCCAAGGGATCCGACACCCTTGTCTGTCCTCCCCAGGCTCAGGCACACAAGCAGTACACAAAAATACACGGCAGGTAAAACACTCATAAAATAACCTAAAAAAAAAAAAGAACTCCACAAACTAGGAAAATACTATAACCAATATATTCCTTTTACAATATGGGCACCAAGGCACAGAATGGCCAGGTAAATATCCAAAATCATACAGTGAATTAGCAGGGGAGCTGGGATTTGGACCTTGGCAGGCTGAAGATGACTTCCTGACCTCTGACTATGACCAGGTATGCAGGCAGCCCTGTGCGGTGGCATTTGCTTCCCCTATCCACTGTCCTTGATGTCCCTCACCCAACTATTATTCCTATACTGACATGTTAACCTCCTGAGTCCTCGGGGGCCAAGCCAGACCACGGTTCTCATTCCCTACTTCATCTCTGCTCTCCAGTCCTGGAGGTACCTGTAGTTCTGTTCCCCAAATCCCACAAGTCTCTCCTTCCTAGGCATGGCCCAGAGACTGTATCTATGCCTAGAATGACATTCAGAGCTAGGTTTTAACACTTGGGCAGTCTTCAGTATGGATGGTGTCTTTAGAAATCCTGAAGCCTCCCTCTGAACTGGACAGCGAGTAGAAACACTGCCGTTTCTAACCAGAGCTCCATGTCCAACCCCGAGGCTGGCTATATGAACGGTGAGTGGGTCTCTTCCTGGCTCCGCGGGTCTCATCAGTACCACACTGTGCATAAAGATCTCTTCTACTTGGAGACTACATGGTGTTTTCCAACTTAGCAACACTGCAAAAACCATTCTATCAAATTTTGACTTTTTGAAAATCTTTTTCCCCCAGCATGGAGATATGTAATGTAGGCCTCTCTTAATGCTGGGCACTGGCAGTGGCCACCACTCTTGGTCTGCTCTGGGATGGGGGTAGAAAGCAACTGAGGTCCTGCAGTGTGCTGGACCGCTAAGCTGAGGGTCAACTGGTTAGGTGCATCCATGCATTATCAACTTGCAACAGATTTATTTGCATGTGGACTTTGCAAAAAGTGTCTTACAAATACAGATGAAGTTGGGACCACCCCCCCCCCCCAAAAAAAAGAAAGGACTAAAAGATGTAAAAGACTGAAGCTGAAAATTTAAGATCAAACAGCAAGGCTCCCCATTCCACAAACTGAAACAGGGTTTTTACCAACATTTCCTGAAACAGTCTCTACCCAGACAGATACTCTGCTGAGCATTTGCTCAAGAGTGTCTTTCCACAGAGAAGGAATCTCAGAGTTCACCAGGAACCAGGAATCCGCGGCCTTGGCTCAGAAACCACATTCTTTCCTGGCGAATAAGGCAAAAGAAAGCCTATCATCTTAGCAAGTCAAACCACGAGAAGTCAGCCTGTTTTTCTTTTTTCACCAGGAAATGGACTGCCGGGGAGGGAATTCCTCTACTCGCTAGAGCAGATCTGACATGCTGCAGCCAACAGGCTCATCAGTTCCGAAGGCCTGCTGTGCTCAGCTTCAGCCCCTCAGCCCTGAGCTCCACAACCCTCTCCTACCACTCTTTGGTGAGCGCAGAATGGAGAAAGTCAGTTGGGTCCTCTAACCTGGAAAAGAGGTAAGTGCAGGGCAGGAAACAAGTCTGAAATCTCAGCACTCAGGAGACTAAAGACAGGAAGATTATAAATTCAAGGCCACCCTGAGCTACGTGGACACACTAAAGCTCTGCCTTTAAATTCTTAAATCTTTATAATTTACAATGCGCATTGAAGGCAGGCCAACCGAGAGTGAGTAAGTCAGTTTCTTCTGTTAGAGAAATCTCCTAGCAGCCGCAAGGTCCTCAGAAAGGATCGCTTCAGCATCATGAACCCCTAGGGCTATCTCCGCAAAAGTCAAGGCAGACGGATACAGTCAAGGAGGAACTGACCACACTGTCGGCGAGATAGGAGAAGGGTGAGGGAGGGTCCGAGAATGGCTTAGGCAGAAAGGAAAGGAAACGGCAGGAGAACATCAACAAGAATAAACCACAATGAAGACAGCAAATCGGCTGACCAGAGACGTGGCCATCTAAAGACTCTCTTCAAGAAGCCTGTCACTTCCTACAAAGGGTCATGGAATCCCAGTCACCCCAAACTTAAGCAGCTTTTGCTACGTTCAAGTCAAACCACTGCACTCATCTATCCGCTGAGAAAGAATAGCGATGAATCGTGGAGTTCTCTCACACACTTGGGTCACTCGTGACAGTACACAACACAATGTCTCCAAGCGACATCATTTCCACCACTGCCCAGTCACTGCGTAGTCTCTGAAGTTTACCTAGTCTTATCCATCCACTAAAACCGGCGCTATTGTTCAAGCGGAGTTTCTCTACCAAGGCACCACTGACATTGGGGGCTGGACAACCCCATGGGTGCTCATATCCTGTCACTACAGGGCTACAACAACATCCCTGCTTTTTATCTTCAAGGTGCTAACACAACTCCTGTCTTCCAGTTATGAGAACTAAAACTGCCTCCAGACCTTATCAAATGTCTTCCTCTGTCGAGAACCTCTGCTAGAAAATATCCAGATTCATAAAAAAAAAAAAAAAAAAAAAAAAAAAAAAAAAAAAACCACCCTGAATGAAGATTTAGCACCCACGGTTCGCAGCCACAGGCTGCACTCTGGACCCAGATCACCATCTTGTACAGGTCTGAACGAGGGTGGAAATCGGGGAAATCTGCCACTCTTCATGGAAAAACAACCACTGTGTCCATGATCTATCAATGATGAACTAACTGCACCACCCAGAGTGACACAGGTCACAAAAGAACAAAGTGTATGACACCAAGTGTCCAGCTGCACCATCAGAAGAGTGACTGTCTCTGATACCCGAAAAGCCGGGGTTTCTGGAGATCCTTAAAAGGGAGATGATTTTCCAAACAGGGTCTTTGCACAAGAACCAGAGTACTTTCAGTCCACCGATTTTAAAAGACAGAAACCCACAGCATACAGGCCCGAGCCACCGGTGGCAGCCTGGGAGTTTGTGCGCATGCGTCCTCCCAGACTTCACCGCGGCCTGACTTAACAGCAGCACGTTTTAGCTGGAAATGGTCGGTGGCAGTTCATAAACAGCTCTGAATACAAACCCGTCTCAGAGGAGGCATTAACAAATCCCCACTTCTCGAGTTCCCACACGAGCAATTTTCTCATCGCTCCGACAAGAGAAATGTTTGCAAAGAAAAGCAGCAAACAGTTCTGAGATCTTTGGGCAATATTTTCCAAACAAGCGCACCACCGTACACCAAACAGCATCATGGCAGGACAAATCTCTGCCAATGTCTACACCCGCAACATGGTGATCAGGTGCTCAGCCTGACCACCCTCTCCCATTTTTATATTTTATTTATTTGTATTACTGCAGTAGGGGGAATAAGTCTTTCCCTCCACTCACTAACTTACCCTTTTCTTAGAAATTAGGGCCTTCTATTCCATGCCAGCATACACATCAGCTTACAGGGTGGGGGGTTCTTTTCCCAGCAATACTGAAGAGGGCACCTATGGGGTACCGTACTTCTGGAGAAAGTCTTAGGGTTGATTTGTAACTTGACCCGAGTATCCAGCACTGCTCTGGCCAGTGCGACACACCTGCCAGCCTTCATCTGATTTAACCCCAGCTGCTCTAATAAAACTCTGATCCCAAACAAACACACTTCAGAAACCTTTCGACTGTTTTAACGCAGCCCTTCGCAAACTTTGAAGTGTACAAGAATCCCCTGGGGATTTTGTTCAAAAAACAGGTAATGATATGGGGTCAGGACTGGGACCCAGATTCAGTTTCCAGCCTGGACCCAGTGATCTCTGATCCCCAGAGGAAAAAGCTCAGAGAGCAGAGCCGGGAAAGAAAATTTAATTTTTAAAAAGCCTATCACCCAGTTTGGCCTCAAGACTTCTGCGCTCAGGTGACTCTCTAACCTCAGCAACCTGACTGGGAGTGCAGAAAAGTATCAGACTGTCTGGGTTTGGGGCCCTAATTTAAGAGAAGAGCAGTTTCTACACCCAAATGGCAGGTCTCAAACATCAAGAGGGTAGACTTGAAGGTAAGCTGTCTTTGTTTGTCCCCACTTTCTGCTGCATTCAGAGTGGTTGGTGGGTCTGAATTTATCAACATATTTAATACAGCTCCAATTTTCAAGGAAATGATAATGTTTAAAACGTGTGTGTATTAGCCAGGTGTGGTGGCGCACACCTTTAATCCCAGCACACGGGAGGCAGAGGCAGGCAGATCTCTGCGAGTTCGAGGCCAACCTGGCCTACAAAGCCAAGTTCCAGGACAGCCAGAGCTGCTACACAGAAAAACCCTGTATTGAAAGAAACAAAACAAAACCTTTTGTGTGTACACAGTACACCTTCTGGAAAAAAAATCAAAGCTTTTTAAATTGAATCTTTCCTACCAAGAAATTCAGTTTGGTTTGTGGACAACCATTAACACTGCCAATGACCTAAATAAATGTCAAGTCATTTTCTACTGCGTTACTAAGTGCAGAGTTGGCATGCTAAAAGGCAGGCCAAAAACCAGGCTCTAAGACTAACACTAGTACTATATTGTCTTTTTGGTGGTGTTCACCATTAATCCCAGCCCTCGGGAGGCAGAGGCAGGCAATCTCGGAGTTCGAGGTCTACAAAGTAAGTTCCAGGACAGGCTCCAAGCTACAGAGAAACCCCGTCTCGAAAAAACAAAACAATCAGCAATGAAACCTACTCCTCCCCCAACCTTCCCTTTTATGATAATATACCCAGGTACTGAGACAGGCTCAGATCCACCCTCATCTTCCACACCACACATCCCAGTTCCTAACTCTCCCTTCCACTCCTGTACCTAATCAACCTAACCTGAGGGACCCAACCATCACCACTTCCTAGTGTGAACCTATGGACGGAACTCCAGGGGCATCTGTCTGTACAGTCCCACGGCCTGGCACCTCATACAGGTTGTGTGTCTGCCTCTCCCTCAGCTGTTCATAGCTGCTTATCACAGAATGAGACAACGACCAACCCACATATCTGACACCAGGCCCTTCTGGAGACAGCAATGAATGTGTCTAGCATCACAAAACTTAACATCACTTCTGCAAGTTCTGCTATTGATATTTTATTTAGGATTTTTTTTTAATTCCAGTCCATCAACAGAAGCAGATAATGAAGGCCTATTCACATTATAATGGCCAGGAAGGAAAGGGGGTAAGGGAGTCAGAGAAATGGCTTATTGAGTAAACCTAACCACTCCAGAACTGACATAGAAGTCAGATGTGGTGGCACCTGGAATCCCAGCAATCCTGTGGTGAGACATGAGACAGACGGGAAAATTGGCCAGAACCTCATGGACCAATTAGCCTTGTGTACATTTCAGCAGCAGAAACCAGAGAGACCCTGCCTCAAAACGAGGTATAAGATTGGTGTGCTGGCTTGTATTATGTCAACTTGACACAAGCTAAAGTCATCTGAGAGGAGGGAGCCTTAATTGAGAAAATGCCTCCATATGATAAGGTTGCCGGCCCTTTTCTTAGTGTTAGCCTTATGGTGTAGGGCATTTTCTTAGTGAAGGATGGGGGACAGGGAGGACCAAGCCTATTTTCTGAGTGGGATCAAGAAAGCAGGCGGAAGGAGACAAGCCAGTAAACAGCTCTCCTCCATGGGCTCTGCTTCAGCTCCTGCATCCATGATCCTGCCCTGCTTCAGTTCCTGTCCTGACTGCCTTCGATGATGAACAGAGATAAGGAAGAGAAGCCAGATAAACCCTTTCCTCCCCAGACTGCTTTCTTTGGTCGTGGTCACAGCAACAGGGACCCTCCTTAAGACAATGGAACCACTGAGATGACCCAGTGGATTAAGCACTTGCTCCTGGGCGAGCATGCGGACCTGATTCTGAACCCCTTCCCTGCAACCACACAAAGCCAGATGTGATAGCATGCATCTGTAATCCCAGTGTGCCTACTGCAAGATTGGTGGTGGAGAAACGAGAACCCCTGGAAGCCTGGGTGCCAGCCAACCTGGCTTAAGAACCAGAACCAGCGAACAAGAAGATCCTGTCCCTAACAATTTGGGAAGGTGAGGAGCAAAGTCTGAGGGTGCCCTCTGACCTTCACATGTGCATGGTGCCCACATTCATTCTGTCTCTGTCTTTGTCTCTCTTCCCACGCGCGCGCACACACACACGCACACACACGATTTGTTTTTAAGTGGAAGAAGAGACCCAACTCAAAGTTGCCCCCTGACCTCCACAAAGACACCATGGTACACGTCTACATTCATACACATACCCACACCAAAATAAAAAAAAAAAAACCTAAGACGTGAAGAAAAGGAAAGAAAAGGAAGGAAGGAAGGAAGGAAGGAAGGAAGGAAGGAAGGAAGGAAGGAAGGAGGGGTGGAGGGAGGGATAGGTCCTAATGTGCCTTTAAAGGCTATGTCCCCAATGACCTAACATAATTAATTCCATTAAGCCCTGCCTCCTGGGGGTGACAAACCCTCCAAGTCCATGTGCCTTTGGGGACACAGAAGAGAAAACCCTTTCCCTGCCTTCCAGACACTCGCTCAAGCCACGCCTGCCATGCCCGGCTCACCACGCACCCTGATGTCTCAGCTTCCTCTACCCGGGAAGCCTTCTCACCTTTACCATGAAAACCTCTTCCATCAGCTCATGGTCCTGGCACATGCATTCAGAAACTTGAGCTTCCTCACAGCGTAGGCTACGGCTGGTGTTCATACTCCCCCACGTAGTGTGACATTTTACTCTTTTGACTTTTTGTTTGAGGGCCCCACCATCCAGTTCCCAAATAAATCATAACGAATGTTTATTCTTAATTATAAACACCTGGCCTTGGCCAGGCTTGTTGCTAGACAGTTTTTCTTAACTTAAATGATCCCGACAACCTTTTGCCTCTGGGCTTTTTCCTTTCCTTACTTCTTTATGTCTTACTTTCCTTCTTCATCCGTGGCTGACTGTGTAGCTGGGTGGCTGGCCCCTGACGTCCTCCTCTCCTTGTTCTCTTGCTCCTCCCTTTCCTCAAGTCTCCTATTTATGCTCTCTGCCTGCCAGCCCCGCCTAACCTTGCTCCCGTCTTGATATTGGCCGTTCAGAACTTTATTAGACCATCAGGTGTTTTAGACAGGTAACGAATCACAGCTTCACAGAGTTAAAAACAGCATAAACAAAAGTCACACACCTTAAAACAACAATCCAACACCCCCAAAGGCCAAAGTTTGATTTCCATAGCTTGCTTCCTGCAGCAGTTCTACAAGCAACTCTACATGCAATTTTATATGCAATTCTACATGTGTACCTCTGAGTCCTCAGTTCCTTAAAACCTTCTACCAACTTCACAGCAAAGCACCAAGCAATTGGACTTCCAGGCTTATGTCCAGGGCTGCAAGCACAGAGGCAGGTAGAGAGGTTGACAGCACCCTTCCTGGTGGAGATTTACTGTCAAAAAAAAAAAATCACCCAGTTTGACATTTGGTAACACACAGGAACAAAGAGGCAAGGGCAGCCTTGTGGCCAAAGATAATCCAATAAGCAAAGCTTGTGTTCAAGTCTTTTTTTAAAAGAAAGAAAGAAAGAAAGAAAGAAAGAAAGAAAGAAAGAAAGAAAGAAAGAAAGAAAGAAAAGAAAGAAAGAAAGCCATGGTGAACGCTGATCACTGTGCCTTTAAGAGAACACAGGAAGGATTTCTCTGCTTCTCAACTTTCATTTTCTTTCAGCACATCCCTATCTCTACTCCAAGCTTTCATTTTCAGAAAGTCCCTCTCATGACAAATTGACTCCTGTTAGAGCCGTGCGTCACAGCGGATCCGAAAATGAGCCTTGCCTGCGGGTAGCAAATAAGCCACCTGAGCACATTGTCAGCCGCACAGATCTTAGTAACCCTCGGGCTTGGGAAACTTCTCAGGCGTGTGGGAAGGAAGAAAGGGTTTCAAGTATCATTCTTCCTAGATTCGCTTTGCATTTCTAAAAAGAAACTGAGCACGAGACACACTTCTCTAAGTAGCCTGAGCATGTGTGTGTTCAGACCTGCAGAGCATGGGAAAAGGATCTGTGTCCCCAACAAGCACCACCACTCATGTGGAAACTCCTCCCACTTCCCCAGAACCCTAACTCCTGGCAGCATGTGGGCAAGTGTGATGTCTGCCACCCAACTGCACCTCCACCCTTTCCTTCTGTCAACACCAGCCCAGAGCTCCTCAGAGAACAGGGCCCAGACCCCTGCCTACCACAGAAAATCCTTCAAATTGGGCACAGGAGATGTGTGCCAAGTGTCAGACAGGCCTGTACCTTGATCCCTGGGGCCCCGGTTTTCCAAGATCATGCGTCTGTCTCATGCCGTCTGTTCAATGAAGCCTTGTGGTGTGGCCAGTGGTTTGGAAAACTAGCAAAGTACAAGATGCAAACTAAACAGGAGGCCAAGCCAGCACAACTAGAGGGATATTGTCCTAGGAACAGGGCAGCCACTCTGTAGGGAGCTCACAGTCAGCTAGCCCTGCACAGAAACAACTCTGGGCATCAAGGGACATGGACAAATGTGCCTGTTTCTAAATGGCCCACACAAGGAGGAAAGATTCGAACACAAGTTAATGTCATTTTAATCTCTCTCCCCAGCTTCTAACTTTTCAGGGGTCTATCTATCCCCTCGTCATTCACATCAACAACAGGCCCAGACAGACAGACACCTCACCTCACTGGGGACCAAATGACTTGATGGGTTGATCCCACCATGGCTGACAATCCTTCCCTTCATTACTCTCATGGTTTCTACTTGTAATCTTCCTAATAAGACAACTGGAAGTAATAAAGGCCCTCTGAGGTCAGTCACTGGATCAGACAGCAGTCCTGAGACCCTGTCCTCCTACAGCACACCTAGTAGCACACCTACAGAGTACATAGCACATACTTGTTGAAGGAGAGAATGTATGTATGCATTTGAGCTTCGGCAGTAATGTCACGTTTGTGTTAGAAACTTAATTTTTAGCTAAGAGACATCCTAATGCTGGCTGGAAAAGTGAAATCCCCTTCAAACACACAAATAAACCTCCCCGGTGTGTGCGTGTGTGTATTTTGTCACGAACACAAAACTATCCTATAAGCTACTAACATCTTTTGAAGGTCAAGAGGAAGAGCAGCCTGCAAGACCTCTGCATTTGAATTCTGTTCATGGTACGTGCTCCTTAAAATGAAAATTAATCCCAAGGGGTTAGCAGGTGAAGCCACTGAAAGTGCGGTGTGAAATGGCTTGACAGGTAAAGCCTGGAGCCGACTGGGAGGCCACTGGTCCACTCAGCGACACATTTACTTACTCAATGATCATTTCAGAATAACACCAATGGGGTGTCATTCCGCCAGCAGCAGCCAGTAATCACCAAGGCATAAAAATGGAAAATTTCCTGGGGTAAGCAGAATGTGCGGAACAAAGGTAAACCCTAAATGCTTTAGCATCCAGGAAGTGGTGCAAGACCCTGACACCAAAGGAAGGCAAAATGTAGACAGATGATAATCTTTCCCAGCCAGGTGGTGGTGGCGCACGCCATTAATCTCAGCACTGGGGAGGCAGAGGCAGGAGGATCTCTGTGAGTTGGAGGCCAGCCTGGTCTACAGAGGACATTCCAGGACAGCCAGGTTTGCACAGAGAAACCCTGTCATGAATAACTTTAAAAAGCAAAAAAGGTAGTCTCTGTTGTTTTGACAGTCACTTTAGAAGCTCTCACAATAATTATCTCAAAAGCAGTGGGGGGCTATGTGGAGCCAGAGACGTCTCCACAACTTCCAAGGAGAACTGAATACTACCCATCAGTTCAAAGGGACAAATAGAGGCTCCAGAGTGAGCTTTCCAACAAACTTGCTAATGTACCTCTTGCATCTGAAGCGTCTCTCCTGGCAACTGCGACAGAATGAAGTAGGAAGCCCAGACAGTTCTCACCATCAGGGGTTCACACCACCTACTCAAGCAGATTATCAGCCAGAGATGACAACAAGACTTGCAAGCAGGCACAACCTTGCAGGCCTTGCCACTCACTTACTGCTGCTGACTGCTGAGGCTCATATAAACCTTCAGTTCCCTTAGAAGCGTGAGTCGCTCAGGACACTGACGTGAGACTGATCAAACTTCAAAGAGAAGAGCATCAGCTGGGATTCTCTAGCGTTCTCTCTAGAGAGCTTGAATTTTCACAATGGAGAAAAGTCAAAAATAAAGTTGTTCAAAGACTCAAAAGTATGGTGAGTGTCCTAGTTAGGGTTTCCACTGCTGTGATAAAACACGATGACCAAAAGCAGCTTGGAAAAGAGTTTATCTCAACTTGCAGGTCCTGACCACAGTCCATCACGAAGGGAAGTCAGGGTAGGAACTCTAGACAGGAGCCTGGTGGCAGGAACTGAGGCAGAGACCACAAGAACTAACTGTTGCTTATGCCTCCTGGTTTGCTCAGCCAGCTTTCTTACAGCACGCAGACCCACCAACATAGGGTGGGTGCCACCCACAGTGGGCTGCACGCTCCCACATCAATCACTAATCAAGAAAACAACCGACTTGCCTACAGGCCAACCATAGGAGCCCACAGTCTCAATTGAGACTCTTTGCAAATGACTCTAACTTGTGTCATTACATAAAACTAACCAACACAGTGACTAAATACAACGTGGCATGCTAGGCTTCCCTAGGAACAGCAAAAGGATATTCATAGAAACACTCATGAGACCCGAATCACGTCTGTGTTCACCAGCAGTTGTGTGTATGTAAGGGTGCATTGCTTTACTGTAATTCACCTGGTTAAGTAAGACATTAGTATCAGGAGGAGCAGGGTGGGCAGCGTAGAAGAATTTTCTGTATTATCTTCACAAGTCTGTGGTAAATCTCACAACTTTTAAAGGAAGGTTGTTTTCTTTTTTTCTTGTTCTCTTTTACAAGGCTTATCAGTAATGAAAGAGAGAGGGGGTATTTTAAAAACCAAAAGACATGTACATAGGAGAGAGACTCCTCGGGAGCATGGGAAGTTGAAGGGATGAGAGGGAGAATAATTAGAATTCTATACATTATGAAAATGCCATAGAACCTTTTTTTATTTTTTTAAAGGAATTTCCTTTTCAATTTTACAGCCATCCTGAAAGCAAAACCCCAAACACTACTGTTTCCGGGCACCTGAAAAGCTAGCTAGGGCTGTTTAAATCCTTTCCTTGCTCTAACAGAAGGGAAAGTCCCCACCACCACCACCACCAAGAGGTACCCACCGAACTGTGATACCCACCGGTACTAGTTGGCAAGCGAGCTAGGACGATTGAAAAAAAAAACTAGTAACCCACCAAGTCAGCAGGTTCCACTTGAGGGCCGAGAGGAGAACTTGGGAGCCTGTGAAAGACCTCAGACCTCTTTGCAAGAGGAAAAGCTAAGCAGTGTTTTACATTGTGATAAGAACAGGAGCTAGAAACTGGTCGGAAATTTTTAGGCAGCCACCTTGAAAGTGAGCAGTTTTTCTTGGCAAGAATCTGGAAAGAGCCAGCTCCCAAATGACTTTAGGGTCTCAGCTTTGAAGGGGTTATCTGGCTGGTTTTATGTCAACTTGAAACAAGCCAGAGTCCTCAGAGAGGAGGGAGCCGCAGCAGAGAAATGCCTCCATAAGATCAGGCTACACACAAGCCTGTAGGGCATTTTCTTATTTAGTGATTGATGTGGGGAGACTCAGCCCATGGTGAGTGGTGCCATCCCTGGGCTGGTGGTCCTGGTTGTATAAGAAAGCAGACTGAGCAAGCCATGAGGAGCAAGTCAGTAAGCAGCACCCCTCCACGGCCTCTGCATCAGCTCCTGCCTCCAGGTTCCTGCCCTGACTTCCTTCAGTGATGAACAGTGCTGTGGAAGTGTAAGCCAGATAAACCCTTGCCTCCCCAGGTTGCCTTGGTCATGGTGACCCTGACTAGGACCAGGGGAAATATTAACTAGCCAGCTAGTGCAGTGTTAGCCTTGGAAGCCTCGGAAGATAGAGTCATGGTCAGCTTTGAAAACCACCTTCCGTTACCCTGGTAACACTAAAAGAGAAACATCACTACTGCCCCTCCTTCAGATTTAAAATACCATGTGCAAAGGTGACTTTGTGGAAGCCCATTAAAGGGAAGCTACTTCCTCCTGGTCAAAACAACAGAGTCTGAGTCCCATCTCTGGCCCTGTAAAGGCCTGTGACGTTCTGATCTGCTCCAAAGATGAGAACATTGCATACTGCCATCCCCTCCCTTAAGAGTTAATCCATCTGGGCCTGTCAATCACCTCCCTAGTGGTCAGCTTCGCAAACCTGAAGACATGCCAAAGCAGTGGTTCTCAACCTGTGGGTCATGACCTCCACAGGGGCTCTCAGACATCCTGCCTATTCCATATTTATAATTCATAACAGTAGCTAAGTTGCAGTTACAGAGTAGCAACAAAACTAATTTTAGGTTGGGGGGGGTCACCACAACATGAGGAACTGAATGAAAGGGCCTCAGCATTAGGAAGGATGAGAACCACTATGCTAAGGAGATTGGGGTGAAGGAATAATCTTCCCCATAGTAAGATAACTTCCAGAGGTCCCTTCCCCAGTGCAGCTGCTTACACAACTTCTGCCATGTTTAAGCCTTGCTGCTTTTCTGAATTCTAACTCAGAAAGCGCAATTATTTTCCTTTTCCTCCAGTCTTTTTCAGACACCTGACTTTCAGACACCTTTATCTCCCCTATTCTGCTGTTCTGTTGCCATGATAAACACCGACCAAAACCAGCTTGCAGGGGGCAAGGGTTTATTTGGCTTCTGAATTCCAGTGCATCCCTGAGGGAAGCCAAGGCAGGGACCTGGAGGCAACAACTGAAGCAGAAGCCAGGGACACTGCTTCACTGGACTGGCCTCGAGGCTCCCTCCCAACTTTATTGTACAGCCGAGGCCCACCTGCTTAGGGATGGCACAGCCCTTGGAGGGCTGGGCCTGACTACATAATTAGAAATCAAGAAAAGCGGCCCCCACAGACGTGCTCACAGGCCCATCTGATGATGGCAGTTCCTCAGTTCCTTGTTTCAGTTCCTTCTTCCCAGGTGTCCCGTTGACAACCGAGATTACCATCACACCTGCTGAAGGCTTAATGAAGCATGTTTTCCAGGACAGTCTGGACTTTCTCGTCCTCTCAAGTCCCCCCATCCCTGCCCCTTTCCATCCCACAGCTGCTTGCAGACCTCCACTGCTGAACACAACAACTTCCTCAGTCCCTGACTCCAAAAGGCATGGCTTTCTCTCTCTATCTCCCCTAGACTAGCAGCTCAATGATACCGCATTTTCAGGGACCCACTCCTTCTATTCCGGAGCTTACTCCCTTTCTTTCTCTCAAGCCCCAGTTTACAATCCTAGAATAAAACTCCTTTCTAAACTCGCCTTCCTGTTTTCTGTAAATTTCATTCTTTGAGCACATGGGACAAAGGACCTGGAAGCCACTTGTCCTGGGGTGGCTCGGGAGATCCTTGATTCACCCAGGACTTGAGATTAAAGAGAAAGCCTCCATCTCCACTGTGGAAGCTCAAATAATGTTCACTCCCATAGGCTCAAATTAGAAACATAAGTGAAAACATTTTGTGTGTATTAGAGTAATGTAATGCTTGCAAGATGAGCCACAGGGCTGCTTCAATATGAGTCAAACTTAAGGCAGACTCTGGTATGCTAAGGAACCAACCCCAAGGTGGCTCTGTTATAGTAATGAACCAACCCGAAACTGTGAATCCCAAAAGCACAAAACTGATGCTGACTGGACAATACAAAGACCCTATCTAAAAAAAAAACGACCTGATGGCCTTAACCAAGCTAACAAGAGCTCAAGAGGGACCTGTCTAGAGCTCAAAGAGAGAAGCTATGTAGCTTCTGGAATTCAACAGCCCAGACTGACTCTGTGAAGGAAGGATTCAGCCACTTCCAACTCCAAGGCATCCAGGTTCTTCTCTCCGACCAACAGACAGAAATGCGGGGAGAGTTCACGGTCCCTCTGCACAATAACGATGTCCCTCAGTCACATGGGAGCAGGTCTAGCTCCCCCAAAATAGTTGGACCACAGCTGAAGCGGGGGAGGGGGAAGTTGAGAGCAGAGGGTGGAATCTAGGGCAGAGAGGAAGGTCCAAAGAGCCTTTCACAAAGGTGGCAAGGCTGAACGTCCCTTCCCCACCTGCCCTCAACCCCATGAAACCAACTGGAGTCAGCCACCTTACAGGCACAAAGACATCCAGAGTGGTTGATGGTCATCTATGACTCATGACAATACTGGGTGTAAATTTGAGATGTTAACAGACATTCGTAAAGTTGCAGGTAGAACTCCATGAAGCAGAGGATACACAGGGAAGTCCACACTATGCACATGAGCCAAAGGTCCCCACTATGTGCCATAAAAGCCCCTCTCCTCTCTACGGCATGGCCACTGAAGATGCTAACTCTTGGCTCCAGCCAGCTTCCTCCCTTAGAGGTGGAACTGTTCTTAATACAGTCTCTCATTTTGCTGTCTCTGAAACAAATAAACCAAGGATTGGAATGTAAAATGGTTTGAAATGTAAATTGTTTGAAACAGAGGCCTTAAGTTATCCGAAATCATGTTTCTCCTCAGCACACCATCACTATATCTGTGTGCAATGAATATTCACTTTATTTTAGGAGTTTTCTGTTGGGACCATTTGGAGTGCTGGCCTCCAGCTGCTCTTCCCTGCTAGAGATCTTTACTTTCCTTCTGATTTGAGTTACTGAAAGCTGTGTCAAAGTTGTTTACCAGCTCTGCTTCACAAGCCCGTGTTGCCTTGCCCTTGAGGATCAGAGGATAAGGTTTTCACCTGTTGGCCCACCTGACTGTTGGGTATATAAACCTCCATGGTGCTATTGAATAAGGGGCTTCTTACCAGTGACTAGAGGTCCATGTCTGTGTTTGTGTGTGTGTTTCAACCGCCAGCCCCTTGCCCGAAGCTCGGAAGCTCGTGAACTGTATGGTAGCACATAGAGAGCAGACAGGTATTGTGCGCTGCAGTTTTCCAAATACAAAAAAATATAAAAAATATAGACTACCAGCAACAAAATTAATCTAGCCTTATTTAAAAGAAAAAAGAAAAAAAATCTTGTCTTGGTATGCGTCTAAGAAGACAGATAAGCCCTGACTAACAATGGTTCAACTTACAGTCTTTGAACTTCACGGTGACGCTAAAGGATTAACTGTACTTTGTCTTTTCCAAGGCTAGCCAGACACGGCACGTATCTCCCATGATGATGGCTGGTGACAAGGGATATTGATCCATGACTGTGTGCTGTGATGCTAATGAGCAATGCTCCATCACAATGAAAGATGCATCTGTATCTACTTAACTATGAACTTAGCTGCAGAGCTTCCCGGGTCTACATAGGCTAGTAGGAAACATGGCCTAATTATTGGGGTTTCACCCTACCCACCTCAGTGTCACAAAGGGCTAAGACAGATGGGGACCAGGCCTGCTCTACAGGCACCCCCACACAGGCCAATTTCCACGTCATTGACAGAATCAGAATTCTCTGCCGCAGATCCTATTTCCTTCACTCTGGTGTCTACTGTAGCTCACACACATCTAGCCAGACACCCAGCGGGGCCGTGGGGTCTGTCCTTTGAGTGCAGTTAACTATATGAAATAAACACACGCAGCATCTCACTGATAAGGGCAAGCACCCATGGGCAGTCCCTTGCCTCAGCTCCAGTCGAGCTCTTACAGAAAGCTGACGCTAGCCTCCAGAAGTGGCATCCAGTACCTTGTTGAGTCCCCAGATCGAGAATGCTGGAATGTATTGGTATGTGTATCCCTAGATACCAGGGATCTTAGAGCAGGATGGTCTTAGCATAGCCAAAAGCCGATGGGTGTAGACTGTCCAGACCTCTGCAGGCCGCCATTAGCTCCACGGTAAATGCTCAGTGGAGATTTCTGGTAATATGGGTTACCTGAATTTATCATTGTTCATTCACTTTAATTAGTCTCTAAAAACACAGGGACCCAACCTCCATGCCAATCTTTGTTCACACATTGAATCCCTTTTTAACAATGCGTTTTTAATTTGCTCTTGAGCATCTGCTCATGCATCTATCAGAGCCTGCCTTGTAATCCCTGGGAGACACCAACTGAACAGAAAAGAGGAATTAAGAGCTCTTTGAGCCCTGATTCCTATTCCACGAGATACAGGCTGAGCATTTTACACATTGGTTTCCCATAATCCTGTACAGGGTGACTTCAAAATTCTCACTTCTCTTCACTCCCCTTGAAGTTGGAAATGACCTATGCTACCTATTGCTTCTCCATTGAAAACTGCTGTCCAGATTCCCTAGGGACCTCTTAGCCATAGCAAGGTAGACAGAGAGAGAAGGTCAAAGATGTGGGCTGGGAGTTGGGGAGATCTCACAGTGGGTAAAGTATTTATTTGTTCTGCATGCAGAAGGACCTGTGTTCAGAGCCCCCGACACCATCGTTTCCCTTCAAAATTCAGATGTGGTAGGACAGATCTGTAACCTCAGCACTGGAGGGCAACCTCTGGCCTATACATTCACCTACACAAGCAAGCATGCACACTCACACACACACACACACACGTAAATACACACACACAAGCTGGAAGGAAGCCCCAGTTCACTGAAGCTGGGTTGACTCGGGTCCCATGATTTAATCTCATTGAGTCCCAGATTCACATGTGAAAAGTGAGTATGGCAATAATAAACATTACAGAAAGCATCTGCAAAGTCTGTGAATATTAATGAGTTGGAGTAGGATTTTATGCTGTAATAAACTCAGCAAAACCCGCTGGCGACCCCCAACATTGGCATAACTTACACCCAATGTGTGAAGAAAGTCTCCCCTCCCTGCCTGTGTTATCTTCCTTTATTTCTGTAATGAATAAGTTCTCGTGGATGGCAGGACTTGTAGGAAGTCCTGGGGACACCCGCACAAGCCAGGCAGCCTCTAGTTGAGCTCCTTTAGACTCAGAACCACCCCTACTCGCTCCACAGTGCACACACTAGTCACTCCAAGGATGCTTCTCCATTTGCCCTCATGCACTGACTCACAGCTCCCAGAGAGAGAAGTGAGTCCTCCACTTCTCCAAAGGGAGATTCAGGATACCAGAATCAGTCCCTCTGCCTTCTCAGAATCTCGTGTGTGTGTGTGTGTGTGTGTATGAAAAGACATGTCCCATCTAAGCTACAGGGACCACAGACAGGTCATTCGCATGTTCATGGGAGCTTGTCTGCTTCCCCTAACAGGCCTAGCCAAGTTGCTAATGAGGTACATGATGCAAGTTTTTCCTCACTATTTATTAAACTGCACTTTCAAATGAGCAATTCTGTCTGTCCTTGAAGACAGAAATCCCAACCATGTGTTCAGTCACGCGGTCTGTCAGTTCATAAACTCTGCCAAAAGCTCAAACTCCACATAGAAACATTCAAAAGACATGCTAGAGGTAGAAGAGTGTGCGTGCGTGCGTGCGTGCGTGCGTGTGTGTGTGTGTGTGTCTGTCTGTCTGTCTGTCTGTCTGTCTGTCCATCTGTGCATGATAGGGAAGGGAGGAGGAGACACCTAAGCCTCTGGTGACCACACTTGCGGATGTAAATGTAAATGAGTATAATATTAACCACCACATCAATCCATGTGGATCAATAAATATGCTCAAAGAATTCAAAGGTCAATTAGCAATTACAAAGCACAAAGAAAATCATAGGCAGGTAAGAGAAAGAAAACAAAAAAGCAAAACCAAGGACCTTTACCTTAACATTAATTTAAGTTTGGAAATTGATAGGTTGAAAGATAAATGACTGAAAAGATAGGCAGGAGGGAAGGGTGGCTAGGGACGGACACACGCTGACATAAATCTTTAAATGCTCTCCCAATATTTTGTCTCATCATTCCTTGCCGCAGTTAGAGACATGTGATCACGTCCACCTCATTGAAGTTATTTATGTGCCCAAGGTTAAGAGCCAGAAGTGGGAGTGGACGAGAACGCTCAATTCCCCACCTCTTGTTTCTTGGGGCCCTACCCTGACACCCCCCCCAATGACACAAGCGCTCTCCATTGGGGAAACAAGAACAGTAGGGAAGAGGTGCTGGAGAGGGGGACAGACACAAACCTTCCCGTGCTTTCATAGTGAAGGACAGCCCAGGAGCGCAGAATGAAGAAAAGCAACAAAGGTATTAGATCCCAGATGCACCAAAAACACCGGCAAAGAGAGGATCCATATCAAAAGCTCCCGATCAGCAAGGCAGGGAGATTGCTTAGATCCAACCTTGGTGCTAATTGCTTAACAGCTGAAATAAACCAGGCTGGAGCAACCTGGGGTCAGAGCTGTGTGGGAAGCCAAAGCTGCTGCAGAAGATTTTAATAACTGCTTGGAAATGACTTTTGGTAGACAGTGAGTAAAGACAACTTTGTCAGTGTTTCTTGTTTCTTTTCCTACACACTATGCCGAGTCCACATAGTAATTAGATGCTACTAGTTACCTGAATGCAGCTCCAGGCCCTAAAATCAAAATGTCCCTAAGGATTAAAAGCCTCTTTGCAAGCTCCTGGAACCAAGTCCCTTTACCAATCCGAGAAGGAAAGGCAGCAAAGCCAGCAGTAGGGTGGCTGGCGTGGCCGTGGCCTGAAGTTTCCTACTAAAGAGAAGTGCAAATGCAAATCGGAATTGCTTTGATGAACTTCCCTGGACGTGTAACAACAAACGGTTCTAGGTCAGAGCATCCAAAGAACTTCCTTCGTGTCACCAAGCCTGTTGTCACGGTTACTTTACTGCTGCGGGAACTGAACACCCGGCAAAGGCACTTTACAGGGGAAAAAGGGTTCCAGGGAGCATACAGTCCATCATGGCAAGGGAAGGCCTGGCAGCAGGAGTATGAGAGACACTTACACACACACACACACACACACACACAGCAGAAAGAGAAAACAGGGAGTGTTGACCAGGCTATAAATTGTCAAAGCCCACCTCCAGTGATGCAATTCCTCCAACAGGTCCTTCCCCCTAAAAGTTCTATAATCTTCCGAAACCACACCACCAACCAGGGACCTCTTGTTCAAATACATGAGCCTGTAAGGGACATATCTCATCAAACCAAAACACCTGTTCAGCTCATTTTTTCCCATTTGCCCTGAAGTATTTTACTGTTGCACTGATATGCGGACTTCAGTAGTTTTTGTGAATTGCACAAAGAAGCAAACAGACTGAAATTGGTGACAAAGAAGCCCACCCAGTGGTGACCCTGAAGCATGTGAGTTAGCATGTAAGTAGCCCCGACACAACAGCGGTCATCTGACCTAGGCTGGAGGGTACCAACTGCTCGTCCCCAAGGTCCTGATGAAAGTGGCATCCAGAATGTTCAGCCATGAGGGACGATGGGAGCAGGTGCCAGGGCAGCAGGACCTTACTCCTGAAAGAACACCCTAAAGTGCTGTGGTTAGATGGGGCACCCCTGTTGTGTCACCAGAACCCTGCCAGGAGGGGGAAGTGATGAAGCTCTTCACCATGGCCATAAGCAGCGGCTTTCAGCATGAAGGCCTTGACCCACTGCCCCTGTCCTGCAGCCCCCTCCATCCCAAAGATAGGCCCTGGGTTCCAATATACTCAGCCCAGGTTTTGCTATCTACCTCCAGGCGGGATCTCTGCCCCATCTCAAGTCTCCAAGTGCAAACACAGGGTTGTTTTTTTTTTTTTTTTGCTTTTGTTTTTGTTTTTCTTCAAATTAATGATGAATTTCAGAATTGCTAAAGCGTGCAGGAGGTCACCCTGGGAGGACACTGAATTTTTGGGTAGACACAGACGATGTCAGGGAAGCAGATAGCAAGCATCCGGATCAGGGCTGAGTTTGGAGCATCTTCGGGTTTTTGTAAACGTACCTTTGAGGTACGAGCAGACACAAACAGCATGAAACTCAGTCAGTTCTTTCCTAGACAAGCATAAGACTAGAACACAGCGTGCCATTATCCCCTGAGCGCTGCTGTTGTGAGCCCACTTATCCACACACTCAGCAATTACCCGCCATGCAGCAGGTACCGAGTCAGGCGCTGGCAATATGAACGCTGACAGCCTAACCGCTGTGGCTGACAGGGAAGGCAGGCAGAGTCACAGTCAGAAAGCAATGGCGCCAACGTGCAGAGAGCGAGAGACTGAAGAACTCAGCCCAGAGCAGTAGGTCGCTATCACACCTCTCTCTTTAGGGGATCTGAGGAGGGAGGTGGTGGGTGACTTCAAGGAAATCGTTCTTTCCAGACACAACTGGGCAGACGCGCGCCAGTGACCCCTCAACAGCTGTGGTAACCCCTGCACAAGACCTGAGCAAGATGAAGCCAGAGAAAATTACAATACAGAGGAGAGGAAGTGGGCACAAAGACCCGCCCCTCACGGGAAGCTATTAATTGACAGCTGCTGGGAGAGGGAAAATCAGCTTTCTTCAAAGGAGTGACACTGAGTTTATGTGTAAAACCATATTCCAGACCCCGTGCTCGGGAGCAGCTGGCCAACAAATCGGACGCCATACTTTTTGTGGGGTTTTTTTTTTTTTGGTTGGTTTTAGTCCAGTTTTGTCGTTTTTTAAAAAATATCTATTTATTTATTATGTGTATAATATTCTGTCTGTGTGTATGCCTACAGGCCAGAAGAAGGCACCAGACCTCATTACAGATGGCTGTAAGCCACCATGTGGTTGCTGGGAATTGAACTCAGGACCTTTGGAAGAGCAGGCAATGCTCTTAATCGCTGAGCCATCTCTCCAGCCCCATGGCTACTATTTCTAAGAGAAACAGCCACATCTATTTTAACTTCTCTCCAGCCCCTGTCTTTTTTTTTAACAGAGAGAATAAGAAATTGGATAGAGAGGAAAAGCATCTGGGAGTTGGAGGAATATAAAGAATATGATAAAATGTAGAGAGAGATATAGATATATACATATATTGTGTATATATATGTATGTATATATATATATATATATATATATATAGTTCTCGAAGGACTTAATTTTAAAAATTAAGCTATCCTCTAAAGAAAGCAAGCAATGGCACATGGAGACATGCATACGTGTACAGCCACGCATGCGTCTGTGCACATATTCAACACACACTCAGAGAAAGCAGAAGCCAGGACTCTCTTGGAACACCTAGTGGTGGGAACAGCACCTCCCAGTAGAGAGAACCCACAGAAAGGCCACAAGAGTCCCAGGAAAGACCTAGAGCAGTGATGGCCACACGAGGGGGACAGTAGAAAGGCATAGTACCTGCTTAGGCAATGAGCTGAACATTTAGGGGGACAGAGAGCATCCTGACTGTTCCACTCGTAAGTGAACCTACGACCCTTCACAAAACACCCCCAGTCAAGTTTGTCCATAGATGACATGAATTGACAGTTGGCTTTTCCAAATTTCTAGTCATAAAGCAATGAATTTGCCTAAAGTCCATTCCAAAACAAAGCACAATCCAAGAAATATTTATATACTTATGAATCTGCTTCATGAGCTGAGTGGGAGTCAGGTCCCTGATGACTGGCATGGGATAGACTGTGTAGATCAGCACATTGCCAGGGGGTCCCGGTCCCAGGAGCCTGCTGAAGCTGGCTTTAGTGAGATGGGTACACACACTTCCTCTGGCTCCATGGTGTGATGTCACGGATATCGTCCCCATGCAGGAAGCACAGCACAGGGTACCCTCCATGGTGTGCAGGGATGAAGACCTGCTAGCAACCACTGAACTCTGTCCCCCCCAGGACCTAAGACACTTAGGGCATCTTTATCCTGTCCCCAGACCCTGCAGTGCCCAGTGAGGGCTTCAAAAAGGTAGAAGATGAAGTGTGAAAGAAGACAGAGCCTTCCCTAGACCACTGAAAGTCTCTCCAGGCTGGGAACCAGGACTTCCATTTGCTTGAAGACCCTAATCATCAATACCTGTAACTCATTCTGATTAATCAGAACTCGTACCAGCTCATTTGCTAGCTAATTAGAATTTAAAGGGAGCTATTCGGGCAAACTCATTTAGAGCTAATAAAATTCCTATACGGGCTTAGATGAAAATGGAGAATGTTTAAACTTCCAAGTGGCCCCTTCAATGCTCTTCCTTCAGATCCCTGCACTCAGGAGGCTAAACTCACTAGGTGACCATTTCCAGTTCTCTGAGCCCATGCCACCAGTGGCCAGGGCCTCACCCAGTCTGGAACTCAAATGCCCAGCACAGATGCCAGCAACCATCTTCATGCCAAAGTTCTGATGAGAAACTCCACAGCTCCTCACAGCCAACGCAGAGGCTAAGGCCTGCGAGTACTGGTCGCAGTGTGCCTAAGATTCGCCCAGGGCTCAGTTTTATCAACGTGTATTTGCACAGCTAAAACACCAGGGCAGCCACCATCCATGGTGCAGCTGCGGCGTGCAGGCCCCTCCCCGGCCACCATTGTGTGGACTCTCAAGTGTGAGGCCAGACAGGTAGGGGCTAAATTCTCTTCCCTCAGACTCTGCTTCTCAGAGCTGGGATGTACCTGGTTCCACATCTACGCATCTTCTCACCTGTTCACCCTTTTTCTGGGAAGAAAAAAATAAGCCAGCTTACAATAGGCAGTTGTTTTACTTTTGTTCCATCCCTAAGTACTTCATGTCCAAGGGGAAAGAAACCTGCACAGCATGGGAAAGTCCAATGCTCTTCCGGTTGAGCTAAGTGAGGAAACGCCAACTACAGGTAACGCATAAAGGGCACAAATCCAACAGTGACATTTTTGAGAATTTCTTCCGCCTCCTTTCATGACAGACAACTGCTATCCAGTCAGAGAACTCTGTCTCGCTTCAGGTCTGACCTGCTGTCCTCACCTGGACAAGGGCGGGCCATCTGAACCACGCTGTTAGAATCCATAGCGCCCAGCAGCTCCTGGAGTGTTGGGTAACTCCTCAGAACAAGCCTGTGGCAAGCAGGGATGGTATGAGAACCATGCTTATTACACGGTTTCCTTTGCAATCAGCCTCACAGAATGGGATCCTTGAAGACACAATCACTTAACTCAAGGAGGAGCCCAAGGAGCCACCACGATCTGCCCAGCCTCTTATTATACAAACAAGATCTTCACCAACCAACCAATTGAGAAAATTCTCTAGACCTTATTTCTCCACTTGAGAAATAAGCAAAACAACTTCATGACACTTCCTAATCCAAATTAATTAAATGAATCAAATAATGCATGGAAAGAGCTAGATGGCATGAAGGGGGCTCTCAGTGGGAAAACTGAGACTGGGGGCTTATGTAACCATGGTGTCCAGCACGGGTTAATGATGTAATAGTGTCCACTGAGAACTGGACCTTGAGTTGTTCACGCTACATGGACATAGAGCAAGAAACAAGACCCCACGATCCTTGGACATCCTCCAACTGCTTTTCCTGTTAACCAGGGTTCCATTTGGCCTTAGAGACGGAAGCAAACACATCACCTCTGCCCCCAAGGTGATAAGAGACAGACGCTGGCAGTCACTGTCCACAGGTCCACTCTCCGTGGTAGCCTCCCTTGGTATCGAGCAGGTGAACAGCAGCCTCGTGTGCAGACAGCCCATTTCTGAGCACTTCCTGGAGCCCTGCAGTCTGATCACAGAAGGAAGTGGGCACAGCACTACTAGACAAGGGGAACACTTGGTCCTCGTCCTCTGCCTCATGGTCATGGTCATGCTATGAGGCATGCAGAGGTCATCACCCACCCCCACTCCACCCCCACTTTCCAGCTGAGGGAGCAGGACTCCGCGGACCATCCTGGACAAGCAGCGCTTCCAACGGCAGAGGCAGAGCCTTCCAGACTGCAGACCGGCCTACCAAACCACACAGGTGACCATGGCATGCGAAGCGTCAGCTCAGAAAAAGGACTGAGGACCTTTCCCCATCACTAGACAGTGATCTCAGGGAAAAGGAAGGAACAGTAATTTGGCATGTAACTGTTTGCCCATCTAATAACAAACTCTGTCCCACAGAGGACTGCCCAGCTTGGCTCCAGGAGCAAGACAGGGACAGATGGAATCATTCTGTGAAAAGTAACTTTCTGTCCCCATAGCAACTTCATCCCTGCCTCCAAAATACTTAAAAAGATACACATCTAACTGTTTTCCACAATTTTTCAGAAACTGGCTTTCAGTTCCACACCCGTTACTGGGAATGTTCTCATTATAAAAACAGAAACACAAGATCATATTTTTAAAAAAGAAAATTTTTTTTAGATTACCCTTAGCACCATACTTCAAGGCATCTATTTTTAATGTTTCTGTATATTTCCTTTCGGTCTGTCTTTGGGGGTCTGTGGATTGGGGGTGAGGAGGTACAATTCAAACCAGATTCTCGGGAAAGGTAAGGACGGCTGTTCAGCCTTTGCTCACGCCTTCCCTGCTCCAGGCAAGACTGCCAGTGTGTGCCGAGTGAACAAAGGAAGAAATCACACTTTTCTCAAGGTAAACATGGTTGGTGCTGTGGACGATTACACGCAGGCTGAAAACACCAGTGGAGAGAAACTGCTGCTCTTTGGGACTTGTTTCTCTCAGGCCCTCGTCCCCTTGTTCCACAAGGGAACCGATTTTCACTGTATCGATTTTAAACCCAAGACACAACAAAATAATTGAACTCAGAAATTCACCTGCAATACCAGAATAAAAGCACAGTCCGACTTTGGAAGTGCGTCAGACTTCCAGGAAACAGTCAAACGTTTAGTCTGTTTTGGAAAGAGAGCAACAGAGATTCCTAGACCTTAACCGTCTCCACTTTGAGCTTTTCCTGGCAACAGAGAATATGGAGAAAAAACACACACCTTTCTAAGATGATTTCTAGAACATTCATAAATCTAATTCTAGGTCACAGCTCAATGGATTTGCTCTAAACCTATAGCAATATTTAATGCACCCGTAATTTATGCAGCTAGGGATTTAAGACTGAAAGAGTTAAAAAGGAAAGCTAGAGGTGGTGTAGAAAACAATTGCTTCTCCTGAGTTGTAGAAGGCAGCTATTCTGTGGGGGAAAGAATAAAACAAGAATTTGATGTAGAGATCAGGAGCAGAGCTCAGAGGAAGAAGGCTTGCCTAACACGGATGAAGTCCTAAGTTCAGTTCCAATCCTGGGGGGAGAATAGTGTAGGTAAGTAGAAACTTAGCCCTGGGAAGGGGGATGAGAGTGTTGAGTGACATGACCCCCAAGCCTGTTCCTGTACTTTACCCGCTCCGTCAGAACTTACTGTTTGCACTGAGGGTTGACCTAACCCACAGGAACACCCACCCCTGACCGCCACCTAGGCATCAACACGCAGACAGAAGCCCATGAACTGCTCTGCCTCAGCCCCAGAGTCTCACCAAGCCCTGAGTCTTGAACTTCTCTGGGCCCCTGCCAAACAAGGCCCCCTAGCTCCTATGCCCACTTGTCCATGTAACTAGCAAAACTGCATTGCTGCTGGACAGTGGACAGGGCAGTGATCTGTCTGCTCTCGAGTGCTTTCTCGGAAGGGATACCTTCCAGCTCTAACAGAATGCCACAGACAGGAAAAAGCACAGTGGGGAGACCACCTGACCAAGGCAGGACACCTGAGCAAAGGCCTTAATCAGGCCAGGAACACTCATGTTTCCGGCAGGGAGATCACAGAGGCCTGGGATAGGAACTCCTTGTGAGGAGCTTTGAAGGGAGGAGTCAGACTCCCAGGTGGAGCACACACAGGGAGCACCCTAAAGGGTGGTGTGACCTGTGATACATTTACAGATAAACAACAAGATTTACTCAAAGGCTGGACTGTGTGATGGACTAAAGATGCCAGAAGTGAGGCCTGAATCACTGGGCAGGTGGAATTGCCAGCGATCAAAATGAGACAGCAAGAGACTAAAGGACATTAGGGAGAAGATCAAGGGGACATTAGTGAACATACAGGGCCTGAAGGGGACAATGATGGACAGGAGAGAGAGCAAGAGGTACCTCCATATAGTTTGAAGTGAGAGTATTTTTTTAATTTTTCCTTCCATTCTTTTCCTCCCTCCCTCCTTCCCTCTTTTCTTCCTTTCTTTCTTCCTTCCTTTTATGGTGCTGGGGACCAGACCTATGGCCTTGATAATTAATGGCAAGGGCTTTGCCACCGAGCCACACTCCCACTCCGGTTCATTTTTCTACACTCTGACTGAGACACTTGGAAAAGAAACTGCCCAGTAGGCATCTTGGGGTAAGAGCTCTGAGCCTGAAAATCAGGGCAAGCTCCCTTATGTAAAAACATAACCACTCCAGCGAAAGGATTCTGCTTCCATCTAGAAATCTCTCCACATGCAAATGAGGTGGGGCCCTGGTTCCCTCCTGACTATGACACCAACTTTGCCTCGCTGGCAGGGTTCACAGCCAATACCCAAAGATAGTCTTGCCTAGACAATGTTATCTTAAATGACACGGAAAGTGACA
Organism: Microtus pennsylvanicus; assembly: GCF_037038515.1. Lineage (NCBI taxonomy): Eukaryota > Metazoa > Chordata > Mammalia > Rodentia > Cricetidae > Microtus > Microtus pennsylvanicus. Next base: position 18,224,577 of record NC_134582.1, read on the forward strand.
ACCAGGTCCTAGAAGGAATCTGCTCCAAGCGAGAGTGTGCTAAATTCTCCAGCCTGCTTTCAAGAATAGTTCTTAAATTCTTTTCCCAGCCTTGTCGAGATATCCCTCTGTAGCACCTCCAGGAACAAGAAAAAATGCCCCCTCCTTGATGTCTTACCATAGCCTAGCAACAGTAGACGAGAAAGTAAGCTTCATGGATCACAGTTACCGCTGTCTTCCGATGGCAGACAGTATATTTGAGTGACAGACAATATAATGAGTTTATCTATTGAGGCAACCCATGCCCGGTTTCTACGCAAATGCAAAGAGTGTGTTTCATCCACAGTTTTCCTGCAGGGCAGACCCCTTCATCAGGGACCCTGCCATCTTATTGCAAGCCCGCCACCAACTCGCTGTGCGTAACGACAAGGAAAGTCCTCTGCAGAAGTTATTCAGCAAGTATTGATCACACAAGCTAATTACCAGAGATCAGAAAACACTTCATTTGCCACCTAAACTATTGACCGGTGACCTCAAGCACTGTTAAGAGGAGCAAGCGCCTGCCACTGCTGCTCTCCTGGGAAACTAAGAGGGACTGACCCGAGGAAAACCAGCAGACATGCCAGCCCTCGGTCCTTATTATGGGCTTCAGAGACAGGGTGGAGTCTGCTGTCCCAGCACTTGTCTTTAGCAGCAGCTTTGTGCAGCTGCAGGCGCTCGTGCACCAGATGCAACATTTCCTGGGGCTTCCAGGGAGAAGGCAGAAAACTGTGGAAGCGAGTGTGAGCATCAGTGTGAAAGGCTTACACTGGGAACACAAGAAGGGGCTCGGGACACTCGGCAGAGAAAGAGAAGAGTCACCACACACAACGGTAAAGATGATCAGAAACAAGGATACATCAGCCAGCTCTGCCAGGACTGGCTCAGCGGCCGGAGCCACACCACAGGCAACCAGGACAAGACACAGAAGCAGTTTGGGCCAAAAGGGAAGAAACAGAGATGAAGTCAGCTTGGATCCCCAGCTGAACACCCTGTACCAAGACAGAAGCCAAAACTATGTTGGGGGTCAAGGGGAAGAGGTTAGGCTGTGGACGGAAGTTCCCGTGAGTGGAACACAGACCCAGGAAGGGGCTGGACATCATATGCCAGCAGCAGGATGAGTCTTCAAGTCGGTCAGAACCTGCAGTGCTTCTCTGAGGCCCATGAAGAGCCATGGATTCCCCCAGAAAACACTTGTTTGCTGTGGAAGGACATGAACGCTTGCTGTGTGCCCCCAACTCACACTTGCAGCAGGGTGCCTCTGTTCTCCACCACCCCCCTGGGGAGGGCTTCACAGTCTGACCCCTTTACTCTTGTGGGTTTAACTACATATACTTGCAAATTCAATTTCTAGTGTGTTATCCTAACCTCTCAAAATTGCAACTACCATGTGCCCACCCCGCCACCAACTGTGATTCCTCAGACACTATGGCCCTCAGGAAACAGCCTGCTGTGGGGCTTGGACAGGAACAGGAGATTGCCTTCCAATTTGGCTTTGCACATTAAAATAAAAAAAAAAAAGAACCAAGTTGAATTCCACTCTCAGCTAAAAGGCACACTGATTATAGAAGTAACAAATTTATTAATTACACTTCAATGTACACTTCACTAATTATTCGCTCCATAAAGCCAAGGAACATGAAATTAGATGTCTTCTGTGGAAAGCTTTAAAAAGTTAGAAATGTTTTGCAAACAGAAAGCATTATTTTTCCCACATGAAACTGATGGATCTGACTTCCTGTGGGAACTGAATGGGTATAAGATTTAATCATTTATCGAACTGCGAACAAATAGGAATTACTAAACAACAATGGTCAAGCCCCAACCCACAGTGTGAACAATCAGCGATGACAATAGGCCAAAGGGGCTATAATGACTGTACTGAAGCTCCCTCCCAAAAGCTTGGGCGTCAGGGTGGCAGTCTAGGGAAATGTGATATCCCTCCGCAGGTGGAATGTCTCTAGGTCCTCGAGGGTTTGCCTTCAAAAGCCATAGTAGGACAACATCCTCTTTGCTTTCACGTTCTGGTCATGACATGAACCGTTTTGTTCTACCACATGACTCCTCCCATCCCCCCAACATGATGCACTGCCTGTCCACAGACCCCCAACCAAAGAGACCTGGAAGGTCTAAGCCATGAGACAAAATGACTCTTTTCTGTCTATGGGCCAGTGAAGGCAGATCTTTGTCACAGCAACAGAAAGCTGGCCAGTACAGTGAGCATACGACAGGCTTGTTTTTCTTTCTCAATGGGCGAAGGGTGGGCATCCACAGCCCAGCACCATGACACAAGACAATGATCACAGAATGCCAGCCATGGCTGATGCTAACCAAACGTGTGCCCTTGTCCTTGTTTACAATCTTCCAACAAAATTCCTCACCCTGTTTTCGCCTTTGAGAACTGGCCCATCCTTCAACTACAAAACCTGTCAGGACCCCTCATGCCCAATCTATCCCAGAAAGACTTTGTTCCTTCAACAATTTGTCCCAATGCTGGGCTGCCTCCCATCACATTTCACTGTCTTGAGCACGAGTACCCACAAGTGTCTGAAATTTAAGACCCTTATGTCTTACCCATGATGCACATTTCGTGAAGCCAGTTAAAGAAATGGTTTTTTGCTCCCTGTGCTCTGTGCACGTCAAACACAGGGAACTAACTTACTAAACTAAAAGGCCCCATTCTTAGGAACTAAAACAGTGCCCATGCTCCAAACCTGAGTAAATAATCCCAATATTTTGAGGACAGTTTCTCTGGGTCAGCAATGCATTAGTCTTTCACATCACCTAAGCTGCCGGCCCCTTGCAACCCTCCAAACAAAACTTGGGAAAGGAGCCTGTAAGTGTCCACGTGGTAAAACAAACAGTGTTGGCACATAAAAGCTACAGACACAGGAGCTGGGGGTGTAGGAAGCGTAGTGCTTACTAGAGAGCACGAGTTTGTTTTCCAGAAACTCTAAGAAATAAAATACTAACAGAAATAATTTAAACTTAAACTCTGAAGTTTCAGGAGCTGTGAGCACTGCCATGTATCTGGGACATAGTTAGACACATTAGCCTCCCGACCTGTAGCCACATGGCTGTGAGTTCACCTCTATCTTACTCCATGCCCTCAGTGTTGGCTTAATGGCCTCCTGAGAGCTGGGACTCTTCAATCCTGCCACACTGGGGACAATAGGTGTGAACAGGGCGGTGAGAAGTGGAGGCTGGGGACACAATCAGAACACAAACCTTTAGTCCCTCCTAAAGTCTCCCTTCATTTTCCAAAGTCCGCAGAAAGCCTCCTCTCTCTCCTCCAGCAGGGCTGTCACTACCCTGTGCACGCCTGTCTTCTGACAGTGGGGGACAGACCTGCATCTTTAGTATTTGCACTCCCAGAACCTAGGGCTTGGACAGCATATGAGTTCTAGGAGGAAAGAGAGTGAGCGAAAGGTAGGCTGCAGAAGCCCCTGCACTCGCCACTCTTTGGGCCTAGCGGCCTCTCTCTCCTCGATGTGGGATGCTTTTCTGAAACGAGACTGGATTATAAGTCTGCTCATGGAAGAGCCCTTATTTGCCAGTTGCTTCTTATATCATATTCCATTTTTCTCAGAGTCTCTAAGTCCCCAAAGAGCATGAACTGGGCCTCTTACCACATTCCAGTTCCGGGCAGGCACTACATACACACTTCATATTTGGCTTAATAGCGTCCATTTAGGAAGCAGGGTGTGTGGTAATGGACCCCTCCCAAATGGTTGCACACGCCCTTATCTCATTTTGTCCTCCCCAAATGTAAGAAAGGGGCAACTAGTTACGCTGGAGATCAGGAGAGTGAGGGATGGCGTCTAGAAACGTTCTGGGTTGACAAAGTCTCCAAGCAGTCCAGGGAGACAAGAGGGATGGCTAGAGGAGAAACAGGTGACAGCGACCCCCAGTGATAAGCCCTATGGGGATCCTGGAGCCACAGGCCTGCTCAGTCCTTCCACGGATACTGCGGGCAGTTACCCCAAGGCTTATGCTCAAATCCCTGCACCAGCTCAGCTTCCTCAGTGGACCAGGCAGGGACAGCCTTCTCCATCAGGACAGGACTCTTAGTTATCTAAGTGCGCCCAGATTTTAAAAACTTGGTACAGCCGAGTGTGGTGGCATTGCCTTTAATGCACTCAGGAGGCAGAAGCAGATGGATCTCTGTGAGTTTGAGGCCAGCCTGGTTACAGAGTGAGTGCTATGACAACAAAGGTAACAGAGGAACCCTGACTCAAAAAAACCAAACAAACAAAAACATGATTTTCTTGAACTGATATACTATGCAAAGCTAATTATAACTGTATGTCTTAGTGAGGGTTACTATTGCTACGATAAAACACCACAACCAAAAGCCAAGTTGTAGAGTGATGAGGGTATGCTGTGAATACCATTGGTTAATAAAGAAACTGTCTTGGGCCTGCACAAGGAATAGAGGTAAGCAGGGAAAACTAAACTGAATGCTGAGAAAAGGAGGCGGAGTCAGAGAGAAGCCATGCAGCCCTGCCAGAGACAGATGCCGAAACTTTAGCCGGTAAGCCACAGCCACGTGGTAATACACAGACTAATGGAGATGGGTTAAATTAATCTGTAAGAGTTAGCCAATAAGAAGCTAGAGCTAATGGGCTAAGCAGTGATTTAATTAATACAGTGTCTGTGTGGTTATTTCAGTTTCTGGGCAGCCAGGAAACAAACACGCGGCCTCCTCCTACAGTAGAGGAAAGTGTTTGTTTTGGCTTATACTTCCACATCAAATAGTCCATCACTGAAGGAAGTCAAGACAGGAACTCAAATAGGGCAGGAACCTGGAGACAGGAGTTGATGCAGAGGTCACAAAGGGGTTCTGCTTACTGGCCTGTTCATCATGGCTTGTTCAAAATGTTTTCTTATAGAAGTCAGGACCACCAGCCCAGGGATGGTGCCATCCACAACGGGGTGGGCTCTCCCCCATCAATCACTAATTAAGAAAATGCCCTATAGCCAGATCTTTGGGGACATTTCTTTCAGTTGAGGTTCCCTCCTTTCAAATGACTCTAGCCTGTATCATGTTGGCATAAAACTAGCCAGCACACTGTACACATACTTTTTTAAAATTCTTTTCAGATGAAAAATATTTGAAACACAGAACCATACCACTTAAAAAAAAGATTATGTCATAATCCAAACACCAATAAGACGAAAGCTAAGCATGATTTAGGGTGGGGCAACAATTTTAATAGCCAAAGTTGCAGAAAAGCAAACATCCAGCCAAGCCAACTGAGAGTCAACACCACTTTGGACTTCCTGCAGCTAACATATCCAAAAGGCACCCAGGCAGCCAATCTCTGCGCAAGAGTGAGCCAGAAACTAAGAACAAACAAATAAAAAGCAACTCCAGGCAGCCGTACACAAAGGAAGGTTACACCTCATGTAATCTTCAGACACTTGGATACTGAGTAAATGTTCTAGCACCTACCCAGCACACAGCTTCACGGCAACCACATCTACCAAAAAGTGGTACCATTTGAAGACACAGCACCACCATGGGCTCCAGAACATGCCAAGGGACTGTACTAGCCAGGTCTATGGAACGGTCATCGCCCCATTAGCGATGAGACTCCATCGCTAAGATCTTGGTACTATGCACACTGCCCACTCCCCATGAGTGGGAATATATACCTCGGGAAGGATATATACCTCGGGAAGGATATGGCACTCACTGTGCCTCCAGACACACGGAAGAACCTGCCCTGAGATTGAAAGCTCAGGCAGATGGTGCAGAATGACTCCAGGAAGAGACGGCCACCCTAGCCGCACTGCAATCTGCGGTGCCTTTCCATGCCTGTATCCCTGTTGAACACTCCTATGAAGGCTTCACTCAGAACTGCTTGCACAATCCCACGGACCCTGCCTACTGTCTGCCAGGTACTGTGTACTGAGTCATGCCCCCAACACACACCCACAGAACAGATGAACGCCTTGCACTGTACACAAGTCCCCCCACCCCAGGAATGAAGGTGCCTATGAAGATAACTACAGTCCACTAATTACAACCAGCCCTGGAAGAGTGATCCCCTCTTCCTGCATCCTCCAACTGCTTCAAACAGTCTACATCTATAGCTTTTCTATAAAAGACTGACTTTTATTAAGCAGACCCCACTAAAATGATTTTCATTTCTCTCAAGATTTAGGAGCGAGCAGTGTGGGAGGCAAGGCTTTGTCGGGTAGCATACAGGTCTGGAAGGGTTGAGACCTTCGTTGAAATGTACGAGTACAGAGAACATGACATGCCTCAGTGGAGGACACAAACGTGTAGCACGGAGAAGCAACCACTTAATCGCTCGGCATTTAACTGCAAGTATTGCCCTGCAAAGGACCCAGGTTCAGTTTCTAGAGCCCAAGGAGGTTGGCTCACAACCTCCTGTAACTCCAACTCAAGGAATCGACTGTCACCTTCTTCTGGACTTCACGGGCACCTGCACATATGGGAACATACCCACAAACAGACACACATATACAATTAAAAATATTTTTCTAAAAGATTCCTAAAGGTGAATAGTATATACTCATCATAAGAAATATTTTGGAACAATATTTAAACCACATTGAAATAATCATGGTTGAATACAATGTTTCAAAAGAAAAGGATATATAAATTTTGTATGTGATCTTACAACCAATCGATAAGATTCTATATATAAGTTTATACCCAGTCAATAAACTGAACAGAATCAACTAAACTGCTTATACTGATCAACTCTAGAGATGGTAGAGCCATGGGCAATTTCGATAAATTTTCTTTTCCTTCTTTCTTTCTGTATTTCCTATTTTCAGTAGTAAATGAATAGAAGGAAAAAAATCTTATTTCCGCCCAGCTATTAATAGATACAGCTATGCTTGGACAGGCCCAAGTTCTGGGTACTCACAGTGTTGCAGACACAAGAAAGACAGAACCTAGACCAGAATAGTCATTGAGAGACCTCATCTCCCCAAACAGAACCTTCCAGACCAGCCTGTGGACCAACCCAACAAAAGCTCCAACATGCCCTGTAATGAGTGGTGTACTCCATATTTGTATAGGAGATGGCACACAACCCAGACAATAGCCCCAAAGAAGTATCTGTTGGATATTGAGCTTAGAAGCTGTCCTTTGCTGTCCTATGGCCATGAGAAGGTCTCCAAACAGAGCAAGGGCACAATTTTCTATGCATCTCTCAGCTCTTACCTCTTCCTATAATCCCAAACCTACATGGACTCTGTGTGGGTCCCAAGATGCACAAGTGTTCACAAGGAATTGAAGGTGTAAACCAACAAACACAAAGATGCTGGTGGTCCAGTTCTCAGAACTGAGACTCTCACCACAGACCAGAGAGCAGTGAGTGGAATCAGAACAGGGAGAGAGGTGAGGAAACACCACGTGGGGAGGCAGATGGGGACCCTGAGCTTGCTTGCTGGCTAGAATCTTACTGAGGCCTACACAAAGACAAGTAGAGAAATGGCACCCTGACGTGGGATTCCCCTCTGTATACTGTGAACATGTTTTACTACCATTGGCCTATGGCAGGGCAGAATATAGGTAGGTGGGAAAACTAAACTGAATGCAGGGAGAAAGAAGGCAGAGTCAGAGAGACACCATGTAGCTGCCAAAGGAGATAGATGCCAGAACCTTACTGGTAAGCAACAGCCTTGTGGTTGATTAATAGAAATGGGTTGATTTAAGATATAAGAGCTAGCAACATCTTTAGTCATCAGAGAAATGCAAATCAAAACGACTCTGAGATTCCATCTTACATCTGTAAAAAATGGCCAAGATCAAAAACACTGATGACACCTTATGCTGGAGAGGTTGTGGGGCAAAGGGAACACTTCTGCATTGCTGGTGGGAGTGCAAGCTGGTACAACCCCTTTGGTTATCAGTATGGTGATTTCTTAGAAAATGAGGAAACAACCTTTCTCAAGACCCAGCAATGCCACTTTTGGGTATATATACAAAGGATGCTCAATCATGCCACAAGGACATGTGTTCAACTATGTTCATAACAGCATTGTTTGTCACAGCCAGAACCTGGAAACAACTTAAATGCCCCTCGACCAAAGAATGGATAGGAAAATGTGGTACATTTACACAATGGAGTATTACACAGCAGAAAAAAATAATGACATCTTGAAGTTTACAGGCAAATGGATGGAGCTAGAAAGCATCATACTGAGTGAGGTAACTCAGACCCAGAAAGATAATTATCATATTTTCTTACTCATAAGTGGTTTTTAAACATAAAGCAAAGAAAACCAGCCCACAAATCACAATCCCAGAGAACCTAGACAACAATGATGACCCAAAGAGAGACATACATAGATCTAATCTACATGGGAAGTAGAAAAAGACAAGATCTCCTGAGTAAATTGGGAGCATGGGGACCTTGGGAGAGGGTTGAAGGGGAGAGGAGAGGAAGGGAGGGGAGCAAAGAAAAATGTAGAGCTCAATAAAATCAATTTTAAAAAGATATAAAAGATAGCTAGGAATATACCTGAGCCATGGGTCAAACAGTGTTGTAATTAATATAGTTTCTTTGTGATTATTCTTGTGTGGGTGGCTGGGAAACAAACGTGCAGTCTCTGTTTACAACAACCATTTCTTCTCAAACTCATTTGGCCTCTGAAGAAGAACGTGTAGCCTGTCTGTGTAGCCCTTTTCCAAAGTATCAAAGCCACACATCTCTTAGCCAGACGGCCCGAGCTCTTCAGGACTCCATTTTTTTTGTTTACCATTTTGTATGACTTTGGATAACTTCTTGACTTGGGTCTGTGCAACGTGAATGTCAGAGCTGTGTGTGTCACAGAGCTTCTGTGAAGATCACATTAGCCAATACATGTGCAACTCTAAGAAGAGCGTCCAGCAGAGAACACATGCCCATAAGTGGCATTCCTGCCACTGTGCTCTGACTGTGTGCCAGGGTCCGTACAGGTCCGCCCAGGTTCAAGGAGCCTTTCGGAAAGCAGCCCTCTGACCTTAGACAGTGAGATTCTACTACAGAAATTGCCACCCCAACTCAGCGCACAGGGTGCCAGACCCTGGGTCCACACACAATAGGAACAAAGCTCAGTTACGCCTCCCCAGTAACTGCCTATATCTGGAGAGAAGTGGCCGCAAGCACACAGGAACCAGCAGTTTGGCAGGAAGCCTGCATTCTGCAAACCCCAAGGGCAGGAAGTCCACACACACCAAAGGGTCCCCACCACACCCTGTGAGAAGGAAGGGCCAGCCAGAGTGGATGGGATGGGTCGTTTCCTCTTCAAAATAAGGCTTTGAAGAGACGCTCCAGGGCAGTCAGAAGCAGAGTGACTAAGGGCACACACATGTTTCTCACAGCCACCCAATTCCTGACCTTAATGTCACTTAATAAGGCAGGCCTGGAGTCCTATCTGCAAGCAGAATTGCAAATCACTTGGCTGGGACTCCACATAGGAGGTGGCTTTGTAATCTGAGCAGTGTGTCCACTAACAACTAGAGCAAGACCATTAAGTTCATTACACCTGTCACTCTGCCAGCTGAGTCGCCAAACTGCCATGATAAAAGTACATTATGCCCAAGGAGTGCCACCCAACCCCCTCCCGGACAGCGTACACCCATCGACAGCAGGCAATTTGTTCTTGGTGTCTGTACCTGCATAAAGAACACAACTGTAAACAGCTTGGAAACACGGCTGTGGAAGACCTCAGGCTCTGAGCAGCTATGCATGCTTCACTTTCCTGGGATGGAGACAGAGACGGACAGCCTAGTAAAAAACATAGTAAGGAGGGACAGAGATTTGTTAAGCAGATTCTGCTGAACAACCCAGAAGGGGTGAGAGGCACACCCTTTCCACCTCTCCACCAAGTTCCAGCACTCCGGGCAGCAGGCAAGGCCTTCTGGGCAGCGGCACCTTTCACCAGGCCTCGGGCTCAGCACATAGCCAGCTGGGCTGCACAGTGGGTTTGCAGGGCAAGCGTGGTGCAGACAGCAGTAATTTATTTATCCCTGTCATGTAACATTAACAATCTGTCTGGAGCTTGGCAAGCACCAACTTGCACTGTCATATAAACTGTCTGACAAACTTAAAAGTTTTATAAATGCTTCTCTTTCCCCAACAGACAACAAAGCATCATTTAAAAAAAAATAGTTGTTATCTTTTCTGTCCCATCGCTCTCTTCCTTTTTCCAAAACTAAGGGAGAACAAGAAAGAAAATCAGCCACCAAAGAACCCACCCAGTCAGAAGTGACCTGTCAGTGATCTCCACCGCCTCACCGGTTTCCCAATACCAAGTAAACAAATGAATGGGGTCGGGGGCGGGGGCAATATGGGGTCAGCTGTGAGGGTGCCGGGGTTACTGAAGAAAAATCTGCAAAACAAAAATATCGTCATTAAAAATTAATAAAGGGTGTGGACATCCAGCCCCCACCTCGCTCCACTCATGGGAATTTGAGCCAGACATTCTGTGTCCTCGTTAAGTGGAAGCTGGCAGGCTGTCAGGGTTTTAGTGGGTTCTGGGAATGCCAATATATTAACCAGAAGACTTTTTGCATACCCTTCAGAGTTTTTATTCTAGAAAAGTCAACCATTTGGCACAGTAGAGCCTTATTTTTGTCCAGGAAAGCTCTCAGCTGCCAATCAAGGGAGAAATTACAGCTACGTTCTTCATAATTTCCAAGACCTAACTGGAAAACAAGCTTGGTGGAGAGAAACAGCTTAAAAAGGCCAAAGCACCATTTTTAGGAGGAATTCAAAGAAAAAGCAATTCATATTTAAATCAAATGGATATGTATCAAAACAGACATTATTCTCAAGTCTTCCTGCAACAGAGGAAAACCAATATTAATTGGAAATTTGAACCCAACAGAATCCATAGCCATGAACAGTACAGGTACTTGCTTATTTCCTTTTGTTGCCAAACATGAACACAAGCAATAGCATACGTGTTCACATGAGCCACATGCACACACGCATGTGTGCATACACACACACATACACCCACACACACACACACATCTTCCCCAAAAGTGGCAGGTCTTGGGGTTATAAAATTCAAATAATATGCAGAATTCCTGTTCCTATTTTGTGGGGTAAGGGCATGCATGTGTATGTGTTTATGTGTGTACACATGCATGAGCGAGCCAGAGGTCAACATCAGGTCTTTTTCAATCTCTCTCCACTGTGCTTTTTGAGTCAGGGTCCTTTCACTGAACCTGGAGCTCGCCAAATCATCTAGACTGGCTGGTTAGCAAGCTCCAAGTATCCGCTCATCTCTGAAGCTCAGCACTGGCGTCTACATAGGCACCAGGGATCTTAACTCCGGTCCTGGTGCTTATGTGCCAAACATCTGACCGACTGAGCCATCTCCCCAGGCCCAGTTTTCTTATTTTAAAACTCACAATTCACTTCCCATGTACACTCATAATATAGGTGAAGATGGGATTCCCATTTCACGCAGCCCATGCTGGCAGAAAGTAACTTTGACACCAGAGAAATAATGGCTTCTGAGAGGTTTTTCTACCAAAAAGGACTAAGGACACAGAGAACAAGTGAGCCAAGGACAGATGGGGGGACAGAGAGGAGGGAAGGGAAACATAGGAACACCGCTGTTGGCCACTACTAACAGCTACTACCCATGTCCATGCGAATCATGTTGAGTAATGCCAACATTTTCCAGGTTAAAATGCTACACTCCTGTTATTTCCCTGCTGTTGCTTTCAACTCTGACCCAGAAGGAGACATGTATGCTGGAGACGCCACATGCCCAGATACAGAAGAAAGAAAAGAGGAGACATGACCAGGGGTTCTATAAAGATTTAACCAGTCTACAACGCTTTCAGGTATTCCTGCTCAGAATCCTACCGGTTTGGGCTTTATATGATGACATAGGACAATCCTACATACCACTATAAAGTGATTGACAATGTAGGGTACATGCACAGAGATCCAGAGTTTGGGGGTCTTTACTTAGCAGCCAGCCAGAAACTACCCAGAGGGAGCAAAAGTCATCCTTCCCTCTCTTTGCTTCCCTGCCAGGTGAGGAATCCACCCCTCCAGCAACCCGGATAAAAAAACAGACAGTGACCCATGAGCTACAGGGCTGCTCTGCCAGGCTGCTAAGTCAAGCAAGACTACAGCACAGACCCAAGCTGTAAACACCTCTGCAGACGGGTCCTTGCTCTCAACACGCCAGGCAAGAAAACTATTCTTAGAACAGTTAGCAGTTGGGGGAAAACAAATATTTGCCTATGGATGTCTATATTCTAACGGTGAACGGCGGGGAAAGGACTGTGGAGCTTCACATCATATGCCAACAGATGGCCACAGAATCACTCAAGAGGCACCTGGCACTGGCTGGGCGCCACCGCGGGATTGTGGTCATGAAAAGCAAGCACCCAAAAGGACTCAAAGATAGCCAGCCGTAACTACCTGCTGGCTAGAGTCTGCTCCAACACAAATACAAACTTACAGGAACTGGACCAGAGACATGGGCAGTGAACTCTTCCAGGGGTAAGAGCGGAACGCTTAAGACACTAGAAGGCTTTGTTGTAGGAGTTATTGCTGTTGTTTAGACAAGGGGAATGGTAGCTACAATTCCATTACAGCAGTCCCGGCTCCAATTCTTAACTGTGTTCTACATTCATAGTAAAGTTGTGTCTTAAAGAATTAAACTTCCACAGGGATGGCAGAAAACAAATATTAAATGTCAATAAATACATGTGGATAATATTCAGACCCATTCATTGTCCATGTCATGATTCACATTTGACGTTGTTCCTTCACAGAACATATATTCTATATTCCAAAAGGAATGTGCACACGATGCCAGTGAGCCGAATTTACACTCGAAGACTGTAGCTTCTCTCATACAAAATGCGGGCCTGGCTTGGCGTGTGTATGCTTCATAGACCCTCCCTTGAAAACCAACACACAATCCTGAAGGCCCAGGTTAACTAGAAATAGGAGGATAAAGTATGGCGACACCCGAACTAATAGAAAGAGCCATAGTAAGTTGAGTTTGGCAGTGCTAACCCAGCATAGGCCCCTGCTTTTTGTACCTGGTGCTGGGACAGAAAGCTAGGACCTCAGCATCCTAGGAAAGCCGGCTGCGGGGGAACATTACCTCTCCACTCCTGCACTCTACTCTGAAGGTCCAGCAGGACTCACCATCTCTATCCCCATCCACCTCTAACCCAGTTCTTGAACGTCACACCCCAGTGTGAACACACAGAAGGTCACAAATAAATATCACAGTCATAATTAATTCTAACTTTTAGTGAGGAGTTTCAGGGATGGCAAGGTGGCAAAATAATTAGAAAAGAAGGAGAAAAAAAACAAAGAAAACAGACACAGAGGAAAAGAAAAGCCAATCAAAATAATCCGTTCTAGCTCATTTAAGAGTCTTTGTGGAAAAACAGAACACTCTGCTGACTGATGTGACCATTGACACTCAGCAATCACTCCTGTGCTGGGGCAGAAACTAGGAAGCCCCACTTGTTTTAACGAGTTTCTTGCTGCCCTGACTGGCCAATGCAATGACTCTCCAGGTAACCCGGAACAGACCCGCCTGGTGTGGGCTCTTGGAATGACGCCCACCCACCATGCACCCCTGTAGTCCTGAAACCTCTGCACACCGAGAACCCTCCAATTTAAAAAAAAAAAAGACAGACAAAAGTTTAAAAACAAGCAAGCAAATGCTCTCTGTGGCACCACAGCGACTTAACGCACAGAGAGCCTACTGTCTCCCAGCAGCGTACTCACAGGGCGCGCCCCCAGCCGTGCCCAGACGGCACGCCGGGCAGGGGTCCGGGAAGCCTCCTCCAGCCTGTGGAGCGCAGAGCCCACAACAAAGGCAAGTGCAGAGCCCGGCTGGGTGCTCTTCGCTTCCTGTTTATTCCACCGTGAGGGTCAAAGAGAAATTCAACACACGCCTGCTTCCTCCCGGCCCGGAGACCCAGCCTAAGTGTAACAGCAGCCGCCCCAGACAATCGACTTTGCCAACCAATGCCAGGAGCCCCGGGCAGCCCGCGGCCGACGTCAAAGAGCGCGGGGGGGGGGGGGGGGGGGACCCGGGGAGACAGTCTGAAGGCTGGGAAGCCTGGAGCCCTAGAGCCGGGGCGCAAGGTGCAGGGGGAGGCTCCCGCGCCGCCTTCTCGCTGCTGACCTCCAGCCCCCCACGACTGCAGCAGTTCGCACACAGGCCTAGGAGCGTCGCCGCCTGGGGCACGCACCCCCGCGCCCACCCGGACCGCTGGGCACTGCTGGATGAAGCAGCTTCAGCGGGACACTCTACAACACCGGGTCCCGATCGGCAAGACTCTGCCAGCCGAGCGCTCCGAGGATGGCCAAGCGTCCCCGGCAACCCTCAGCGCCCACCCGCGGCACTGCCTGGCAGACCTGGTGCGCGGGTCTCGGGGACGCCAGGGCTGGCAGGGCAGCGGTCGCCGGCGCTGGCTGGCGGGCATCCCGGTCCTTTGCCCGCCCCCTCCTCCCGGCTCTGCTCAGAGGTGAACTCCTGCCAGACGCAGAGACCGCAGCGGGCGGCACTCACCTGCAGCAGCCCCTAGGTGGGCGAGCGGGACCGCCCACCGTGCAGTTCGGCCACCGGCCCTGCGGGCTGCGGGGGAGGGGCAGCGCTCCGGGTGGCGCGACACGGCGCGGCGTGGCTCTTTAAGAGGGACCTGCCACCGGGCTCCCGGAGCTCCCCGCCCCCCTTTCGCCTTCTCAGGACTTGCAGCCGGTCTGGCGGCCGCCGCGGCTCCTCCCCGGCTCGCTGGGGATCCCCGCCGGCTGACGGAAGGGAGGGAGGGAGGGAGAGCGCCGGTGCTGTCGGGCTGGGGGCCGGGTCCCGCCACCGCCACCGCGCCGAGGCCGGGTCTGTCTCAACTCAGCCTCGGCCGCTCCTCCCCCGACTCTGCGGCGGGGACCCGGCGCGCGGCCAGACGGCGGGGGCGGGGGGCGCCGCCAGGGATGCGGCCCCGCCCAGGTGCACACCCGGTGCCCCCCAGGCTGCAGGACCCGAGCTCTGGGGGCGATTAGCGCACACCCGGGATCCTGAGCCCGGTAAAGAGCCTGGAACTGGGGTGAGAGGGGAGCGCTCGCTGAGTGTAGGCCACGGGCGGTTTGGGAAGGGGGGCACCTACTGCCTCTTGGGTTGTAGATGCCCACCCACAGCGGAACTTGATCCAAGGCTCTCTTGGGCACACAGTAGGACTACAGGACAATTAGTGGGAATGGTGAAGCGTCTGGGAGCCCCCTCCTCCAGGCTGGAGTGAATCCTCCGGACTCCCTGGTATCATGCCCTCTTCTAGGGAAAAGCGTCTGTACTGGGTAGCTGGGTGGATCCTTCCTCTAGGAGCTATGACCCTTTTGCCCTTGAAGAAATACCTCCAAGTCCTACGAAAACTGGGCAGGACCTCCACTGGAGTGCAGACAATAGATCATCGGTTCTCCAGAAGTACCAGCACAGACACTGGTCTACCCAGCCATGTTTGATGGAGATTGATTGCTGCCACCGCCGATTTTATTGCAGTCAACACAATTAGAGTCGAGTTCCTCTCTGCCAAAATTCTCCTCCCTACAGACCGTTAAGACACATGAACCCAGGTTTCAGGTTGGTCTAACAGAGACGGAAATTTAAAGGAGTAACCGTTTCCAACTCTCCCCCCACTCCCACCTCAGACTTCAAGGATGCCGGAGAAATGACTGTTTTGAAATCTGCAGTTAATGTATCAGTGACTTTTCCATTCGTGGAATATTCGTTCAGTTTTTCTTATGTCTTCAGTTCTGCTCAGCCATCATAGCTATCCAACAGAGTTTGTATGTGATCTAGTAATGGCTACCACAATGGAGAATTGTGTATGAAGCGTTTCTCACAGGTTGCTTTTATTTAATCCCCACAGTTACAGCGAACTAGCTCTTCTCCACTTTACAAATGACGAAGTTGAGGCTGTGAAACATTTGATGATGTTCCCCCAACCACAAAGATAAAGGTTTAGCGTTGCTAACCGGCAGCATCCAACACTGGGTGTTGAATTCCCGTACCATACCGCCACCTACCTACAGCAACTGTCACATCCAGTTCTGTTCCTCTCAGCCCACGTACAGCTGAGACAGACATACGGCTTACAACGTCCAGCACTGTGCTGGCTCCCAGGTAGGGATGCTCGGGTCCCAGATAATACAGGCGCACTATAGGGGAGAAGGGGCTTGGAACCCAGTTGTTCGGCCAAACTTTTTTGTTTTCCGTTTCAGCTGTTGCTGCTCACATCCTTACACGTGTGTAGAGCATGTTACAGTCATGGGAAAACTGGAAGTATTGAGATGGTTAGCTGTAGGTAAAATTCATTATGGTTGGGTTAGTTTCAGTTAGCTTCATCCCAGTCACGCACGGCCCACTCCCCAGAGCTCAGGTGGGAACTTAGGAAAGCCGGGAGCCTTGTTCTGCTCTCTGAGGAGAACGAATATTCCTAGTACTAAGGACTCAAAAGATTTGGGACAATGGACAGAGCCTAGCAACGGGAAAGACAAGTAAACGATATTGAAAGATGATATCAATAAATTATTGAAAGATGAATAGAAATAAAATGAAATGGTTTTTTCCAGGAAAAGGAAGTGAGGGAGGGGGGACATCTTTCTCGTCAATCCATTGCAGTTCATCTTGTGTTGATTAGCCCTGCCCATATCTAGTCCATACAAGGTTACTATCCCATCATCTAAAGAGATAAAAATAGGGCTGGAGAGATGGCTCAGTGGTTAAGAGCATTGCCTCCTCTTCCAAAGGACCTGAGTTCAATTCCCAGCAACCACATGGTGGCTCACAACCATCTGTAATGAGATCTGGTGCCCTCTTCTGGCCTGCAGTATACATGCAGGGAATAAATAAATCTTTTTTAAAAAAGAGATAAAAATAGAAAACGATGAGCAATTGAAAAAAAAAGAGATCTAAGGGCCCAAGTGACCAGAAGATGGATGGGTGAGAGAATATGACTCTGTTATTCAGTTCTCATGCATAACATTTAAATGAAACTTAAGCTGTCCAAAATAACCCAGCCTACTTGTTGTGCCTTTTAAACCGGAGAAAAGGCGATAGACAGAGCTGCATTGTGGGTAACTTCAGTCCTGGAAAAATGAGTCTAGACACTCAGAACCAGAACCTGTGGATGAACAGGTCCAGGAGAGCAGAGCCTGCCCCTTGTGTCTCAATATCAGGGTTTCACCTTGCAGCCCAGGATGGCCTGGCCTCAGAGAGCAAACTATAAACTGGAGATGGTCCTTCTTGGGATGCTATATGCTGGTCATCTGCACACACATACCATTCTGGCATGTGTCTGCCTCTGTGCTTCAGACTACACCCACCTACAAGATCTTCTGTCTTCAGAATTAGTTGGGATAAAACCTACGCAGTTTTTGTTATTATTGTTGTTTTTGTTTTGTTTTGTTTGGAGACACACAGAAGGAAAGAGAGGGGGAAAAAATAAATCGTTGCCTCAAAGATGATCCATCTAAGCCTGTTGTTGGGTTGGTTTTGAGTGTGTGTGTGAGTGTGTGTGTGTGTGTGTGTGTGTGTGTGTGTGAGTGTGTGTGTGTGTGTGTGTGTATGTGTATGGTGCATGTGTGTGTGTGTTTTGTTTTAGTTTTGGGTCTTGAAGGGCCCACCACCCAGCTCCCAAATAAATACACACACGAGTTGTATTCTTTCTTATGAATGCCCGGCGTTTGCTTGGCTTGTTTCTAGCCAGAAGCATAAAAGAATGCAACACATCTTTGCATCATTAAACAAATGTTCCAAAGCATAAATTAATACAGCACATTTTAAAATAATATTCCACAACATAAACACACTTGTGTATGGCATCTAGGCAACATTAGCAAAGGAATGAAAATGTTCGTAAGTGATTTGCCACTTACAAATGAACATTCCAAGCCGGGCGGTGGTGGCGCACACCTTTAATCCCAGCACTCGGGAGGCAGAGACAGGCGAATCTCTGTGAGTTTGAGGCCAGCCTGGTCTACAAGAGCTAGTTCCAGGACAGGAACCAAAAAGCTACGGAGAAACCCTGTCTCGAAAATGAAAAAAAAAAATGAACATTCCAGTACTGAGAATTTGTTAAGTCCTCCTCAGAGCTCCGCATCTTCTCCGTCCGTCAGGGCCACAGCTGTCTCCTTTGGTGCTGGAACTCCTTTCTAGTGAGCTCTAAGGTCAGCCAGGGAGACCAGGAGAGAAAGTTGTGTGATATTTGGAAGGAACAGGTACAGTGTGGTTCTTTGTGAAGCCCCTTCTCTCCCCCTTGACTTGACATCCCGGGGTCTCCACCAGGTACTCATCCTCGGTGTCACCAAGTCCTAATTGGGTGTAGGGAGTGCTGTTATAAAGGTTCTCGGCCTTTCGTTTGGATCTTCGGCATCACTGGAGTTGAACAGACAAAAGGCAGCCCAGGTTTGTCTGTCCTTTTGGCTCCACATTGCACCCCCGCCCCAACCAACTTCACAGTTTCTCATCCCAGCCACCAGCTCGTACCTCCCTCAGTAAACCCAGTCCCCATCCTGCACAAAGGTCCAGCTTTTCTGGTCAAACCAGGACGGAATAATGCCGCTGTGTACCTCGCTCCTGTCTTGGCTGAAGACTGGGTAGAGTCTGCCTCTCTGGGCATAGTTCTCCCGATAAGAGGATGGCCCATCGAAAATGGTGAGCTACTTGAACAGTTGCTTAACAACGAAGAATTCTAAATGGACAATAAGTACGTGGAAACACGCCCAACTTTCATGGAGCTCATGAAAAAAATTCCCACTGAAATAGATAAAATTTCAAAAACTGACCTCTCTAAATGTTAAGTTGGTTGGGGTCCATCAGAATTTGTGTGCCTGGCAGTTCCTCTTCCAGGGCAGGACAAGAGACGTGAATTCAGAGAACCAAGAAAAGACAAGAGCAAGAAACTTTCTACCAGTCTAAAATGCAAAAGGAAAAACTGAAACAGCCCCACTGCACCGAATGCATGAAGGATAAAGAGGTCTAGGTGCGTTCTTATCATCAAAGATTAATTTAGAGCCACTGACAGACACAGCATGGATGAATATCATAAATGTTTGTTTGACTCACAGAAGACAGGCCAGAAACATAGAACTGCGGTTTCCTCTTATTTATACACTGCGACAAAGTGTAAGAAGCTAATTGTTGGTGACAGAAATTAGAACACTGGGGGCCACAGAGATGGCTCAATGGTTAAGAGCGGGGGGGGGGGGGGGGGGGGGGGTTCAGTTCTCAGCAACCACAAGATGACTCACAACAGTCTGCAACTGTTACAGGGAGGATCCAGTGCCCCCTTCTGGCTTCCGTGGGCACTGCATGTACACGATGCACAAGGGTATATGCGAATCTAAAACTCCAATAGTTGTATACTTAAAATTGGGAAGGGAAGGTAATATACGTGTGTTGTAATAAGATTTGCTTCACAACACAAAACTCAAGAACCAAATGTTTTGTTTAATTTAATCTTGAGTTATAAGTTGTCCATCAGTTAAAATGGCAATATGTGAAGTAAAACATATAAAGTGTCAGCCTGGCGGTGGTGGCGCACGCTTTTAATCCCAGCACTCGGGAGGCAGAGGCAGGTGGAGTTGGAGGCCAGCCTGGTCTACAAGAGCTAGCTCCAGGACAGGCTCCAAAGCTACAGAGAAACCCTGTCTTGGGGAGGGGAGGATAAAAAGTATAAAGTGTCTACCATAAAGAAATATGTCAGTGTTGCACATGTGTGTGTATAGGCTAGGGATCATATTTCATTAATACTATTATATCAAAATGCCAGAGATTATATAGCTTATAAGCTGGAAAAAAGAATGTATTTCTAGCAGTTCTGGAGGCTTGGAAGTTCAAGATCACCATACCAGCAGACACAATGTCTACTGATAGCCTGTTTATCACACATGGCACTTTCTGTGTCTTCATGGAGTGGAAAAGGCAAAGAGAAATTGACTCCCTTCGCCCAGTCTGCTATAAGGACAGTCATACCATGTATGAGAGCAGAGTCCTCAAGGCCTGACCACTTCTGCAATGGCTCCTCCTCCTAACATTGTCACACTGGGAATTAAAATTCCATTTTAATTCTAAAATTTAAAATTCTAAAAGTTTGCAGGCATATTCACAAACAGAACACTGACATATGTTTGTATCAGTATAGCTTTTAAACGAATTATGCCTACAACAGTCTATATACCTACCATCCATCTATCTACCATCTGCCTACCATCTATCTATCTTCCATCATCTATCTACAATCTATCTATCTACCTACCATCCATCCATCTATCTACCATCTATCTATTATCTACCATCTATCTATCTACCATCCATCTATCTATTTATCTACCATCTAACCGATCTTCTTTTGAATCTTTACATCTACCTAACTCTTCTAGAGCCCTAGGGTCTTGAACATCTGAATCCAGAGAGAAAGGCTCATAGGCAATTCCTGTTTTCTGCCACTCTGTGTGATTAGAGGATTTTTCCTGGGATGCCACACCTCCCTTTTCATTTATGGAATATAAACCCTAGTGCAAAAACTAGAAACACAATAACCATTATCTTTTGTAAAGAGCATGACTTTTGACACCCAGCTTCCCTTCTGCAGAATTGGTGAGAAACTCAAGTCTGGTCTGCAAGGATGCACTTGATGGTGGTGGTCTGAATGAGAATGTCTCCCATAGTCTCAGGCATTTGATTGGTAGCACTGTTTGGGGAGACTTAGGAGGTGTGATTTGGCTGGAGGAAGTATGTCACTGGAGGCGGACTCTCAGAGTTTAAAGACCTGCACCATTTCTAGTTCCACACACTGTGTTTCACGCTTGCAGTTCAAGATGTGAGCCCTCAGCTTCCTGCTTGCGCTATCACGCCTGCCGCTTGTTCCCAGCTTCCCCACCATGATGAACACCCATCCCTCTGGATCCAGAAGTCCGAATAAAGCTGTAGGTTGCTTTATTTAACTATAGGTTGCTTTGGTCATGGTGTTTTATCACAGCAATAGAAAAAGTAGCCAACACACCCTCTCCCTAAGACTTGGCAATATTCTAGAGCCCTTGGGAGTGCTAGGAGCGATCCACCATCATTTCTGCTGTGGGAACTTCTGTCACTACCCATGTGGTCAATTGAGATGCAACATGGGAATGTTTTAAGGGGCGCCTATGATTCTGTTTACTCACTCCCTTTTCAGGGATCTGCCACCAATCAGGGAGTTCTTCCAGGAAGAACAACCCAGACAAGCTCTGTGCTCTGTAGGCAGAAAACCCCTTCCCATCTCAGTTCTTTTGCTGTGATGATCATTTAAAAATAAAAAATATCTCTGGCTTTACCTCTTCCAGGTATCCTCAAATGCTCCTGCAGGATTTTGCAGATCAGAAGCCAGGGAGAAAGGCTCTCCAGCTGTTTCCTTCTCCCACTCCAGAAGCCTTGCATCTAAGGTATCAGAGTACAAGCTGTCTGTTTGGATGAAGACAAGAAAAAAGAAACCACAAGAATAAGGATAAGTCAATGTGGCAGCAGAACTCTGAGTTAACCCTGAGTGGCCCTGGTCCTGCACCTACATACCCCTTTATGGGCAAGTGGAGCTGGTACACGGAAGGAGAGCACAGCTTGGTCACCACATTACTGCACGTGACTTTAAGGCACCTGAATTCCTTTTCTGTGCCTTTACATCTCTGGCTGGTAGCAGAACAGGAGGCCAGAGAGTCACAGCCTTGCAGTGATGAGAAGCCAGGGAGCTCTTTCGTGCAGCCTTTGAGGATGGAGGGCAGCCTGTGGGATCTCAGAGGAAACCCAAGTGTCAGCGAGCAAACACAGACCACAAATTCATGGCTTAAAGGAACGACAACCACTTGAGCCTCGACATCTGTGGCTCCAGGAAGACCTGACCCCAGCAGATAGTCTGATTGCCGCCTAAGGTGAGTACCTAAGCGGATAGTCTAGCAAGGCCCAGACTTCTACAGAGCCTTGAGCTCATCCACGGGTAACGTGTTCTTAGGTCACTGAGCTGGTGGCAGTTTGTTACTCAGCAATAAAGACCAACATATAATCCATTAGAATATAAAAGTATGGTCCAGACAAATGTTTTTGTTCTGCCTACTTAATGTCGAGTGCTTCTCAACCTCCCTCCTTTCAATCATTCCCCCAAAAGAAGAGAAGGTGAAGCCCTAAATATGCAGCCTACAAGATGTCAGCTATAAAGACATTCAACTGGCTCCTAAATCAATTGCTATTGATCCCCAGAGCCCCAGCATTCTTCTGCTGATGGGAGGAGATTGATTCGTTTATACTGAGAAGTAGACTGTGGATGTGGAAAACAATACCTTAAAGGTCTCCCCATCCTATCTAAGACTTCATGTCACCGAGCTTTCTAGCACTGTAAGAAAATCCCTGAGATAATCAAAGTTATCAAGAAGAAAGGTTTATCTCGATCCCCAATTTTACAGAAGACCCTAAATCAGTGTTTCTAGGCCTGTTGCACTGTGACAGGACTGTATGGCAGACTACATTGTTCATATCATGACAGCCAGGAAGCAAAGAGAGCCGGAAAGACATTGGCATTGCACAGTCCCCCTGGCAGGCAAACCTCAGTGAGAGCACGTGCGTGCACACACACACACACACATGCACAAATACATACACACACACAAACGCACACATACTCTTACACACATGCACACATATACACACATACACGCACATGCACACACATACTCACATACATACACACACAAACATACACACTCATACACACATACACATGCACTCATACACACACATACTCATACACACATATACACACATACACGCACATGCACACACATACTCACATACATACACACACAAACATACACACTCATACACACATACACACGCACTCATACACACACATACTCATACACACATATACACACATACATGCACATGTACACACACACACATACACACACATACACACACATGCACACATACATACACACACACACATACTCATACACACATATACACACATTTACCTTTTACAACTTCCATCACCTGACAATGCTAATGACTCGAGGACCAGACCCTTAGCACACAGGCCACCAAGAGACAGTCCAGATACAAACCCTAACAGACCCTGCCATAAAGAGGAGAAAACAGGGAGTCAGAAACATGTAGATCTGGGTCCATTACCTCTGCATGAGGCTTATAGCAACTAGAGTCTGAGCAAAACCCTTTAATTCACTTGACCACTGAAGGAGAAATAAAAACATTTAGACGCAAAAGCAACTACTGATCAGCCCCAAATTGTTAGGTGGGCAACTTGTTCTCAGCTGACAGCGCATCTCGGTTAAAGCACAGCTACACTGCTCTGTATTTTCATAAATCCTGGCATTTCCAAGGAGTTGTCCCTAAGGGCAGTCTCAGAAACGGTAACTACATTCTTACCCACTGGGTTTTCACCTTCCTCGGGCTCCTTCCAAGAGCAGCCTGGCCACTAGGGGGCCGTGTTGAGTTTGGGAAGTTTGTTCAGGCATTCCCCAGGACCTGGGCTTTGGTGTGGTTCCTAGGACCCCGGTTTGTTGTCTAGTGCATGCAAAGAAGCTACACTCTCCTGCCATATGGGTCCTGACTTGAAGGCAGCTGCCTGCTTTTCCAAGCCAGTCAGTCACGGCTTCGTCAGCCGCTGTCCATGCACTGGAACCTCGTCTCTAGTCATCCTTGCCGTCCACCCACCTTCTTATCCTGTGGCCCCTCAACGTTGACACGATGTCATGAGTGGGCATTGCTCTTTACAAACATGAGGTGGCTCACCTTCCTGGACATGGCAGCTTTGTTTATGCAGACAAACATTGCCTTGGTTCACCTCAGCAGTCAACCTCAGTCTCAGATCAATTACTGAAAGCCCAAAGTCTACTCTTAGGATTCTTCTGCTTACAGATGGCTCAGTCGGTAACTGCACACAGGACCAGTGATCTAAGTTCTTTTCCAGAACCCATAAAAAGGTAGGAGAGAACCAACCCCACAAAGTTGTCCTCCAACCGCCACATAGTGTTTGCATCCTCACACAATAATAATCGATTAATTATTTAAAGAAAGCATTTAATTTTAAAGATGGTAAGGCACCCCTTAAACAGAGGCTGGAAGGGAATTTCTCGGCTCTATCTGTAAATTCCAAGGAGCTGACTGAGATTTCAAGTCATTCTAAAGCCGAGGTTTTCTTGTGATTGGCGTATGTGTGCCCATGCTTGTGTGTGAGCATGCGTGCTTGTGTGTGTGTGTGTGTGTGTGTGTGTGTGTGTGTGTGTGTGTGTGCAAGAGGTCAGTCTCAGGTGTTTCTCAGATGCTGCTTACCTTTTTGTTGTTGTTGCTTTGTTTTTGTTTTGTTTTCTGAGCCAATGTCTCTGGCCTGGAATTCTCCAAGTGGGTTAGGTTGACCAGCATGGTGGTTTAAAAGAAAATGGCCCCCAAAAGAAGAGGCACTATTAGGAGGTGTGGCTTTATTGGAGTAGGTTTAGCCTTGGAGGAATTAGGTCACTGTAGGGGTGGGGCTTTGAGGTCTCCTATGCTCAAGCTACTTCCAGTGTCACAGTCCACTTCCTACTGCCTGTAGATCAAGATGTAGCTAGTACCAAGTCTGCCTGCATAGCGCCATGCTCCCCGTCACGATGATAAAGGACTAAACCTCTGAAGCTGTAAGCTGCTACCTCAATTAAATGTTTTCCTTTATGAGAGTTGTCATGGTCATGGTGTCTCTTCACAGCAATGGAAACCCTAACTAAGACAGCTACCCAGTAACTTGCAAGGCTTCACTGTCTCTGCATCCCCAGTGATGGTATTATGTAGAAGCATGTGCCACAGGCCTGGCCTTTCTACCCAGGTCCTCGTGTTTGCAAAGCGAGCACTTTATCCATTGAACCGGGTGTTAAATAAAGGTTTCCCCTTCCCAGTCCTGCATTCCTGCTTGTCCATCCTCACAGGGTCTGATTCTCAGCCAGGCCCTCTCCATGGGCTCCCCAGTTACTCCAGTCTCCTCCCTACAGACAGACTGGCATATCCAATGAACGACTACTTTTCTGAGACAGGGTTTCTCTGTATAACAGCTCTGGCTGTTCCGGAACTTACTTTGTAAACCAGGCTGGCCTCAAACTCACAGAGATCCACCGGCCTCTGCCTCCCAAGTGCTGGGGTGAAAGGTGTGCACCATCACTGTCTGGCCATTTTTTTCTTAAGAGGCCTGGCTAAAAGGTTGTGGGAGAACTCTAACCTGGGGGATATCCCACACCTACCTATGATGTAACCACCAAGGCAGGAAGTAAGGCCTGTAATGGGTCAGGTTCAAGCCCTTTTCTGACCCTTACCTCGTCTGTTTCTGGAAGAAAAGACACATGCGTGTACACACGCACACATATGCACACACATACACATGTATGCACACACAAGAAGGGAGGTGGAATGCTGGTTAGGAAGGGCAAAGGCTACTCCTGGTCCACCTGCCCTGTTTAAAGCTTGGCCTCCCAGGTGTCCATCGCAGGTATAGAATCAGCTCCACCCAGAGCCTGCTGCAGAGGAAGGGCAGACTCTCCATACAGATGCATCCACTTAACAACATAAAGGACACATGTTCTCAAAGTGTCGGGAATTATTTGACAGTTTCTAAAGCTGAGCTGTAGCATGTTCTGCTGTCTAAGCAACTCATGTTTGTTTCTTCTCTGTAATCAGGCACACACAAAGCGTTTGTTTAAAGTCCCTTTCATTGGGTGATTTATAACCACAGAAATTCATTGGCCACAGTTCTAGAGGCTGATAGACTCCTAATACCAAGATGCCAGTGAGTACGGTACCTGGAGATTCCTTCCCACCACCATCTTGCTGTATCTCCACATGACAGGAGGGCCTAGGACACTCCCACAGCCTCTTCCATGAGTGTCTACCACCATTAGAATACCAGAAGCCTCACGACTTAATCTTAATAAGGAGGTCTACCTCGTAATACTATGGCATGAGAATCATTCTCCAGAATCATTCTTCCTTTTTCTCTATGATTCCTTTCTTATTTCCTGTGACAGAAACACCATGGCCAAAGGCAAGTTAGGGAGGAAAGGATTTATTCAGTTCACATTTCCACATTGTTGTTCATCCCCAAAGGAAGTCAGTATCTGGAAGCAGGAGCTGATGCAGAGGCCACGGAGGAGCTGCTTACTGGCTTGCTTCCCCTGGCTTGCTCAGCCTGCTTTCTTACAGCACACAGGACCACCAGTTCAAGGATGGCACCACCCACCATGGCCTGGGTCCTCCCCCATTGATCACTTTGAGAAAATGCCTTACAGCTGGATCTCATGGAGGCATTTCCTCAGCTGAGGCTCCTTTCTCTCTGATGACTCTAGTTTGTGTCAAGTTCACACACAAAACCAGGCTTCTCCTCTCCAATTTAAATATAGAAATCTGTGAATCTGAAGCTAGGATCCACATATAAGAAAGAACATATAAGTTGGGCAGTGATGGCAAACACCTTTAATCCCAGCACTCAGGAGTCAGAGGTAGGAAGATCTCTATGAGTTTGAGGCCAGCCTGGTCTACAGAGTGAGTTCCAGGACAGTCAGGGCAACACAGAGAAACCCCGAATCAAAAATTATAAAAAAGGAAGGGAGGAAGGAAGGAAGGAAGGAAAGAAGGAAGGAAAGAGGGAAGGAAGGAAGGAAATATGTTGTCTTTCTAGACCTGAATTTCTCACTTTGTACAATTTTTCCAGTTCCATCAATTTTCCTGAAAATTTCATTTTGCTTTATAGCTTAATAAATTCTGTTGTATATTTGTGGGACTTTTTAGTATCAGTTGATGGACATCTAGGCTGATTCCATGTTCTATATATTGTGAATGGAGCTTCAAGGAGCATGGATGAACAAGCAGTAAGATTGAGAATCTTCTGAACATATGCCTACGAGTGGTGTACATTGGTCTTAGGTAGCTATGCCCAGAAGTGCTGTAGGTGGGTCCTATGGCGGTATCTTGGTCTGAGGTAGCTATGCCCAGAAGTGCTGTAGGTGGGTCCTATGGCGGTACATTGGTCTTAGGTAGCTATGCCCAGAAGTGCTGTAGGTGGGTCCCATGGCGGCACCGTTCTGAGTTTCCTGAGGATCCTCCACATACATTTCCACAGCACATCCCCACGTCCTTGCCAACATTTATCATTAAATAATCTCACAAACTTTTTAAAGTGTGTGTGTGTGTTGGTATTTTGTTTGTGATCCAACAACTAAAGCTTGCCTGAAGATCAGACCGCAGAGCTAAGTCACTAGTTAGCCATAGAGGCCAGGCAGTGGTGGCATGTTAGGGACCGTGGACCACCAGACCCCGTATTTCCTGTAAACAACTTGTTTTTCTCTGCCCTGAGCAGCCTGCAGCTGCTCTGAGCACGAGACCCTCATGGCAGGGGAGTGGGTTCTGATGAGTCTGCAGCTGAAAGATCCCGAGAGCTGGGGCGTGGCCAGAGCCCTATATAAGCTACCCCTGAGCACAATAAAGTGGGCATTCTTGGCATTCATTTATCAAGGATGACCCGTGCCGCCCCCCGCCTCTGTGTGTGTGTGTGTGTGTGTGTGTGTGTGTGTGTGTGTGTGTGTGTTTAAATCTCCAGCGTAGTTCCTGGCTCACGAACCATCCCATAGTGCAGGCACTACAATGCCACACATCTTTAATCCCAGCACTCAGGAGGCAGAGACAGATGGCTCTCTAAATTCAAGGCTACCCTGGGCTACACAAAATGGATCCAATCTAAAAGAGAATCAGAGTCAGGTGGTGGCTCACACCTTTGATCCCAGCACACAAGAGACATATGCTTTTAATTCCAGCACTAGGGAGATGGAGACAGGAAGAGATAAGGCTGGGCAAAGAGAGGAATATAAGGCAGGAGGAAATAGGAGCTCAGCACATTCAGCCTGAGGATTTGTAGGTATAGGATTGCCCCTTTGATCTGAGGATTCTGTAGAGACAAGAACTAGTGGCTGGCTACTCTACTCTGATCTTTCAGTATTAACCTATTTCTGACTCTGGGTTTTTACTAAGACCAATTAGAGTTTGCAATACGTGACTCTGTGTGTGTGTGTGTGTGTGTGTGTGTGTGTGTGTGAGAGAGAGAGAGAGAGAGGGGGGGGGGTGAGTAAGTACTGAGAAGGTCAGAAGAGGACATCAGTTTCTCCTAAAGCTGAAGTTACAGTCAGGTGTGAGCTGCCTGATACGAGTGCTAGGAATTGAACTGAGGTCCTCAAGAGCAGCAAGCACTATTAACCACTGAGTCATCTGTCTAGACAGAATCTCATGAACTCTGAGGGAGACAAACACAGAACTAGACCAAATTCAAGCAACAATTCTTAGCCCAGTGGTTGTGATTCAGTCTTAGACAAATGCAAGTCAGAAGCCTGGGCAAAAAGGGAAGGAAAAGAACGGCGGGAATACCATTGTCTTAGACTATGCCTTCACATCTGAGACATCATTTTCATCTGTGACAAATAATGACATCAATGTGAGGAAATTACTTAGTATCTGGTGCACAGATGGCCCCGAAGACACATAATGAATAAAATAAGTCACTGGCCCCCTCCAGATTCTGTTCAGTTTCAAGTCTTGGTAATTATTTTAACCTCACTGCCTTTAAAAGTTATTCCTAAATACAATGTGCTAAGAATAGCTACTTTTAAATGCAAAAGCAGAATGAAAACAAAAAAATTAAGTTTGCATTTGTGTGTGTGTGTGTGTGTGCGCGCGCGCCTCTGATGAAGCAATGTGTGAGTTTGTCTAACTGCTAAGGCTGAGAAACAGCGATCTTATTCCTCAAATCACATGCTTGCTTCTGAGACCTTGAAATCTATGCGCAGGTTTCATGGCAGCCCCTTATGAAATAATGGTTTCATAAGGGTTACTCTATGCCCTTGGAGGTTCACGGAGCCTGGAACCTCAGGGACAAGTCGGCCACCAGCACCTGGCACCACACCATCAGGAAGCTGGGGTCCAAGTGCATGTTTCTTCCTTCTCCCCCCCCTTTTCCCTCCTCACAGAGCCTCTGCTTCAGACCAGATTGACAACCAGCATGGTGGCAGAGTTCCAAACACAGAGTGCCCCAGGGCTAGCACAGCCTCTGCAGCATCCCAGACTAGCCAAGCTTGGCAAAACATTTTTGTATCTTGGTCACGCCTTGCCTTACCGGTGCAGCAACTGCAAGGTCAAAATGCTGTGCTCTTTGCGGAAATGCAATCCAGAAATGAGGAAAATCTTCTTATTCCTTTTCAAAGTTCAAGGATTAAATGAGGGTGGGGTGAGGAAGAAGTGAGGATTAGCTTTCCAATTCTGGAAAGGAGTGAACAGGTTCACATTCATAAAACTAGACAGGTTCACAAAGGAGCACTCTCTCTCTCTGCCTTCCACACAGCACTGGGTAGTTTTTGGCTAGTTGATACAAACCAGAGTTGCCCAGGGAGAATCTCAACTGAGGCATTCCCTTCATCAGACAGGATGGTGATTACATCTATGAAACATTTTCATGACTGTTGCTAGTGTAGGCCCAGCCATGACAGAAAGCTGCTGTTTTGATATTTCTGCCTCCAATGCTATATGCAGACCTGGGTATGAACTGGTTCCTGTCAATTTTTTTTTAAGATTTATTTATTACATATACAATGTGCCTCCTGCATATACACCTCCATGCCGGAAGAGGGCACCAGATCTCATTACAGATGGTTGTCAGCCATCATGTGGTTGCTGGGAATTGAACTCAGGACCTTTGGAAGAGCAGCCAGTGCTCTTAACCTCTGAGCCATCTCTCCAGCCCGGTTCCTGTCATTTTTAATAGATCTGGAAGCTGCCTGGTCTACACTCAGGTATAATTTTATCCTTCTTGGATCTCAGATGCTATTGATGGCTGGACTAGTTATAACTTGGTCAGCTTAGCAGCAGGCAACCAGCTTATTCCCCAAGGCTATAGCCAGCTTGTTAGCTCACTTTATTTATATATGAAAACCAAACCTTGCTATGGGTCTAAAAATAAAGGATATATGTGAGGATATAAAAATTTATAAGCTGTAAGGGTCTCAGAAAATGATTTGAGATATAAACGCAAGTTATAAAAATATAAATAAATAATTTTTTGGGGGGGGGATTTTCGAGACAGGGTTTCTCCTTAGTTTTTGGTTCCTGTCCTGGAACTAGCTCTTGTAGACCAGCTGGCCTCGAACTCACAGAGATCTGCCTGCCTCTGCCTCCTGAGTGCTGGGATTAAAGGCGTGCACCACCACTGCCCGGCTATAAATAAATAATTTAAGATATAAAAATGTTTCAGATAATTTTCCCTTTCTATGGTATAAAAAAAGTTCATTTAATAGAGTTCGGAGAGGCTGGTAGAGCAGTGACTACTGACTGCTCAGTCACAAGCTTAAGATCTTAGATTTATTTTGGTTTCCATCTAAATATAAACTTAAAGGTGCCTCTCATCAGACCAAAGATATTTCTGTCTAGTCTATACCTGGCTCTCAGGACAGAAGAAAAATGTGCAAGCATCTAACCCAAATCTATGGTTTTTGCTAGGACTTCTGCAGCTTTACAGATAGTCATTACCTGCTTTTTCTACAATATGGATTTCAATACAGATTGGTAAGACTGATATATCAAAACTTTTATGTCCTTTTGTAAAATAAAAATTTATATAGGCTTCAGAAAAACCTGGATTCACTTCTTACAGGTCAAAAAGATCCCAGATAAGTATGGCCTAAGTTTCCCCAACCTATATATTCCTAAGGATGATATTTTTCTCTCTACTTATCTTGGGACTCCTCCTCTTCCCTCTTACTAAGACTATGTGCCTGAAAGTTTCAAATGTAATATTTTCCTCTAAGTTTATAAATTTTAATTTCTGTCCCTAGTTTAAACTTGCCTCAACAGGTTTCTACTTGGCTGACAGACACATCTAAGCTGCTGACTACAACCTGTTCTGAATGACTGAGAATCCTGGGCTTGCTAAAAGCTGATGTGGACCCATGTAAATTATCCCTGTCTCTTAGCATAGTCAGTGAACCAGATGCTTCTGATAAATGCCCTATTACATGAATTCCCTCCTTACCTTTGACTAGCCTTTCAGCCTTCTTGGGCCCTGATAATAACACCCCAATATCAGCTCAAAGCAGTTACAGAAAAGAACACATCATCCCATGTTCCCTGCCTAAAATAGGCTGAAAAGCTGAGGCAGTGGAGAACTCCCTGGCATGGGCGACAAAATGACTACCTATAATGCCCATTGACATACCAGGAAAATAGAGTTGTCAGTTAATAGATTTATTAACTAAAATAGTTCTACAATAAGATAAGATTCTTTCTTTCTTTCTTTATGCAGAACTACAGAACCAAAGAGGACATTTTAATTTGGTTGTACTTAAAGATCAGAGCTACAGGGCCTGGTAGCAGAATATGGTCACTACCCTAGAAAAATTTGTTAGCCAATGGTTCTTAGGTGCCAATACCATCCCCTTAAATCCCTGGGTAAGCAGGACCCATGATTGGGTCCTGTCATCAGTACTTGTGAAGAGGAGAATGTAGGGCCCAGCCATGACAGGCTTAACAGACACCACCCAGGCACTACCCAGGAACAGACTACCCAAGGGGAAAGTACCTACTGTTCCAACCATTGTAGATAGGATCACCTGACATCCCTTAGCCCAGCAAGCACCCATCCCTTTTCACCAGGACATTCCTAGACAAATGTCAACCAATCGGGGGTCCTAAACCTTAGAAATCTCTCACCCCTACCTCTGCTATGATAAAAACCCCACCCCAAATGAGTTCAAGGCTCTATCTGATCCTGCCTTCTTTGAACCTATAGCAGGGCAAAGCAGAGCTAAGCAGGGAAAACTAAACTGAATGCTGGGAGAAAGAAGGCGGAGTCAAGAGATACCATGTAGCCCCGCCAAAGACAGATGCCAGATGTAAACCACAACCATGTGGTGATACACAGATTAATAGAAATGGGTTAAATAAAGATGTAAGAGCTACCTAATAAGAAGCCTAAGCTAATAGGCTAATAGGCCAAGCAGTGATTTAATTAATACAGTTTGTTTCTATGTGGTTATTTCGGGGCTAAGCAGCCAAGAACAAAGAAGTGGCCTCCTACTATAGGGTGCTTTTGTACCCTCTGTATAAGCTCCTGCCTTGCTTTCCCCCAGTGCTGATCTGTAATCACTAAGCCAAATATGCTCTTTCCTCCCTGTTTTTGGTCAAAGGGTTTTGTCCCAGAAACAGAAAGCAAACACGGACACACATGACCTCTGTCCTCTCACTGCCTTGGAAACTGTCTCCTTGAGCATTAGCGCTCCGGCCTTGGCTTGTCTTCCCTCCTTGTGCCTGAGTCTGATGTACTCTGGTGTCATAGAGAAGGCAAGGTGCCGAGGTGTGCCATGGGATCCCTGCAGTATGGCCCCAAGCTAAATCACCTTCCAGCCTCTCTCATGATGGGTTGGGAACTGGGCCTGTCGTAGAAACCGAGCCATTCGTGCTGAGAGCTGGAGGGTTAGTCTGAGGTTTTCTTCTGCTTTTCTATGGCTCATGCGTGGTGTTTCACTGAAGCAGGGCCCAGGTATATTTTGTGGTCTGAAGAGTCCCAGTACAATTATGTCAGGAAGTCAGGGCCACTTCAGCTAGATTGGTAAACCCTGGGAGACTGGACAGGAACCCAGGGCATGGCCATCTGCTCCGGCTCTGCTACTCCGAGAAGGGACAGCAAGCAGGATCCCCTCAGTTCACACAGGAGGGCCCTTCCGCAGGAAAAACTGCCCCTACTGTCTGAGCACAGCCACAAAGCCCTAAATGGGACCCCTGTGGGGTTTTGTCTGTAAAACTTGCAGAGAATAAAAGCCTATAAAACTCCCAGGGGGTTGTGCAGCCGCTACAGGGCTCATTGAGTCTGTGTGTGGCTTTG
The DNA here is from genome assembly GCF_037038515.1 of Microtus pennsylvanicus. NCBI lineage: Eukaryota > Metazoa > Chordata > Mammalia > Rodentia > Cricetidae > Microtus > Microtus pennsylvanicus. The sequence continues at coordinate 18,257,536 of NC_134582.1, forward strand.
ACATTTGCATGAGTTCAGACACCAGAAACTTTAGGTTTCCAGCTCCAAAGCAAAAGGAAGAAAGAGCCTCGAGGGACGGACGGCTGTGATGGCAGAGCGAGGTGCTGAGTGTGTCAGCTGTCAGTGTGTCCAAAGGCTCCAATTAGGATATTCACGGAAATCCACAAAATCAAGCGAGAGGCCTAAGAGTGGCCCTTGGTGCCATGTGGATCTGGTTTCTCCTGTGGCACCCGGGGTGGCAGGAATGGCCTCTGTCCCAGTCAGGACCCATCTGGGTAGATGTGTGTCACTCACAGCTGAAGACAGACCACTGGCCCAGAAACAGAAAGCACAATTGGATCTTTTCTCCTTCGATGGGAGCAGGGCGAGATTTTAGTTCTGAAAGCAGGGGCATTTTTCTGGGAGTGATTTTACACTCACTAAAAACTGGGTTTAGTGGGCTGGCTGGCGGTGGCCGGCTGCAGGCTGTTTTTGTGTTAGTTTATGCCTTCACTTTCTCTTTCTTGAAGACCCATTCCCCTCCACCTCCCCCCCCCCCAAGCACTTTTCACTTTTGTAAGGTGAAAGGTGGAGGCAGGGGACACGTACCTGGGGCTTCGGCTGGTCGGCTGCCCCAGTGAAAACAGGGTGTCCTGCAAGGGCCTGGAGCAGCCTCCTGATGTGGTTCAGAGTGGTTCAGGTTAGCACACTGGCCTCAAGGGATCGTATGGTGGGGCTCATTCTGACAGCCACAGGCTGGGGCTGGAATGTCTCTCAAAAAGGCCAATGCAAATGGTCTCACTAGAAATAGTTATCTGGTATTCATGATACAAAATGAGCCTTTGAATATTTATTATGAAGCACACAGCATTCCTCCCCCCCCCCCACAATTATCTTGTTGCAGCCCTAAAATATTAGCTGTCATTTCTTTCATGGCCCTGGAGAAAAAGGAAAGTCCTTTCTTTAACTCTCTTGTCCATTTAATGCAATTACCACCTCATTCATGGGTCTCTTTGTGGCCACCTAATCTCGCTGATTATGCTGGTGACATGGTCACAAAGCAGCATGACTGGCAGCTCTGGCTGGTGACAAGGTGGTTACATTGTGGGACAGCTTTGGTGGGATGAGTCCCACCCGGTACGGTCTCCCTGGGAAGGGACAGAAAGGTGCGAATAGGAACATGTGATGCCTTCCCTCCATCCCCACCTTTGGGGGAATCTTTTTTTGTTTGTTTGGTTGGTTGGTTTTTGGGTTTTTTTTTTGTTTTTTGTTTTTTTTTTTTTTTGTTTTTCGAGACAGGGTTTCTCTGCAGCTTTGGAGCCTGTCCTGGAACTAGCTCTTGTAGACCAGGCTGGTCTCAAACTCACAGAGATCCGCCTGTCTCTGCCTCCCGAGTGCTGGGATTAAAGGCGTGCGCCACCACCGCCCGGCTTACCTTTGGGGGAATCTTGCTTTTGACTTGAGAGCCCATGACATCAGGAAATAAGAACACCTGAGCACCTGCCTGATGCCTGCCTTGTTGCCCAAACAGCAGCCTCCATGGGGTATGTACCTGTCAGCCTCCTTAAGGCTCATCATGTGTCCTGTATTTTTCAGGGTGGGTGGGCAGCTTCATATTCCCTAGCAGAGTGCCAGTGTAGCCTGTGTACAGGGCACTGGGTGCAGACTAACTACACACAGGCAGACCAGCCTTCCGCAGGAATACTGTGTGCAGGGCACTGGGTGCAGACTAACTACACACAGGCAGACCAGCCTCACGCAGGAATACTGTGTGCAGGCACACGGTGCGCAGACATGGCCTGTGCGCATACGCAAGGCCTGGGCATATCCTGGACAGACACACTACACACAGCCCACGTCAGTGGTGGATTCTGTACATGGACTGAGCCCCTCAAGGTCACAGTAGTAGAGTCTGATTTAGACTCCAGGCCTGATGGAGGAAGGTCATTGGCTAATAAAGGAACTGCCTTGGCCCATTTTATTGGTTAGAACATAGGTAGGTGGAGTAAACAGAACAGAATGCTGGGAGGAAGAGGAAGTGAGCTCAGACTCCACAGCTCTCCTCTCGGGAGCAGACGCCTCAGAGAGACGCCATGCTCCCCTCTCGTGGGCGGACGTGAGAGCTCTGCTCTCTGAGGCAGACGCACGCGATGAAGCAAGCAGCCAGGTTAGACATGCTGAATCATTCCCGGTAAGACTGGTGCTCACAGATTATTAGAGATGGGTTGGTCGGGATGTGAGAATTAGCCTGTAAGGGCTAGAGCTAAAGGGCCAAGCAGTTTTTAAATGAATACAGTTTGTGTGTCGTTATTTCAGAGCATAAGCTAGCCGTGGGGGCAGCCGGGTGCCGGGGACGCAGCCCGCCGCTCCTATTACTACACAGGCCCTGACCCCACCCCTCAGAACAGCCCTGGAAGCAGAAGTCTGAAGGCCTCGCTAGCCTCTGTGCATTGCTTTGGTGCACTGACTTCCTTCACATTTTTCAGGTCATGCATATTCATTATCAGAGAGATAAGTGTGACCTTACTGAGTGTGCAAACAGCAGGCATTCCCTTGCTCTGCCTTCCACAAGCAACCTACGTCACAGTCCCTGAAAGGAGGTTCCACCACATTCCCTAACGCTCAGAATTAGCAGTGTTCCTTCCAGAAAGGGGTCACACAGAGCACCATTTCCTTTCATTCTGCCTTGGCCATGGATGGGCACAAGGCTGCAGCGGGGTTTGAACTCACTCGAGAAGGAACCTGTCCCCTGGCATCGCAGCCAATACGCAAGAGAACCATTACTTTATTTACGGTTTAAAGATTTAAATAACCAGAACGTTTAAAACTTCTTATGTTGCCTTAAGGTTGAAGTTATACGGCAGAAATGAAACAAACTCATTGTGCTTTGTAGCAGCAAAGCCTTTAAAGCAGCCAAGTATGGCTGCAGTGTAGTTTTCCAACAAGGCAGGTAGGTACCAGGGACATCTCTGGGTGGCTGGCCCTGACAGTCACCCCCAGAGTGCACTTAGCCCTTTCCATCTCCTAAACTACAAATTAGGAGGTGAGTCTGAGAATAAATGTTCCAGGCTTCGAACTTTATCTTCAGTCGATGTCGTTTCCAACGCCTCTCGAAAACCATCATCACCAATAGAAAGCATCTGAACAATCCAGACCATCGCTTCAACACCAGTTCAACACCAGGGTCACTGGATGCAGGTATGTTTGGGAGTTTCTCGGGTCCCCCTGACCTACAACTCAAGGGGTGGTATCCTTTGACTGGCACTGGGGTTTCTGTTAGTCAGTGGCTCCTGCTCAATGGAATATTTGCTGTGTCTCCTGGCTGCAGCACTCCCATATGGAAACCAAACTTCTTTATCAGCAGAACTTAAGTTCACTTGAAAAGAAAACAGAATTGTCCTAGTGGGTCACTAGAGGTGAGAGAGAGTAGAACTATTCCCTTTCCCACCACTTGATTCCTGGATACATGGATCTCAGCTGTAGGAGAAGCTGTATCAATACGTAGAGGCTGGTTCAAAGTGTGGACGGCATACAGCCTCCTGAGGAACCAAAAGGCCATCCCACTGTTCTACCAAGCCAGCTTCTTCAGGATGGTGGGAAACATGATGAGACCCTAGGTTCTATGAGCACGGGCCCACTATTGCCCTTCTCTGAAGAAGTAACGCTGCGTGGATTGTATGTAGATGTTCTGTAAGACCCTGGATGGTGTTGGCAGAAGCATTACATTCATTCAGGAAAGCAAATTCATAACCAGAAGAATCTACTTCAGAAAGGACAAAGTGTCCTTTCCGCCAAGGAAGTGGGCCAATGGAGTCAACCAGGTCACCAGGTCACCCCCGGGAATGGTGCCTCATCAGGGGCTCAGTGTTGGTCTCTGCTGCTGGCAGATCAGGAACTCAGCAGCAGCGTTAGCCAGGTCAGCTTTGGTGAGTGACAGTCCACGCGTAGCCTCCATCTCTGCCCCATGGTCACTTTGTTCAGGAGCCCATTAGACGGTGACAGGGATGGCTGGGGAAGGAGGCTGACTGCCCACAGAACGGGTCATCCTATCTACCTGATCACTGAACTCCTCCTCAGCTGAAGTCACCTTTGGATGAGCATCCACACGGGACACAAATATCCTCACATCCTTCGCCCATTTGGAGAGATCTATGCACATACTTCCTCCCCAGATGTCTTTCTCACCCGTTTTCCAGTCAATCATGCTCTGCCAAGTCCCTGACCATCCAAACAAACCATTGGCTACAGAAAGGCCAAGACTGGGGAGTTGCTCAGTACATGAGGTACATCTCTGCAATCCCAGTCTGCCACTGGAATCCATGAAGATTACTGGAGAGCTGCTACTTTTCTTTCTTTTAAAGATTTATTTATTTATTATGTATTCAACATTCTGCCTCCATGTATGCCTGCATGCCAGAGGAGGGCATCAGATCTCATTATGAGAGGGCTCTGAGCCACCATGTGGTTTCTGGGAATTGAACTCAGGACCTCTGCAAGAGCAGCCAGTGCTCTTAATATTTGAGCCACCTCTCCAGCCCGAGCTGCTACTTTTCAGTCTACATTGGAACCCTGAAGAAGTCATTTTAATAGTAGCTACAGAAGCAGGGTAAGATGAACCCACCAGCAAGAGCGAAGGCAAACAGGCAAAAATCAACTCTTCCATCTTCCATATCCTTTTTTGTGGCCTCCCACCAGAAAACGTGGTCCAGGTTTCAAATTCCAGATTCAAATACCCTGACTTAAGCAAATCCCTCACAGGTGGGCCCAGCAGCTTGGGTTTTAGTTGATTCCAGATGGAGTTGGTAACTAAGATTATCCATCACAATAGCTAAGCAATCCATGTTATATGTTATTCTTCAGTCCCCTGTCATCCCTGGGCTCCAGTGTTCCCTGGAGAGACCTGACAAGCTGCTGGAACTGTATGACATCTCTTCAGGAGACAAGCTGCCCCTCCAACTGGCATCAAGCTCCCAGCCTTTTCCTTCTAGCATAAAATTCCCAGGAAAAGTCCAATTTCTTAGGCTCCGTAGTTATAATAATGTGATAGTCATGTACAATATACATGATAGCAAGTACAGGGGCACAAGTGACTCTTTGAAATATCTTCATTTTGTCTTGATGGTAACCAGCCTTGAAAGATAGATGGGTGGTGGGGATTGGCCAGGCAGAAGTGGGAAGTGTAGAGGAAGAAAACTGAAGAGGTTTTACAATCTTAGAAGAAAGCATTTTTGGGGGAAAAAAAAACCTTTACATTATTGCCAACTTTGTTAGAAACTTTAAGAAACAAAATTTACACATTAAAAAAGCATGGAAAAGGCTGCTGATTGCGCAGAGAGGCTCTCTGATTGAGGCATTTGTTTATGAATATAAATATGTTTGGAAGGCAGTTAATGCTGTGTCAATTCCAATAAACAACACCACTGTGTTCTCCTGCAGGGATTACACACTGTGTTCTCCTGCAGGGATTACACACTCCTTAGTAATGGGTTTAAGACTGATTTTCAGTACAGCAGAGGTTGAGGTGCTCAAGGGAGAAGAAAGGAGAAGGTTCTCAGCAACATGGGTGGCGGGTGGCAGAGAATACTGAGGAACACTGTCCCCAAAGAAGAGTTCCAAAGATTAAAGTTTCATCTTCTCAGGAGACATGCATCCCCCATGGTTGCCTACCCCCACCCAGCCTTCTCTCTTGGCTTTCCTCTAGTCTTCCACACACATTTGCCTGAGAAGATGAAGCTTATGAACAAAGGGAGGAACATCTAGTCACCTGCCTGAGGGCGGTGCTCAGAAAACCTCCCGGGACAGAAGCACATAGTGGATATGGCAGGGGCTGCTGGGTGGCCAGTGACAGGCTACGTGCATGCCCTGTGAGGTGTCTGAGGGCTGGAGGTGCCTGGTGAGCAAGGACGCCTAGATTTTCCACTTGGAAACACCTAAGAAAAATTGCCTGAAGAGGAGAGGAGGTACACTGGACAGGGAGACCCAGGAAGGCCCCTCTGACCTTGGACAGTAGTAGTCAGAAAAGGACAGCCAGGTTCCGAAGAACTTTGGGATAGGAGAATGGCTCAGGATCAAGAACCCCAGACAGGCCAGCTGGGGATCAGTAAGTAGTGGGGATGCCGAGTTGGGAAAAGCCATGGAGAAGCATAGGTAAGGCTGGCAGGGAACTAAGTTTGGGATTCCCATTTGATGACCACATAGACACATGAGCCTGGAGCCCAGGGAGGTGAAGACTGAACATGGGATGAGCAGAAAAGGCCTAACAGCAGCTTCCAGATGGAAGGGTCATCGGGAACCATGGCCCTGGAAGCTCACCTATTCCGTGCACCTATCAGCAACTCTGATGAACTCAGGCAGGCTCAGAAACCAACAGCTCTTATCCAACTGCTCTAAAGACCCCAAATGTCATGTTTCCAAGAAATGAGGCAGAGGAACCTGAAGGTCCAGAAACATTAGATGGTCTAAGGAGGTAGAGTCCTTTTTAGAGTTCCGTGTGTTTCGATACTTTTTCTCCTCCTGAGTACAGCAAAAAGGCACAGCGGTGGTTTCACAGAAACAAACAGTGCAGCCCTTAGGAAATGAAGGACCAGAAAGAACATTACAAAACATGCACTCTTAGAATTTCTGAAGCTGAATACGGTCAAATGCCCACACAAATGTGAAGAGACATTACATGTGACATGTAAAATCTATTGAGAAGCTGGGTGGGGAAAAGCACTACCTGCTTATCATGTTGGAAGCTTTTGCAAGAAGCCAAGTGTGGTAGTGGTTTATGGCTTTAATAATCCCAGCACATAGGAGGCAGAGGCAGATTATCTCCATGAGTTCAAAGCCAGCCTAGTCTACACAGTGAGTTCTAGGACAGCCAAGACTACAAAGAGACCCCATCATCTCAAAAAGCAAAATAAAATAACAAAACAAGTCTTACCCCCTGCCCCAACAATCCCCTGAGACAGGGTTTCTCTCTTTAACAGCCCTGGTTGTCCTGGAACTTGCTCTGTAGACCAGGCTGGTATCAAACTCACGGAGATCCGCCTGTCTCTGCCTTCTAAATGCTGGGATTAAAGAAGTGTGCTGCCACCACCCAGTCTTTTATATTTATATAAAATGCTAGCACTAGCCAGGCGATGGTGGCGCATGCCTTTAATCCCAGCACTCGGGAGGCAGAGGCAGGTGGCTGTAGGGATAAGTTTCGCCCCTTAGGGGGCGTGTTCACCTCGGGCTAATGTTTGCCTATAAATTTGGTGAGCATGCTCCCAGCCATCGCTTCTGCTTTTCCTGGTCTCCGCTGGAACGGTGGTTCTGTAAGTCTATTTCGACATTAAAGCTGTATATATATTTTTACAATCTGTCTGCATTCGTTTACGCCGTTACAGGTGGATCTCTGTGATATATGGTGCTAGCAATGCAGGCAAGTCTGATCTCTAGGCAGAAGAAAATTAGAATGCAGAGATTTGCTTTTCTATCAGACACAATCCTTCCTTTTAAAATTAGAATGCAGAGATTTGCTTTTCTATCAGACACAATCCTTCCTTTTAACTGCAGTTGGGTTTAAGTTATCCAAACTTAAAACGCTACCAAGACAAAATCCCAGGGCCACACTGCACCAACACCTGTGCTTCTCGGAAGGCTGCTGGCTGGGCCTGTGACCATGCTCAAGAGATGCACCAGTGGCTAGCCAGAAAGCAGCCTCTCACCTTCCGCCTCTGGGTAGCTTCTGCCTTCCTAACCTCCCTGTATGAGGTCCTTCCCACCCCGTCAGGTAGCACATGCCTGCAAAGGTCATGTCCAAACTGCAACCAGGAGCAGCTGTCGTGTCCAGCACTAAATACAGTAAGCACAACATTAGGAAACAAACAAGCTTCCCCACTGTCTTTATACAGAATAAGAAGATTCTATCTCGGCAACCAACTAACAGATACAAGAAATGTCTTAGGGGAAAGAAAACTGTAAAAGAGGAGAAATCAAAGCAGACTCTTAAGCTTGGGAACAATAGGATAAATCTATATTCTAATTTTTATAAGGTGGCATCATGGAGAAAGACAAGTTCAGTAAAAAAACTCAAGTTTATTTCTGAATACACCACATTAAAACATAAAAAATAAACGTATTTATTCAGAATATCATAATCAATTCAAAAATAGAATTTCTCCCCTGTAAATGTTAACGCTGTGAGCAAGATACATGATATTTTGTTAGGGACTAATTCCTTAAAACAAATTTATACTTTATATACATTGAATTTATCATACAAAATATATACAGCAGCATAACTTTGGTGTAGAAAAATGAGATTGCCAAAATATAACAGGTCATTTACACAGAATGTATTCTAGTTAACTTTTTCCAAGGGCTTCTCCAATTAGACGAACAGCAATACTCTTGCCTTCATCTGTCTGGATCACAAGCAAAGCTTCAAATCTGCCCACCGACTCTGGTCTGAAGTGCACCGGGATGTGGATGTAATGTCGGGCTCTGTGGGAGAAGAAAAGGAGGCGTGTGACAGCGATCAGCAGCACCTGCTGCGGCAATGGGGGCACAGGCTGGAAGAATCAAGAATCTCTGTGTAGTCCTGGCTGCCCTAGAACTCCCCCTGCAGAACCTCCCTCTCAGGCTGGCCTCAAACTCACAGAGACCCGCCTGCCTCACCTTCTGAGTGCTGGGATTAAGGTGCCATCACTGCCCAGCCTATTTCTAATTTTTTTTTAATGCTAATATTTAACAAGTTGCTGAAAGAAAGGAAAGGAAAATCTAAAGCTGAGATAGTACAACTCTAGAATGTCTGCCTGGAACGCTTGAGGCCTGTGGCTTTTGTTTCCTTGAGACAGAGGTCTCCTATAGCTCAAGCTGCTCTCAGCCTCGCTGTAGAGTCAAGGACCATGACCCTTACATTCCCTTACCTACACCTCCCACACTAGGATTCTGTGATGATCCCAGGGACTAACGACACCCTAGGCAGGATTCGTCACTTTCTTAGATACTTGCGAAGAGTGAGCAGAAAGTTCCTCACTGCCAGCGCTGAAGAAGAGATGCTGCAAAGCGAAGACCCCCCTCCCCTTCCTGCCCTCAATGCCATGGGAGTCTGGTACCCTCAGAAGAGCACGATGATTTTTGATAAACTCACCTCAAGGAGTATTTTGAGTGTTTGATGTAAAAAGGGGCTCTGGGGCTCAAAAACTTCAGCTGGAAATGAAAAGGAGACATTTTGTGACAGTAGGAAAATTTGGTATTTGTCATACATAAAACTGCATAAAGTTAGGTTCAGCCTGAATATTAGGCAGGACAAAGAGCGCTGTGTAAGTAGAAACACATTTAAAGAGTTTAACTAATGTAAATGTTATCTAGAAATTGTCTGTGTGGCAGAATATGGAAGAAAAAAAAGGTTAGAATTTTTTAATTTGATTTTCAAATAAAAGATCATGGACTGCAAATGAATTTCCTCTCAAATACAGTATTAAAGTAACTTTAAAAATCAATGTATCACAACTGAAATATTATAGAATATATTTCTAATCATTAAGAAATGACCTTTTGAAAGCCCACAGAAATATTTTCAACTTACTGCATGAGCAAAAAAAGAATTATTTCGCAAATTGACTTTCAGTGTCCTGGATTCCCCGAGTTTGGTTGGCAGGAACATGTAGACATCCTTTGGGGCATATACTCCACGGTGACTCAAGTCAAGCTGCCTGCTTTGGGAACAGGTTTATAATGAGAGGCAATTATTCAGTTTGTAACAATGTTTCCATGTACCTTATTATACAGCCCAGCTTTGTATTTCATCTGCAACTCAGAGACTTGTACTGGAGTTTATCTAGTCTATGTGAATGAAGTCACGGGGAGGCTCTTCCAGGAGTGCTGGGTGAGGGGCACTGGGAAGGTGCCTTCATCCCATTTCTGCTTCAGTTCTTGTCACCCTCACCACTCACACTTCCATGGCTATTCTGAACTGTCCAAAGATACTGACCTCTCTGGCCTTTCTCACGGAGCTGGGGGGCACTGTATCTGTTTCAGTCCTGATTCTATACATTGACTCTCTGCCACTCTGACTTCCAATCTCTCTTTGGATCTCACCAGCATGGCACTAGATGTCTATCACCTTTCCTGTTCACTTCCCAGAATTTTCAGGGCTTATCACCAACTTACCAGTGTGAAGACAGGACTGTCAGGGCCCCCCCATTTGAAAACTTTGAGGGCAAGACCAAGGCACCCACCAGCACCACCCCCTGCTATCTTCAGTATTTTTTAGCATCATCAGAATTTGAAGAATAGAGGTGAGCAGATAGGTGGACAGCAGAAAAAGGATGTGTTTTCAGGGCTGGAAAGATGGCTCAGTAGTTAACATCACTTCCTGCTCTGGGAGGACCTGAATTTGTTCTCAGCACCCACATTCAAGTTTATTCACCATGGCCTATTAACTCCAGTTCTAGGTGATCTGATGCCTTATTCTGGATTCCAAGAACACAAGCACACAAGCATTTATCCTCAGAAATGTCCATAAAAGCCAGGCACAGTGGTGCACTCCTTTAATCCCAGCATTCCATAGGCAGGTGGGTCCCTGTGAGCTCCAGGTCAGACAGGGCTGCACAGGGATACCCTGGAAGTGACTCTTGTAAGCAGAGGTGTGTTAGTGCTACACCTATATCTCACTGACATTGGCACAAACTCACCCAGGTATGTGAGTGGAGGTCTCAGACACAGCACGCCTCCGGGACACGACTGCACCATCCACTTTAACAAGGGTATCTCTGGAGGAGCATGAGCCCTCAGGACCATTTTCTGCTCTGATGCTCTGGGCAGAGAAAAAAAAATCATGAAGTGGAAGGAGAAAAGGTGAATACTCCAGAAAGCACAGAGACATTTTCTTATGGGAATTCCATTATTTTCTTTAAAAAAAAAAAAAACAAACAACAACAACAAAAAAAAACCCTGTAAATCCCTTGAACTGCAAACTGTTCTGTGTGCTTGGTTCTGTTGCCCCCAGTGCGAATGCCCACACACGCACATACAGACAGACAGCAGCTTACATAATAAAGTCAAACATGAGTTCGTGCGGAGTATAGACAAGAGACCCAAAAAGAAGACTGAAAATGTCTGGTAATAAAGACTGACAAGAATCTTAAGATATGAGGCTACAACAAAGTACTGAAAATGAAATTATATGAGGAAATCATTATGTATTTTCAGACTTTTCCCGCTTAGGGTTTTTAATACAGACAATCACTTGCTCATGATACCTAGGACAATGCTCACCTGTCCAGAGAGCTGGAATCTCAATGTGTGTTTCATGTGAGGCTCGTTAGCAGGGTGGCACTCAACATCCCAAAACTGGGCGTAATCCCCTCCATCTCTGGGCAGAAACATGATGGAGACCTACGAAATGCATGAGACACAGACCCCAACTTTAAACACAGACTAGGAATTTAAAGTTTAGTGTAAACCAAGTGAAATAGCAAATACATTTACACTGGCTAGTTCTCCCTCTGAAAAAATGGGTTTGAGGGCTAAAAAGATGGCTCAGTGATTAAGAGCACTAGCTACTCTTGTAGAGAACCCAGGTTCAATACACCATATATAACTCTTGTTTTAGGGGATCTGGTGCCCTCTTCTGGCCTCCTCAGGTACTGTATGCACACAGATAAAAACAAATAAAAATACTCATATACATAAACTAATAAAATACTTTTAAAAGAAAGATGTGAACAACTTTATCACTAGTATAACATATCTAAAATATATTTCTTTAAAAGCTATATGTAACATTTCCCTCAAATGTGCAGTATATGCTTTTTTTGGAGGAAAATCCCACCATGGAAACAATCTACTCTTTCAACCTCATTACTGAGGCCTTCTCAGTTCAGACATGAAAACAGTGGAAAGTTAGGGTGACCAGCACAATAAAGCAAATGGTGCTAGGTTATAATAGCTCATACAGTAAGTCAGAATGCTAGTCAGAGCTAGCTGTCCTGCTTATACAGCTTAGGTATACAACCTGAATGTTCAACTGATCAGGCTAAAGGGGGCCCCAAAGGTAATCCTGGCAGAGTCAGCAGGAGGAAGGCTCCAAACAGTGATCTGAGCTCTGCAGCAGTATCCAGGGCCCAAGAACCCTAGGTGTGAAGACAACTGGACCTTTACAGCAGCAACCACAAACCCCTGCTTCTCACACAGGCTGTGTCCAAAGGCAGCCCACAGTCACAACTGACTAGATGGAGCGCAGCAACCAACACACTGAGCACCCACCTTCTAAGAGTCAGGTGCTTCCTTCCCTACAGCTGCTAAGGCAGCAAGGGAATGAAACACACACACACACACACACACACAATCCCAGTGACACTGAACCCACATGGGGACCCCCAAAGCAGCAGGCGATATCTGACAGCCTTACGTGTGAGAGATCCCAGTGTCACTGCAGTGGTGACTAGCAACAAAGCAAAACTCTACTCAACAAAAACTGACAGGAGGAGCTCAAAATGCAGCTGGAATGGGGAAGCAGGCTGCATCCCCCAGGGGTGAAGATCTGTCTGCAGTCTGAGGAGGATCACCACCACAACAGCAAAGAAATGAATCCTGGTAGAGAAAGCAAGAGACTGCCACTCTCTCTGAAAAGGTCATTAGCCACCCACACCTAAAGAAAAAAAAAAACTAGGGGTGCCCTTTTTGACAGCTAAGGATGTATTTCCTTAGCACCCCAGTGGCAGGGAATGGAGACTCCTAACTGAGTACACCCTTGAGTTGTTTCCCCTCCTGGGTTTGATGGGAGGGAGAGCTCAAGAGATTGCCTAAGAAGGAAAAGAAGGAAGACTTCTGAGCCTGGCTCCAGCCAGAATTCACTAAGCCTGCTTTGCAGGCAGAAAAGAAGATCACTACTTGGTGGCTTGCTGTAATGGCAGCTTCTACGTCAAGTAGAAAGGTCGCTGGAACTCCTAATGTTCCACCCTCCAGGATTCAACCTGCAGCTACAGCGGGTAAGGGGACTTGTTCTTGCCCCAGCCCTCAAGACTCAAATAGGGAACCATTTTTTGTAGCTGTTTACAGCCTTCAAAACATGCCAGAGCCGGGCGGTGGTGGCGCACGCCTTTAATCCCAGCACTCGGGAGGCAGAGGCAGGCGGATCTCTGGGAGTTCGAGGCCAGCCTGGTCTACAAGAGCTAGTTCCAGGACAGGAACCAAAAGCTACAGAGAAACCCTGTCTCGAAAAATCAAAAAAAAAAAAAAAAAACATGCCAGAGACAAGAGTGGCGTGTGGCCATGCAGACTTGCTCTGCATGGAATGACTGTTGGTTGGCATCCTGAGATCTGCTGAAGGCTTTAAGTTGTATAACACTTGCTGACAGTCCCTGCACTGGTACCTTGTGTAGTACACAGGGCTGTATTCCACATTCCCATTTAAGTTGTTGCTCCCATGTGGCAAATAAAGCTCCCTCTGGCCCCCCGATTCCCCTCCACTGTCTGTCCTCTCCATTCTTGGACAGCCTGGGACGATAGGACTTACCATCTCACTATAACAATGTGACAATATTTTACAGTAGTGCTTTATAAAATCAGTGTTGAAAAGTCTTGGCTTTGCCAAAGAACAGGGGTCACCAATGAGTTAGTATCTCTGAGTCTGGACTAAAACATTAACATATGTAAATGCTTCATTCTTGCCTTGCAGAGCATAATAATAACCCAGGTTCTGAGAGTTTAGAGGGAAAGGAAGAACAGACCTAGACAAGAGCACCCAGTCCAGGGAGTTGAACACACAATGAAGAGGAGTGGGCAAGCATTAAAACAATGACATCCTGTACAGGTACAAAACACTGAGAGTAAATAGGCAATTTGTCTGGAACACTGAGAATCATGCCTCTTTAAACTCCAAGGCCAGGTGGTGGTGGTGCAAGCCTTTAATCCCAGCACTCGGAGGCGGAGGCGGAGGCAGGCGGATCTGTGTGAGTTCGAGGCTAGCCTGGTCTACAGAGATAGTTCCAGTACAGCCAGGGAAATCCTGTCTCAAAAAACAAAAATTAAAGTAAAAAAAGAGAAAAAAAAGCTAGCATTCCTGCACATCATACACTCAATACACACCCTGAAGACTTCCATGTTTATTACCTCATTCAATCCTTGTACCACACTGATCAATACTTCAAAAGTTTACTACACACTACTGCTGCTATTTTTTAATGACAGAGATGCCCAAGAGGTACTCTATATTCCTATTTAGTAACTCCAATTCACCAGGCTAAACTTGGATGGAATTGTTTCTCTGATTTATTGTCAGTGTACTATCTTAACTGAAAGTGTATTTGTTTACATTTCCCTAGGAGAAAATCACACAACAATAAAAAATAAAAACACCATGGAGCTTACATTTCTAGTCAAATATAAATAAACAAATGAGAATTCTTGGCTCTCTACACTCTCTGACTATAGCTCTGAGACCTCACCAGAGAAGTTTCTTTGGGATGGTGGTTAATGCAGAAACTCACAAATGGTCAAAATGCAGGGAATAAGTATCCAGGGAGTTCTCAGTCACCAATGGGACACCTCAGTAGGAGTTCTCAGTCACCAATGGGACACCTCAGTAGGAGTCCTTGAAGTGGGAGATACAGGCAGTTACAAGCCACCTGACATGGATGCTGAGAAACAAACTTGAGTCCTCTGGAAGTGCTCCTAACCACTGAGCCTTTTCTCCAGATCTCTAGCTAAGGTTTTCAGCATGATTATATATGTAACAAATAATGAAAATAGAGGTCATGAATTTGCATGAATTTGCAAGACAATAAGGAGGAGTAATGGGAAGTTATGGAGGGAGGAGGGGAAGGAGAAAACAAGTATTTATAATCTCAAAATAAAAGAAATGATTTTCAAAATACTTTGAAAATAGTAAAAGCTCACTAGGAATATATCAAAAGGAATATATATGAAAATATACTGATAACTGTGCTGTCAATGTTGAATTTTTTTCTGAAGAACAGTGGGTTTCGATGGCTACGGCTGGTAGGCAGAACTATTGTCATGATCAGTGAAGTGTTTTGTGAACACTACTAGCTGCTGCAACCCTTATCAACAAATTCAATGCTGCTTAGTAACTTCCCACCACTATGCAATGGAAGTGTGCTTGGACCAAGCAAACTTTTTCTCCAGTGGACAGTGGACAGATGGCTCTGAGGCCAGCTCTGGTATGAAGGAAACAAACTGAGGCGACCAGGTTACATGATTCATTCCTGGTGGAATATATTATGAAAAACTTCCAAACCTCACCTTTTGGATTCCATGGCCTTCTAGTGTGCCAGAAATGGGTGAGCATCTGAATGCTGTGTAGGTTGCTCTAAAAACATCCCCAGTTTCATCAACTCCCTGGAAAATAATCATTTAAAATAATTAAATAGCATTTAATTATTATTCAAACGACAAAGAATTTCCTGATCCAATAAATTAATAAAAAGATCCCATCATTTTTATAGTTATGGAGGACAGGACAAATCCCCTCATAACAGGTCAGGAAACATGCCTAAGAGAGGCCTTCTCCCCAGCTGAGCTCTGCCCAGATACACAGCAGCTCCCATGGGCTGAAACATGACAGACATAACAGCAATGAGTGAACACAGGAGCACGGCGCGCATGGAAAGAAAGCGGTGTGTGCACCCATAGGGCTCAGTATAAAACCCTTAACATTTCCAAAATAATTCATATCAGGTTAAAAATCAGAGCCAGGAAAACTAAATGGAACAAGCATTTTTGTTTGTTTTACACTTTAAAAAAGTTTTCCATTTTGACTCTCAGAATTACCTGGTGAAAAAGTATGGGTGTACACAATTCTAACTCACAGAAAAACACAAGCGAATCAACTGGGGCACAAACAACCAACATCTTAACCTGCACTTGTATTCGGGGTTTGAAACAGCCCACAGTTTAGATGACTGACCTTGACATATGGAGGAGCAAAAGATGACAGGTGCCACTTCACATCTGTGGGGCCACAGTTCTCCAGTTCCAGATAATTCTCTGAAAAGAAAAAAAATGCACATTTGTACCCTAAGAGGCTAGTGGCAAGCAGCTCTGTGACAAACCTATGACCTGATAAGTCAAGAAGAAAGTACAGAATTTTCTAGAGAATCAAATATCCTGTTTTGGATTCTTTTTCAAGGTATAATGCAAAGGATACTGAAGGGCTGAAACAAGAGAACAAGATTATAATACAATTGAAAGAGAGGTGTCAAAGATTCACAAGGTCAGACTGGAGGAGATGAAGGCTCTGTCCTGGGTCCAACAACTCTAAGAACACATCACGTGAGCCAACAGCAGCCGCCAGTCACACCACCCAGGGAGACCAGAAAGAAGGGGGAAGGACATGAGTGGCCCAGGGCTTCGATATAACTGCAGAAGCTGGGCTACAAGAGTCTCGAGGGGCCGGGCCGTGGTGGCGCACGCCTTTAATCCCAGCACTCGGGAGGCAGAGGCAGGCGGATCTCTGTGAGTTCTAGACCAGCCTGGTCTACAGAGCTAGTTCCAGGACAGGCTCCAAAACCACAGAGAAACCCTGTCTCGAAAAAGAAAAAAAAAAAAAAAAAGAGTCTCGAGGAATTCTGAAAGGGATGAGACAGGAAAATCCAGGAGCATCAGCACCCAAGTGTGAAAAGTCCATGGAGGAAAAGGCAGTGCCACCTAAGAGGCTATAGACATGGCAAACAGCTCTTCTGAGAGCTCTGATCAAGTTGCCTGGGCATTGTGATGGCACCTAACCAAACCAAGAAAGAGAGGGCTGGGAGCAGGACCCTTCCACCAGAGGGTGTGCTGAGAAAGATGGGGGTGGAGACCAGAAGTGTCTGTGATGGTAGAACACACAGAGGGCCATTGAAAGTAGCCAACAAAAAAGGAGAAAAGGAAGGTGAGAGCCAAGAACGGGGGCAGGGAGAGTCCTGAGAAAGCAGAGCAGAGGGGCCCATATTTAAGCAGAAGCCTTGAACAGAAAGATTTCATTTAGCCTGATGACTTTTCTATGTGTGAGGCAAAGTCAGGAGCTGTAAAAATGTGAGAGGACTCAGGGAACAGCTGGGACATGGGCTCCTGGTCAGACACACGATAAAGGGACATTTGGGACTATAAATCTGTCAGCAGAGCCTGTAAGGCTTTGGCCAGTAACGCCCTGACGCTGGAGTGGGAACACAAGCGGCCAGACATCTAGGTTTGACCAAAGATTAACAAGAAGGCACAGAAAGTTGAGGGAAATGGGGGGAAAGGCTATGATCATCAGGACAGGCCACAGGAATCAAGGACTCTAAGAAAAGAAGGACCTAAGCCAAGTGGTAGAAGCCATGAAGGTTGTGGACCCTGCAATGGTGATATCAACAAGGTTGGAAAGACTAAACTGAAATCCCTGAAGCAGGGAAAAGACAGGAAAGGTCTTAGAGTCAAAGCAGAGTGAGCCTTTGGGGTAAATAGTAAGGTCCAGAGGCCTACAAAGAAGGAAACAAAGTCAATGAAATGTACTGTATGACTCGGTCAGACAGGGACCCAAATCCTTTCTAGAACACTCAAATAATACTATCCATTTAGCAAACATCAGCAAGGAGAAGGACAAAGAGACATTAACTACAGAGTACCAACTAGATGGTAAAGACCAGGTTCATTGCTTTATATACATAACTGAACAAATGAATGACTAAATCTACTCTCAGTGTGCCCCAGAAGGTGATGGTTACAATAGGCCCTTAACACATGAGGAAACTGAGCAGTTAACCGAGCCTGTTGAGGATCTCAAAATCAAACAGGATCAGAGCCTTGGTCTCTCCATCTAAACTGTGGTGATTGGAATGAAAATGATCCCCACAGGCTCATAGGAAGTAGCAATATTGGGAAGTTTGGCCTTGTTGGATGAAGTGTGTCACTGTGGGTGGGCTTTCGGTTTCAGAAGCCCAAGCCAAAACCAGCAGTACTCTCTCTTCCTGCTACCCTGCCTGCCTATGCACCATCACACTTCTTGCCACAGCGATAATGGACTAATCCTCTAAACTGTAAGTCAATCCTAGTTAAATGTTTTCCTTTATAAGAGTTGCTGTGGTAATGGTGTCTCTTCACAGAAATAAAATACCAAGACACCATCTCCTTTCTTCTTCAGCTACTAGGTGAGAGACCTGGTTGGAACAGGATAGTAATGACCACCCAATAAAACCTAAATACCAGGAATACACAGATATTTGAGCCCAGGCTTCAGATTTTAAGATAGTGTTTTCAAATCCATCCCATTGATGTGGAGGCAGAGATGCCTTTGTCAACTCTAGAGTTTTGGAAGTTGCTTCCAATGCACTTCCTGTTTACTTAGGTAATATTATATCCTTCTGGAGTCTTTAATGGAGTTGAAGAATAGTTATAGTTTCCCTTAGTTATGATAAAAGATAAAGTATATATAAATATTGTAACTGTGATCTTGCTTAATACCTGTTTTGTTATATGTGATTTTACTATGCTAAAGTTAAAACCTTCCTTTTTATTTAAACAGAAAGGGGGAGGTGATGTGGGATTCCCCTCTATATGCTGTGAATACCATTGGTTAATAAAGAAACTGTCTTGGGCCTGCACAGAGAATAGAGGTAGGCGAAAAAAAATGAACTGAATGCTGGGAGAAAGAAGGAGGAGTTAGGGAGAATCCATGTAGCTGGAGCTTTACCCAGAAAGCCACAGCCACGTGATGATACACAGATTAATAGAAATTGGTTAAATTAATATGCAATAGCTAGCCAATAAGAAGTTAGAGCTAATAGGCCAAGCAGTATTGCAAATAAAATGGCTTCTGTGTGGTTCTTTCGGGTCTTAGCTGCCCAGCAGCCGGAAAACAAACAAGCGTCCTCCTACTATGTCCCATTATTGAAATGGCTACCAATGACTCCATAATTTTCTCCTTAAGCAGGAGTAAATTTCATACATAATAACTCAAGATTAACTTTCAGCAAGGAGCTGGAAGTTCAGCAGGAAAGCACTAACATGTGCTCTGATGCCCTGGTGTTGAGACCTAGCACACAAAACAAATGCACAGATTTATTAAAAGTGAAGCACCAGACTATGTGCAGTGACTGGCGTCTGACCAAACTGTGATACAGTACCTGAGGCTTGACCAGGTTCTGTTGGAGGAAAAATCACTGTCTTGCTTCTAATTGCAACTTTTGTGGAAGGTGGTTTTGTTACTGATTTTGTCCAATGACTAATGGAAGGCTCAGGTCCTGGGACAAGAATTCCAAACGTGCTGGAGGCCAGATGAGGTAAAGGTTCTTGAGTCAAATCTTCTCGAATTTGAACCTTTACCATTTTCTGAAATGAATTCAAATGACTAAGACAAAAAGTAGTTACCAGTTTAAAAGGCACATTCTGTTTTTTAATAATAATAAATTCCAAACAAATGAAACACCTATGAATTTAGATTTTAGAAGAGGAGGCAGTGCTCTTAACCTCTGAGCCATCTCTCCAGCCCCTTGAATTTAGATTTTAAAGTTTATTCAGATCTCAAAGAAGTAAATCTTTTCATTCAATTTCTGCTCCTCAGCATTAGATTTCTTCCCCTCCCTCCCTTCCTCCCACTACCTCTGCATGTATGTTCTTGGGTATGTGTGAGTGTACATAAATATGTGTCTGAGCACTCGTGAGGAGGTCAAGGGACAACCTTGGGTGTTGGTTTTAAGTAAGGCCTCTTGTTGTGACTATGTACAAGAGCTAAGAGGCCAGTGCTCACATCTTGCTGTAGGAGCACAGGGTAAGCAGAGACATACTCCTAGTCTGTCTTTACGTAGGTTCTGGCGCCCTGAACTCAGAAAGCAAGTGCTTTACTCACTGTGCCATCTCCCCTGGCTCCCTCCCCTCTTCCTTTTTGATTTTAAAGCAAATAATTAGTAGTAATTTCTGGGTCCTTATTTTCCACTCCCTGTCTCCCAGTAAAACTGTTCAGATCACTAAGGGCAAAACTCTATACTAAGTGCTCTGAGGAGTAAACCTACTTGGGCTTCATTTGACTTCCACAATGTATAAGTTCTTAAGGATTGTGAAACTGAATGCTGTTCAGAAAAATAATTTAGACATACCTTCTGCCCATTATCACAGTGTATATAAATCAAACCAGTCCATGGGAACATTGACTGCTTTGTGGACAGGGAAGAATTAGGACTCACAAGAATTTGTATTTTACTCCTGTAAAAAATAATAATAATGAACAATGAGAATATTCTTCACTTTTACAGTATTAATGACAAGTTACAAATGCTGCTCTGCTAATAACCAATCATTTCCTATGGCTGGAAAAAACAGAATGTGGTTAGCTCTCACCCTATCTTCTTCTCATGGCTCATCTGGCCTCAGTACCCAACAATGGTAACAAAGGTATACTGGCACAAACCCCTCGACCCAAGGAAAACTCTTTCTAATACAAACCACTAACTATAAACACCATCTCAGAATCAATTCCAGATAGTCATAGTACACAAACTCTGAGTCACTTGATAATTGGGGATGATATAGTCACAGCACAAATCAAATTAACTTTCCAGTAAACTGGGAGAAAATATGAGAGAAAACGGGGGAGGGGTATTAACTGGTCAGTTATTGATATTCTCCATTCTCACATTTCCCTCAGGAAGTTTAAATGAAGAGATCAGACTTATGTCTATGAAAAAAAATCACACTTGTCAAAAATAGCATAGCAAAGTTATTTTCCATTACTAATAGCTAATCTATGGGATCCCTGGGGCAATCTGTAAAATAATTGTTCTACCACCCCCTATTTTTTTCTCCGTAGCTGGCAAGGGCATGCTGCATGAGACAAACACTCAGCGTCAGTGTGCCTGAATTGACTGCTTTGCACCAGGTCTACTCTGGGTACCTATGCTTGTATTAGCTCATCCCATGTCTTCAAAACAAAACAAAACAAACGAAAGCCTCCATGACGGCATCTGAATAACAACACAGAAAAAAACAAAAAAACATACTTACTGTGGTGTGATAAATCCATGTTGTGGTGTGACTGTCAGGCAATGCGCTGGCCAGTATAGCTCAAATTTCAGTACCCTAACAGAGTTATTTATAATCTGGAAACGTCCAGTTTTTGCCATGTCACCTAATATACCAGAAAAATAATGTTAATTTCATTTAGCCATAGTGAAAAGACAAAGGTCAGTAATACTGAATCCTGAGTAAATGTACTTATATAATAATACCTTATTTGCTTTTCTCAACAGTTCAACTCTAGGAATTTCAAGTCTGTGTTAAAGTGGGTCTTGACCAAATACTGAAAACTACAAAGGCACTGGCTACCCAGAAACAGGTTAGAGAAACTATAAACCTGAAAATGCCCTCACCTGACTTCACTTTGGGAAACATGTATGTACCATTTGCTCCTGCTCTGAATCAACAGTTATCACTGTTACATGGATAAGCAGCAGGTAGAGCTAGCTCCTTACATGGAATACTGATCAACTGTCAGGTCTATAGGGATGCAAACCCTGACTCCTAAATGTACTCCTGAGAAGTCCTTACCCAGGTAATCACAAGAAGAAGGAGCTACCAGAATCAAGTGTTCCGGATGGACAGCCCAACTTTCTTCAGAGACTGGTGTGTCCTGAGCTGAGTGGGCAATATGTGAGAGAAAAGGAGGACCTTGAGGGCCTTTAACTGGCAAAACATCCAAAGAGACATTGCCACTTTGTTTTCCAGAAGTTCCAGATTCACTAGGGGAAAATATTTAAAAGGAGAAAAGAGACATAAAAAATATTAACAAATCTAATTATTTCACATTTTATATCAGGGCTTCATAAAATAAATAGTTATGATACAAGTAAGAGGGTTTGATGTCATATAATTTTTAGTAAATATGAAGTCTCCATATTTTATATATAAAATTACTTTGTAGGGTTTGGGTTGTAGCTCTGGGGTAGGGTGCTTGCCAAGCGTGACAACGTCCTGGGGTCTGACCCTAGCACAAGAGGAGAGAAAAGGTAGAGAATTGAAACAAAAAAATGTTAAGAGTACATTTATTTAGTCAAACTATTTAATGATTTCCACCTTTTTTTTCTGCATCTTAAATGTATCTTCTGTATCTTCTTAAGACTTCTGTATCTTAAATGTCTTAAAAAATTTAATGGAAAAATGGCCCAATAGAAAGAAAAAACAATTTCACTAAGCATGGTGGAACATGCCTTTAATTCCAACACTGCAGGCCCAAGACAGGTAGTGTTCAGTGAGCTGGAGGCTATCCAGGCCATCCAAGACTACACAGTCAGACCCTATCAAAGGAAGGAAGAAGAAAGAAGAAAAAAAGGAGGGAGCCAGTGAGGAAGAAAGAAAAGAGGAAGGAAGGGGAAAAGAAGAAAAACCAATTATTCTTTAACATATCTCTAACTGCACAAGGATAACTGGTTTCACAACAGTGACACAAACTCCATTGAAAAGGCTTCTGGAAAATGCGACAGGAAAGAATACTAATCCAGTCTAAGAAGACTCTCACTATTTTCTGGTAAGCCTTACAAAACAATTCTAAATCAAACTTACTTTGTAATCTCAAAAACAAAAAAATCATAATTGAAGTGTTAATGTGCAGTGTCCCAACTCTGCCCTGCATATGGGGCTCCAGCTTTACTTCCAATCAGCACTGAGCAGAAAATCAGAGGGGAAGCCCACCCCTCTTCTAACCACCAGAAAACAAGAGAGGCACTGGGAAAGTCAGGACCAGGTGAAACAAGTGCTGGTTCTTGGTATTTCTACTTACTAAGGATAATTTCTTTACTCTGTGATATACGTAACTGCTAAATTTAATTAATCCTTTAAATGCCTTTGAAATTATCAGAACTAAAGCAAAGGAATAAGAACAGAGGGGCAGGCAGGTGGGAGAGTTACTGGCAGGGGTTGGGATGTGGTATTGAACACATGGGGACACTAAACTGGTGTGCATTGCAGCACTGGGCTTGGAAGACAAAATACAACAGCATTGGTTGAATGTGGGAGATTGAGTGAAACCTTAAGGCAAAAGAGAATAATGGGTTAGTCAGAGAAAAACACAGTGGGAAAGATATACTATAGAAAGAAACTGGGGGCATTTATATACACTCATGTTTTCTGACATATTTACGAAGAGAAATAGATACAGAAACATGGATTTACACATGAATCCATGCATTTCTTAGGTCTTCCACTATAGTAGGATGGGCACATCCAAGGCATTCCCTGGTTCTCAATGTCATTTTCTAAACAAAGGCACTTCTAAGAGAAATGAGAATCATAAAGCTGGGAAGGGTAGAGTCAGATAAGTCCTGAGTAAGGAAATGCTCAGGACTGACGGGAGGCGATGAGAGAACAAGAGTCGTGCTGACTACACTAGCCCACCCTGCCAGCAGTAAGTACATACAAAGAGAAGTCTCCTTCACAGTGGACAGCCACCTGAGAACTGCAGAACATAAGAGAACAGAATGAAAAGAAATGCTCTGACTACCATGATAGCAATAACATGAGTCGGGCAGCAATTACCAACAGATATAAAAAATTTGGTAATAATTCACTACACCTGAAATTTGTTTAAAATATATTAGCTTGGTAGTGGAGAAACTTGAAAACACTATTTTTAACCAAGTTATAAAAATATTACTGCTGCTGAGCACAGTGGCACATGCTTCCTTCTAACCCCAGCACTCGGTGAATCTGAGTCTGACCAGCCTGGTCTACAGAGTGAGAAACAAAAACAACACCACGACCAGTCAGCATCACCCACCACCTGTGAGACACGTGGAAAAAATTAAACAGCGCTGTTTCTCTGGTGTTCTGCTGAACGTGTCAAAGCTGAATTTGCAAACTGAAAAAAAATCAATGGTAGGAAAATGGTCAGCAGCTGGCCTGTACACTATTTTCTCACTTTTACTGAGAAAACTCAGAAAAAAAGAGATGATTTAGGTAGATCTGGTAATCTCAGAGGAAGCATGTTAATGCCCTGTCTATGGAATGGTGTAATAGCATGTTTAGTGTAGCATCTGCGTACAACTGTACATGGATTTAAAAAAATGGAAATTTATGAGCCTATGGGATATAGCTCTTTGAAAATTATCATTTAAATTATTGAATTACCAAACTGTAAAACAGAACTTCCATGCTTGAAATAGCTCCCTTTTGTCATATGCTCAATACAGAGAATCAGTGGAAAACTGGTCTAGAACACAGATACTAATACAAAAAGTACCTGGGAAGAACCACAGGTAACTGATCTCAAATTACCAGCAAAGCCTAACTATGGGTTCTTCTGACTCTGAGGTTCTGATCTGAAAATCCATTCATACTCTCTCATCTGTGAATGGTAAGGAAGGACAGACAGACTGCTCATTACTGAGGACACAGGTCATCAAAATGCAGTACAATCTTGGATTTCAGACAAAAGAGGATCTTCTTCCAGTTTGACTGTGAAGGGCTTTATTCTGGCAGAGTCCATGCACTAAGGACTGCACTGATGTTAAATGCTCTAATTCTGATACTTAACTATAGGACTAACTTTAACAACTTAGGGTTACTCGTGCCTGCAGTTCACTCTTAATGTGATTAAGACAAAAATTTCTATAAAAAAAGAGATGGCACATAAATATGTTAAGAACTAGGAAATCTGAGTATTGGGTTTTCAGAAGTTGTCTATTTTTGAGCTTTTCCAGGAGCTTTAAATAATTTCAAATTTTGTTAAAAAGGTGGGAAAATGGGAGAAAAACATGGTATAGTGGGGAAAAGATGAACTGCAGTATGAATCAATCAGTCATGAGCTCTAGTGCAAGATTTCTGTGTATTTGCTTTACCTTTTAGATTCCAACATAGCACTGGAAGAAGGCTGAAGAAATTCTCGGAATTCTCCAATCACTGACAGAGTAATCTTACGCATGCTTCCATAAAAGAGCTGAATGTCATTAGGCCGCTGAGGAAGATCACACGCTGCAAAAGAGAATGCTTTGAAACACATAAGCCCTCACACAAGCACAGCAGAAAACACGACAATGAATTTACACACAGCTGTATTATTCCCTTAGGTTGAGGTAGGAAGCGTCTCAATTATCAATACCACCAACAGGTACAGACTGTTCACCATCAGAGCTGACAAACTATGAACCTAATGTGAAGAATCATATTTGCTGCAATGTCTCCGAGCTTTAGCTCCCTCAACTATTATCTGGAACAGCAAGCAGTACTCATCTATCTCAGGGACACCATGAGCCTTAGAACATGAACATTTTTTAAGATATGTATGGCACGAAGCATACATGGTGAGTAAGGCACTACCTAGTTCTTCAGGTTAACTAGACTTCAGAGTGACTCCTGGAGGGAGGTATGAGGTACACATTTAAAAGGAGGAATCTGAAGCATGAAAAGGCTAAGGGCAAGTTTCACAGTTAAGCAAATCTAGGAACCAGTCACTATTATCATTACTAAATATTTCTAGATTAAAGAGGGGGAAATCATGACTATCTTCTAGGTTAGGCTGTCCAAATGTGTATATACAAGAAATTTTAGTGTATTTCATTCTATCATCCTTTAAAAATTACATATTTTAAATGGAAATCAAAAAGTAACAAATTTGTTGTTTTTCTTGAGACAGGATCTCATACAGCCAGTGCTGGTCTTGTACCTTTGACCCTCCTGACTCCACTCCCAAATGCTTACATTACATTCATCTATCATCAAGCCAGGTCATGAGTTTAAATTTATAGTAACTATGCCATGACTATAAATTATGAGAATAGTTGTTTATTATTTATTAATGGGTTTGCCAAAACAACACATTTCTTGAATTTCTGGACAAAGAGCCACCCTGGAACATTGTTCCTCATCCTGGTTCATCTTCTCCACTTTGAGAATGAGTCAGCTCATTCTCGAGAACTGGCCCTTCCTCTATGCCTTCCCATTCCTAAACACACTCCGGTGTTCTACTCCTTACCACACACCTTAACTTTCCCTCCATCTGTCCTCTGGACTCTCGGCCCTTTATGGGTAAGGACTGCATTCTAGTGCCACACAGCTGGGGCCTCTCTCTCTACTCGGCAGGCACGTGGACTATCACAGCTGGTGAAATTATGCCAATTTCCAAACCGTTGCAAACTCTACCTGCTTGCTTAGTCACATCTTCACCACAGCTGCAAGGTTACTTACTATGCATGCCCACAGCAAACTGCAGTTTATCTCTTAGCTAGAACTTTCCTGAGGAAGGGATGATGTTCTAAAGTAGCAAAGATGGATCTTAACCTAAATGTATATATTCATGTATGAGTTTATTTACGTAAATATTTACATATTATTTTGCCAAAATGATACTTTGCTGTAAAAATTTTAAATGGTCTTTTTTTTATAAATGAACACCTTTTTAAAATGACATTCATCACAAATTCGTATCTCTGTCTAATGGCCTGTCTGCTTAGACATTTACGTTACTTCAAACTTTTTCCTTTTTTTTTTAAATTAAAGTTTTTCATTTATTTTACATCCTAACCACAGTTTCCCCTCCCTCCTCCCTCCCGTCTATCCGCCCCCTGCATTCTCTCCCCCTCCATTCAGAAAGGGGCAGGCCTCCCATAGGAGGCAACAAAGCAGGGCATATCAAGTTGAGGCAGGCAACTTCATGAATTTAACACCAGTAGCACAGACACTGAGATGGACAATTAATAAATCTGAAACAGCATGAACCGGAGTGTAATAATGGCCCAATCTTCCTTCCATTCATGAGCCTTCTCTTTACTGACATTTAAATGCTTTCCTGAAACCAAAAATATTTATAAAGCAAAGTTCTTCCCTCTGATTTTCAAATCCTCAAGGATGAGAGGAAGAAGCCATTCTCACCCCATGGAGGACACTGAAAGTCACGGGCTCTCACAGCTCAGATTCAGCTAACCACATCCAAACTAACCTTGTTCCTGTTCATACCCATGCCTAGATAAGTGACCCAGATGATCAGGGATGTTACAATTCTTACCTTCATCTGTGAGCAGCTCATCCTGAAATGTTTCAGCAAAGTCGATGTTTTGGAGCACACTATGTTCCGGAAGAATCTGCTTTATGGCTCCTGGTTTATGCAGCAGGGCTCTGCCAGGAGAGATGTTTATTCACTTTATATAAAAAGGGACTAAATCAGACTTTAATGTATCTGGCAAGCCCCATAAAAAGCATGATACATTCATACATAGAGCATATATCTTAAGTTAATACAAGTACTTTTTAGAGTCAAACCTGTCTTTGGAAGATCAGCTGAAATGGTGGTGAAATCATTAGTGTTAGTTCAATAGTAATATCAAAGCAGGAGCTCTTGAATGTGAGAGAGGAAAGAAGAACAGATCCTTTTGAGGACTTATCTTTTCATTATTTGTGACGATTTGGTCATAGACTTGCCTCAGTGAGAGGCAATAAAGAATAAATAATGATAAGTTATTTAGGGAAATATTTAAGTAGCGAAATAGGCATCTTCCAAAGGATCTTTGCGGTGAAAAACAAACTACACATCTCTGAGATTCTCAGATGTTCATGGAGAGGAAATTTTAGTACTAAAAGTTTATGGTAAATATGAGTTATGAAACAATACACTATTTTTTTGTTTCAGTAGAGAGAAAGGGAGACATGAAATGTGATAATTGATTTCACAATTAAGAAGCCAGGTTCAGTTGTGCTTGCTGGCACACTCCTGTAACCCCAGACTCAGGGGGGCAGAGGCAGGTGAATCTCTGTGAGTTTGAAGCCAGCCTGGTCTAACAGTGAATTCTAGGATAGCCAGGGCTATGTAGAGAGACCGAGTCTCAAAACAATAAAAACAAACAAAACCAAAGAAGTCAGGTTTGAAGAATCACATAGTGAACTATCGCTCTCAGCATGATCTTCACCTAGCTTCTCTATCCCAAGAAACTCAATTTTATAAGAAGCACCCAGAATTTATCATAAAATAATGTACCATTTTTAATCACACTTGACCTAGAGCAGTATTCCAAACTTTCCAACTCAGTATATTAAATCAATTTTTATAAAGTATCTATAAGTCAACCCATCCTACACATTTTTACCTTTTTACACACAATTACCTTTTCCAGTAATTTATAACCGTCCTAGAAATATTCTAAATTAGTCATGTAGGTTTATATAATATAATCTGTCAGTAGTTCTTAAACTCTGACACTGATCTGATATATTCTTAAGCATGTTAGGAGCAGAGTCTTAGGTAAAGTATGATGATTAAGTAAAGGGGCATAATCCATGTCAATAAAGAAAGCAGAACGCAGGACAGCACAGGTGTTTGCCCAGTATTTCTAACTCACACTCTGCCAATTCAGGAGTCACACAAATTTTACCCATGGATTTCTTTGCCCTAGCTGACTAATAAATAGTGAGGTATATTCTAAACTTCCAAACCATCAACTGTCCTTGCTTTCACTGAACAGCTCCCAATAGCTCTAAATGAAGTATCTACCTTCTATACAGCTGTCTGGAGATTTCGTCGCCACCAAAGAAGTACACAGTTAACAGTTCTGTTGCAGGTTTACTGTCATTCTTTCTGTGTGATGGGCTGTATATTAAAGTAATATCCTGATACAGAAAAAAGAAAAAGAAAGAAAACCAGGAGTATGAATATTCAGTATGTCACCTCACTCTGAATGAACAGTTCTGCAATACTAAGTAGAACACAGACACAAGAACCGGTACACTGGAAGGCAGAGGCAGGGAGATCTCTGCATAGAGGCCAGCCTGGTCAACAGTTCCAGGACAGCCAGGGCTATAGAGAAACCCTGTGGGGGGGGGGGGGGGTGAGGTACAGCTCTTCCAGGTAAGTGCTTCTAGCCCATACTCCTTGGCCATAAAATGCATAATTAATCCTAATCAAAATATAACTATTTTTTAGGGAAGAAATTTTATACTTACTTCTTGGGTTCTTTCCTTAAGCACAAATTTATCTGGAAAAATCCTCATTACTTTAGGATCCAGCAAAACTTTTCTTTGAGAATCTTTAAAACATAATGCTTTAACAAAGGCTGCTCTGGAGCCAGTGTTACGAATAGAAAAAACTACTTTACTTTCTTTGCCAGGGATTAAGTCATTCACTGTTACCAAGTAACTGTCAGATAATTTTTTAACATCTTCTAAGATAAGATTACTTGTTCCTCCATATCCAGACAAAGGTATCTAAAAAAACACACAAACACATCAAAAATTATTTTTACATAAGAAAGCAGACAATGTATTACAGTCAGAAGAAAACACAGATTTAATACACTTGAAGTCTTAGTGTCTGCATCCTGGGGCTAGCAATTACCGAACCTCTAGTCTACCATATACATTATAGTGCATATTATATTATACATTTTTTGTATCTATTACATATGCAGTACTGCCAAACTGCATACCTTCTGACTATATTAAAAAACAACCATTTCCTGTTGTATAAGCCAAGCTTAACCAAAGACCAATAAAGAACTAGTATAGCTATGCTTTCATACACTTGTAAGGTGAAGCATACAACTGTAATTTACTTTGAAATGCCTAAAAAGACAGATATACTAGTATGTGGTCAGCTGTGTGGTAAAAGAAATATATCAAAGCATGAATTGTAGAATCTAAGTGGTAATTTTTCAACTTCTCAGCAATTTAGAAATTTTTTTCATAATAGAATACTTAGGGGGGAAAAAGCCTACCATCTCACAGTCCTTTAGCAGAGCTATTGTCAGAGAGGACTAAACCGACAATAAACAGGACTAAACTGATGACCGTACGCAAAAAGCAAGCTAGGGATTTGGAAGCTTGAGATGGAAACCAGGTTTGAGAGATGTTTGCTATAGTTTTTACAGGAGTCAAGCCTTCGAAAAATAAACCAAGGGTTCACAGATACCTATGTTATAAAGACCTTCAAAGCAGAAACCCACAAATCCTATTGTTTAAAATTACTTCCCATAGTTACAAAAGTGAAAAATACTTCAATTTTTTTTTTCATTTTCTACAGTTTTAAAAATAAATTAGCTGCATGAAAATAAACAGAAAATGATAAAGGGGAAAGAAAGCTTTGAAAACATTTAATACAACTATTCTTTCAGTGCATCTGTCCTATCCTCAGGGGATCTGTTCCAGGACAACCACCCCATACCTATAAACACCAAAGTTTGTGATGATCATGTCCTTTATTTAAAATGGCATGGTTGTTATCATGTCCTATGTACATCCCCACATACCCTTTAAATCATCTTTAGAGGATATAATATGCAATGTAAATGCTACATAAATTACTACTGAACTGTTTAGAAAACAATATCAAGAGAAGCAGTATACATGCTCAGGACAGTTACTACTTTTCAAGAATTTCTGGCTAAAGTTCTTTAACAGCAAGAGCTGTTCAGAGGAAGTCTGACTCAGTAAATAAAGTGAAATGACTAAAGAAAATATCCAAAGTCAACCTCTGGCTCCATGTGCATGCACACACATACTTGCACATGTATGTACATATAACACACACATGCTAAAACACAAAAGCAAAAATTTTAAGTAAAACCAACCTGACTTGATGTCAACAGGTACATAGATTAATCACAGCACTAAAGAAGGGTTTCTTAAGCACAATACCACCAGGTATTTGTTGTGGTGAGATGTGTGTGTGTGGCCGATAGCAATGATACTCTTGTCCTAGTCTCAAGTAAGGCAATCAAAAATGTCTTCAGATTCTGCCAAAAGTCTCTCCCTACACAGCCTTGGGTTGAGAACCACTGCTCTCAAAGACTACGAAACAGCTGTTATTCAGCACCACAGGGATTACATAGAAATCAATGTGGGTTCTACCTTATGTAGCTTCAATTAACCTATGTAAAATGGAAATAGCAGTTTTATCTCAGGTTATTCTGAAAACAAAATGTGATATTCCACCTACCAATTAATAATGATATTTAACATGTGCTCAACATGCAAATTATAATAATTTTTATTTCAGTCCCTCATGCTTTATGATATTTAGAGGACAGAACATTCTATTCATTCCTCAGAAGTAAGCGAAAATACTGGGACAGCAAGAGGCTGCACATCACAGGTAAAATATTGAAGTGCCAACCAAGAGTGAGGGAAAATGACTGAGACGGCTGATTGTCAGGTTCCCACAAATCTGAAGTGAGGTTTCCCCTACCACTTTACTTTAATGGTGTAAGTCTTTGTGAAATACAAGCCATTTTGAGCCAGGGAATCCACAGATAAACCTTCTCTACCCAGTTCGATGGAATCTATGCAGGCAGAAACTGCATGAAGACACTGGTTTGTTTAAGAAGTGCCAAACTAGAACTAGGACTTGGTGACTGTTAAATGATTTGGCCCTAAATAACCAACAACCTCAAATATTGATTAATAAGCCTAAAATTAATCATAATATATTCAGGATATATATATGTGTGTGTGAAAAACACAGTCCATTTAGGCCTTTCCACAAACCCAATTTTATTTATAGGAAACCAGATTAGAGTGCTATGCACCCATGTACATTAAAGCTTTGCCACAAGTTCTAAGAATGACCACTTATATATTCAAACAGTTCAGTTGACCATGGGACCAAGTAAGTAGCTCCACAGATACTAACTCCTATGTCAGACAAGCTATCTTGGCCCAGCTCATATAGATCGTATTCCTAGCTGACACTAACAAAGAGAACACAAATTTCAATTCTGGCCTCATTGCCAGAAAAATGTGTAGTTTGAAGGAAATTCACTTCTATGTAGCTGGGGTGTCATTTGACTGTGCTACCCTTATTTTCTTTCCTCCATGATTTATACCTTTTATCTATAGATCTGAACATATCTGTGCAAATGGTTTTAAGCCAATTTTTAAAAATTTGTCTCTGTAGATCTACTAACTGGAGCATAGTCTAGAAAACTGTATCAAGAGATATTTACCAAGGCTGGATGTTGGTGTCTCACAAAATCCATATGCTGAAATAATCCCCAACGTAACAGCATTAGAAAGCAGGACTTATAGGAAGTGCTGAAGTCATGACAGCCCTGATTTCAAAACTACAATTAGTATGCTTATAAAAGGTGAAGGAAGCTGGGAGGATGGTGGTGCACGCCTTTAATCCCAGCACTGGGGAGGCAGACGCAGGTAGATCTCTGTGAGTTCAAGGCCAGCCTGGTCTACAAAGTGAGTTCCAGGATAGTCAAAGCTACACACAGAGAAACCCTGTATCATAAAAATAAAAAAAAAAAGAAGAAGAAAAAGAAAGGAAGGAAGAAAACAACAACAAAAAAGGTGAAAGAGTACATCACTCTTATCAAAGTAAAGAACGTGTCAAAAGTAAGTGCCATCTTTGAAACAGAGTGTAATTCATCGTGAGACAGTCAATTTGGTGGCACATTGATTTAGGACACCCAGCTTGAGAACTAAGAGCAATAAATATTTGAAAATTATCTAGTGTGGGGTTGGAGAAATAGCTCAGCAGTTAAGAGCAATGGCTGCTCTTCCAGAGGTCCTGAGTTCAATTCCCAGCACCTGCATGGCAACTCACAACAGTCTGTGACTCTAGTTCCAAGGGACCCAATACCCTCTTCTGGTATCCATGGGCACCAGATACATGTTGTATAGGCAAAACAGTCCTACAGATAAAATAATGAAATAATTATCTGGCTTGTGGTATCTGTTGTTTATAATGGACCAAATGTGTTAAGACAATAATTTCTTGAATTGAATAACTGTCTGGATTTACAGGTATGTTTCAAATTTCTCAATCTGAAATGAAAAGCATTAGGATACTTGGTGGTTATATAAGTTTCACAATGGTTACATTTAATGACTTGATAATTATCATATAGTTTGTTTATAAGTCTATAACTTAGAAAAAAACACAATTTACTATTATTAAAGCAATGGTTATAACTTAACATGAACTCTGTGGAAGGAAAAAAACCAGTAAAGTTCTCTTACCATAAACTTAATGCCTGGCTGTGAACGACTTCCAAGTTGTTTGATCTCTAGTTTAGCCAACATACAAGATAATCGAGTAGGTGCAAATAACACAGAGATTACAGAGTCCTCTCCTGGGCAAATTCTGATCTCACAGTTACTGGTCAATCTCTCTTCTGAGCCAAAAGTGTTCTTAATCTACAATTTAAAAATAACCACTATATAAATTCAAATAATTAACATAAACTTGTAGTGATATTTCATTTGTATTTTAATAAATGAAGCTTGCCTGGAGATCAGAGAATAAAACAGCCCCACTGGTCAGTTTTACAGACCAGGCAGTGGTGACACACACCTTTAAACCCAGTAGCCACACTTAGTTTGCCATAGAACCCAGGCAGTAGTGGTGCATGCCTTTAATCCCAGCCCTAGAGAGGAATATAAGACATAAGGAGACAGTTCTCAGACACAGTCTCAATCTGAGATTCCTGGAGTCAGGATCGCCATTTCAGACTGAGGTAGAGGTAAGAGCCAGTGGCTGGCTGTTTTGCTTTTCTGTCAGGTTGAACCCCAGTATCTGTCTCTGGGTTTTATTAATTGTGCTACACAAACTCTTCTTACAGTTAGTCTTGGAGGCTGAAAGATGGCTCAACAATGAAGAGAACTGCTCTTGAAGAGGACAAAGGTTAAGTTCCCAGTGCCTACATGGCACTCACAAGCATCTGTAACTCCAGTCCCAGAGAATGACACCTTCTTCTGAACACTAAGGGCACCAGGCATGTACAGGTTGCATAAACACACATATTCATACATTTAAAGCAAAATTTTAAAAATCTTTAAAAGCTACAAACAAAAAAAAAATCAGTCTGGATGAGGAGATAGCCCAACAGCAGAGAGCTTGCCTAGTATGTACAAGACCCTGGGTTCTATCCTTAGCACTGAAAAAAAACAGATACAAAACCACCTGGTCTAGGCTAAGTGTGGTGGCATACACCTATAATCAGCACTTGGGAGGCAGAGGCAGGTGGATCTCTGAGTTCAAGGTCAGCCAGAGCTACGTAGTGAGACTGATTTCAGACGAGACAACATATGGGCTACATATATGAGTGTTCTGTACTAAGAAAAAAACATCGGGCAGAAGCCACATGTGGTGGTATAAGCCTGTGGGAGACAGTAGAATCATGAGTTCCAGGTCAGCCTAGGTTATACAGTGAAGCCCTGTTACATAAACAAAACAAAATATTACACAAAATCATTCTTTAAAAGTGTTATATCAGACAAAACAAAGACTGCGGTACGCACCTGAAAGCAATCCTGGTCCTGTCCTTTAATAAGCAGTCGCAAGTTTTGGGCTGTAGTTGTAGAACTGTTTCTTAAAGCTAGTTTCTGAAGCCTAAAAACAATGACACATTTTAAATGTCTTCTTTTCCATGGATATTGCTACAGTGGCAAAACAAAGTCAACTGAACCTGACCACAGTGTCTAAGAACAGGCTGGCTGTACAGCTCACCTGGGTAGGCCAGAGGCATCACTCCACAGTTATGCAACTTGTTTCTGGAAATGTAAGGCTTATTAAGACTCAACAGGCAAGGTTTTCAGTTTAATATTGCTCTCTAATTTATCCTCTCAAATGGCCTTATTTTTATGTATGTATGTATGTATGTATGTATGCATGAATGTGTCATCAAATCTTTAACGGAGCTGGAACTCTTTGGGAAACAAGAGGTCAGAACTACAAGGCTCATTTGTACAAAGTAGTCTTTTCAGCAAGCTCACTTTTTAAAGACATTAGAATATAAGTAAAGTGGATATATAAGGAGCAGGTGGCTAGTATGAAAAACCTTGAATCTTTGAAACTAATTTCTTTTTTCATTTAACACAAAATAAGAAATCCCTGATGTGCACAAAAAATGAAGACAATTATCACTTAATTTGAAGTTTGTTCTAAGTATTTATCAACTAGATTGCAAACTCCCTTAATAAGAAACAGTGCCTTGATTATCATCTCTCTGCCTTTCCATAAAAGGAGCTTTACACCCCTAAATGCTTACTTAACAAAGAACTCACCAAAAAGCCTAAGAAAATAAAAGGCAGTTTGAGATGCATTTTAAAAATTCGACATGGTAAAATTTTTATAATTTACTCTCATCATATGAAGATCAAGTAAATATATGACAGCTTTATCTCAAATCTAAAGAGAATAACACCTGAGAGAGTAACATTAGATAATTAGACAACAAAATCTCAATGCTCTTGGGTGGTGGCTGTGAATACTTACTGTGTCCTACCGAGAGGGATGCCTCCCCAAGTCAGAAACTGCTTATTAGACAGAATCAGTGGAATATCGGAGCAGAGAGGTTCAGGTGGCAGAGGTTTACTCCCGGAAGAAATAACTTCACCTTTTAACACTACTTCATACTGAGGTCCTAATGGCTGCACAAATATTTTCAGGATCCTAACCAAAGAAGAAAATACAAGTCACGTGTCCCATATTCAGTTCTTCTGGCAACTATATCCTATACACTCCCTTTGTCCAAGAGACTGAGTCTGTGGTGAAAGCACAATTATTTCTATCCCAAAAGCTTATGTTCCAGGGGCAAAGAACACAGTAGAAGTGATAATCACAATAATGTATACACAGTAGCACAAGAGAAATTTCACAGGGCTTTCTTCATGAGGAATTTGGGAAGAGTTGAAGGTCATAAGAGAAGTCAGTACAGGGTTGAGGGCAAACACTTAAGGTTTAAACACGTACTTAAACTAGTCCCTGTTTTTTTCCAAAAGATTCTAGTAATGAACTAACTAGATGTGGGCATTCTATACTCCACACTGGGGATAAGCTGTAGGTGCCTCGTAACATATACTAAGCTAGCCCTATGCAGTAAAGTTCAAACACAAAAAAACAACAATATTCTGACTGTAAGTTACTTATGACCTAGATGTCAAAGTCCAGGTCCTGGGAGAGACCTGGGAAGAATTTTAAGTAATAAATAAAAACTGAAGTAAAAATTTTCTGTAAGAAAAAAGTTAAAGAGGAATACCATATTTCATGCTTTATTTACCTTTTGTCAGAATACAGTAGAAAAAAACCAGCAGCAACCTCTTAACTTTGATTCAGCTGGACTAAGAGAAGCACCTTACTGACAAAAAATACGGGCCAGCGAGATGGTCCAGTGGATAAAAGCTCTTGCTAAGCAAGTCTGAAGACTGAATATGATCCCCGAGCCCATGGCAGAGGAAGAAACAACTACTGAAAACTGTCCACTGATCTCCACACAAGCACCACGGCACGTGACACCAATACCACACACATCACACATACAACAGTGATACTATATGCATACACATACATACATACATACACACATACACATAAAGGGTAACTGAAAAGATTAAAACACAGCTAGCTATATCATTATATCATATATTAGTTGAAGTAAAATAGGTACCTGTACATGAGTGAAAAACAACTAAGCAAGAGGTCATTATAAATATTTTCATATTACCTTTCTTCATAGGCTTTGGGATCTTTTGGTGTAAATGAAACTACCACTTCATGTTCTTCACCAGGTTTAAGAAATAGACTCTCTGGATCCACTGAGAACTGACTTCCTTGTTCTGCGACCTAAAAAATGACAAAACCACAACTTAATGCATGTAAGCATTATTCCTTGTATTCTATGCCTTTCTGTGCTATTTTTTAGATTTTTATTGGTTTGCTTTTTTTGTTTTTTGAGATAGGGTTTCTCTGTGTATGCAGTAGTCCTGGCTGTTCTGGAATTCTCTCTGTAGACCAGACTGGCCTCGAACTCACAGAGATCTGCCTGCCTCTGCCTCCCGAGTGCCAGAATTAAGGGTGTGCACCACCACCTCCAATCTTACTCCTTTTCAAAAGGGTATTTCCTTCCTCCTTTCTCCTCGATGTCAAATCTTTTTCCTACCCCATCTCCTTTTACTAATAAGTACCACGCTCTCACTCATTGAAGGATCTCAGAAATAAAACCTATATATGCAGATTACTCTTTTCCAGTTCTACATACCCACATATGCCACACAAACTTCTAAGGAACTAATCAAGTGCACACCTGAGGCTAGTGTGACTCTCAGTTTTCACAACCCTCTTGGTATCCCTAGCTCAGTCCTCATAATATCCTAACAAGGCTGCCGGCACAGGAGCCTTCAGAAACTAAGAGGCAGAAATACTAAATCACTCTTACAAAAATTCTTACCTTGATATCTAGATAAACTTCAATATTCCCAGCATTTTTCAATGGCAAAGGCTGCTTTGTGGAGGAATCTACAACAGCCAACAAATGCATAGTCTATGGGGGAGGGCAAAGATGCATTCAAAAAGTAGTTACAATTAAAAACTATCAAACTGAACACAACAGAATAACATTAGAGGAGCACTATACAGCGGTAAAAAAAATGACATCTTGAAATTTTCAGGCAAATAGATCTAGAAAAAAACATATTGAGTGAGGTAACCCAGACCCAGAAAGACAAATATAATATGTATTTACTCATAAGTGCCTTTTAGACATAAAGCAAAAACAGCCACACCACCTCAGAGAACCTAGACAACAACAAAGAGGACCCCAAAAGAGGGATCTATGGGTCTACATATAGGAAGGAGAAAGAAAAAGACAAGATCTTCTGAGTAAACTGGGAGCATGGGGGCTCACGGGAGAGGGTAAAAGGGGAGAGAGGAGGAAAGTAGGGGAGCAGAGAAAAATTTATAGCTCAATAAAAACAATAAAAATTAAATATTTCTTTAAAAAGATCATGATTGATTACCTCATGGTGAATGCAGAACTGAACAGGGGTCTAAAGGATACAATAACAGTAAGACCTCAGGTACAGCGACCCCAGTTAATCCTCTCAGCTGTAACCTGAGAAAAGCGCAAGACCATGCCCAGCAGAGGGAGATTCTGCCTACAGTAACATCCTTCATAGTTGCTCTGTATCAGCACAAGAAGTTTAAAGAGCTGGGGAGATGGCTCAGTTAAAAGTACATGATGCTTGCAGGGCGATAGTAGCACACGCCTGTAATCGGAAGACAGAGGCAGGTGGATCTCTGTGAGTTCGAGACCAGCCTGGGCTAAAAGAGCTAGTTCCAGGACAGGCTCCAAAGCTACAGAGAAACCCTGTCTCAAAAAAAGAAAGGAAGGAAGGAAGGAAGGAAGGAAGGAAGGAAGGAAGGAAGGAAGGAAGGAAGGAAGGAAGGACGGACGGACGAACGAACATGAAGCTCTTGGCAGAGAACCCGAGTATGATTCCTACACACGAGTATGATTCCTACACACGAGTATGATTCCTATACACGAGTATGATTCCTACACACGTCTCACAACCACCTGTAACTCCAACTCATGTAATACACACACACATGTACACACACAATTAAAACATGACAATAAATCTTAAAATTAGTTTAAAATGCCATTTTATTTTGGCAAAGAATACTAATCACAGCGTGCATTGAGCTAACATCTTACAATCAGGAAGAAAAGTTATTCCCAGAGTAGACACTGAAACAGTTTATAGAATTTCAAAGAGCAAACTAAGCCTTGTAGAAAAAAATAATAACAATAGAGAGAAGATGGGGATACCTGTAAGTCCTTGGGGGCATGAATCCTAGCTATTCCTGCTCTTGCTCGGAGATCCACACTTCTGAGAACTGGTATAGCGTTTGGGCTGTCAACTTCTATATCCACTCTGGCCAGGAATTCTTCTGCTGAGCCTAGAATTTCTGTAAAAGTTTACTCTTTTACTTCAGTAAACAGATAATTAGTCCCAGATTTTACCAGTCATCCAAAAGCATGTCCAGGGAGATGGCCCAGTGGGCAGAAGTGTTTGCCGTGCAAGTCTTGATGCTGAGTGTGATCCTTAGAACCCACATAAAGATAGAGGGAGAAAACCAACTTCACACAATTGTCTGGTGCCATTCATACACATGCCCATGTACACAAAAATAATAAATAAATTAAAAAGAAAAGAAAACCCAGTTAAGACTTTTAACACAATCCAAACCCAGGTCTGACTAGAGAAACAAGTAGAGAGGAAATGGGTTTTCTGCGGCACTTGCTTACATACCTACACTTATGTAGGCTTAACCCCAAGTATCCTACCATCGTCCCCATTTTCCAAATAACATAAAATTCTTGGCACTAACCCCAAACATTGTCATTAATTAGCCACAAAAACCTGTAAATCTGAAGTTTAATTATAGAATAGGATAAGTCCAAAAAAAGAAAAAAGAAAAAGAAAAAAGATACCTGAAGTGAGGAGTTTCTTTGGGCTATGAAAAATAACCCAAACTATCAGAAATTCTGGATCCTATTAAATAAAAGACAAAAATTTTAATGTATATTAAGACTAAAATCCCAATGAGATAAAAGTAGTTTGGAAACTTGTTCTTTACTTCTAAACCAGTTTTATTAAAACTGACCCAACTTACCTGTCCATCATAACTGGCAGGCATCACGTGACTAACTACAGAAGGGGCCACCAGCTGAGCAATCCCATCAGAGTAAGGAGTAGCTTTCAGAGAAGCATGGATGGGCTCTTTGGAAAATGTGAAGCAGCGCCAGGCTAAAGCGTTCTGTTTAGAAACAGAAAAGTCAGGTACACCAAAATCATAACAGTACATCTGTTAATAGGCTCTTTAGCAATATAATTTACTTATACAAGGAAAAATTAATTAGTATTGCCTATAATATCAAATCAATATATTCAGTAGGCAGTCTCTTATTTTTGGTTAGTACTTACAGCATTAATAATCAGTCGGATGGGCACAGTAGCATGTGTCCTATTTATTAACTTGAGTGGGAGAGCTTTCCAGCCTTCATAGGTCAAGTCGCCAAAATCCAGAACACCTTTCTTTTCTGTTTCTACCTAAGTATGAAAAAAGGACTAAGTGGTAAAAAGCAATCTATTATTAATGAATATCTTAGCAATGGTTAAGAGTGATTCTTTTAGCAACAGTTAAGAGTCACCATGATCAAAAAACAAACAGGAGGCAGGAAGGTGGTGGCAGGTGGATCTCTGTGAGTTCAAGGCCAGCCTGGTCTAAGAGAGCTAGTTCTAGGACAGGCTCCAAAGCTACAGGAAAACCCTGTCTCAAAATGCCAAAAGGAAAAAAAAAAACAAGCGTCATCATGATAGGTAAATGTGGACCTAAGTTTTCCCATTCTATTTTATTTTCCATTGAATTTTATTGCTGTCTATAAAACTTGTGTTAAAGTCTACATTTAAAGTAGGCAAAGTATTTAAATATACTATAGAATAAGGCAAAGTAGCTACTGTTACTTTGGAAACACTATTAGATCGTAAGATGAAACAAATTGTTTTATAAAACATAAATCTTTTAAATAATCCTCTTAATTCCTTAATTCTTTTCACAACTTCATGAGATCTTGGTTGCTGCAGGAATTCCTACAACCAGTAACCTTTAAGTTACCTGCCCACAGGGGTGTGGCCTCTTATACTATATATGCCCATGTAAAACTCAGGTATGGTCTGGGGGCATTTTCTGTTCCTGTTCCCCATTCGTGCAGAAAATTGTGATCTGTGAGTCTACCCCTAAATAAATAGCCCTTTATTATACTTAATTCTGAGCTAGTGAGGGACTTCTTTTTAGCATCCTTCTTCACTTGACATTTTCAGATTCAGTCTGATACAAAAATAATATTTAAAATTATGTCAAGTAGACATTTCAAAGATTAAAAATAAGTGTGTACTATGTGTCAGACTGGTATATCTTTAAACATCAGAGCAACTTAACAGACTCACCCTCACAGCCATACATGTGAAATCTGACAATACTTAAAACACAAACTTCTCTTCTATAGTTTATGAAAGTACAAGGAAATCAAGGTCTTATTAGCAAGTGGGAGCTGAATTATACAATGGCCAATGAAGGTCAGGGTCTAAATTAACCCCCAAGATAGATGAAGTTTGACACTTCCCAAAGCTAAAATGGAATATAAGCACCATACATAAAGTCCTGAAATTCAGGGTTCTTTCGGGGAATATTAAAAAAAAAAAAAAAAACATATGAAAAACTGCCCTGGTGTTCAAAAAACAACAAGGGACCCTTCTAGGGATGGGTACATTTCAAAAGATTGTTTGTAAGAAGACCAGATCTTGAGTCTAGGCAGCACCAGCACTGGTATGGAGCTGCAGCTGAGACAAACAGAGTCTTTCATGCCTTCTTTGCATCTCCACAGTATGCTCTCAAGGTAATGAAGACACGAGGAAAGGAAGGAAAATTTTTGGCTGAATTTTAAAGAGACATTGTAACAAAAGGATGTTAAAAGAAATTGGACTCCATTAACATTAACAAAAGAGAGATGACATAGAAAGATCAACACTGGTCAGAACAGACTTTAAACAAAATGGATGAAACCATGGCCCAGTTCTTGGTTCCAGCTGTCTGAGGAGGCAAACTCTAATGGCTTCGTTCACACTGACTACCCCATCCAAACACTCTCTTCTGACCTACACAGGCACACATGTGGTGTACATATGGACATGCAGACAAACACTCATACACATAAAAGCAAATAAAAGAAAAAAATTTTAAGTAACAACTAAGAAACAGTGTGGCCCATCTACCCACAAATTCCTCCGTTACCAAATGACAAAGACTCATTTACAAACCGTTACCTCAATAACAGGGGTTTCAGCAACAGCAGTGAGCGTGACTCTGCTTCCCAGAGCTTCTGCTTGCACTACTGTGTCAGCATCTGCTGAAAACGGCCAAGAGGCAACACTGAATGTACATCTGAAAATTCCAGAATTTGTGGGTATAAAAAGAATTTTTATCTCTTCTGTGGCATGAGGTCTTATAACAACTTTATTCTTGAAAACTAAACATGTTTGTGTTGAAAGATCCACCTATAAATAAAAGCAAGATAGTGTGTTAGAAATGGCTCTACTTTTCAAACTCATCATCCAGTTTAAGATTCCTTTTCCCAGTCAAACTAGAAAATCTAGACCTTCGTTAGTGTTAAAAAACTCTTGTAATCCCAACACTCGGGAGGCAGAGGCAGGTGGATCTCTGTGAGTTCGAGACCAGCCTGGTCTACAGAGCTAGTTCCAGGACAGGCTCCAAAGCCACAGAGAAGCCCTGTCTCAAACCTCCTCCCCCAAAAAAAGACTCTTGTAACTCATTATTTGAAATATATAATCAATCCAAAAACAAAAAGTTTTTTTGACAGCTAGTGAGGTGACTTGTAGGTAAAAGGTACTTGATGGCAAATTGACAGCCTGAGTTTGAACCCTAGAACTCACTTGGTAAAGGAGAAAACCAATGCCCACAAGTTGACCTTTGACCCCCCACACTTGTGGTATGGCATGTATACACCACCCACACATATAAGCAAAATATAAATAATTCTCTCTACATATGGACTGTGTCCACTTCTAGAAGATTTTCAAGTGAACAAACATATTCATTAAACAGGCATTCTTCTTTATTTATTTCTTTATTTATTTATTATGTATACAATATTCTGTCTGTGTATATGTCTGCAGGCCAGAAGAGGGCACCAGACCTCATTACAGATGGTTGTGAGCCACCATGTGGTTGCAGGAAGTTGAACTCAGGACCTTTGGAAGAGCAGGCAATGCTCTTAACCACTGAGCCATCTCTCCAGCCCAACAGGCATTCTTCTAAAGAGGACACTGGACACAGAGTTGCTTCTCAGCCTGAGAAACCCGTCTAGGATGATTTCTATTTCTACATGCTGTGCCAAATCTTACCAAAAACCTACAATGCCTTCCCCCGGTTATTTTATATTTCTGTCTTCTTTAATGATCTGGTAACAGATGGGAAAGCGAGGAAAATAAGAGACAGCAGAGAAGGGATGGCTGCTGTTAACCGTCGACTACAAAACCTACAGTCACCATGGAAAGGGGTCTCTGGACATGCCTGTGGGAGATCACCTTGACTACTTCATCTGAAGTGGGAAGACCCACCCATTCCCTAGCTGGGATCCTGAATTATGTGGAGAGGGGGAGTTGAGAGTAGCATGTATCCAGGGCTCTTTGGTTGCTGATTATGAATATGATATAGCCAGCTGCTTCAAGCCCCACTGTCTTGACTTTGCCGCCATGATGGCCTATACCCTTGGATTGTGAGCCAAAGTAAACCTTTCTCTACCGTTCTTGTCAAGTATTTTATCAACACAACAGGAACAAAAGCTAAGACAGAGACAATATTATTTTACCAGGTAAATAAGGATATAGAGAGGAGAAAGGGAACAAAACCATCCTTGGCTGGGGAGTACCAGTACAAAATCTGGACATCTCATAGTAGGAATTAACTGACTCTACTCCCTCCCTACTCACAACTTACACATGGCCATCAGAGTGAGGAAAAATTTACAGTCTCTAATAGCAGTTGTAGCTGATTGTGTGAGATCCTTGCTAGACATTAAAACTATTGTTTTGCCGGGCGGTAGTAAGGAAATTGGGAGCATGGGGACCTTGGGGGAGGGCTGAGGGGGGAGGGGAGAGGTAGGGAGGGGAACAGAGAAAAATGTAGAGCTCAATAAATATCAAAAACTAAATAAATAAAACAAACAAACAAAAAAAGCCAAAACAAAAGAGCTAGTTCCAGGCCAG
Source organism: Microtus pennsylvanicus (assembly GCF_037038515.1). Taxonomy (NCBI): domain Eukaryota; kingdom Metazoa; phylum Chordata; class Mammalia; order Rodentia; family Cricetidae; genus Microtus; species Microtus pennsylvanicus. Next base: position 18,301,015 of record NC_134582.1, read on the forward strand.
GCTCTAAAACTACAGTGAAACCCAGTCTCGAAAAACCCAAAATATACAAAACAAAACAACAAAAAAAAAATTTAGAACTTTCAAAGAACAATTTAATCAGTTAGAAAAAGGGGATGGATCTAGGAGTAGTTAGAGGAAAGGGGACCAAAACACATAGTATGAATATATTAAATTATCAAAAAATGGAAATATTGTTTAAAAGGGGAGTAAAAGAAGTCAAGTACTGGGCTGGAGGGATGGCTCAGTGGTTAAGAGCATTACCTGCTCTTCCAAAGGACCTGAGTTCAATTCCCAGAAACCACATGGTGGCTCACAACCATCTGTAATGGGATCTGGTGCCCTTTTCTGGCCTACAGGCATACACACAGACAGAATATTGTATACATAATAAATAAATAAAATAAAATAAAAAAAGAAGTCAAGTACTTGGTTAAAGGACATCAATGACACCAATGAGACAGACAGAGAAAACTCACCTTCTCGCCATTCACACAGATACTGAGAACTCTGATGCTGACTTGGAGCCAACGGTCAGTTGGGTTGAGGACACTAAGGAGGGTCTGTGAAGCAATACCTACACAGCAGGCATGAGGAAATCTCAGTTCCTCGGGTACTCTGGCATTCCCTGCATAAGATCAAGTCAAAATGCAAGTTACGGTAAACATCTGATTAAAAGCACTATTGGCTAAAAGAAAACCATAACACAGGAGTGCCCAATTATAGTCTATAGAATAAATGCTCTAGTAAGAGGACATAAAAAGTCTCAGCAGAAGCTGCCAACCGTTTCTATCTCTTCTATACAGCATTGAGAAGATGAGCAATGTGACAACACAGGTAAAGTTAATCAAATCAGAACTCACAGCGAGTCAAATCTTTGTGGCTGCTATTATGCCCATTTCCTCTCCCAAGTTATGAGCTACTGACTGCACAGAGAAGCTCCAGAGCCGGGCGGTGGTGGTGCACGCCTTTAATCCCAGCACTCGGGAGGCAGAGGCAGGCGGATCTCTGAGTTTGAGGCCAGCCTGATCTACAAGAGCTAGTTCCAAGACAGGCTCCAAAGCTACAGAGAAACCCTATCTTAAAAAAACCAAAAAATAAAATAGAGAGAGAGAGAGAGAGAGAGAGAGAGAGAGAGAGAGAGAGAGAGAGAGAGAGAGAGAAGCTCCGGAGGCTCCACTACAGGTGTGCCTGGCTACACAGCGCCTTCACAGCTCTATCTTACACCCTTTCCCTATCCTCACATGGAGGATCCCGGCTCCTCACTGTCATTACATCACATCCGTGAAGCACCAGTGGAAGGTAACTCATTCTGGGAAATGATCCTAAGGAGGACATTTCCTACTTAAAGAAACAGCAAAGCTCAAGTGCAGAGAGAAAGAAATATCAAGACAAAGACACAGAAAGCTGTCAGCATACAGGGTACTGCTGTTCTGAGCCAAGTTCAGTGCCCCTTCATAGAAACATTCTGATGCTCTCACTATAAGACAAAGGAAGAACTTGTAAGAACTTCCCCCACACAGTAAATATGAGTGAGGCCAACAGGGATCCTGTTTTCTTTAAAAAAAAAAAGGGGGGGGGGAATAAAATAAAAGAGTGGAGCTAGGGAGATGGCTCAGCAGTTAAGAGAACATGTTACTCAATAATGAGGACCTATGTTCAAATCTCAGCACCCATATACGTTAGCCCATGGTCACCTGCAACTCCAGCTCCAAAAAAATCCAACACTTCTGCCTCCATGGGCACATGCATGTGTATATGTGCATACACTCACAAATACACACACATACACCAAAAAAATCTTAAAAATTAAAAAAGAATAAAGAAGTTAATTTCAACCAACATTTCTTTGAGTAAAATTAGCTTTGTGGACCCATTTGAGAAAATTCAGCCTATACAGAACAACAACAAAAAACTATGACAAGAAAAGTCATCTTACCAAATCCAGACATCATCCCCAAGTCCCATGGTTTGGTTTCACAGTTTGCAGCAACAGGCTGCACAGGAAATGGCTTTGCTGTACTTAGCAGGTTCTGGTGTACAGCAGTAGAACACAGGTTATAAAGAGAAGATGGACCCATCACTCCAGAGGCAAGATTTGGTCCTAAACACATCCCAGAAGCCACATGTTCTGGTGTAACAAGAGGATAAGGAGAACACCCTGAAATCCCACAGACTTGCACACCTGCATGGCACTGAGGCAAGGCGGCATTCCCAGATGAAGGGACTGGCCCCAAATACTGCTGGGCCACAGGAGCTGTGTATAGAGAATGTCCAGTCCAGAGTGCCGGGCACAGAGGAGGCTGGTTCTGCACCTTAGCAGCAGAAGTATGAGCTGAAATGTGGGGAGCAAGACTGGGCTGATTTACAGGGGTACAGAGACTAGGAATTTGGCTGCTAGAGTCGCTGCTGGCGGTAGATGTTATCCTTTGACTCTGGTCCACAGTCTTCTGGGTCAATACAAGGAGGCGTGGTAGGGCTGGCCCAGACTGATGGCACAGACCTGGCTTGTTCAGGAAAGCCTGGCCAAACAGGTTCTGTTCACTGGGGCCAGATGTTGAATCTACCCCACTAGCTTCCAAGTGTTCCCCACTTCTGGAAGAAATATCTTGACTCGATGTAAAGTTAGGTTCTCCATCTTCAAATCCGCTACTCGGAGAAGGAGTTTCTGCCACTTTTCCTACACCAGGTTCAACCTGGATAATATACGGCAATGATACTTTTTCAGTAGTCTGACTTAGAACTTCGTCTCTTAGCTTCTTCGTAGTTTCTTCCTCTGATGGAGTCGGACTGGCTCGAACAATTGTGGTGCTCAGCTCACTGGTGAGATCACTCTAAGTGCGATAAATTTTCTTTCTTAGTAATCCATAGATAAAACAAAATGTAACAGATTGAAACAATGCTGGTATAAATCTCAAGTAACATGAAATCTACATGATATCCTGAAACACAGAGTATATAAAGGAAAACTACAGCAAATATAAAATGCAGGCTTACACATGAAAATTGCACCCATTGTTTTATAAAAAGTCTTACAATAGGAAAGAAATAAAAGGTAAACACCAATTTTATTTAAAACATTTACATAAAGAACCAAAGACAGGCTGGAGAGATGTCTCCGCAGTTAAGAGCACTGGCTGCTCTTCCATGGGCCCTGTAACCACATGGGCCCCGCAACCATGTGGTGACTAATAACCATTGTAATGAGGTCTGGGGGCCTCTTCTGGCCATCAGGTACACACACAGACAAAACCCTGTCTACATAATAAATAAATCTTAAAAAGAACCAAAGTCAGCTAACATTTTTCAAATTAAAGGATTCTTTGTAAACTTTATAAAAAATAATATAAATTAGTAAATAAAAGTTAAGTGGCAGACAAGCTATCTCATTTATCATTTTGGTTGTACTGGAAGTTTATCTTGAACCAAAGCTTTAGAAAAAAAGATATAAAGTGTGTGGTGACAGAGCACGCCTTTAATCCCAGCACTTGGGAGGTAGAGGCAGGTGGATCTCTGTGCATTCAAGGCAGCCTGGCCTACAGAGTGAGTTGAGTACAGAGAAACTCTGTCTCAAAAAAAAGAAAAGAAAAGAAAAGGAAGGAAGGAAGAAAGAAAAAAGAGAAAAAAACAAAGATATACTAAACAGAAACTAGTTTAATAGTAACAAAAATACAAAAATATGACCTGAGTGTTGAATAAGCACTGATTTCGTGCTATAGCCTTCACAAGGGTGAAGAAAATAGGATTAAAGAGGACTAGTAATCCAAGAGAGTAGCAGAAAGGCTCCCAGGCCCCATCACTCAGCAGATAAACACTGTGCTAGGAAAACAGAGACTCAGGGGATGGGGGAAGTTAATTTAAATTAAGGATATATAACAAAAAGTCTTATGGAACCCCACTACTTGGTAAGATAATTAAAAATGTAAATTTTAGGCTGGGCAGTGGTGGGTGGTGCATGCCTTTAATCCCAGCATTTAGGAGGCATTGGCAGGCCGGACTCTATGAGTTCAAGAACAGCCTAGTCTACAAGAGCTAGTTCCAGAACAGAAAGTGCTGTTACACAGAGAAACTCTATCTCAAACCCCGCCCCCAAATAAAAATAATAAAATAAATAAATAAAAATGTAAGTTTTTAAAAAAAGTTTGAATGGAGATACACTGTACAGGTAAATAATGCTTCACCTAGAAGATATGGGCTTGGAAATTCCAGTGCCAGGTACAGAATACCTCTCTATAAGTTAATGGTCAGGGAGATCCTAGAAACCCCCAAAACAACACAGGTTACTGCCACTGCTCTTCACTGCTCACTGTAACTAAATGGTAAAAACCTATTACTAAAGACACAACATACTTTGGTTGCAGAGCACAGGAAAATAAAGCTAGCACTGACCCAAAAACTTCCTCCCTGCTGGCAAACCTTCACAACATTGAAAGATGCTCTGCTGACCACAGGAAGAAAAAAGTTATCAACAGGCTTACACAGTGATGGAACATGCATGCTACAATACTGATCTGTCAAAAGAGATCGCTCCCTGGGGCAACAGTGGCATGACTATTACTGGGGTAACCAACGCTTCCTGACTGGATTTGTGGGCTACTCCATGGGAAGGAATTCATACCTGAGACACTGTAAACCTGGTCAAAAGCCCATGGCCAGGAAGGTCATGGGACCTAGGGGAACCTACTACTATTGTTTTGCTAAAAGCATGTGTTGTCAAAGTATCTCCTAAATATTTATGTTTATACCTGCCAATCAATGCTGCTCTCTTCCTTGGTCAAAGATGCTTCTTTTTGAAGTGAGCAAGAGTCAATGCCAAGACTTAAGTATAAATATATACATACATTAATTCACTCTAAAGATACAGAACAGCAACATGGAAGTTGAACAGGTCAGAATTCCAGTTTGAGTCAAACGTCACTAACACTTTTGATCTTGAAGGCTTACTAAAGAAACAGTCCAAGTGACACCCACCTTGTGGTCCTCTAAGCTTTCAGCAGCAGCTGTGATAGGATAGGTGTTTTCCTGTTCAGACACATAAGTCAGCCTGCTCATATCAGCACGGGAACATGCCAACTCAGACAACTCACACTCTGAGTGGGGCTTCTGGTGATGAGCTAAATTAAGAGAGTCCAGAGCATACCTGAAAGAGAAACAGAAGCATGATGTTAGAATATGTATTAGCAAATGACCACTACTATCTAGCTATAAGCTTGAAGTAACTCAATCACAAATTTTCCATCTTTAATTAAAATAATCAATTATATTCCTGTTGATGACCTACCTGGTAAGCTACCATTAAAGAAAAAGTTGTCTCATTTTCATTAATAAATAGCATATACAGGCCGGGCGATGGTGGCGCACGCCTTTAATCCCAGCACTCGGGAGGCAGACGCAGGCGGATCTCTGTGAGTTCGAGACCAGCCTGGTCTACAGAGCTAGTTCCAGGACAGGCTCCAAAGCCACAGAGAAACCCTGTCTCAAAAAACCAAAAATAAAAATAAAAATAAAAAAATAAAAAAAATAAACAGCATATACAAACACATAACAATTAGTTATTCATTCAATAAAAATTTATTGAATACCTGATATATAGCAGTTAATAAAACCATTTTTAAAAAATGCTAATCAAAATGTAAAGTGAGCAACTTTTGCCTGAGTAATTACACACACCTAGGAAACACCCATTGACTCAGTCTATATCTGAGAAATTCATCCATCCAGAAAGAAAAAAATTATTGATAAATATATAACACTTCATAAAAGCTATGTTTATTGATAATAAAGTAGGAAGCTCAAATGCCATACAAGAGGAACTAAGGCATGGCACAAGCTTACAACATAACTCTTTAACTACTAAAAACCATGCTGTTAGGGCTGACGATATGGTCCAAAGGTAAAATGTTTGTTAGCACTGCTAACATCTAACAAAAACCCCAAACCATGCTGCTGAATACTATGCTCTGGCTTAAGAAGAAATTCACAGCATATTAACTAAAACAAAATTCAATGGATGAAGACTAAGAATATGGTGCAATGTCGGATCATGCTCAAAAACCTGGCTATCAACAGCCAATGCCAACACAAAGATAGATAGATAGGTAGTTAGATGGATGGATGGACGGACGGGTGGGCGGGTGGATGGATAGGCAGGCAGGCAGGCAAGCAAAAAAGACAGAACCTTTGCTATGGAACCCACATCTATTTACCACAAACACACACTGGTGTTACTTCTATCTCATTTTGTTTTTCAGCAGCCATATCAGAGACTCCAGTCCAGATCTGGGAAGGGAAGCAAGCTGAGCAACCACAGCCTAGAGAGGGCTGTTGAGATGGTTCAGAAAGCAAAGGTACTTGCTGCCAGACCTGATGGCCTGAGTTTGATTCCCAAGAAGTGGAAAGAGAAAACCAACTCCTACAGGTTTTCCTCTGACCTGTAAACAGGCAATGAAGCTTATACATCTTCATGAATTTGAGTACAATCACAGACACAAGGTTAAGAATTTATTCCATAAATATATCATGAGCGTTCCCTCCTAAGGGTCGAAGAGAATGAAGGAGGAAAAATATTTTTTCAGAAATGATGCCTGAATTCACACAGCTTAAAAAAAAAAAAAGGCAGCTTGGGGAAAGTTAGTAGATTAGCTCTGAAATCCATTATTTTCTAAACCATAACATTTTTAGTCATTTCAGTAGCTACTCAAATTTGTTCATTTAAGTCAACAGAAAAACACTTAAATGATCTCTTATGAAGCCAGAAAAGACAACATTTTTAGAATTAAAAATTAAAAAAAAACTATTCATTTTGATGTTATTAAGATAACAAAACAAAAAAAATAAAAATAAAATAAAATAAACTAACAAAACATGGGGCTGGAGAGATGGCCCAGAGGTTAAGAACACTGGCTGTTCTTACAGACCTTGGTTCAATTCCCAACACCCACATGGCAACTCACAATTACCTATAATTCCACAGGGGATCCAATGTCTTCTGGACTCCTCAAGCGCCAGGAACACACATGGTAACACTTACATCTATATGTTACTCATACACATGAAGTAAAATAATCTTGGAAGACAGTAAAATACAAAGATACACTAAGCAATACCAGAAAGACTGAATAAACCACGAAAGTTCCTGTCCTGGTTAGCATTAAACTGTCAACTTGACAGTCTAGAACCACCAGGCAGGAATGTTGGCATGTTTGTGGGGACTGACTTGACTGTCTTGGGTGACACCATCCCCGGGCTTGGACTAGCTAAGCACGACTGTCAGTCAGTGAGCAAGACATCCAAGCAGCAATCACAGGTTCCTGCCTCGAGTTCCCGCCCTGATGTCCCTCAGTGATGGCCTGTGACCTGGAAGTACAAGCTGAAATAAACTTTTTTCTCCCCTAAGTGGCTTTTGGTCATGGTGTTTTAACACAGCAACAGGAAGGAAACTGAAACAGGTTCATATGCATTCTGAAATAGTATTACTTTTCATGTTGTTTTTTTAAAAAAACCAACAAATACAGAAAAGCAGAGGATAGGCTCAGTGATTAAAGTGCTTCCAGGTAGTCCTGGGGAACTAAGCTTGAATGCCCAGCACCCATGTAAAGAAAAGCAACAACAAAAGCAAACAAAAAAATCCATCAGCTGTAGCAGTATGTATCTATAATGCCAGCTTGGGGACTTGGCCAAAGCTTAGTGGCTTGAATAGGAGAATGGGACCTTTCTCAATATAAAATATTGTGTGGGAAACAACTGAAGAAATACCACTGGGAAGACAGAGGCAGGAAGATCTCTGTTGAAATCAAGGCAAGGCACAGAGACGTTATTTCAAAAATTAAAAGTAAAGAAATTGAAAAGATATTTTAGGGACCACCTTTAAGAGATGAACCTAGGCAGGCAATGGTGGCACACACCTTAATCCTCAGCACTTGTGAGGCAGTAGCAGGCAGATCTCGGAATTCTAAGCCAGCCTGGTCTACAAAGAGAGTGCCAGGATAGCCAGTGCTATAGAGAAATCCTGTCTCAAAAAACAAAAGAGATAAACCTAAAAATGATTTTTTTTCTTTTATTATTTTTTTACAGTTTTTTAAACTTAAAAATCAAGGTGGGATATACCTAATCAAAACACATTACATGAAATTCTCAATAATAGAAATAAACAGAAATAAAGTTAAGTAAGCACTTACCCTGATAAGTTGCCAGAAATTTCACTAGGCGAAGAATGACTGAGTGGTGAAGTAGACAGTCTGAATCGCCCCTGGTCTTCAAAGCCAGATCCACCACTCTCAGGAGAGGAAATTGTCAAATCTATCAGAAAGGTATATTCTCCAATAAGAACAGAAAACAATAACAAAAACCACACAATTTAAATGTGATCGATCACTGATACCTACCAACACTTTTAGGTAAGACTATACGATCTTCTTCAAAAGTGACGCGCTTGTCACTGCTGCTTGTCTCACTGACACACTCCTTTTTCCTTCGGTGTTCTCTATTATCTTGTATTTCCTCATGCTTTTCTAAAAGGCAAAGGGACGGTACTCTGGGATTCCTTATTGATGAGTAACTACCAGGTGTTGGAATGGAAACTGAGGCAGCTTTCTCAACGTCAATGGAGCATGCCTTCCTCTCTGTGACTGTGCTCCTATTCTCGCTCATGTGCGAAAGACCCGACTCTGGAGAGGCTAGTGTTCTGAGTGACTCCTGAGTCTCACTCTCCACACTTTCACCATAGAAAGCAGCTGCTGAATCTGCTTTGGGTTGCCTCACATTAGCAGCACAAACATTCACCATACTGATGTCTTGAACAGTTTGCTGTTTGAGCAAACATAAATCCCAAATGTCGGACGTGCCTGCTCTCGAAAAGGGCTCCCATGTACCTTCACAGCTACTAACTTCTGTTTTTGTAAGGTATTTCTCCATATCAAATGCATTGAATCTGTTACTTTTTTCTACATCATTAATTAAGAAATGAGACGTGGAACAGTCCTCTTGTGTATCGTCATCCTGAAAAGTCTTGTCTCTTCTTTTATTTTTAAGTGCCTTCATCATGGCAACCAGCTGGGCAGGATCAGTACTCACAGACACATCGGCAATGGCTGAAGCAATGGTGCTTATTCTAAGTACAGAATCTCCACTGCCAGTTAGAATGCTTTTATGTTCTTCAAGTTTGTTATTACTGCAGAAAATGTCCTAAAAATAAAAAACTTTTATTAAACAAACTCACTCTACTTACAAGAACAAGTAGAAATTTGTTTAGTCTTTATTTAGTGTAGTCTCCTATCCAAGGATTATGTTCCTAATGGATGTCTGAAAGCACAGATGGCACATATATGTATGTGTGCATATATCTATATATCGATATTAGATATATGCACACATACATATACACACACACTATGCTTATTCCTAGGCAACATACATACCTATGCATACCTAAATTTATAAATTGGGCACAGTAAGACATATTTGGAATCACAGGTATAAAACTGAGATGGGTCCAACAGTAAAAACTATAAACATATATTAAAACATTCACCTCTGGTGACAACAGGATACATAATGGTAACCTCCTGCTGAAAGCAATTGGAACCCAACAGTATATTTAAAAGAACCCCATATGCCCAGGTATATGCAGGAAGATTAAGAGTATAGTTATTCTCAATTACACATGAGTTCAAGGCCAGTTTGTGCTACAATAGGCACTGTCTCAAACAAACAAGTAAGCACATAGGGAGAGAAAGAGGGAGAAAGGGAGGGAGGGGAGCGAGGGAGGGAAGGAGGGAGGGAAGGAGGAGAGGTAGAAGAGAGGTAGGTAAAGTAAGGAAGGAAGGAAAGATGGAAGAAATGAAAGAAAGGAAAGAAACAGAAAGAAAGGAAGAGAAGAAGATTTTATTAAACATTAGTAAATCAAGGAGACAGGGTATAATTTCTTGGATAATCAATAATATAGAAAAACGTGTAGGAAATTAATAGAAAAATAAAACACAGTCACATACAATCCAAAGGAATACCTAAAGAAAAAGAATAAAGATCAGAGGAAACAAGTAACAAAGAAAGTGAAAAGATTCAAATGGTCATGGACTAGTAATTGCACTGAAGAAATGTACAAAGGTCGGGCAGTGGTGGCGCACACCTTTAATCCCAGCACTCGGGAGGCAGAGGCAGGAGGATCATCTCTGTGAGCTCGAGGCCAGCCTGGTCTACAAGAGCTAGTTCCAGGACAGGCTCCAAAAGCTACAGAGAAACCCTGTCTCGAAAAAAAAAAAAAAAAAAAGGAAGGAAGGAAGGAACAAATGCTACAAAATTGATTTTTTAAAAATCTTTTTTCTATAGTCTTCAATTAGAAGCATCCAAAATAAGAACAAGGGAAGATTAAAAGTAAAGGGCCAGCAAGATGGTTCACTGGGTAAAGGCAATTGCCTCCAAGATGACCTAAATTCAATGCCTGGAGACCTACACGGTACATAGCAGGAGAGAACTGACTCCTGCAATTTGTCCTCTCATCTTTACACACACACTCTGACATGCATGGGAAAAGAAATAAATAAATGTATTGTCTTTAACTATCAAAAAGTTATGGGTACAACACAGCAAGCATGACAACCCTAAGGGGAAAAGTTGGTATTTACATGGTTGATACCAACCTGGGAGGGGGGGACACAACAGGAACAGAGGGAGATGTGTGCAATGGTCAAAGCTGATTAGCTAGACAATTTTGATTTATATGAACCTAAAACTATAGCCTCAAAAATTTAAAGCAAAAACAGACTCATAATGAGTAACAGACAAACATACAGTCATGGTGTATGATATTAAAACCTAAATAACTGAAGGAATAGCAAAATAACTCTAAGATGCAATCACCTTTAGCATTCTTATTTAACAAAGCTCGCATCAATGAAACAAAAACATTAATAAATAAAAAATACGACAGGTGTTCCCTTCAAGCAAACAAACTGCATTTTTAAAACTAAACAAATCCAAATCCATTTAATATGTCTTGATAAAATTTAAATGACTAAGAGCAAAAATATTGAAAACACAGAACAATTAACCTAAAACCAATTATTTTAAATTCTGGAAAGAAAAATAAATAAATAAAAAACAAAAATTAAATCTGCAAAGACAGCTCAGTAGATAAGACCATGTGCTGTTCTGACAAAGGACCGGAGTTCAGTTCCCAGCACCCATTCCAGGTGGTTCACAACTGTCAGCAACTTAAGCCCAGTGGTAGGCACCTACTCATATATACACACAGTCCCTACCCTCTCATACACATAATTAAAAATAGTGAATAATATAAAATAATAAAAATAATTTTTTAAAAATCTGGAAAAAATCTCATAAATGCTTGAAAACTAAGCAAGATAAATTTTTTTCATGGGCCTAAGGAATTAGAAATGCATTGCACAGGATGAGGGATATCAAGGAATGCTGGCCTAAATATGTGTTAAGTTTCCAGCACAGCCAAATGGGAAGGAAGATCGGCAGGAGAGGGAGAGATAAAAGTCCTGATACGAAGAAGGAAGGATACTCAATAATGAAAATACGATGTAGCAACACATGAAACAAAAGACAAAACACTGGCTACAGCAAAAACTATGCTCTCTGGAAAAATTCATACTAGATAAATGTTCATATTAGGAAAACAAGACAAGAAATTCAGTAAAAACAATCAGTGAACTACACATTCATCCCAAGAAGTTAGGGGAAAAAACCAGGAGCTCAAGGCCAGTCTAAGCTACATAACGAGTCCTTTTCTAAATAAAAATCAATAACAAAAATAACGCCACACATCTTTAAATCCCAGGACTAGGGAGGTTGAGACAGTTCAAGACCAGCCTGATCTACATAGTGAGTTCTAGGACAGTGAAACCAGACTGTCCAAAGGGGGCGGGGAGGGGGGGAGCTTTTAAAATGTTTCAACTACTTTACAAAAACAAACCACAAAGAAAATCTGCCCAGTCATAAAATGTAGAGGAAAATTATAATAAATATGAAGAGATATAGCATGTTTATAGATTAAGTATTTTGAGATTCAGTATTCTAGAGATTTTAATTTTTCTGTTTTATAGATTATATGTAATATCACTAAAAGTACAAGGCTGTTGGTGGGTTAGTTGTTTGATATATTTAAAAAGTATGGAAATCTTTTTAGATGCCAAGACTTACTATCAAGCAACAATATTTACAAGTAACAGAACAATCAAGAAGATCAAGCAAACATTATCTTGCATATCTGATTTATCACAAAGACAGCACATTAGTGAAACAGAGAAAACATGAACTAATTTTTAAAAAAGTAGATACTATTAGGAATGAAAAGGCTAAACCAAGCATGATAGCTCCTATATGTAATCACAGCACTCAGGAGGCTGAGACAGGAAAACTGACACAAGTTTGAGCCCAGTCTGGATGGCACAGATCATCCAGGACTAACTAGCACTATACAGTGAGACTTTATCTTGGAGGAAAAGGTGGGGCGGGGGGCAAGTCACAGATGGAAGAAGACAGGTGAAACTTTCATGCTGGCCAAAGGAGCCTACCAAATATATAAGGAAATCCAATGAATGGAACGTCACATAAAAAACTACGTAAAATCAGTTAAAGTATAAAAGTATTAACTTCATTAGCAATCAACCAGAGGAATACAAATTAAAACAAAGAAGTACCACTACAGAGCTACTCAAATGGCTAGTAATACTGTTTTATATATTCTTCTATATGTACATTATAAACTGATTTTTAAAATGTTCTCATTTGAAGGACACTGTAATAAAACTGAAGCCAGGAAAATGCGGTCTGAAACCCTATCAAGGCACTGAGAGTCCTTTAGAAGAGTCAGAGCTACCTCTGTCCTGCTCTCGTTGGCAGTCAGTGTCACATCATCCTCATCCCCCTGTGAAGTACTCTGTAGTTCTTCAGCCTGCAGTGTAATTGAGCCTTTACTGAGCTGCGCCTGGGACTGTTCATTTAAATTTCCTATAGGAAATAAACAATATTCAACTTAAAGGCCTATATTACCTCTCATAAATAATCTGAGATAAAGAAGTACCAGTCAAAATGATTAATTGTCAAGAAAAATATCTTTGTACTGCAAACATAAGTTGTCTTCAGAAAGATTATTTCAATGACAGACATCTAGACAAAGGCCGGGAATGGAAGGAAGTCTCTGGATTTTAGTCTCCCCTACAAATATTCATATAAACTAATTTAATATACTTTGGTTTAAAAAACTGGTTTCAAAATTATATACTTCTTCAGAATGATAAACACTGAACTAACTGCCAGGCGGGTGGTGGCGCACACCTTTAATCCCAGCCCTTGGGAGGCAGAGGCAGGCAGATCTCTACAAGTTCAAGGCCAGCCTGGTCTACAAGACCTAGTTCCAAGACAGGCTCCAAAGCTACAGAGAAACCCTTTCTCTAAAAAACCAAAAAATAAAAATAAATAAAATAATAATAATAAAATTTAAAAAAAAGAACTAACTACACACATAGACCCTTTATCCTAAGTCCTGTGTTTGAATACAGGCTATTTAAGAATGGAGCACATCCTGGGGTTGTAGAGATGGCTGCCCTTCCAGAAGACCCGGATCCAATCCTCAGCATACACTTGGCAGCTCACAACTGTCCGTAACTCTAGTTCTAGAGGATCTGATGCCATTTTCTGCCTCCGCAGGCACTACGCATGCACATGATGCAGACATACATAAGACAAAACAACATAAACATAAAATAAGAAAATTTTAAAAAAGAATGGAGCACATATTATACAATATCATATTCGCAGCAAAAGACATTGGGTTAGCAAACAGGAATGGCTCAATTTAGCTAACCACGGAAGTTAACTTAAAGTTAGCCTTCCATTAGCCAGAAGTGGTGACACACACCTTCAGGACCTGCAAGTTCAAGGCCAGCCTGGTCTACAGAGTGAGTCTGGGCCAGCCAGGGATACACGAAGAAACTCTATCTCAAAAAAAATAAATAAGTAAAACAAAAACAAAACAAAAACAAAACAAAAACCTTTCCCGGGCTGTAGAGATGGCTCAGCGGTTAAGAGCATTGAACTGAGTTCAATTCCCATCAACCACATGGTGCCTCATATCCATCTGTAATGAGGTCTGGTGCCCTCTTCTGGCCTGCAGGCATACACACAGACAGAATAGTGTATACATAATAAATAAATATAAAGAAACAAATTCAGACAAAAAGAACTCTAAATGAGTCACAGTATATTTAAAAAAAAACCTTTCCCATAGATATCACAGGAATGTTATGCTATATGTAGGCTATTACACTATAAATTTCAAAGAATTTTCTAAATGGCCAGGCAATGGTGGTGCACACCTTTAATCCCAGCATTCAGGAGGCAGAGGCAAGTAGATCTCTGTGAGTTCAAGGCCAGCCTGGTAAACAGAATTGAGTTCCAGGACAGGCTCCAAAGCACAGAGAAACCTTGTCTCGAAAAACAAACAAAAAATGATGAATATAATTTCTATTATTCCTTAACAGTAATAATTTAATAAGCCAAATTTAACTAAATCATTTGAAATTATTTTCATTTGCTATAGTAGATTATACAAAATCTAGGTGGATTTGGGCTGTCTTCCCCACTTTCAGTTGAATAGAAAATGTGAGGTTCTATAAAAATCAAATCTATGGTGGGAGGTGGTGACGCACACCTTCAATCCCAGCACTCAGGAGGCAGAGGCAGGAGGTTCTCTGGCCAGCCTGGTCTACAAAACAAGTTCCAGGTCAGCCAAGACTGTTACACAGAGAAACCTTGTCTCGAAAAACCAGGAAACAAATAATAATAATAAAAAAAAACAACAACAAATCTACACTCAATGTTGAAAAGTCACAAAGCAGTATATACATCTTCATCCAGACTATGATCACATGATTCTCACAGATTACGAGTTAAGATAACAGTTCCTTCAAGTCTTTAGTTTAACCCACTACCTGAAAATAAACCTTGGTGGAGATGAGTCACTTCTTTTTCCAAATTACTTCTTGAGACATCAGGTTTTAGTAACGCAAAAGGTTCTCTCTCCTCTGGTGATCTAATAAAATAACCAAATGATGGCTGCAAAAATAATTAGACACAAATTAATCTTTAATTTCCAACCACTTTGAAAAGCTCTAGATTACTTTATCTAATACTACTAAAACATCAAAATGATTCAACAAATCTACTCTTGCCATTTAACTTCAAGCCCAGATCGAACCTTTGAGGTGGTTCTCCATGGCAGTACCTGCCGTGCCCAGGGAAAGACCTGGGTTCCACAGCCAACAGGGGAGAGCAGGAGACGCTTCAGACAAAACCTTCTGTTTGTTCAGGCCTAGCTATCACTTAACCACTGTAACTGGCCTAAAAACATAAACAATTTACAAGTAACACTCAGGACCGTCACTATTTATTTATTAAGCACTGTTCTGAATGGGGGGGGGAGGGCAGCAAAATGCTGTAGGACTTAAACATAGGATACTTTTTTGCTCTATAGATTAACCTGCAGAAAATATGCCTTGAAATTAAGCATACTGCCACTGACTTTCATACAAGTTTTAGAAAAACATAGGCTCAAGGACCTTGTTAAAGAGAACTGAATTTGTACTTTTCTTACAAAACTTTCATATCACAGATCTAAAATATAAATTCAGTTTCTGATTGATATTCATTTGGAAGTTTCTTCCATTAACCCAGTATATTGAATATGTGAAACTTCATAATACCAAAATAAAAGTTCTGAGTCAGACTCTTTTCTTAATATCTAATGCTTTGTTCATCTGTGAAGAAAGGAGTTCAGAAAGCTACGCGTGGTGGTACATGCTTATAATCCCAACACTTAGGAGGAAGAGACATGACAGGTCTCTGATTTCAAGCCTAGTTTGGTCTACAAATTTCAGGTTAGCCAGGGCTAACTACATCCCCTATATTAAAAGAGTTCAGAGTCAAGGGAACGAACAAAGAGTGAGATAAGAAAACTACAAGTTCAAGGCCAGACTGGGCCTCACAGTGAGACACTGCTTCAAAACAAGACAAAGCAAAAAAGAATGGTTATTTTTATTTCTTCCATAATCTCAAAAACACCAATCTACTCTTTCATGTATTTTATTTTTTAATTCACTGCATTGATAAGATAGTTCAAAAGTATGGTTTCCCAGTACTTGGGAAGCAGAGGCAGGCAGATCTCTGTGAGTTCAAGGAAAGCCTGAGTTACAAAGTTAGTTCTGGGACAGCAGCACTACAAAGAGAGATGCTGTCTTAAAATTTCAAAAATAAAATAAAATAAAGAATGGTTTCATACTTAGGCTCTAAGGGCTGCAGAAATAGCTCGGTAATTAAGAGTGTGTACTAGGACCTAGGTTCAGTTCCCAGCATCCTTATCAGGCAGCTCACAACTGCCTCTAACTCTAGCTCCAGGGTCTCCAACACCCTCGTTAGCCTCTGCAAGCATTATATTGATGTGTAAAAATCCATACAGACACAGGTATATACATATAACTTCTAAAAATTAATTTGGGGGCTGGAGAGATGGCTCAATGGTTAAGAGAACTCATTGTTCTTCCAGAGGAGCCAGGTTCAATTTACAGTACTCACCAGAAGGCTCACAACCATCTTTAATTTCAGTTCCAGGGGATCTAACTTCCTCTTCTAACTTGCACAAGCACCATGCATGCACACTGTGCACATACATACAAAAAGTAAAAATACTCATATATGTAAATAAATAAATGTTCTACTCAAGTTTAAGAAATTGGCATCCTCCTGAATATTACTCTTCATCAGACGAGGAAAGGAGACAGACAGAGACCCACATTGGAGCACCAGACAGAAATCTCAAGGTCCAAATCAGGAGGAGAGAGAGCATGAGCAAGGAACTCAGGACCACGAGGGAGATGCACCCACACACTGAGACAATGGAGATGTTCTATCGGGAACTCACCAAGGCCAGCTGGCCTGGGTCTGAAAAAGCCTGGGATAAAACCGGACTCGCTGAACATAGCAGACAATGAGGACTACTGAGAACTCAAGAACAATGGCAATGGGTTTTTGATCCTACTGCACGTACTGGCTTTGGGGGAGCCTAGGCAGTTTGGATGCTCACCTTACTAGACCTGGATGGAGGTGGGTGGTCCTTGGACTTCCCACAGGGCAGGGAACCCTGATTGCTCTTTGGGCTGACGAGGGAGAGGGACTTGATTGGGGTAGGGGGAGGGAAATGGGAGGCGGTAGCGGGGAAAAGACAGAAATCTTTAATAAATAAATAAATAAATATAATTTAAAAAAAAAGAAATTGTGATTTCATTATACTGTGCCACAGTCTGAATCTGGCTTGCCCCCCAAAGGCCAATATCCTAAGGACCTAGTGACTAGCCTGTGTCACTGATGAAAGCTGATGGAATCTTTAGGAGGTGGTTCCTAGTAGAAGACAGTTGTACTGTTAAGTGCATTCACTTGAAAAGGATTGCTGTGGCATAATCCTTCTGTACAATGTGAATACATGTTGCTCTCACTGGTTAATAATAAAAGCCGATTTGGCCTATAGCAAGGCAGAGTAAGGCTAGGCAGGAAAGCCAAACTGAAAATACGGGAAGGAAATGAGGAACAAGATGGCTAGAGGGCCTTGAAGACAAGTGGCAAATGTAGATTAATACAAACGGTTTAATGAGCTAGTTAATAATTAGCCTGAGCTGTCGGCCAAACATTCTGTAATTAGCATAAGCTTTTGTGTGATTATTTGGGATTGAGCAGTCATGACAAAAGAAAAGCTCTGCCTTTGTTTACAGGGAACAGTGGGACCCCAGTCACTTCCTTCCTTGTTTCTCCCTCCCTCCTCTGCCCTCTCTGCTCTCCTATTTAACTCTCCTTTCCTTTTTGGTAGTTTCCTCTGCCATACTCCTGCATCATGTAAAGTGCTGACACAACTAAAGTATCAGAGCCAAACCACCATGGAGTGAAACCATGACTCTAAACCTTCTTTCTTTAAATGGATCTTAGTCATTTTACTACCATCTTACCCTTAGTGAAGTCAGCTTTAACAAACACCTACAATGTAAAATTTTAAAAATTCTATTGTAACTCAAATTCCCTATGTAGAATAAATTTTGAATCCTTGCACTTTTCATGTTATAATAGGTCATACTTGTCCCCAGCCTTCACCACCTCTCTTCCCCCTTACTAAGCCTATGTCTACTCCTATTCCTCCTGTGTTTTAGGGCTTTCCCCCATACAAGCCTCTGGCAAAAGTAGTGACAATATGGAACTGAACCTAGACAACATGACCTAGATATTCTCTGCCTTCTAGTCCTTCCTGAAGTTCATCTGAGACACCACCAACCCCCGCAGCAAAGCCCGAATGATCAGATCCTTGTTATTTATTTACTTTTTAAAGATAATTTCATATGGCTCAGCTCACTTTAGCTTTCAATTTGGGATCCTCAGTCTCCCCACCAAAAATGATACAGAGGTTTGGTTCTCAATGTCATGGTATTGTGAAGTGGTGGGGTCTTTCAGAGGCTTTTCGTCTAAAAGGAATGTGCCCTCATGAAGACATTGGGTAGCTTCAGAAAAGTGACCAAGTTAAGGCAAAAGTGGTTTATCTAAATTAAGTTTGGTTCTCTTTGCTTTCTCTTACACACATATTCCCCCCCCCCACACACACACCTTCATTACAAGCTGCTACAATGGCACAGGACCCTCACCAGAAGTTGACCACATGTGGCCATCTGATCCTGATTCCCAGCCTCCAGAACTGAGAGCCAAAAATAACTGTTTCTATGTTCCTTGTCCAGTCCCGGGTACTGTGTCCAGCACACAGTGACACGAGTGACTTGTACCACTTTGAACACATTGCATACTTACTCTTTTCACACTGCTACAACCACCAAGGCAACCAAGAGCTTCTGATCTTTGTGCAAAGAACTCTCCTAGTGACAAACGTAGGTAACTGCCATCGTCTTTGTCGAAATCTGACGTGCCAAGTGATTTTCTCAACAAATGGTAATTACCTGTAGCTACCCAGGATGCATCAAGTGCAGCTGAAGTATTCTGAACATCTATTTTTTCATCCTAAAAAAAAAGTTATTATTCCATTTTTTACCCTCAACAAGGTTCTTCCCTATTCTTCTAATGTGTAAAGCTAAAAATAAAAGAACTAAGAAAACTTAAAAATTATTTTTTTTTCAAAATGTGGCCCAAAGCATTTAGATAAAACATAAGGATGAGCAGCTACTAAAGTCTATAGAAGATCTCAGTTTTATATCCATGTTGCAATATGCACTATCTCAATCAAATACTAACTGATACAAGTTAGAATATGCACATCTTTACTAAGCATAAAGAGAATTACCTTGCATAAAATGTATTTTTAAAAAGCACAGAGATATCCATGAAAACTTTAGATGTTAAGTAAATTAAAGTTAAGTTTAGGGGCTAAAGAAATTGGTAAGTGGTTAAGAGTGTGCACTATTCCTCCAGAGGACCCCAAAACCACTCACATCTGGTGGCTCATAGTTGCCTGCAATTATAGCTCCACAAAATCTGATACCTGTGGCCTCTGCAGCTACCTGTACTCAAATGTAGATACTTAAACATACATACACGTAATTAAAGGTAATTTTTTATTTTTTATTTATTTTTAACTGACTATGGATGATTTTTAATTTTTTTAATATTTATTTATTTATTATGTATACAATATTCTGTCTGTGTGTATGTCTGCAGGCCAGAAGAGGGCACCAGACCTCATTACAGATGGTTGTGAGCCACCATGTGGTTGCCGGGAATTGAACTCAGGACCTTTGGAAGAGCAGGCAATGCTCTTAACCACTGAGCCATCTCTCCAGCCCAGTACTTGACTTCTTTTACCAGCTCCCAAGAGTTGTCCTCTGACCTCCACACATGTGTCATGTACACACATGCTGGCCCTGAGTACTCCTACCACAGACACACACAGAATAAATAGATGCAAACCTTTTTTAAAATAAAAATATAGTCACTGTTTTGTTGTTAGTCCTGTTATATACAGCACTGGAAATGCAGTACAGGGTTTCACGTACCAAGTAAGTGCTATGCCAGGAGCCTACACTCCCCTCCAAAGATATATTTTACTATTATCAGTTTTCAACTAGTAGTTTAGAACAAAAAAGTAAAAGTTGCCATAAAGTGGAAAAAAAAAGTTAAGTAACTCTATAGTAACTGCTGGGGGAGGAGATTTTTTTATCTAAATTTAAATTAAAACCAGAAAAAAAATTAAACCTAGGTTAGAACAAGTAATAGCAAACCTGTATAAAGGGATGTTCTTTATTGAATTCTTCTTCATCTTTTGCAATTAAATCCAATGCTTCAGCTTAAAAAAGAACAAGTTCACATAATTATATTTACACACCAAAAAATTAAGGAAATGAAATACTAAGGAAACACTTTATTATCGAAATAGGTGCACATACGTGTGGGGGTTTGCACCTCTGCAGGTATCTGGTCTGGTATGGAGGCCAGAAGTTGATTCCACCTACCACCTTCCAACCCCAGTTTTTACATGAATACTAGGAATCAGAACTCAGGCCCTTACGCTGGCACAGCAAGCACTTCTATCCACTGGCCAACTCTCTAGTTCTGAAATACAATTTTTTTAAGTATGCAAAACTTCCATTCTCATGACTATATAATTATATTAAGTATGTTCTACATCTAGTAAGGAAAACCAAAGAGCCAAACACAGTTCAGGATTCCTGTTGCCAGGATGATACTGGGTATGTGTCTGCTGAAGCAATCACCATAACAGAGGACCTATGACTGAACATCAAAAGAACACAAAGCCCCCAAAATTAAATGCAAAATAGTACAATCTACACAGACACATTTCTGTGGACCTACAACTCAAAAGAAGCTAAAAACACTATAGTAAAATGTGAAAGCATCAACCAACCAAATCTCAGTCAAGAAAAGGCAAGTAGGAAACTCAGCCCATAGAAAGAAAACACAGAAGAACCTTAATTTGTTTATATGAGTTAACCATTGCACAGTGTTTTAAAAAGTATTGGATTGGACTGGAGAGATGGCTCAGAGGTTAAGAGCACTGGATGCTCTTTCCAGAGGTCCTGAGTTCAATTCCCAGCAACCACATGGTGGCTCACAACCATCTGTACTGAGATCTGGCGCCATGTTCTTACATGCGGGCATACATCGAGGCAGAATGTTGTATAAATAAATAAATCTTTAAAAAATAAAATAAAAATTAAAAAAAAAAAGTATTGGATTGACACCTCAAAATTCTCCTTATTTCAAAATGCTTTTCCTAAGGGATTTCTCAATTAATTATCTCCAATACTCTAGTGTTGCCTTTTCTGCTTCTCAAAAATCAGTCATGGACATTAAGGAAGAAGAATTTCTTATTTTTAGAAAAATATAAACCTAACTATTAACTAATCTAAGACAATAATCTCATTTGTCACCTGAATTTTTCACTGGTTAAACACTAAAGCAGTCGTGTCTTTCCCCTAAATGTTTACTTGTTAGAACAACAGACAGGAGTAACGTAAAACCGCATCCTTTGTTTCCTTCCACCAAGCCTTGTAACTGCTTTCAATATCCTTTGCATTAAAGAATTTCCAGAATGCAAAAATTATAATTCAGAAGGAATTTTATATGACTGACCAATACAAGCTGACTAGTCTCAAAACATCATCATAAACCATGAATCTGGCACAATAAACTTGGTTGTCCACATACTTACTACCAGATCTGAAGTCTTCATTCGTTTCATTATTTGGAGACATCTGTAAATCTTGTTGATCAGTAAAAGATGTGTAGTAGGCAAGGTCAGTGACCCATTTGCCATCCTCATTTTGGTAGACTATGTTCTGTGAGAGATCTGCTTCTAAAAAAGTAAATTCCAAAACCATTGAATGATGCGTGTAACAACTAACTTACTTAACAATTGTGCTGAAGTTTGTTCAAATGGGGTAGAAAAAAGAAAATTCATTTCCAAAAAAGAAAAATATCTTTTTGATGGCAACAAGCGAAGCTTACCCAAAAGTCTATAATGGAGGATGCGACATAATAGGAAAAAATACTCAGAAAGGTACATTTTTGGGGCTGGAGAGATGGCTCAGTGGTTAAGGGCACTGGCAGCTCTTCCAGAGGTCCTGAGTTCAGTTTCCAGCAACCACATGATAGTTCACAATCATCTATAATGAGATCGGGTGCCCTTTTCTGGCATGTAGGCAGAACACTGTATACATAATAAAATCATTTTTTTAAAAAAGTATATTTGCACTAGATGTCTGTTTAACATTATTATTTCTGAGCAACAATCATGCAATAGTAGTATTATTTTAAAAATCTTTAAAATCCGTAATAACCTGAGGAGGAACTCATGGGTCCTGTCTTACCAGGGGAACTAACACACTAGCCAGGTGGTAGTGGCACACACCTTTAATCCCAGCACTCGTGAGGCAGGGGCAGGCAGATCTCTTGAGTTCGAGGCCAACCTGGTCTACAAAGTGAGTTCCAGGACAGCTAGGGAAAAAAACCCTGAGAAACCCTGTCTTGAAGGGAAAAAGAAAATGTACCCTGGCTCTAGTTAAACTAAATGGGACAGAAAGCAAAAACAAACACACAAAAGACATCAATGAGATGAGGACTTGGTGGGGAGGAATGTGACCAGGATGTATTAAATGGCTGTTGAACCTGGGGTTTTGTGGGACTCCTAACAGGAGCAGTGGAGATGTCTCTGACTATTTTGCCCGCTCTAGGGACCCTTTTCCTCCTACTGGGTTACCTCGTCCAGCTGTGATGAGGGTTTGTGCCTAGTCTTACTGTAGACTGTTATGCCGTACACTGTTATATCTTATTGTATACTGATATCCTTGGGAGGCCTGCTCTTTTCTAAAGGGAAATGGAGGAGCAGTAAATCTAGGGAAGAGGAAATGGGGAGGAAAGGGGAACAGGACTGGGAGAAGTGGAGGAAGGGAAGGCTGCAGTTGGAACGTATTGTAGGAAATAATAATAATATTAATGTTAAAGAGCCAGGCAGTGGTGACACGCACCTTTAATGCCAGCACTTGGGAGGCAGAGGCAGGCAAATCTCTGAGTTCGCGGCCAGCCTTGTCTGAGCGAGTACCAGGACAGGCTCCAATGCTACACAGAGAAACCGTATCGTGGAAAAACAAAGTTAAAGAATAACTTCTCTTAGGTAATATTTTTAAAATCCATGAAAATATCAAAATGTTCCAGAGTTCTACATGGAAGATCAGTCTATTCTAAATATATAAACATCTTATACAGTTCTTAAATTCTATTTTTGATGAAATAGTTCACTTACGGTCATTAGGCTTTGTAACAGACTCATAAAATTCACATGCTCTCCTTTCACAGGTTGGTGACCACAGAGTATCAGGAGAATTAATTCCATCGTCACCATTAGTCTTCAAAGATAAAACACTCCCACCTTTCTGAATGAACACTGAAGGAGTCTCTGTGTTTAAGCATCTATCCACATTCAAAGCTGTTTCTAAATCTGAAGCCAAATGCTTATTTTGATGAGGAGGCTCTGAATCCTGTTTTCTGGAGTCAGCCAGGTCAAAGCCACCTTTTGCATCATCTGTACTATGACTATAAGGAGGACTGGGTGTCTCATCCACAGTGCACGGCTTCTCCCCCAGAATGGCCTCTCGGGCATGAGGGCTGAGTGTCTCATCCACAGTGCACGGCTTCTCCCCCGGAACAGACTCTCGGGCATGAGGGCTGGGTGTCTCATCCACAGTGCACGGCTTCTCCCCCGGAACGGCCTCTCGGGCATGAGGGCTGGGTGTCTCATCCACAGTGCACGGCTTCTCCCCCGGAACGGCCTCTCGGGCATGAGGGCTGGGTGTCTCATCCACAGTGCACGGCTTCTCCCCCAGAACGGCCTCTCGGGCATGAGGGCTGAGTGTCTCATCCACACTGCGCAGCTGTTTCCCCAGAACAGCCTCTCCTGCATATTCCTTTAAAAATTATTAATGAAACAACAGTAAGTTCTGTTTTTCACACTCACTTTAACACTTAATGGAGAAAGCAGTGCAACTGCTAAAACATGCTTATTATATTAGTAAACAGTCTATACAGTACTAGTATATCCTGAACTATGTATGAGCCAAAGTTAAGCAATTTACCAAAACCAAAATTAAAAATGTGGTTATGCTCGTCTATCAGCAGATGCATTATAGATACTAATCTGAGTGTTCTCAACTCGGTTATTGTAATTTAAAAAAAAAGAGGGGGGGATGTTCATGGACTGACAGATACTACTGGGCCTCATCAACTGGGTCCAATGCTGACGCTAGCTCTAGTAGAATCCAAAAACTTTTCTGTCTCTTTAAAGGACATAATATCTTGCCAATACACTATCTGAAAGTCTCAAACAAAGAAGGTTTAAAAACCCAGGACGAAAGTACTCAAGATTCAGGGGTTTTAGCAGGTGGATCTCTGAGTTCAAGGCCAGTTGGTCTACTGAGAGACTTCCAGAACAGCCAGGACTATAGATCTTGAAAACAAACAAGCAAAAGTCTTCCAGCAATGGACTGCATCTCCTAAAACCACTCACTGTCCAAAACAATCCCTCCTTTCGTCAGCTGCTCTTCCCAGGCCAAGACTTAGACTGTAAAGACTATCTCAGTCAAGTGAGGGAAGGCAGCAGGGGAGCTAGGCTAGACACACAGGACTAAAAACGAGATCCACACAAAAAGGTAGGAGTCAGAAATGGCTACAACGATTCAGGACAGGAAAAACCAGGTGGCATCAGAACAAAGAGAAAGGTCTAACACAAGAAAAGGAAACATGCTTGAGCAAAGTAAAAGATAATGATTGTTTTGGTAGTGTTTTTTTGTTTGTTTGTTTTGTTTTGTTTGCCTATTTGTTCCGAGATGGGTTCCCAAGTATCCCAGACTGGTTTGAACTCAGCTATATAGCTTAGTTGACCTTGAAGTTTAAACTCTTTTGCCTCCACCCCAGTGCTGGAATTCAATGCACAAACCACCACACCTGACTAGATTAAAGTACTTTATAAATCACCTACATGCATGACATCAGATGTTTAAATCTAAGAAAATGTATGTAATTGCTTATTTTAGCAATACCAAAGATACATACAATCAAACACAAATCATATAAGTAGTAATTTTTGTATTTTTCCATATTTTTCAGAGGCTAACAATGATAGTTTGTTTTGAAAGTTTAATATCTTACAAGCATGAAAGATTCCTAAGAAGTTGAAATAAAATGCTCATTAACTTACTCTACTTTGATCTGGAACAACATCCATCAAACTGGGTGCCCCCTCCTTCTCAGTTCTCCAGGTATAAGAATAAACTGGTAACACATTATCTACCTGCTTTATATTATCTACAATACCTGCATAGCCACCTAAAAATAAAGAAAAAAGTTAAATGGAACAATGTCAAAGTTTAGGAAGTCTTATGCAATAATTCTTTTTAGCTTAATAATTAGTATTTATATGACAAATTTAGTAAATTAGAAAGATGATTTCTGATTCTCAAATGTCTGAACAGCATGCAACCATTTAAAATGGCCAACCCAAGAACATACTACTGTATTTCTAGCAGTACCAAAATATTTCTTGTGTAGGAGGTGGCTGACCTTCTGCTCAGGTATTAAAAAACTCTTCTCAAAGTTTTTAGGCTGAAGATTTGAAGGGAAAATAAAAGTTATCTGATAACAAATCATAACAAGGATTTTTTTTTTTTTATAAAAAGATAAACTCAAACCCAAATTTGAGAACAAAGATCCAGAAAGAATAGCTTATGCCTGAAATTTCAGTAGTCAGTAGGCTAAGGCTGCAAGACTGCAATAAGCTAAAGTCCATCTGGAATACACAGTAAGATCCAGGCCAGCCTAGGTTACTATATAAAACCTTTCCTCAAACAAATCATACTTCAACACTTACTGGTCCCCAGAAGACAACCACGGCCTTCCTCAGACTCTCTGTGAGTTGTTCCAGAACTTCCTGAAGTATATGCACCATGGAAAACCAGAGAGCTGTTATTTTCTAATTGGAACTCACAGTTTAAGATATTGTTTCCATTTGCCTGTTGAGAAAATACCCTCTTTTAAATTAAAAAAGAACATTTTGAAGAAAATATTGAGAACAGAATTCTGCTTTACTAAAGGATGCAGTTAGAAAATAAGGAAAAATAAGGGGAAAAAATGCCAAGCACTAGTGTAATTAATACTTTATTCCAAAAGGCTTTAGCAATTAAACTACCACCAGTTCATCAAGACTTGCTGGGGACAGGATGTCATCGCACAGATGATTTAATCATAAAAAATAGCATCTGCATCCAGACACATATGACCAACAATGACATCATCAAACACAAAATCAGTAGAAAATGCAGCTGCATCTACCTTGTGAAGGAGTGAGTGCACAGCACCACATATGTCAATCAACTGGTCCTGAGAAAAATGCATCACTACAATTCTTGTCAAATGCTTAACCTATTCTAATCAGGGGAAATAGTAATCAGAAGTTTCCAGATTATGGGTCATTCTACAAAACAAAGAGCCTAAATTTTATAAACTGCTTTATGTATAAAAGAATTGCAAGTTACTATAAAAAACCAACAACTACTGGCCATATAACCTTTGATTAAATTATGAATCATAAACAGTGAAAAATAAAGAATATTTTAGAGATAACTGGGCAAGTTTGAATATGGACATTAATCAAAAATAATATATCAGGCACTGGAGAATGGTTAAGAACTGATGTGAAAAAATGACAGGCCAGTAGCTGGGCAGGAAGTTAGGCAGGAAAATCAAACTGAGAACGATGGGGAAAAGGAAGGCAGAGTCACGGAGAGGACATGTAGAAATGAGGCGCATGCAATATACATATTAATAGAAATGGGTTAATTTGGAATGGAGAGATGGCTGAGCAGTTAAGAGCATAGGCTGTTCTTCCAGAGAACCCAGGTTCAATTCCCAGCACCCACATGGCAGCTAACAACTGTCTGCAATTCCAGCTCCAGGGGACCTGGTATCTTCACATCAATGCACATAAAATAAAATTACATAAATTATTTTCTTTAAAAAAAAGAAAGAAATTGGTTGTTCCAAATATAAGAGTTAGCTAGTAACAAGCCTGAGCTATCAGCCAAGCATTTACAAGTAATATTAAGCCTCCAAGTTATTTGGGACCAAGCAGTAGGGACACGAAATATCCAATTACAGAGACCACTGACTGTATTCTAAAGAATTTGTGTTTGGCTCTAGAACCCACATAGTGGCTCATAATCATATGCAACCACAGTCCCAAGGGATCTGACACCCTATTCTGGCCTCTAAGGGTACCAGGCATGCAAATAATCCACAGACATACATGTAGTAATAAGGGCGGCGGGGCTGCATCCCCAGCACCCTGGCTGCCGGGCTAGCTTATGCCCGAAATAACAACACACAAACTGTATTCATTTAATCACTGCTTGGCCCATTTCTATCTAGCTTCTTCTAGGCTAATTCTCACATATTAATTTAGCCCATTTCTAATCATCTGTGTAGCACCCCTAGGTGCGCTTACCAGGAAGATTCTAGCCTATGTCCATCCTGGGTCGGCATCTGCTCCCGAGAGGAGAGCTGTGGAGTCTGAGATCACTTCCTCTTCCTCCCAGCATTCTGTTCTGTTTACTCCTCCCACCTATCTTCTAACCAATGAGGGCCAAGCAGTTTCTTTTTATTTAACCAATGACCTTCCTCCATCACATACATACATGTAGGCAAAACACCCATATACAAAATATTTTAATTTTAAACTACTGCATCTAAGAAAGATTAATAGCATTGTGATTATGTGGGGAAATACCTCTTAGTCATTGGTGATAAATTCTAGTGTATAGTCACAAATCATATGCAATTTATTTTCAAATGATTCAGAGGGAGAAAAAATGCTATGGTAACAAGATGTTAATTGCTCAATGCAAAGAAAGGATGTCCACTGATTACAATTTCTTTATTTTCTTGCCTTCTTGCATGTAACCCAGGCTGACTTTGAAATCCTAATCTTTCTAAATCAGCTTCCCAAGTACTGGAATTCTTAACTTCCTTTTTACTTTCTTGGTTGATTGAAAAATAAGAGAAATGAGGCAGAGAAAAATCAAACTTCTCATCAATTTTAAGTCCACAGAAAACCACAGGCTTAAGTTTAATGTTAACATGAAATTAACCAGGTTTAGTAGCGCACAATTCTAATCCTAGCAACTGGAAGGTAAGAGGTGGATGGATGAGATGTTCAAGGTCATCCTCAGCTCCACAGTGATGTTGGAAGCCAGCATAGTCTACATAAAACTCGACCTCAAAACAAAACAGCAACATAAAAAAAAAAAATCTAACAAGACAGACAGTAATTTACAATACTGAAGAACAAAAAAAAAAAACAAGAAAGACTGGATGTACTTGACTGAAATCACTTACAGGTAACTTGAAAACATTTTCTGGTGACTCCTGTCCTGCTTCATATAACATCCCTGGAACAGCCAGTTGTTCAAAATATGCTTCTAGATGATCATCATAAAATTCTTCATCATTAATATCATCATCTATTGATAAAGTAGAATGAAAAACACAATAGGTTTTTGAGGAGCAACTGAATTTACACATAATGTTTAATCACAAAGGCTGGTAAAACAAACAGGGCAGTGGGTGACATACCAACTAGGTAGCTGTTTTTATGCTTAGAATAAGAAACTATAATAAAGCCAAGTGAGCTAATATATACCTATAAGTTCCTAACATTTAGGAGGCAGGAACAAAAAAATGATAGCAAATTCGAGGCCACCCCAGTCTATAGAGCAAGTTTCAGAACAGTTATAGCTACATGAGTCTATCTCAAAAAAGAAATCGGAGACATTGGGGTTTAGGATATAATTCAGTGGCAGAGTATCTGTCTAACATGGAGGGGAGGTCCAGCATTTAAGACCCAAGACCACAGAAGAAAAGAAAAAAACAAGAAGGCAAAGAGAGAAAGTAAGAGAGCAAGAGATCAAGAGAGAGAAAAAGAGAGATCGACTGATAGTTTTCTGTGAAGCAGAAAGATCAAGAGCTCAAAGATAGTGTGAGCTATAAAGCAAGACCTTTTCAGTCAAAAATTAAATAAAAATAAAAATAATGTTGGGTATGGTAGCTTTAATGCCAACACTTAGGAGGCAGAGGCAGGCAGATTGGTGGTGAATTTATGAACAGCCTGATCTACCTATGGAATTTTAGACCAGCCTCCACAGTGAGACCCTGTCTCAAAAGAAATTAAAAATTAAAAATAAACCCTGCCACTCAGATCATGAACAGAGCCTTGTTAAAGGGAGAAGGAAAAGACAAAGTCTAATGAATACTACAGTACAGACAAAAGTCAAGTGGCAAAGGAAAGGCAGAAAACAGCCATTCTATAGTACCAGAGGTATCTTCCAGGTTTGTCAGTGTTAAAAGTTTCTCATTTTCTAATAAGCTGATGTGGCTGAAATCACTGTTTGGAGCCTTGTCTTCAAGATGTTTCCCAGCATCAGGCATGATAGTCTAAAAGGAAACAAATGTTATATATAGGGCAACAAAAAAGACAGTTAATAAGTGAAAACTACAGGTCAGTCAATGAAGAATTTGGGCTTTGCGTGGACTAGTAACTTCCCTTCTTGCCCTACTCTACTTCCCTATACTGACCCACCTTCAAATGTAGGGCCCTACCAAACTGCCTCCATAGCTTACAAATCAAGTAACATAGTTTAATAAACTACACAAATAAATTCAGGCAATAAAGTCTGCTACAGGGAGTGAATGCACTAAGAAAGCTGGAGTAAGTAATCCTGATCCAAGCAATCTTTCCTATCATTTTTTAGAACTACTTATTTCTCTTCCTCCCAACCCCAAAACCAGCTAGCATTAAAGGGCATGAGCAACTTCCTAAAAACAGGTAAGGCCCAGAATAAAAATTTAACACTTTCTTGTGTCATTTATTTCACACACCAGCTTTTTTTTTTGTTTGGTTTTTTTGTTTTGTTTTGTTTTGATTTTCCAGACAGGGTTTCTCCGTAGCTTTTGGTTCCTGTCATGGAACTAGCTCTTGTAGACCAGGCTGGCCTCGAATTCAGAGATCCGCCTGCCTCTGCCTCCTGAGTGCTTGGATTAAAGCGTGCGCCACCACTGCCCAGCTTCACACCTGTATTTAATATAATATTAAAAAGCAACAGATACCAACTTAAGAGTTAATTGCAAAATTAACCTAATTTCAAGATTAAGAACATTGTATGTCCATGTGATTTTATATTTATACAGGACAGGACTCATCTAATCCAATACATATCTAATGCACAAGTTGGTGCCAGAACAACTTTCATTTTATTTTATTATTTTTTTGAGACAAGGTCTCACTATGTGGCTGGCTTGAAACTCACTATGTAGAACAAGCTGGTCTTAAACTAAGAGACCAAGTGATGAGATCAAAGGCAAGTACCACCACCTCCAGGTAGAACTACCTTTGAATCTCCTTATTACTAGAGCTAAACCACCCCACCTTTGTTTTTTCAACAGAAGGTGATGGATAGTGTTTCAACTTGGTAGAAGTTGGAATCACTTAAGAGATAACTCTCTGGGCTTACTGTGATTACATGAATTAAGGTGAAAAGACCCACCTGCTGTAGGTGGCATCATTCCCTAAGTAGGGAATCCAAGGTTATATAAGAGTGAAGAGACTCCAGGCTTGGTAGCACATGCCTTTAATCCCAGCCCTCAATGGGCAAAGGCAGACACATCTCTGTGAGTTCAAGGCCAACCTGCTCTACATAGCAAGTTCCAGGATAGCCACGACTACAGAGAGATGGCAAAACAAAAAAGAGGAGAGAAAGCAATCTAAACCTGGCCATGTATGCATGCACTATTCTGATTATGGATTTCATAGAACCAGTTCACTCAAGCTGCTGCTGTGAATCCCCAGCTATGAGGGCAGTGATGTGGAATTGTGAACTAAAGTAAACCCTTTCTGTTTTCACCAGGTGTTCACCGCAGCAACAGGAAAGGGAACTAAGACACAAAGACTTCCCATACAGCCCTGCTGGCCTCAGATTCACGGCAATCCTCCAGGTAGTCTCCCAAGTGCTAGGAATATAGGGATATAACACCAAGCATAGCTAGATTTGCAATTTTGCTACAAAAGTTCTGTTATGTACAGTGTGTGTGTGTATGTGTGTGTGTGAGAGAGAGAGAGAGAGAAATACAAACTTCTACTCTATTACAGCACTCCAGACATTGATAACAAATATATAAAAATTTACCTTGTGTTCTTGATTATTCATCCATGACTTTAAGTGAAAATCAAGAGCTGAGTCTATTTAAGAAAAAACAAAAATCGAGGGATCAGATTATTTTTCAATCATACTTAAAAGCAACAAATAAACGAACTAAACATTTCCTTTAGCTCGAAACAGAATAGATGCATGTTCAGATGATAACACAGGAATCCATCACTGGTCAGCTAAACTTTTAAAACTATTAGGATGGGTATCATAAAATTACACACGTGCCATGAAACCTGAACATCAATCTAATCAACTGTAAAGTTAACGTTTTCGTAGTAAGAGATTTAGGAAAGGGGAGAGAAATGACATCCACATAAGCCAGCAGACAAGCCCAAATACAGAAATGAGTTCTAAATGACAGGCTGCCCTTATTTCAACAAGCATGACTGTACAGGATAAGACAAATGATCTTCAAACCTCAATTCAAGCACATCAACACTGGCTGCCTCGCTAGCACATAAAGTAAGTAAGTTTACCAACTGATAACAGCACTATTGATCATACAATAAAAGGTTAGCACATTTAGAGATGTAGTCTAAAATATATAACAACAGAAATTTTACAATATCAGAGAGAGCCATAATAAATAGTACTGGAGTATAGCTCCATTGCCAGTGCTCCCTAAGCATGTGTGAGGCCCTGAGTTAGAACTGTCCCTGCTCCCTGACCTGGAGTCAGGGGTTTGGCTCCACCGTACATATACTCCCACCACAACAATCATCTTGTCAGGCCCACAGCGATGCAACCAGCCACACATGGACCGAGGTCACAGAAACTACAATAAAGCCTTTCACTACTTACGGTTTCCAGACATTTGTTACAAATAAACAGCTTGTTTAATATATATGATAAATCTATAATAATGTTTTGAGTACATTTTCTTTCTTCTTTTTTGTTTGGGGGAGGGTGGTTATGGTTGTTTGTTTTCTTTTCTTTTTAGAGACAGTGTCTCACTATGTACTTCTGGCTGTTCTGGAACTTGTAGACTCATCTGACCTCAAACTCAGAGATTCCCCTGCCTCTTCTTCCTCATACTGGGAGAACTAAAGATGTGTACCACACACCCCACCACCATTTTCCATCTCTACCATCATTTAAACATCTACTTTAAAATAAATTTTTAAAGGAGGAGAGGAAACTGTGGTTGGAATGTAATATAAAAGAAAATAATAAGTAACTCTTTTTAAAAATTTAAAAAATAAAAATAATCACATTATTAAATAAACAAAAAAATTTAAATGACTCACTTTTGAATATTTCAAAATTATAAACAACAATTTATTTTAGAATTATATTAATACAAAAATAAGTTTAGGTTGGGGGAAAAAAAGTGACAAGTACCAGGAATGCACTCTTTGTTCTAAACAGAAGCATGCTATGCCTATTAACAGCATGGTTTCCAGGGCAAAGAAGAGATGTCTGTTTATCACAGGACAGAAAATAAAACTGACATCCAGCAAAGGACAGGGAAATTAAATCTATTAAAATGTATACATGAAATAATTATGAACACTTCATACCCGGTACTTGTTCCAGAGGGGAAACTTCATCCAAAAGACGCTGACACTGAACAGATGTTGTAGTGTTAGCTTGCTTCTCTTCTGTTCTTGGTTTCATGAGAGCCAGCGACAAATGTGGGTTTTCTATGTAGCTCTTTTTCCTTGAGGCAGAACTTTTTGAGGGAGGAGAATTATGACAAAATGTTAGTTACCTTGGGTAAATCTACAAAATGTCCATTAAGGGCTGGAGAGATGGCTCAGTGGTTAAGAGCATTGCCTGCTCTTCCAAAGGTCCTGAGTTCAATTCCCAGCAACCACATGGTGTTTCACAACCATCTGTAATGAGGTCTGGTGCCCTCTTCTGGCCTTCAGGCATACATGCAGACAGAATATTGTGTACATAATAAATAAAAATATTTAAAAAAAAAAATGTCTATTAACCAGTACAGCACCTCATCTTTCAAAAAGAAAAATAGATATACACAGTGAAATAAAAACTGAGCTCAGCCAAGAAATGAAACTGGAAATACATTCCAGGGACAAGATAAGAATGTGGGGTCCCGTGGCACGGTCCATCAGCTCCAAGGACAGTGTCTCTCTGCTACTCTGCCTCTCCAGAGAAAAACCCTTTCTCTATCACATAAATATGTCAAGAAAAAAGGCCAGCTTTCTAAAACTGAGTTATACTTACTGACACTAGAATAGCATGCTTGCCAAAACAGCAAATCTTTGAATTAATAAAGGTTTTTACAGTTGTTTTGCTTTTGTTATAGACTCTCACTGAGTTCTTGGTTGCCCTAGAATTTGCATGTAAACCTCGCTGTCCTGGACTTTTGATATTGCTTCTTCTACCCCAAGTGCTAGTATTACAGTATGGAATGATAGTATATCAGCACACTTCTACCCCCACATGCTGAGATTATTCTACAGAGTTATACTGTGGAATTACGTTACGCCACCACACGTAGAAAGTGAAGATTTGACAGATTTAACCCTATTCCCACTTCTGTCTCATACTTGACTTTCTACTTGCTTCTACAATTTCTCATGCAGATGAAATAGTTCATGCTAACAGTAATTCTCCTTCCAATCAACTTCTAGCTTGTGGGTCTACAGCAGCTCCCCACAGCAGGAAAGGAATCAGAAAGACCCACAGGGACAAATCCCAAAGTGCAACAAAC
Source organism: Microtus pennsylvanicus (assembly GCF_037038515.1). NCBI lineage: Eukaryota > Metazoa > Chordata > Mammalia > Rodentia > Cricetidae > Microtus > Microtus pennsylvanicus. The sequence goes on from NC_134582.1 coordinate 18,335,023, forward strand.
ACACCATTTGACAGAGACCAAGGACCAAGCTTAAACAGAGTCAGGGGTTCAACAAAAAGAGCATTGAAATCTTATGCTTTAAGTTAAAGAGTCCTGCAATGCTTCCACACACCTTTGCCTACAATTTACTTCCTATTTTTCCTCTATCCCTTTATTAGTGTTGCCATATATTAAATACCTCTAGCTAAAAAAGCACACTCATAGATAATACAGGGAAATCTCACCTCATTAAAAGAGGGCAGGGGCAGTTGGGCAGTGGTGATGCATACCTTTAATCCCAGCACTCAGTGGGCAAAGGCTGGCAGATCTCAGTGAGTTCAAGGCCAGTCAGGGCTACACAGAGAAACCCTGTCTCAACCCCCCCCCAAAAAGAGCAGAAGTAAAAAAATACTACAAATGAAACAAAAGTATCAAATAAATAAAGAAATTAATAACTTCTAAAAAGAAAAGAAAATACTTCGTCTGGAGTGATGGCTCAGCGATTAAGAGCACTGCCTATTCATCCAAAGGTCCTGAGTTCAACAACCACATGGTTGCTCACAACCATCTACGAGATCTGGTGCCCTCTTTAGGAAGAGACATGGTCAGTGGGTCAGTGGTCCTCATCAACTTAAACCATGAAACCCAATATAGACAAAAAAAAAAGTAAAGAAAAATATTTCTATACAAAGGTAATCATCTATTAAGAGGCAAAGCACTGACTATGTCTCAGCACATTAAGCCTCAGCAATACTTAGAATCAAGCAGAAAACCTTAAAACTGTCGATATTAATACCATCAAGAACTTCAAGTTAGTTTTAGTTTGAGAGATTTCTAGATTTTCTACAGTTCATATATATAAATGTATAAATTATTTTTACCTCTAAAAATGAAAGATCAAATATAATACTAAGCTAGCAAGATGGCTCAATAGACAAAGGTTATTTGTCACCAAACTTTATTTCCTGGGACCAATATAGTGGAAAGAGAGAACTAAGGTGTCCTCTGACCACCACATATGTGCCTTTAATCCCAGCACTCAGGAGGCAGAGGCAGGTAGATATGAGTTCAAGTCCAGCCTGGTCTACAGAGCAAGTTCTAGGATAGCCAGGGTTGCACAGAAAATTCTGTCTTGAAGAACCAAAAAAAAAAAAGAAAATGTAATCAGTGTCTCTTCTTTACTTAATAGATAAATAGACCCTGATGACTTTCCTAATAACTATATTTTTTACTTTTTTCAATGAGTATGTTTCATTTACAGTCAGAAAAAAAATATTTAAAAGCCAAAAATGTAATTAAAAGATTAAAAGGAAGGCTCTTACAGGTGCAAAGTAGTAGTCAAAGACGACGTCATACATTTCCCCCTAGACCAAGGGTAGCTTTACCAGAGTGTAAATGAAGGCAAGAACTTACTCGTCACCCTGAAAGCTGAGTTGCAATCTTCCTCTTGGCTCAGTGTTGTCATCCTGGCAACTGGGAGACGAGACAAAAGGAACTGAAAGCCTTCCTTCAGTTAGGTATGATGCCTGGACATCAGGACACCTATATAAAGTGATTAAGATTTAAATTATTTACAATTAAAACTCAGCTTTGATGGAGGAAGGTCATTGGTTAAATTAAAAGAAACTGCTTGGCTCTCATTGGTTAGGAGATAGGTGGGAGGAGTAAACAGAACAAAACGCTGGGAGGAAGAGGAAGTGAGGTCAGACTCGACAGCTCTCCTCTCCGGAGCAGACGCAGGAGAGACAAGCAGACGCAGGAGAGACGCCATGCTACCTGCTCCAGGGAAGACGCACGCTATGAAGCTCCGACCCAGGATGGACTTAGGCTAGAATCTTCCCGGTAAGACCGGTGCTATACAGATGATAAGAAATGGGCTAGTCCAGGTGGGAGAGTTAGCCTAGAAGATGCTAGGTAGAAATGAGCCAAGCAGTGTTTAAATGAATACAGTGTCCGTGTAATTATTTCGGGGCATAAGCTAGCCGGGCAGGCGGCTGGGGTGTTGGGGACGCAGCCCCGCCGCCACTCCTTATTACTACACAGCTTGTTGGGCTAAAGATACAGAGTTTTCTGGTAGAGTACTTGCCTAAATACAAAAAACCCTGGATTTGATGCCAACACTACACGCTCTGGGCATGGTGGTAGAAGCTTAAAATTCTGTGTAGAAACAAGCAGACCAGAAATTCAGGGTCATCCTGAGCTATAGTAAGTTTGAGGCTAGCGTGGTCTCAAAATTAACTAATGTCATAGAGTGACGTGATAATAACACAGCCGGGAGTTGGTGGCGCACGCCTTTAATCACAGCACTTGGGAGGCAGAGGCAGGCGGATCTCTGGGAGTTCGAGGCCAGCCTGGTCTACAAGAGTTAGTTCCAGGACAGGCACCAAAGCTACAGAGAAACTCTGTCTCGAAAAACAAAAAAAAAAAAAAGCTAGAGCTAATGGGCCAAACAGTGATTTAATTAAGACAGTTTCTGTGTGGTTATTTTGGAGCTAAGCTAGCCAGGCAGCCGGGACGAACAAGCGGCCTGACTATCCTTGCAACACTGAAGTACTCAATAAACTTGGCTAGCAAAGAAAAAGAGCCACACGAACACAGTAAAGCATGAAGCTGGCTGATGTGAAGTAAAAAGGGAAACTGTCACAGAAAAAAGATGCCAAAATCCAAAGCCACATCACAGGCCAATGTTGAGAAACAGTTTACCAGGCTCCCTGTGTAGCTAGAAAACGCAATCCACAGATGTCTTTTCAAACATATTCTTGAACATAAAGCAGGAAAGAATATAAAAAGCAGTAAGCTGAAAAAATAAAAGAGTGACAATTATCCAGAGAAGCAAGTAGGGAGCCAGAAACCCAAGCCCTAAAATTCAATATCCAGCTCTCCTGTGGATCAGTATATTATAGGGTTCGTGAGCTCTCCTGTGGATCAGTATATTATAGGGTTCGTGAGCCTGAAAAGAACATGTGCTCAAGTAAGTCTTACCTGTTGTCAGTGCTGGATCTGTTCCTGGCAAGTGTAGAAACAGCAATAGGCAAGCCGAAATTTGATGAAAGAGTGACATTTTCCAAAACCTCGCTATTACCAAGTAGGGAATTGGTTAAAAAGCTTGGAAACGACTCTTCTGCTATCCCTCGGAAATCTTCCATCTCACTGCAACAACAGCATTTTTAAGTAAGATGACTATTCTATTACGATACCATTTTCCATTAAAAGAACAAGGTCTCTTAAAAAAAAAAGATTCTTGCAAAATCAATAAGAAAGAATACCTACTAACAAATACTCTGAGCTAAAGAAAGCCTCAGAATACATTGCTACCATCAGGCACACACCTTTAATCCCAGCACTCACTCTGTGAGTTCGAAGCCAGCCTGGTCTACAGTGGGAGTTCCAGGACAGCCAAAACTGTTACACAGAGAAACTCTGTCTCGAAAAACAAAAACAAACAAACAGAAAGAACACCTTGCTACCTTACAGTAAAGGATAAACACATCAAATACTAAACTTACTTTCTTAGAACCAACACAGTAAAGAAACACAAGTTGGACTTACTCATGGTTTAGTGGAGGAAGAAACATGAATTACCACAAACTTAACCAGTAAAGAAAGCAAACATGGCTATAACTAATAATCTTTAGGGTTTAGGTTGAGTTTAGAGCTGGCAAGATGGCCCACTGGGAAGAGATGCCATAAAACCTGATAATCTAACTTTAATCCCACGTGGCAGAAGGAGAGAATCAGTAATTTGTCCTCTGGTAGCTACAAATGAGCTGTGGCATTCATGTACCCACAACTACACACATATGCAGATATAAACACAGAGGAAATAAATAAATAAATGTAAAGAAAAATAAATCTTAATAACTTTTAAAAAGTGGACATTTAGTTGTTTTGTTTTAAGATTTATTTATTATGTATACAGTGTGTTCTGCCTGCAACACATGTCAACACAGATGGCTGTGAGCCACCATGTGGTTGCTGGGAATTGAACTCAGAACCTCTGAAAGAACAGTCAGTGTTCTTAAACGCTGAGTCATCGCTCCAGAACAATTTAGTCATTTTCAATACTGAATAAAAACAGTAAGAACAAATCTAAATTTAGCCCTGGGCTTGTAGGATGGTCAGAACAGGATTCGGATGATTATTCCTTCAATGAGAAACTATTTCACATGGTTTTCAAGAGACAACTGGCTCTCCTCTTGCTCCCTCAGCTGCTCCTTTTTCTTCTCCTTATCGCCAGGGGGAGCACAGTCCTGCATCTCTTCCTCCTACATCTTTTGAATATCTGTCTTCAGTTTTAAGGCTTTAAATCCGATGTGAAATGTATACCTCAAGGTTGGGCTCTAGGTATTAGGTATCTAACAAGCACCCAAAGTATAAATCATGATTCTGTATCCTTCTCATCCTTCAAAAAAAAAAAAATCTAGTCAATCCGCCAAACCAGTAAAAACTAACAACTCCAACCCCTAATCAGCTATACCAAAAATCTTAGTCATCGAGACTTTTGACACCACCTTCCACCCCTACATGCAATCCCTCATCAAATCTGAGTGGCCACACTTTAATGACACAACCAGGATCAAGGTCTCTACTTTCTTCCCCAGTCATTCCCCTATTTTTGTTTGTTTGCTTTAAAAAGACAGGGCCCTGGCCAGGCAGTGGTGGCACACGCCTTTAATCCCAGCACTTGGGAGGCAGAGGCAGGCGGATCTCTGTGAGTTCGAGGCCAGCCTGGTCTACAAGAGCTAGTTCCGGGACCGGTACCAAAGCTGCAGAGAAACCCTGTCTCAAAAAAAAAGGAAAAAAAAAAAAAGAGCTAGTTCCAGGACAGGCTCCAAAAAAGCTACAGAGAAACCGTGTCTCGAAAATCCAAAAAAAAAAAAAAAAAAAAAAAAAAAAAAAAAAAAAAAAGACAGGGTCTTACTATATAACCAAGCTGCACTGCAACACACAATCCTCCTGCCCCAGCCTCCCAAGGGCCAAGAATATTACAGGCAGACACCACTACACTTGACTCCTTCCTTTCTCTTATTTCTACAATCATGTTCAAAGTTCTCCTCCATCAGAATGGAGAAGGCAAAAAGAACCCGGTCGGCCTGATCTTTCACTGCATTTCCGGCTCCCTTCTCACCTCCCTTCACAGCCAAGTGCCCAGGAGGCCACTTCACAGTTACTACTTCTATCTCATCTGACATCCTCTGCCTGTAACGTTACAGTGTGCAGACTTTATATAACCCAGGTTACACATTACACCATTTCAGGTCTCAGTCCGAATGCCTTTGGGGTAAATACCCTCAGAAAGTAGCATCTTGGGCTGGAGAGATGGCTCAGAGGTTAAGAGCACTGCCTGCTCTTCCAGAGGTCCTGAGTTCAATTCCCAGCAACCACATGGTGGCTCACAACCATCTGTAATGGGGTCTGGTGCCCTCTTCTGGCCTGCAGGCATACACACAGACAGAATATTGTATACATAATAAATAAATATAAAAAAAAAAAAGAACGTAGCATCTTCATCTGACCCTCATCCAGCCTCACACCTTTAGACCTCTAGATTCCATGCTGACATCCTTGCAACCTCACACACAGTACTTTAAAGGACCACAAATCCCCTGCTAAAAACAGTTTACTTCCCCACCTGTCCCTTTCCCCACTCAGGCTTGTTGACACATCCTATAATATTCCTATGTGCACCTCAAGGCCTACAGTTACTTCTCCCAGGTAAGTGCATACCTAGCTTCTTCCTGACGATGACCTCAACTTAAACGTGACCTTCTAAGAAAAGTGGTCCCTTATCAAATCTAGATCCAGCCCCAACATCCTTCATTTCACAACTTGGGGACCTCCAATCATTCTAAGATCTCCTGATTTCTCAGTTAGAGATATCTTTTTTTTTTAACTAATTTCATTTTTTATGTGCATTGGTGCTTTGCTGCATGTATATCTGTGTGAGGTGTCAGATCCTCTAGAACCTGAGTTACAAACAGTTGTGAGCTGCCAGATGAATGTTGGGAATTGAACCCGGGTCCTCTGGAAGAGCAGCCATTGCTCTTAACTGCTGAGTCATCTCTCCAGCCCCAGTTATCAACTTATGTTTCTAATTTCAAATGTCTCTCTAGCTCTGAGACCCAATCCTTATTCCCAATGCATGCTATCCATTACCCCACCTCCACACTTGGTTTATCAAGACAGGGTTTCCCTGTAGCTTTGGAGACTGTCCTGGAACTCACTCTGTGGACCAGGGTGGCCTTGAACTCACAGAGATCCTCCTCTCTACACCTCCTGAGGCTCGGGCAACCACCCGCCCAACCGTCCACCACATTTTAAGCAACTGCACAAATGTTTTGACTATCCTGCCTAAATCGAGCCTTGTACTTGTATAATCCAGGAGGTTGAAGCAGGACCGCGTCAGGTTTCAGGCCAGCCTGGGCTACACAGCCAGTACCGCGCCAGAAAGAGCTACAGGGGAAGATCCTGAATAAACAAAATTTAAAAGACAATCAAAAAGCATGTGGCTCCTCAGGTAAAGGTATTTGCCACACCAAGGCTGACGACCTGAGGTGGACCTCTAGGACCCATATGATAGAGAGAAGCAACTCCCACAGGCTATCCCCTGACATGTGCATGCACATAAAATAATGTGATGATAATAACATTTCAAAACTAAGCAAAACCCCAATCATGCATACAGCACATTCCTAAAGCTTTCCTGGATGGGAAAAATGCCCTAATTTCCCTCAGCAATCAATTATTCACCATGTAATGTGAAGATAATACGTTGCTACCTACTTATTTTATTTTAATATTGCATTTTAGACAAGCAGACACCTTTAGGATTTCACTTGCTAATTTCCCCCCTTGGTCTTTCAAGACAGGGTTTCTCTGTGTAGCTCTGGCTGTCCTGGAGCTCGCTTTGTAAACCAGGCTGGCCTTCTTGCCATTTTCTCTAAAAAGTTTAGGAGCCTCAAATTTCACATATGCGCTTGTTTGTATTTAATAATCGACATTCATGGACACAGAAACGATTACTTCCTGTAGTCGTTGCAGGTCTATGGATTTAGTTATGTCTAAAAAGTGCATCCTGCGGAGCCCAAAACACAGTCAAAATTGCCAGCAACCATCATTTAACTATTGAGATACATGTCAAAATCAGGGAAACATTTTGTATATAACTTTCTAAAACTTACCGTGAACTTTGCCCGCAAATCTGTAATCTGGAGGAAAGGTTGGTTCGGGGGTAATGTAAATACCAGAAGCATGACCTCAAAATGGTAACAGCGAATGGAAGTATTGTCATATATACAGCTGCCCTCCACACGATTGTGTCCAACGGGACTTCATGCTTAACTACACAAAGTCTAAAATCAAGAGCAGAGGAAAGGAGGGGGACTGTAAACAATCTTTCATTTTGCATTAACTGTTAGGAATAACTGTGAATGAAGCTTGGCGGACACCAGTTGACATAAGAGCCCTCCCCTCAGAGCGAACAAAAACATTACTTCCAGGAATGTCAGTCAGAAGGACAGGACCGCCCATCACAAACCAGCAAAGCAGTCGCCAGAGCACTTTGCAAGAAAACACCGCAAGGCTCAGAGGCCACGTGTCCCTCCCTCAGAGGTGGGCAGTCACTAGCCGGACCGGAGGACACAAAGATGCGGTCGCTCCAAAGCCCACGGCCAGGCCGGGAGCCCGGGCCACAAGCGGGCACCCGATCTCTCACAGAGCAGCCCAGACTCCAGCCCGTGTCCCCACCAGGCCGGGCCGTCCCGCGGCCGCCCAGAAGCCGCGGCGCGGGCACAAATAAAGAGCCCTGCCCTGTCCCTCAAGTCCATCGCCCCGACGACCCTCCTCACCAGGCCGGGACGCCAGACCCCGCAGTCGCGAGCTCTAGTAAAACGACCGCGGAAGGGGCGGCTCCGCAGCGCTGCAAGTGCGCATGCGCGCGCCGCGGAAATCCGCAACGCATCCCTCCCTCGGCGAGCGGGGGCGTGGCTTCATAACCCATACCGGATTGGACTAGGCGTCGGGAAGGGGCCGGCCGGAGCCTCTGATTGGTGAGGACCGCGCGTCCCTAGATTTGAAGGTCCGAAGCCGCGCCGCCTGGGCTCGGGGAAGCCTGCAGCTAGGTGCCGCCTTCAAAGTCTTGCGATGAATTACTCAGTTTGAGGTCGCCCCACGGCACGGATAGTCATCCTACACGCCAGGGGAAAATTCCGGCGGAAATGTGCCCGCTGTTTTATCCATATTACCCTCTGGTAGATGCAGAAACTAAATGGTTTGCGTTCAATAAATCATTCCTTGGGATACACGTGTCACGACAGCTAGTTAAGCCTAACCCCTAGGATAAAACTGGAATACCAAGTAGAGAAAGAAAAATTCTTCCCTAGCCGCCATTCTTCGTAGACCACACGAATCCCATAATTGTTAAAGCTCAGTTCAAGCTCTTTATCGGAAAAAAGTCTATATCGCTTTAAACATTAGAGTCTCAAAGGGGGAAGAGGTTACCTCTTTTCTTAAGCTAATTCCTTAACGTCAACAATTTTTTGGTTTTTGTTTTGCTTTGTTTTGTTTTGTTTTGTTTTGAGACAGGGTTTCTCTGTAGCTTTGGAGTCTGACCTGGAACTAGCTCTTGTAGCCCAAGCTGGCCTCGAACTCACAATTTTTTAATATCGTTTTAAGAAACAAATGCCAAACAGTAGTGGTCGTACACGCCTTTAATCCCAGCACTCAGGAAGCAGAGGTAGGTGGATCTCTTAGTTCAAGGGCGCAGGCCTGGTCTACAGAGCGAGTTCCAGAATAGTCAAAGGTACTCAGAGAAATCCTGTCTAGAAAAAAGAAAAGAAAAAATAAACATAGAGAAAAGAAATACAAAGCCAACAGTTGCTGTACCTGTGGTTAGCCTGGTGGGGAAAGACATCTGTTTACTTGATCATTTTCCTTTCTGTGTCCGCCAAAAACTTCCTTAGGTGGTCACCCTAGGATAACCTCTTCAGGGTTACTTTCCGGAAACAATGGCTATTAATGGCGCACACCCATAATCCCTGCGTTTGGCTGATTGAGGAAGTAGGATACCGTGCCCAACGCCAGATAGCCTGCACATACTAACACATTACCTTAGAAAACCGAGACAATTTTTAAAAATGAATGGAGCGCCCATCGACTACTCTGTCTTGACACACTTTTTTTTTCCTTTTGTAGTACTTGTCTATCGCTCACATCCAATAAAACTCGGTATCAAAACGCTATCAGGCAGCGGTGGCACACTACCTTTAAATCTCAGGAGGCAGAAGCAGGAGGATATCTGTGAGTTCCGAGACCAGCCTGATCTACAGAGTGAATTTCAGGGGAGCCAGGGCTACACATGGAAATCCTGCCTGGAGAAAAACCAATTAAGAAAAAAAAAAAAAAAAAAAAAAAAAAAACTTCCAAAATCCTCAACTGTAGGGCTCAAAGGAATTCAGGAGGAATTGATACAAAGGATCTATCTTAACCCAACTGGAGGTAAGCTGTTTAACGTTTCTAGGAGTCTTTCACCCTATATCATTGATTTCCCAACTCAAGAAATATGCACAACCTTGTGCCTAATCACTCAGCGACCTGTTGATTGTTGATTCTTGGCTGACAGAGATGAACAAATCAAAGTAAACACAGGCAAAAAGAAAAAAAAAAGCCTGAACTCTGATGCTAGATTACCTAAATAAATGTAAATGGAGTCTCCCTCCCTGGTCCTAGCAATGTACCCTAAGTTATCCGTGAGACCCGGAAGCACTTCAGGAGCTGCTGTCATGTCTTACTTGCCAACTCTAAAGAAAAACTGGATTTCCCGACGTAACCTGCAAATCTTTTTAGAATTTAGAGCCAGGAGAGGTCGTGCAACCAGCCTATCCAAAACAAAAAAGAAATGAAAAGTCTGATGCTTTCAGTGGAATGCCTCTGTCAATATCCAAGTTACAAGATACGAATTTAGCCCGGCGGTGGTGGCGCTCGCCTTTAATCCCAGCACTTGGGAAGCAGGGGCAGGCCGATCTCTGTGAGTTCGAGGCCAGCCTAGTCTACAAGATCTAGCTCCAGGACAGGCTCCAAAGCTACAGAGAAACCCTGTCTTGAAAAACAAACAAAGTGAATACATACTATATTTGTCTTTTAATAACTGTTTCTATTTCCTTAGGTATTATAGATCTATTTATTTGATTCGATTTAATTTTGGCATGTGGTAACTATCAAGAGATTTTCCATTTCTTTTAAATTTTCCATTTTTTGTTAAGTATATGTTTTTTAAATATAACCTAATATTCATATCTGGATTTCATCGGTGTCAGTAGTTATGATCCCCTCCCTTTTTTAAACCCATTGTTTTTAATCTGTGATCTAGTTTTTAATGTTATCCGTGTGGGTTTTTTTTTTTGTTTGTTTGTTTGAGACAGGGTTTCCCTGTAGCTATGGAGCCTATCCTGGAACTAGCTCTTGTAGACCAGGCTGATCTTGACCTCAGGAGATCCGCCTGCCTCTCCAAGTGCTGGGATGAAAAGCCTGCGCTACACTGCCTGGCTTAGTTCTTTTTATTGACTTTATTGAACTATACATTTTTCTCTGCTCCCCTCCCTCCCCTTCAACCCTTTCCCATGGTCCCCATGCTCCCAATTTACTCAGGAGATCTTGTCTTTTTCTATTTCTCATGTAAATTAAATCCATGTATGTCTCTCTTAGGGTCCTCATTGTTGTCTTGGTTCTCTGAGATTGTGAATCATAGGCTGGTTTTCTTTGCTTTATGTCTAACTGCCACTTATAAGTGAGCACATATAATATTAGTCTTTATGGGTCTGGGTTACCTCACTCAATATGTTTTCTAGACCCATCCATTTGCCTGCAGATTTCAAGGTATTATTATCTGCCCCCCCCCCCCCCCCGTGTAGTACTCCATTGTGTAAATGTACATCTTCTTTATCCATTCCTTGGTAGAGGGGCATCTAAGGTTGTTCCCATGTTCTAGCTATGACAAAAAAAAATGCTATGAACATAGTTGAGCACATGTCCATGTGGTATGATTGAGCATCCTTTGGATATATACCCAAAAGTGGTATTGATGGGTCTTGAGGTAGATTATTTCCTAATTTTCTGAGAAACTGCCATACAGATATCCAAAGGGGTTGTAACAGCTTGCACTTCAACCAGCAATGCAGAAGTGTTCCCTTTACCCCACAACCTCTCCAGCATAAGCTGTCATCAGTGTTTTTGATCGTGGCCGTTCTTACAGGTCTAAGATGGAATCTCAGAGTTGTTTTGATTTGAATTTCTTTGACTGCTGAGGATGTCGAGCATTTCCTTAAGTGTCTTTCAGCCATTATAAATTCCTCTGTTGAGAGGTCTGTACCCCATATTTTAATTGGATTATTTGTTCTACTAATGACCAATTTCTTTTTCTTTCTTTCTTTTTTTTTTTTTTTTGATGACCAATTTCTTGAATTCTCCGTATATATTGGAGATCGGCCCTCTATCCAATGTGGGGTTGGTGAAAATCTTTTACCATTCTGTAGGCTGTCGTTTTGTCTTGTTGACCGTGTCCTTTGCTTTACAGAAGCTTTTGTTTCAGAAGGTCTCATTTATTGTTTCTCTCAGTGTCTATGATACTGGGGTTATATTTAGGAGTGGTCTCCTGTGCCAATGCATTCCAGTGTATTTCCCACTTTCTCTTCTATGAGGTTCAATGTGACTGGCTTTATGTTGAGGTCTTTGATCCATTTGGACTTGAGTTTTGTGCATGGCGATAGGTACAGAATTGTTTTCATTCTTCTACATGTTAATATCCAATTATGCCAGCATTTGTTGAATTTTTTTCCATTTGATATTTTTTGCTTCTTTGTCAAAAATCAGGTGTTCATAGGTGTGTGGATTAATATCTGGGTCTTTGATTCAATTCCTTTGGTCCTGTCTGTTTTTATGCCAACACAATGCTGTTTTCAGTACTGTAGCTCTGTAGTAGAGTTTGAAGTCAGGGATTGTGATGCCTCCAGAAATTACTTTATTGTACAGGATTGTTTTGGTTATCCTGGGTTTTTTTTTTTTTTTTTTTTTTTTTTTTTGCTTTTCCAGTGTTGTTCTTTAGAGGTCTGTGAAGAATGTTGCTGGGACTTTGATGGGCATTGCATTGAATCTGTAGATTGCTTTTGGTAAGATTGCCATTTTTACTGTGTTAATTCTACCTACCCAAGAGCATGGGAGATTTTTCTATTTTCTGAACGATTACGCAGTATTTTAAGAATGATTCACTCCTCTAGCTGAGGACCCAAGTTAAGGGCCCAGCACCAATGTCCAGCAGTTCACAAAGTCTTTAACACCAGCTCCAGGGAACCTGGCACCCCTCTTCTGGACTTCCAAGAGCACTTGAATTCACAAATCCATGTACCCACACATAAACCTAATTTAAAACACAGCCTTTTTGTATTTTATGTCATTGGTGTTTTGACTGCGTGTATGTCTATATGAGGGTGTCAGAAGCCCTGGAACTGGTTACAGAGAGGTGTAAACTGCCATGCTGGTGCTGGGAATTGAACCCCAGTCATCTGGAAGAGCAGTCAGTGCCCTTAACCGCTGAGCAATCTCTCCAGCCCCAGGTTTTTTTTAAAAAGACATATTTTTGCCTTGCAAGGCCTCAACTATTCATAAGAAAACTAGTCCAAGGGGCTGGAGAGATGGCTCAGAGGTTAAGAGCATTGCCTGCTCTTCCAAAGGTCCTGAGTTCAATTCCCAGCAACCACATAGTGGCTCACAACCATCTGTAATGGAGTCTGGTGCCCTCTTCTGGCATGCAGACAAACATGTAGACAGAATAATGTATATATAATAAATATTTAAAAAAAAAAACTAGTCCAAAATAAGATTAGTAGCTCCAAGCCGGGCGGTGGTGGCACACGCCTATAAATCCCAGCACTTGGGAGGCAGAGACAGGCGGATCTCTGAGATTGAGACCAGCCTGGTCTATAAGAGCTAGTTCCAGGACAGGCTCCAAAACCAGAGAAACCCTGTCTCGAAAAAAAAAAATTAGTAGCTCCACAGTATTCATCACTTAACCATATTCAAATATAACTTGCTTCCTAACTTCATCTACAAAAGAGCTTTGAGCCAGGCATGGTGCCACATGCCCTTGATGCCAGCACTTGTAACACAAAGACAGGAAGATCTCTGTGAGTTCATGGTCTACATAGTGAGTTCCAAGAGAGGCCAGATTATACAGAGACCCCATCCCCCCGCTCCCCACAAAAAACAGTAACTAATAATGTTGAGTAGTGAGACTGAAGCAATATTTGTCAATATGGTATTTGTGTCGAGTCAAAGAACTCCCTGCAGGAGCTGTTTCTCTCCTGCCACAGTGTTGTTTCTGGGGAACGAATCCAGATGGTAAAGTCTGGTGGTAGGCGCCTTACCCACTGAGTCATCTCATCTGGCATGGTATCTTTTAATGTTAACTTATTTATTTTTGTATTTTTCAGCTTTTTGGCTTTGTGACACAGTAAAAGGAAATTAAGCCTGGAATATAGAACTATTCTATAAAGTAGACTAAAGAATATTCTACTTTAGCCAGTTGTGGTGGTGCTGTAATCCCAGCACTTTGGAGGTGGAGGAAGGTGTGTCAGGAGCAGTTCAAAGTCATCCTAGGCCCCCGAGCCAGTTCAAAGCCAGGCTACACAGATTTTGTTTCATAATAAAACAAAAACAGGACCCAAGTACATATGGTTTCTATAAGACAACAGATTCATATCCTTTAAAATATTTTTATTAAATTATCTACTTGGAGAATAATTACAAAAGCTTTAAGCAGTAATTCCAAGTAATGAAAGGCATTTTAGTTTAAAAAACAAAAACAAAAATATCCTTATGATTTACTGCTTTATACACAGGAATGATTTATTTTACAAGCATTTGTAACATCAACCTATAAAATTAAAAACATTTCGTAATGTCTGAAATGCCAAGTGAAGTCCACAATGATAAGCTTTCACATAAAGCTGCCTATGAACAGGCTAAACTGAACTCTACAGTAACAACTCCACACAGAGTTTACACGACAGGCACTTTAAATCAGATACAGGAATCTTTCACAGTTAGTGTTGCTTTTTTTGAAGCTCATCTCATCAGAGGTAACCAACTAGTGAAGCCAGGATTTCCTGGTGCAGGACAGTTTGGTTCCAAATACTTCAGTTGTGATACATGCAAGACATGCCCTAAATAAGAAGGATCTTCTGAAAGAAAATGAAGAAAAACAAAAAAGCAGCCCGGAATAAAAGCATTTACAAGCATCTGCACAAGGCCTTTAGTCAGTGTTTTAAACCCCTTCATTCTCAGGTAAGGGATTAAGAGGCCGAGAGAGGTACCCTCGGCGAGGGTGAGGATACTGGAGGTTGGCAGTGTCGGCATCGCAAGAGTGCTCTACCAGAGGAGCAGGAGGAGGAAGGAGCTGGGCACAACTGGACCATCTTGATCCAGCCCGTGGGGAATCCAGAGGGGGAAAGAAATACCTGAAATAATGAAGACAGGAACAAAACACCAAAACAAAAACAACAGGGGGAAGGAGGGAGGGGGAAACAGAAGAAAAAGAGAAAAGCAGTAAATACAAAGAGAACCAAAGAAGAGAAAACATGCTGGAAAGAAAAAAAAGGAAAAAAAGCTTGTATATTCATGCCAAAAACCAATGGAACATAATAGTATAAATCAAGACTCTCACTTAAATCAAGGTTGCTTAAGCAAGTATAAAAATTTGGGAGAAAAAAAATCTGTTAAAGTTAAAATGCCAAAAAAATTATCAGTACATATGTTACAGAGACATTAATTTTTATAAATTTTAAAGCCTTATCTAATCTCTCATTTGATTCCGTAATTTACAAATCTAATATGCTTTCCATTTGGAGCACAGCTGCATTTGCTACAGCATCAGGCACAAGTGTTTAGTGCACACGATACTGTGGACAAACGCGAATACACTCTCACACTGGAAAGCTGACTACTGTAACATGCTTTTGAAAAATATAACCATTGAACAGTTTTGGTTTCCTGCAAAAAACTGAGAATCACTACAGGTTTGGTGTCTAAAAAGGCTCAAAGAATTATAGTCTGTTATTCTGCCATCTTATAACTTACCCGTAATATGTATGCAATTTAGTAAATAAAAAGGTGCATAAGTTTGTCAAAGTCAAGAGTTTTAGCAGACAGGAATTCACTGAAACAACACATTAAAAATCCTGAGACATGGAATTTCAACTGCATGCAAATTTTCAGCAAAATGTCAACTCTTCTTCTGTTTCCAAATTGTCTAAAAGGAAACCAAGTTGTATAGAAGCACACCATCAGCATTCAAGCACATAATAGAAACAGCCGTCTCTTTACTGAGTACGGGATGAAAATTTAAAAGTGCTTCCACTATTTTACTACCAAAAAAAAACTGCAGCAAATGCTAATGTGGATGTTTAGCTATAAGCCATTTTATCTGAACTCTGGTGCTACGTAAACTATCTGCTCCTTTACTAGTATTTTTAATTACAAGAAAAACCAGTTGTGTAGATAATATCACCTATAAAGCAATTCTACAAAAGGTAAACAAATTAGCACTCAAAACAATCTTTATGAAAAATATTTATTCAATTTTCAAATTAAAATTATAAAAACTCATCATTTTAGCTTATTGTTTTAGAAAATAAAAGACATATCCCTATATTTTCCAAATGGAATAATATTGTATTTTCCCTCCTCCCAATAGTTTATGAGGATAGTAGCAATTTTTTCCGTTTTTTTAAGCCCAAGTTAGTCTAAAGAACATTTCAAAAAATTGTTTTGGTGATATGTCTCAACAAAAAGCCTTTCCATTTATAGTGTCGGTAAACTGACTTGTACAAAAAATTATATACACTGCAATTTTAAAGGCCTTTCGGACTGTGTTTAGTAGTGATCAGGCTGCTGGTGCATCTTGGGAGAGATCAAACGGCGCTGGGGAAGGGGAAAAGGAGTTCGATTTCCATTCCTGTGTGCATGCAACAAGCAGCCAAACAGCAAAGTTACTCCAGCTAGCTTGTACTCAGCTGTGCTTTCTGTTAGAGGACATAATACAAATGGAAAAGGGAAAATGATCACAGATCCAACAGATGGTTATTGGCACAATCAGAAAACAGGTCAAACCACCAAAGCTATTTACAGAAGAAAATAACAGTACAAAAGCCGTAACCTAAAACAAGGCTTTAAAAATCAGCAACACTAGTATGCTTTCCTTCATAAAATAATCTGTTTTCTCTATGGTTAACTTGAAACTGCTTCTGTAGTTGCAAATACTTAAAACCTCAAAATCAAATAACAAGATTTCTTTATAAAAAATACAACAGTATCAAAACAACTGGGAAAATTAAAATATAATTTCTTCTTTGCTTTAGGGTGACAGTAGGATAACCACAGAGGAGTTTGAAGTTTCCCAAATCCTACTCTATCAATATTAATATGATATTCTATTATCTGAAAGCGACTCTTTATTGTATTGTATGTACTATAACCAAAGAAGCCATTAACTACAGACCCAAGAATGAAATACCAAGAATAAGTGTCACAGTTATTGGTGAATTACTTTATTCCACCTGCAAAGTCACTTTTTAGTATGGCTACCATGAGAGATGACTCAGCAATTAAAAGCATTGGCTGTTGCAGAGCAAACAGGTTTGATTGCCAGCACCCACATGGACGCTCGCTCACCTTCATCCTTAACTCCAGTTCTAGGGCATCTGACTCTTTCGGCTTCCAAAAACACTGCACAGATTGTGGTGCAGATATACAGGTAGGCAAAACAGCCACATACGTAAAATAAAAAGTGTGCCCAGGGTAGGGGATGGAGTTCCTAGTTTTCCCACAGAAGAGCCTACCTGCCAGCAGAAGATCCATTTAGTGAGTTCTGAAGATTTGGAATATTTGAGCTTAGTGAAGGATTTGAGTTTCCCAGTTGAGAACTCCCATTTACTGGGCTCCCATTACCTTTCAAAATACCAGTACACTTCCAATTGTCCATGTAATTAGCTGAAAGAAAAAAATAAGTCAAATACATTAATATGTTTAACATCTACTCATACCTGTACTGTCGAAAGATATTTGATCACACTGTGAACCTGAGAGTGTTGTTTACTGGAAAAACCCGTTTTTGGTTGTGATGTAGCTCAGGCCTACCACACACCTTTAATCCAAGAACTTTGTGCTTGAATATTGTAAATAGGATTAAATAAAGTCAAGCACAGGGCAGAGGCAGAGCAAGCAACCTAGTGAACCTAGGATTATTAAGAAGAAAAGAGAGAAAGAGGGAGTCAAGAGGACAGTTGGAGACGCACAAGAAGTAGAAGGGAGGGACACTGAATCTGAAATTTGTTTGAAAAGGTGGGAAACAGAGGCTTCAGGGACAACGGTCAGCTGGGTGCTTTCTCTGCCTTTCTGAGCTAGCATCTGGCTCCTGAGTGTCTATTGGTAAAATCAAACAGTTGAGATTTTGTTAAAAACAACACTGTAACTCTTCTCCTAAACCACAAAAAATAAGACAAAATATGGGTCACATTTAAAAAAAATTGTATGTATGTATACAACGATTGCCTAAATTCCATTCATGTGCATGTGTGCACATACATGCACAGCGAAACCAGATGGTGACTCCTTTCACTCTTCATCTTAGTTTTTGAGGTAAGGTCTCTTTCTGAACCTAGAGCCCACCAATTTAGTTACACCAACTGTCCAGGGAGCTCCAGGGACTTTACTGCAAACGAACAGGCCTGAGCTTTACATAGGGGCTAAAAATCTGAACTTAGGTCCTCGTGTTTTTACAGCAAGCACTTTACCAACTGAGCCATCTCCACAGCTCAGTAAGTGATGTTAACTTCCAGGTAAGCTTGTAAGCTTCAAAACAATTTTTTTTTAAAGATTTATTTATTTATTATGTATACAACATTCTGCCTCCATGCATGCCCACATGCCAGAAGAGGGCGCCAGATCTCATTACAGATGGTTGTGAGCCACCATGTGGTTGCTGGGAATTGAACTCATGACCTCTGGAAGAGCAGTCAGTGCTCTTAACCACTGAGCCATCTCTCCAGCCCCAAAACAATTTTTAGATGAGATACATAACCAAGTCTTTAAGGTTTTTGAAGAATTACTAGGGCTAAAGAGATGGCCCAGTGGTTAAGAGCACCTGGCTGCTCTTCCAGAGGACCAGGGTTCAATTCCCAGCACCCACTTGGCAGCTTACACCTATTCAGTTCCAGAGGATCTGACACTTTCATTCCAATGCACATAAAATAAAGCTAAATAAAAATTCTTTTAAAAAAAATTACTAATTTAAACCAGCCATGGTAACTCATACCTGTAATCAGAGTTTCAGGAAGCTGAGGCAGAAGGATTGCTCTGGGTTTGAGGCCATCCTGAGCTACACAGTGAGTTCCAGACTAGCCTAGCCAAAGAGCAAGATCCTGTCTCAAAAGTAATCTAAAAACACTAGAGCTTTTACCATCGATTTCCTGGCAAGAGAGTCAACGGAGACCATTCTCTAGTAACAATAGTTCCTATCCTAGTTCACTAATAAAATACCTGCCTTACAACCATGTGGACCTGAGTCTATCAAAAGAACCCACCAGATGAAGTGGCATGCCCTTGTAATACCAGCAATAGGGTGTCAGGGACAGACACGATCCCTGGGGTTCAACAGCTGGCCAACATAGCTTACTTGGCAAGTTCCCAGGCAAGAAAGACCTTGTCTCAAACCAAAAAGGTGGGTCATACCTGAATAACACACCCAAGGTTGTCCTCTAACCTGCACAAGTGTGTGCACACTCAAATTAGTATCAAAATAAAACCTTTAAAAAACAAATGAACTCAAATTCTTTGTCTTTCTTACAAAGAATCTATACAAGGAAGGGAGCTGTCTCTTGGCTATGCAATACACATTACATGGGTACCTGTGTAGATTATGGTCAGAGAGATATACTGATAAGAAAACCTCAGTGTGGCAGGTTAGTGGTTCATCCAATATGGTCTCATTCTTCAAATGCAAACCTGGTCGCTGAAGTCAACCCAGTGAATCAAAGTTGAAGACCTAATTGTGTTACTTAAGGTTTAAAAGCAAAAGGACAGACAAGTCCCTAAAATCAAATTGAGGAAAGTCAAGTCTGGGCTGATAGTACAGAATATATCCTAGGACTATCAGGGGAAGCCATCAAGGCTTAGCCAGACTGCACTTCACCGGCCAATCGATTGCACTTGTAAAGCTGATGTTTAGAATAGTGTGTCCTTTGTGACGCTACAGATGCCAAAGTCAGTGTCAATGGCTTGGACCAAGTCAAGTTCCCTCAGTGTAACACTACAAGAAGCACAGAATCAGAAAGACAGTAATCTTGAATTTTGGAGTCAAAAGAGAGGAAATAGAAAAGACAGTGACTTAAAGTCTGTGTGAGTGTGTGTGTATGAGTGCCACAGCACTAAAAGAGGTCAGCTTCAGCTGTCAGTCCTCTCACTTCGAGCCTGTTTAAGATAGGGACACTATTTTTCCACTGTTCTGCATTTACCAGGGTAGGGGCCCTGGAGCTGCTTATGATTCTCCTCTCTCTGCCTCCCAGTTCCCTACACTGAAACTGAGACACCTGAGCTATGTGTCTGGTTGTTAGGTGAGTTCTGGGGATTCAAACTCAGGTCCTCATTCATTTGAGGTCAACACTTTTACCAATGACCACCAGAGGCTTCTCCCAGAAAGCAGCCACATAAGTTAGCTTTCACTAGAGGCTGCATATTCTAATTAGTTTTAAAACAGGCTTTCTTCCACACAAAAATATTTCAACTGGCCATTAAAGTCTATGAACTAAGTAATCTGGTATTTCAAAATAGCACAAATAAGACAACTTTTTTGTTTGTTTTTGATTTTCGAGACAGGACTTCTTTGTGTAGTTTTGGAGCCTGTCCTGGAACTAGCTCTTGTAGCCTCAAACTCAAGAGATTTGCCTGCCTCTGCCTCCCCGAGTGCTAGGATTAAAGGTGTGTGTCACCACCGCTCAGTGACAATTATTTTAAAACAATATTAAAGACAATTTTTAAAAAATGTTTCAGTAGTGAGTTCCAGGACAGCCAAGAATACACACAGAAACCCTGTCATTCATATATATATATATATATCATGTTTTATTTCAGAGTTTACACTTTTAAATGGAAAGTAAACAGAAGTAACAATTATCCCTCCACTAAAACCCTTACCTTTCCACAACCTCACACAGCCGTCATCTCCTGAGGACGCTAGTACTGTTCCTGTAATGTTCCAGCTCACCCTCCAGACCTGAGAATTATGATTATCAAACTGAGCCACAATATGGATTTCAAATTTTGTGGGACCACCAGAAGAAGTAAGTTCTTTCCTACAACAAGATTAATGAAGTTTTCATAAAAATGTGTCGTATGTATACACACGCTCTCACACATAAACACATAATTTAAGTAAGAAATACTAACACAAATAAATATGCTTCTCATATTTTTCCCTAACAGCACACCTATGTCCCCGACCACTGAGCCCTTAGGCTACACAAGAGTCACTTTCTTTGGCTTCTCAAAACCTGGACTTATTTCATCCCACAGATGGTACTCAGTGACTTTTTCAGAAGAAAAAAACCAATTGAGCATATCATTCCCCAAAATGAGGTTCAGAATCCAATGACATGACAACTTTATATGACAGACTAGCAGAAAGAAGTACAGATCAGGAAAAGGACCTGAGACGATTCAAACTACACCCTCACTCCGAAAGGTGACACGGACTGTTTACCAGAGGATGCAGTCCTCAGACCCGCACCGCTACTGTCCTCTACAAAGACAATCAAAAGGAACATGTACTCTCAAATTCCTTATTTTAATTCGACTTACCTCACAGGTTTTAATGTGAAAATTCTTACATCTTTGGTTGCTATTGCCAGGATATGGAAAGATCTTCCCAAATTCGGAGCAAAGGCAATATCATGAACAGGATCTGTGACGGTCATAAGAGTTTCCGCTTTTGCATATTTCCTGATTCAAAAAAAAAAAAAAGAAAGAAGACATAAAACTTGGTACTAGAGAGATGGTTCTGTGGTCAAGAGCACTTGATATTCTTCCTGGACCACAGCTGGATTCTCAACACCTAGATCAGGTGGCTCACCACTGCCTATCACTCCAGCTTCAGGGGAAAATATTCTCTTCTGGTCTCTGTAGGCAACTGCACACATGCAGCATACACTCACATACACACACACACATAAATAAAACAAATCTTCTGTGAGTTCCAAGTCAGCCTAGGCTACATACTGAGATCCTGTCTCAAAATAAATAAATAAAACTTTTTAAAATTTTTCAGAAACTTGAAAAACTTCAATATATCTCCATTTTTCTCATACTGCTCACAATAAACGCTTGCCTTTGTAGGACACTGAAGAGCGGCCCAGACGATAAACTAACTCCTAAGTCCAAACTGGAGCCTATAAATATAACCTTATCAAAAACAATTTATCTGTTCTTATTCATTATTACAAGGGTAGGACTGACTCTGACATTTGGTGCCGTTAGAAAGACACAACGGTGAAGGGGCATGAAGTGAGGCTGCCACAGGCCGAGGCGCCTCTGGCTATCGAAACTAGAGCTGCCAGCAAGGCTTTCAAAGGAGCACAGCCAAACAACACCTTGATTTCAGACCTCTGGCCTCCAAACCTGCAAGTGAAGAAATTTCTGTTGGGTTAGCCCTAGAACCAAACAATATAAGGTTCAATCTTGCAATGTAAGTGTATATTAAGATATTTAATCAAAACTTGGCTAGACTAAAATCTGGTTTATTAGTAGGTATTTTTGTTTGTTTTTAAGAGAAGGGAAAGTGGTATGGTGGTTCATGCCTTTAATTCCAACACTTGGTAG
Organism: Microtus pennsylvanicus; assembly: GCF_037038515.1. NCBI lineage: Eukaryota > Metazoa > Chordata > Mammalia > Rodentia > Cricetidae > Microtus > Microtus pennsylvanicus. Next base: position 18,356,920 of record NC_134582.1, read on the forward strand.
GTAGAACTCTATTATGAGTTCAGCCTGGTCTACCTAGTGAGTTCCAGGCCAACCAAGACCACACACACAGTCTCCAACCAGAAGCAAGGAGGGAGAGAGGGAGGCAAGGAAGGAGGAAGAGATGAAGGAAAGGAGGGAGAGAGGGAGGAAATTAGTAGGCATGATGGCAGACACCTGTAACAACATCACTTAAGAAGTACGTAAGACCTTGGCGGTGGTGGCACACATCTTTAATCCCAGCACTCAGGAGGCAGAGAAAGGTCAATCTCTGTGAGTTCAAGGCCAGCCTGATCTACAGAGTTGAGTTCTAGGATAGGCTCCAAAGCTACACAGAGAAACCTGTCTTGAAAAAAAAACAGGGAGAAAAAGAACACAATAAAGACTGAGTTCCTGGCCAGGGCATACACCACCACCACTCAGCAACACTTAATACTCCTAACCGAAGCTTATGAAAAACTCAAAACACTTCTTAATCACCTATGTAAATGCACATACCTGTATCATCTTGCTATCTTCCCCCTTTCTCATTGTCCTAATTTTATGCCAAACATTAATAATCTCCCAACTGGATGACTGTAACAGCATCTTCATGCCGAATCCAATGATGCTCCTTCCACAATGCTTCTATCTACGGAAGTAACCTACCATCCGACCCTGTAGTTGCACTCACGTGACCAGCAGGATGACACTACAGCAATGGCACAGGCTCTTGAGTCCCATTTGCCTGTGATGTTCCGACCTGAGCCGTGACTGTGTCCTGTTCCCAGGTCTTATCAAATACTGTCTTCTGCACATAGAAGGCTAGCTAACTTGCGCTCACCCTCTAGGTCCTCCTCTAAGTGAACAATCCTAACCTAATCCTTAGGCCAGGATTCCCCAGGTAGAAAACTCTTCAACATCCTCATTCTTTTAGTTCAGAAGGTGTATCCCATTCCTTAGTATTGGTTTCCATTTTCTCGACAGGATGCTACATACTGAGATACTACTTGCCTTCTCTTCCACCCTACTTATTGGCAAACGAGCATATGCCTTAAGTACCACTCGGCAGACTGAAATGGGAAGATCAACTAAATGAACTTGCTCAAGACCAACCAGGGTAACAAAATGTAAAACCCAAAAGGGCTGAGAGATGGTTCAGAGGTTAAAAGCACTGTTTTTATTCCAGAGGTACTGAGTTCAATTCCTAGCAACCACATGGTAGCTCACAACCATCTGTAACAAGATCTGGGGCCCTCTTCTGGTCTGCAGGCATACATTAAGGAAGAACACTGTATATATAGTAAATATATATTTCTTTAAAAAAGAAAGGACGGAAGGAAGGAAGGAAAAAACAATGGGGCTGGGGAGATGGCTCAGCAGCTTAGACCACTGTTGCTCCTGCAGAGGACCTGGTTTTATTCCCAGCACCACAAGGTGGTTCCCACCAAACCACAACAGCAGTTCGAGGAGCCAATGACCAAGCATGCCCATGGTACACAGACATAAACGCAGGCAAAGCACTTGGAAAATAAATTTTTTTAAAAAATATTTATTTATTTATTTATTTATTATGTATACAATATTCTGTTTGCGTGTATGTCTCCAGGCCAGAAGAGGGCACCAGACCTCATTACAGATGGTTGTGAGCCACCATGTTGTTGCTGGGAATTGAACTCAGGACCTTTGGAAGAGCAGGCCATGCTCTTAACCACTGAGCCATCTCTCCAGCCCCCAGGAAAATAAATTTTTTTACAGAAGTAAAAACAAAACAAAAAAACCCAAAAACGAAAGCACAACACAGAACTTGATATGTCACAGGAAACCAGTGAATATGTACAATGCACATAATAAATAAAGGAATAATAACTAAAAAAATTCTGACCTGGTGTTTTCATTGTATTCAAAAATCTGAACCTTGGCCATGGCATTTGGACTGCTGTCATCACTTCCCACGGCGATCATGGGGGAGTGAGCACGAGAGCTAGGAATGAAGGGGACACTCGTAAGATGCTGAATTAACATAATTTAAAACCTACAAGTTAGCCAGTCCTGACTACCACATCTGATGTCCACTCCTGAGGCAGAGGCAGGTAGATCGCTGTGAGTTCGAGGCCAGCCTGGTCTACAAGAACTAGTTTCAGAACAGCCACCAAAGCTACAGAAAAACCTTGTCTCGAAAAAACCAAAAAAGAAAAAGAAAAAAAAAATTAAAGATGAAGCTCAGCATGAAACAGAAGCAAAATAAGCTCATATTCTCTCTACTCATTCTCTCTCCCTACTTTCAAGACAGAATTTCTCTGTGTAGCCCTGGCTGTCCTGGAACTTGCTCTATAGACCACGCTGGCTTCAAAATCACAGAGATCTGCCTGACTCTGCCTCAGGAGTGCATGTGCCACCCCTGCCTGGCTAACTTTCTTTCTTAAGGGAGGAATCTCTGTGGCTGGATAAATGGCTAAGGGTTAAGAGCACTGGATGATCACCCACATAGATGGTGGCTCACAATGACCTCTAACTCCAGTTCCAGAAAAGCTAATGCCCTTCTCTGGCTTCCATAGGCACTGCATGATTGTGCTGCACAAACATACAAGCAGGCAAAACAATAATACACATAAAATGTCAAAATTTTAAATTTTAAAAGTAATCATATAGTCTAAGAACTATATGACTAATATAGTTAATAATTTAATAAACAATAATAAATCCATTAGAACAGATAAATTTAAAACTGCAATTGCCCATAACTATAAAGATTACCATAAATACCTACTAGTAGTCATTTATGAATGAATGAGCTATCAATGAATATAAAGAGTTTAGATCTGAGACCAAGAACCAACAATATAAATGAAATACACACGAAATTGTGACCACCAGAATTAAAATCTAGAAATTAAACTAGTGACAGTATTTAATTTTAGAAAGATAACTTTCAGTTTTATTTTATACTCTTCTAAATATATTTGCATTTTTTTCTTAAGTAATTAAAAAAAAAAAGCAAACAGGGAAGCTGGAAAGATGGCTCAGCACTTAAGATCACCTGTTGCTTTTCCTGAAAATCCAGGTTCAGTTCCAAGCACCCACATGGTGACTCACAACGGTCTCTAACTCCAGTTCCAGGGATCTAACACCCTCCTCTTGCCTCTAAGGGCACCAGACACGCAGGTGACCACAGACACGTATAAGTTTCTTTAAAACATCGTTTAAAAGCAACTATGGCATAGTCACACAATCACAACCACTGTGGAGCATTTAAACAGAAATGATGTTTAAACGGATGTGGTGGCCATATTATTACTATCCCAGCACTCAGGAGGGTGAGGCAGGATAGTAAGTCCAACACCAGTGCTGGCCGGTTATACAGCAAGTTCTAAACTAGCAAAGGCAACACAGCAAGAAATCCCTGAAATGAATGAATGAAATGTTTTAAGAGAAATTCTATAAATTATATACCAATACATAAAGAAAGGCACACAAAGTATTTTTCTGTAAAGAAAAGGAACTTCAAGGAAAATATATGGGTTTTATACATATAGGGGTGTACCATGTCTCCTAGTGTTGGTATGTATCTCATTATGATGGTGGAAGGTCATTGGTTAATAAAGAAACCGCTTGGCCTGATAGGTTAGAACATAGGTGGGTGGAGTAAACAGAATGGAATGCTGGGAGGAAGAGGAGGTGAGGCAGATGCCATGCCACTCCTCTCCAGGGCAGATGCCGATGAAGCAAGCCGCCAGGTCAGACATGCTGAATCTTTCCTGGTAAGACTGGTGCTACACAGATTACTAAATATGGGTTAGGCAAGATGTGAGAATTAGCCATTAAGAGGCTAGAACTAATGGGCCAAGCAGTATTTAAAAGAATACAGTTTCCGTGTAATTATTTCGGGGCATTAGCTTGCCAGGCGGCTGGGAGCCGGGTGGCAGGAACGCGGCCTGCACAACATCATTATTTTTGCATATATCTGTCTCTTGAAAATATCCTAATTTTTATTGATTTATTTTGGTTTTTTGGGACAAGGTATCACTTTTTAGCTCTGGTTGTCCTGAAACTCGCTTTGTAGACCAGGCTGGCCTCAAACTCAGTGATCCGCCTGCTTCTGCCTCCCGAGTGCTAGGATAAAAGGCGTGCGCCACCACAGCCCGCTCTAATTTCTTTTTGCATACATAGAAAATGTTCTACATGTTTTCATCAAACTATTGATAATGGATGAATTCATCCGTGATAAGAGAGATAAGACACATACCCAGATAGGAAAGGGGAAACTTCCTTCTAGATTATTATTATGTAGTTACAAAGTACATCTGAGAAACCAAACTAACAAATTCTTAGTTTGAAAAACCTCTCGCCTGCTTTAGCAGACTTATCAAAGGTTTCTATGTAAGCTTACCTGGAAGGGTTCCAAGAAATGCAACTACAGCTCAGCTTACATGAGATCTCGTGCTGTAGAGACCACTGGCTGAGATTCATAACATCTGGAGCCTCATATATTCTTACTATGCCATCTGCTGAACAGGTTGCTAACATCAGACCCATATGTTTGGGAGCAAATTTCACATCAGTAACAGATGTTCTACTATCCACTAGAGTTGTCCTCTTCACCTGAAAAAAAAAAAACAAAAAACAAACAAACATATATATGATTTGGATCACACACAAAAAGAAAACGTGATGGATTTGAATAAGAAATGTTTCAGAATCACAAAGACATATCTGCCATTTACAAAGTGTTTATTCTTGCAAGAGTCACTTAAAGCCTCTCTTGGTTTGAAGCACTTTGCTTATATAACAACTACTAACAAATTAGTGAGCTGTAATTAACTACTGCCTTAAAAACAGAAGAGTCTTTCTACTATGTAAGCAATCACGCTGTGGTGTTTTCAAAGAAAATGGCCCACAAAGGGAGTGGCACCATTAGGAGATGTGGCCTTGCTGGAGTAGTGTGTCACTGTGTGGACGGGCTTTGGGGTCTTTTTGCTCAAGCTTCCCTCAGAGTGACAGTCAGTCAACTTCCCGATGCCGGCAAGATGTAGGATGCTCAGCTATTCCTCCAGCACCACATCTGCCTGCAGGCTGCTATGCTCCCGCCATGATGACAATGGACTAAATCTCTGAAACTGTTAGAGAACCCCCTCAATTAAATGCTTTACTTTATAAGCATTGATGTAGTCATAGAGTCTCATCACAGCTATAGAAACTCTAAATAAGACACTCAATAGACAGACTGATCCTCAAACCAGAAAACATTAGAAATTTTACAAAGAGCTGTCATACAAAGCATGCTACAAGTAGTAAATCAAATGAATTAGGATCCTCTAACAGTGAACATAAGGCCTGCGACTTCTATCAATGTCAGTAAAGAAATGGACTACATAAAAGACAGAAAAACACCTGCAGACTAAACTACCTTATGGCGGAACCAGGAGGCAAGAGAAAAGGAATATCTCACTGCACAAATCCTTTTATAGCTTTCAATTCTATGTTGTATGATTATTAAGAAAAACAAATTGAAAGGAAAATAAAATACTTTACATGATAAACTTCAGGGAAAAGTCTCATGATCTACTCCACTGCTTTTACAGTTGAGTAATGTGAGCAGCACACAGGTACTACTCCTGTCCAAAACCAATCATTTCGCTAAAGGCTGAGGTAGAACTTACAGTAGATGCAGATATGGAAACCACGGAGTGTAGCTCAGTGACAGTAGGAGCCCTGGGTTCAATTCAGAAGTCTAAAATCATGCACTAGTTACCAATCCAAATCATACAAAATAGACAGCTATATAGAATTGGGGGCAAAGCAAATACTGAGTTAATCACTAGAAATAATGATGGACCAAGTACCAGAGCAAGCCAAGCAAACGTGAAAGAAAGAGAAGAAAATATGAGTGGGAGGGAGGGAGGGAGGGAGGGAGGGAGGGAGGGAGGGAAGCGGACAGAGGGCAGTGTTAACAGTGTATCAGGGGCCAGGGTATTACTAAGGGTCTGAATGTTCACAGATCTGCTTTCCTGTATGACACTAAATATCTCACCCAGTGACTCTGTCCTCGAAGTTTATCGTTTGATTCTCCTACTATTTCTTCCCAAACAGCGGCTGTTCGGTCAAAAGAACAGGAAGCCAAAACTTGTCCAAATTCAGGATGAGCCCATGTCACACGCCACACAGATCCACTATGTGTCTGAGGGATTTAAAAACAGAACTTAGTTTACTATCTTCACACATGCAGTTTATTTGAGAAAATAGAACATGAGCTGTTTACTTCAGAAAGATGAGAAAGACACCAGCTTAACATCAAAATAAAGAGTTAATTTCTGGGGCTGGAGAAATGGCTCAACAGTTAAGAGCACTGCCTACTGTTCCAGAGGTCCTGAGTTCAATTCCCAGCAACCACGTGGTGCCTCACAACCATCTGTAGTAAGATTTGGTGTCCTCTTCTGGCCTGCAGAACGCTGTATATATAATGAATAAATAAAATCTTTAAAAAAAAAAAGAGTTAATTTCTTCTTCTGTAGACCAGGCTGACATGGAACTCAGAGATCGGCCTGCCTCTGCCTCCTGGGTTCAGAATTCTTTCTGAAGCCAGGCAGTAACTTCAACACGGTAACAATGTCACAAAGGGTAGACTGCCCCCTTGTTTGTCTCCTCTTTTGCGCTTCCCTTCAATTCTTACTTTAAAAAGCTGTTAACTAAAAGACACACTAAGTGATATTCGCTTAATCAAATGTTAAAATCCCATTCTAACTAAAGAATGAGGTCTGCACAAAGATGTCACCACAATTTTTAAAAATTTTAGTAACCAGACATGGTGGTGCATCTGTGAGCAAGGCCAGCCTGATCTACACAGCAAGTTCTAGGCCAGCCAGGACTACAAAGATCCTTGTCTCAAAAAAGAAAATTAAAAATTAAATAGCCTGGTGTGGTAGCAGGTGCTTATAATTCTAGCAGTTGGAAGACAGATACATACCAAGTTCCAGGCTATCTCAAACAAGCAAAAACAAAATTTTGAATCTCCACCAATAATCAACACAGAACACTTACTGGATGTTTCTAAAAAGCTTTGAAGTTATAGGACAGCACTGTGAAGACAGAGGGGTTTCCTTTGCACATGGCATGTTGCTAAACCTGCAATCTGTCACAATGACAGAAAGGAAACAGACATTTCTAACACTGAAAAACTGCCCATCAGCAGGTGAGTGGTGAAACAAATGTGGCTCATCTATACACTGAGACTGCTCAGTATTATATTAAAAACAAATAATGCTTGTGTGGTAGCACACGTCTTTAATGCCAGCACTTCGGGCATAGGAGGAGGTGTATCTCTGAGTTTGAGGCCAACTTAGTCTAGGCTGAGTTCTAGGACAGCCAGGGCTACACAGGGAGAACCTTTCTCAAAGAAAAAGCATAAAACACTGGTCTACAAGAGCTAGTTCCAGGACAGGCTCTAAAGCTACAGAGAAACCCTGTCTCAAAAAAAAAAACAAAAAACAAAACAAACAAACAAAAAAAACCCATAAATCACAACATGAATGAACCTTTGTTAAGGGAACTAACCAGATACAAAGGACAATATAAGTCATTAAGCTGCATCACCAAGTCCCATGTCAGCCCAGGTGACGACTCAGATGCTGTCACTGCAGCAAGCCCACCTTCAGGCACCCTTCCACCTTATATGTACTGCCATACCCAAGACCTCATGCAGCTGGGGCAGAAAGGAGGATCCGTGGACTCTTCTCCATCTCCTTTTACGATGGAACTACAGGGCCAGGGTATTCTGGAGGTCACCAGGGCAACTCAGCTTTGTGATGGCAGTAGTCATGTGAGGCCAGGAGAAAACAGGGCTGCTACATACAACATACGGTTTCATGACAAACACTCAGAAACTGCTTTGGCTACCATGGACTCCTCACAGGTCCACAGAGCAATAAACACAGGATGAAAAAGCAGCACTGTGCCTCATGTGTATAGGTCAAAGTCTTGTTGCTCTACACAGGCATGCCAATCACTTAGGAGTAGCTGTCTATCCCATCGCATCCCCTTTCAAGGCTGAAGCCATGGATAGAAATCCCTGTTCTCACTAAACCTGAAGTCACCTTGTTAGGGAAGAGCCAACCAGTAGAGGACAGATCTCCCCACATTAAAGGGCAAGCAATCAAAAATAAAGATAGAGCTGCACCCTATAAGCAGAAGTAAACGGTCTACGAGGACCAGACTAAGGAGGAAGACGGATCCTCAAGCAAAAATGGCCTTAAAGGCCTCTTGAGACCAACTTACAGAACTAGAGGTTGAGACAATGGTTTAAACCTAAAACTGATGCTAGTGCCTGAAAGGTACAGTTGGGGTCACCCAGCTACAAACCCTGTGACCTACAAGTGACCCCTCTTACAAGATATATTGAAGCAGCCGGGCGGTGGTGGCGCACACCTTTAATTCCAGCACTCAGGAGGCAGAGGCAGGCGGATCTCTGTGAGTTCGAGACCAGCCTGGTCTACAAGAGCTAGTTCCAGGACAGGCACCAAAACCACAGAGAAACCCTGTCTCGAAAAACAAACAAACAAACAAAAAAAAAAAAAGCTCTATTGAAGCAGTAGTGGCTAAGATATTGTAGAAGAGATCAACCACTTTCTGATTGAATTTAAGGCCCACTCCATAAAACAGAACTCATACCTGACTCTGCCAAAATGGCCAAAAACCTGTGACTAGGTACGTCACCTACTATTTTTTGATAAACAAACATAGTAATAAAATGTCTCCTAATGACGTACTGCTATACCCATAGATGCTCAACTCACATCAGAGAAGCTGTTTCCTGCAGTAGATGGGAATTAACACATCAAAAGGACCACAATTGGACAATGAGCAGAGTGATAGACTTTGAAACAGTCCTAAACAGGCTCAGGGATCTCTGCAGAAGAGAAGGTGAGAAGACTTTAAGAGCCAGAGGCAATGGAAACAGTGTCTTCCAGAACAAAAGGGCTGATGTTCAAACTCAGGGACACTATGGCTGCATACAACAGGGCTTGCACAGGTTCAAGCCAGGGGGTCCCAGGGCTGAAAGGGGAGACTGGACACAGAGTAGCACCCTAACCAAGAAGCTACCTGCAGTTGGTACCTGTCAGCAAAGGAAAAACCCAGTTTTCTCCAATGGAGTCTCAACACAAAAAGACCTCAGTGGTAATTTTGTGGGGTTTTGTTTCACTTTGCTTTCGTTTGATGTTCTTATGGTCTTCTGCTTGTTTTTTGCTTCATTTTTGTGGTTTTGTAAGTATTTTTTGTGAGGGGGTTGTTTTTGTTTCTTGATTTGTGTTTTTGTTTAACAGAGAAAGAGTATAAATTTGGGACTAATGAGGAGAGGAGGGAAAAAAGATGAAATATGCTGAAATCCTAGTAGTGGTTAAAGAATGCTACAAAAAATATTTTTACAGTCTTTAGTTTTGAGACAGGGTCTCACTCTGTAATCCAGGCTCGCCTCTAACTCATGGCAATCTCCTGCCTCAGCCCCTCCCCCCCCCAAAGCATTGGGATCCCATACCTGGGCACACCTACAAATTTTCTTATTCTCAAATTTCCTATTGCCTTAATAATAAAGTCATAATTTAATAAACCAGAAGCTATCTTTCCAGGAAAGAACAGCATATCAATTTTATCATTTTCTTGAAGCTGAACACCAAGTAATTAATACTAAAATAGCAAACATTTCAATTTTCTCAAACCATGTAAAAATAAAAACTAACCTTCCAACTAGCAGTGCAATGCCAATCTCCGCTTTCACTTTTATCCCAGACCTATAAAAAAAAAAGGCAAATGAGTATAAGCACAAGGAAAACATCAACGCCAACGCCACAGGAAGCAGCAGAAGGAAGCATTCACTCCCTAAGCAAATGTTCACTGGAAATCGTGTGCCGCAACACTGGGCTGAGCACTAAGGCATCCAAGAGCGCTAATAGGCAGTCAACAAATCCCCCCCCCCAGCCGGTTTTTTGTTTGTTTGGTACTGCCATCCACTGGTGATGTACTGATACTGAAGGCTAAGCCCAGGGTCTTGTGCCTGCTAAGTGTGATGTGAAGGCGGAGCTGAGCCATACCCCCAATCATGCTTTAGGAAGTAATGTTTGACTACTGAAACACTGTTCACAGCAGTTTAGGTTCCTGAATCTGGTGGATCATTGAGTGTGTATCTCTGTTTAAAGACATCTTATAAGTTAACATAAACTGTCAACTCGTCAGCATGGCAATCATTCCTGAAGGGCGCATATCACACACTGCTAAGGCACAAGACAACTCTAGAAAGTATTTCAGCATTGCCCCTGAAAACCATTTTCAGCTGTGAACTCACCAACACGAGGACAGAATAAGTGTACAAACTGTGGTACTGAGTGGACTGTGAACAAGATTTGTTTATAGTAATAGCCAAATACAAAGAGAGTCGTGCTGTTCCAGCTCAGCTAGGAAGATGCAATCAGGAGCCCTAGGCAGATGGGGATGGGGAGTTATTGGACACAGTATCGATTAAGAATAATGAGACTATTCTGCAGACAGATGGCCATCCTACATTTTTGTAAATGCCTGAGAAAGCACAGTGGGGCCAGGCATGGTGGCACACACCTTTAAATCAACTCTTGGGAGGCAGAGGCAAGTAGATCTAAGTTTCAGGCCAGCGTAGTCTACAATATGAGTTCCAGACCAGCTTGGAGGGAAAGGAGGAGCACAGTGGGTTTTCACTTTGAGGTAACAAATTAAATTTAATAAGAAAAAAAATAATGATGCATATTAATTTGTTATTCTGCTTTTCATTTTTTCTAGGGGAAAAAAATGCCATCCCAAGACAGAGGGGTACTTGACATTTGCTAAGCCTATTTTTTTTTACATCACTGTTAATATTAATAAGTTATTTTAGTTCTTTTTGTAGTCAGACATGGTCTATAATCCCAACACTTGGAAAACTGAAGGAGGAAGATTGACTGAGTTACACATATAGCAAGACTTTGTATAAAAAATGCCTGGGATACAGAGCATGATCTTGTAACAAAACCAAAAAAAAAAAAAAAAAAAGAAGAAGACAGGTGGTTGGTGATACATGTCTTTAACCCCAGAAGAGGATTTAATTTAATTAACTTAATATCAGGAGGCACTGTTGGGTTCTCCCTTCCACCTGAAGAAGGACCGTCAGACGAACTGACCACCAACCCTCTGAAACTATTCCACGACTGGGACTGACCACCCCATGAAGGCAGGGCTCCAGCATGGCTGTCTTTTTTACAATAACGAGCCTTAGGAACTCTCCGATGACCATTTCCACCAAGCAGGAGCCAAGTCAACCTGCTATAACAGATGCTAAAGGTTCATGGTTGTGGTTCAAAGACCCCATTCTCTGGTGTATAAGCAGGCTGCTGAGGCTCACTAAGTCAGTCAGCTGGAGGTCACTTTCCTGTCCCATCTCTCCTTGTGCGACAACATTATGCCTAATAAAAAGGCTTCCCAGATGGTCATTTCTTTTCTTTTTTTTTTTCTTTTCTTCGAAACAGGGTTTTTCTGTAGCTTTGGAGCCTGTCCTGAAACTAGCTTTTGTAGACCAGGCTGGTCTCGAACTCACAAAGATCCACCTGCCTCTGCCTCCTGAGTGCTGGGATTAAAGGCGTGCACCACCACTGCCCGGCTTCAGATGGTTATTTCTTGCCTACTTTCAGTAGCACGGGCAAAAGTGGTAACAAAAAAATCATCATCAGGGACAGCAGAGGCAGCACAGATTAGTAGTCCAGCGACCAAGCTGTGAAAGCGGCAAAGCAGTTTGGTGGCTTGACAGCTGAAGCAGCCCCTTCGCTGACTGTCTTTACATGTAAGTTTTGCGTGCAAAACTACTTTCTCTCCAAGTATTGCTATATTATCTTAGTCTAAACACCATTCCTAAGGGCTTAACTGATGTCCGTTACCTGTAACCAGCTGTACTTATCGGACAATAGTTGGCTCAGCCCTTAAAGGGACTCGGGTTCGGGTCTCCCAGCAAGATGGATCACAACCTTAAGTCCAAGGGATCAGACACTAGGCGGTGCACATACCTACATGCACGCAAATTAATCTTTAAAATTGAGGGGCTGGAGGAGTGGAGCCGTGCCTGGCGGCGCACATCTCTAATCACAACACTCCCGGCAGAGGCAGGTACAACACAGGGGCTACAGAACTGAGATCCTGTCTCCAAACAATAATATATCGTATCATATTCAACGGACACTCGTTATAATGATCTTCGGAGGCCACGGGAGCATGAACAAGAGTAAAAATGGCTAATCGGAGTTCATGCTTGGTAACCCCAACGTGGCTGAAGCTGAGACTGCAGGACTGAGACAGTCTCCAAAAACCAAGAACACAACTGCGCTGTGTGTATTTCCCCTTCATGGGAATCCAATCAGGGAAGCGTCCCAGCCAACACAGGCGAGGAGGCCCACAGAACTGAGACACACCACACGGCCAAAGGGAAAAGACATCCCCACGATGAGCCACCACAGTCGCGGCCCACCAGGTTCCGCGCCGGAAACTCGGCGCGCGCGTGCGCTCAGTGCCCGGAGGCCGGGAGTCCTCCCGCGCAGGCGCGACAGAGGGAGAGCGCCGCGAGCGCGGGCGGCCGTGACCCCACAATCCGCCGGCGGGGAGGGCTCTCGCCGCTTCCGGGGCGGCGGCGTCCGTGGCCGCGGGTCGCGTGCGTCTCGGTCGGATCTGCTCCAGTCCTCACCGCCTCCGTCCTTCCCTCCCTCCGTCCCCGGCCCCGAGCAGCCGAGCGCCCCGCACGCACCTTGACGCTTTGATCGCTGGAGCAGGTGGCCATCCGGCGCCCGTGGAAGTCGAAAGACACATCGTGGATGAGGTCCTTGTGGTCCGCCGCGATGCTGCGCGCCACAAACATGGCCGCCGCCGTCTGCTCGGCCGGCCTTCTGCCCGGCCTGCCTCCGAGAGGCCGGCGGTGGGGCGAGCAGCCCCTGAACCTCCGCGGAGGCGCGTACGTACGTCGGCCCGCGTCGGCCCGGCGCGCCACGCCCCGAGAGACACGCCCTGCGCGGGCGGAGCCTGTGCTCAAACCTCGCTGCAGCAGCCAGGCAAGCTGGGGATGCTGGAGGACGGAAAAGTGAAAACCCTTCCGGGGTCAACCTGCAGGTGTCTGCCTGTAAACACGTGATCGGTGCACCGGGCAAGTAGAGACTCCCGCTGCAGATTTGAACCTGGAGCTCAGCCGCGTCACTAGAGCCTCCCAGGAAGGATGGAGACGCCCAAAGATGTGGCTTAGCGAGCACGAGGTGACGCCGGAAGGATGGAGTTGAGACGAGAGATCGGAGGACCTGAGAAACAGTGGTCAGTCCTGAGAGATCTCACAGGGTCAGCCAAACCAGAATGAGGAAATAGAAGTTAAGTCACCTAGAGAAATTGCAGGACCCAAAATGATGTTCAGTATTTATTTGCACGGAGCCAGTCTTTAATGGAGAAGTAAGTGAAATAAAAAATAGCTTGCAGAGAGAAACCTATGATGGAAAATGCTCAAATCGGGAGGTTCAGACAAATCTAGGAAGTGATGGAACATTCATTGTACCAAGGTTTTTAGGTGGGAGGTTGGTTGTCATCTTTAATTCCCATGAAATATAACGTCTGCTTCTGGCTTCCATGGGCACGGGAATCATATAATGCACACGCATGGATACAGGTGAAACATGTATGCACACAAAAATAAACATTTAAAAAGAATGAGAATTGTGTTAAAAAGGAGACTAAAAAGATATCAAAATTATTGGCCTCCATTCTCTGATCGATCGATTTGTTTATAAACCTGTAGAGACAGGAAGTGAAATGATCTTATCAGTTCTTTTATTTTTTTCTTAATTTTCCTTAATCTTCTTTAAATTAAAAAAAAAATTGGACCAGCCTGCGGTGGTGGCCCACACCTTTAATCCCAGCACTTGAGAGGCAGGCAGATATTTGTGAGTTCAAGACCAGCCTTGTCTACAAGAATGAGTTACAGGACAGGCTCCAAAGCAACACAGAGAGAGCCTGTCTCAAAAAGCAAACAAAGATTTGGGCCTGGAGAGATGGCTTGTATGGTTCACCTCCTCTAATTCCAGCTTCAGAGACTCTGAAACATCTGGCTTCCATGAGAACCTGCACTCTCCGGCACACAACAGACACACATACACAGAGAGAGACGTAAATAAAAAAAAATTCTTTTTTGTGTGTTTCGTTTTTGAGACAGGGTTTCTCTGTGTAACAGTCCTGGCTGTCCTGTAGACTACCTGGCTTGGTTAGAATACTTCCTTTTTTTTATTTGCTTGTTTTGTTTTTCAAGACAGGATTTTTCTCTCCGTAGCTTTGGAATCTGTCCTAGAATTCACTTTGTAGACCAGGCTGACTTTGAACTCACAGAGTTTCGCCTGCCTCTGCCTCCCAAGTGCTGGGATTAAAGGCTTGTGCCACCACTGCCTGGCTCAAAGTAATTCTTTTAAAAATGTATTTTATTCCTATTTCAGAGGTAGACTCCAGGTGCATCAGTTGCACAGAAAGTGAATGATAACTGTAACCCCTTTATGTTGCACAGAAAATGAATAACTGTAACCTCTTTATGTTCTGAGACAGTTCCAGAAAAAACACTCACTATATAAAAGTACAATGTATACTTTTAAAAATAAATATTTGCGGGGGCTGGAGAGATGGCTCAGAGGTTAAGAGCAGTGGCTGTTCTTCCAGAGGTCCTGAGTTCAATTCCCACAACCATCTGTACTGAGATCTAGTGCCCTCCTCTGGCGTGTGGGCATATATCGAGGCAGAATGTTGTATACATAATAAATAAATAAATCTTAAAAAGAAAATAAATAAATATTTGCCTGGCAGTGATGGAGGAAGGTCATTGGTTAAATTAAAAGAAACTGCTTTGGCCCATCTCATTGGTTAGGAGATAGGTGGGAGGAGTAAACAGAACAGAACGCTGGGAGGAAGAGGAAGTGAGGTCAGACTCGACAGCTCTCCTCTCCGGAGCAGACACCTCAGAGAGAGACGCCATGCTACCTGCTCCAGGGAAGACGCACGCTATGAAGCTCCGACCCAGGATGGACTTAGGCTAGAATCTTCCCGGTAAGACCGGTGCTCACAGATTGTTAGAGATGGGTTGATTGGGATATCAGAATTAGCCAGTAAGGGCTAGAGCTAAGGGCCAAGCAGTGATTAAAAGAATACAGTGTCTGTGTAATTATTTCGGGGCATAAGCTAGCCAGGCAGGCGGCTGGGGTTTTGGGGACGCAGCCCCGCCGCTCATATTACTACGTGGCAGTGGTGGCGCTGGCTTTTAATCCCAACACTTGGGAGGCAGAGGCAGGTGAATCTCTGTGAATTCGAGGCCAGCCTGGTCTACAAGAGCTAGTTTCAGGACAGGCTCCAAATCTGCAGAGAAACCCTATCTTGAAGAAAAAAAAAAAAAAATATATATATATATATATATATATATATATATATATATATATAAACACTAAGCAATCTTTGTTTGTTTGGATACAGGGTTTCTCAAACTCAGAGATCTGCCTCCCAAATGTTGGGATTAAAGGCCTGCACTACCACCACCCAGTTAACCTTAATTATTTTTTAAAGATTAATTTTATTTTATGTGTATGAGTGGATTGCTTGCGTGTTTGTAGTATATCACTTGTGTATGCAGTACCTGTAGAGGTCAGAAGAGAGTGTCAGATTCCCTAGAACTGGAGTTACAAACAGATTTTGAGCTGCCATGTGGATGCTGTAAGCTGAACCCAGGTCCTCTGTAAAAGCAGCCAGTAATCTTAACTGCTGGGCCGGGCGGTGGTGGCGCACTCCTTTAATCCCAGCACTCGGGAGGCTGAGGCAGGTGGATCTCTGTGAGTTCGAGACCAGCCTGGTCTAAATCTTAACTGCTGGGACATTGTTCCAGCTCCTAGACACCAAGTTTATATAGAGATAGTAAACATTATCTGAAAGTAGAATATGAAATAGAGGGAATGGGATTTTTAGAAGAAGAAATGCTAGGCAGTGGTGGCACTCACCTTTAATCTCAGCACTTGGGAGGCAGAGGCAGGAGATCTCTGTGGTTTTGAGCCCAGCCTAGTCTACATAATGAGTTCCAGGACAGCTAAGGCTACCAAGAGAAACCGTCTCAGAAAAACAAACCTAAGTTTTTATAGTGCTTTGAGATTCACAGAGAAATTGACAGAAAATACATTCAGAACTCTCCTAAATAGACCCTTGCATGCACACAATGCCCTCTGCTATCTACATTCTACAGCGTGGCAGGCACTGTTGTTATTTGTTACAACATAGCAGCAACACCAAAGCCTGTAATTTTTACATAAGGGCTCATTCTTGGTATATGTTCTGTAGGTTTTGACAAACATAAAATGGCTTGTATCCATCACTGTAAAATCATACAAAATAGTTTCCTTGCCCTAACAGTCCTGCGCTCCCCTAAAAATCACTGGCCTCTCCATTAACCTCTCCAAACCACCTGTGAAGCTGTCCCCCACCCACACTGAAATGGTGACTGGCTTGGTCTTTTTGTTTTGTTTTGTTTTTTGAGACAGGGTTTCTCTGGCTTTGGAGCCTGTCCTGGAACTAGCTCTGTAGACCAGGCTGGTCTCGAACTCACAGAGAAGTTGCGTGCCTCTGCCTCCCGAGTGCTGGGATTAAAGGTGTGCGCCACCATCACTCGGCGACTGGCTTGATCTTGTACGGGTCTTGTGCAGGCGGTCACAGCTGCTTTCAAGTCATGTGTGCAATCTCCAGAAAACAGTTTCTCAGCAGCTCCCCACCCCACAATCCCTGGCAATTGTAATCTTTCCATCCTCTCTTCTAAGATGTACCCTAAGACTTGGGGGAGGAAAATATGTGAAATCGATGCCCCATTTATGGCTGAGCACTCCACAGATACTTATTCTCTGTACCTTGACCAGTCATGAATCTGTATTAAGCCCCATACTCAGTTAAAGAAGTTTCTCTGACAAGGACTAAGAGCCGCACTAATCCATAGGTATAGAGATAAGGTAGAGATTTATACTATGTCCATTTAGCAGAATAATAGGCTCTGCCTACCATCTGATAACTTCCCCAGCAATGATTTTTTTTTTTCGAGACAGGGTTTCTCTGTGGCTTTGGAGCCTGTCCTGGAACTAGCTCTGTAGATCAGGCTGGTCTCGAACTCACAGAGATCCGCCTGCCTCTGCCTCCTGAGTGCTGGGATTAAAGGCGTGTGCCACCATCGCCCGGCAGCAAGGAATTCTTAGCCCAATTTATAATACTAGGCATGAGTTTCTTCCTGTGGAACAGGCCCTGAATCCAATCAGAAAGCTATTGAGTCCCCTGTACCGGTTATGCCACTGATGCTCCCATGGGCATATCTTGCCAAACATGCATTTTATAGTTTGCAGGGCTCACAGCTGGGTAAAACTATTAGCTTGTCTTCCCTAGCAGCCCCTATAGCATCTTCCAGTAGTATGAAAGCTACCTGGCCAGGAAGAAGTCTGCCAGTCAGCGACAGCTAGATTTCTCTGTGCCTCATGACAGCAGTCAGTTCTTACCATCAAATTCTGGCGGGCAGCTAAGAGATTGCCCTGTATTGTTTTAGGGATTTCTAAAGCACCTCTGTAGTTTTCTATCTATATTTTTAATATTACTATATTTTTTGTTCATTAAGCTTCAACATTGACTCCCTTAGGAACATAAATTTTAACAATTTGTAATTGATGTTATGTATACTATTATTAAACATTCAATCAGAAAACCACTTCCCTTTAGCCATTTCAATCTGAGAATCTGAAACACACGTACACACAAAAATGTTTCAAATGTATTGGGGAGAGCTAATTAGAAGCAAAAGGAATAGTTCCCAGCATTGGTGCTGCAACCTGTAAATCCAGCACTCAGAAGGTGGAGACAGAAAGAGCACAGATTGAGGGCTAGCTTGGACTACAAGAAGATCTTACCTCAAGAAAACAGACAAGGCAAAAAGAGAACACAGCATCACCCAGGGTTGTGTAAGTATAGGTAGGATGCTGCTCTCTACCTTCAGGTTGATCTAATGAAAGTCATTTTACTCCCGGTTGGCTGCTAGTCTGCTCCTGCTAGAATACTTACCACCAGTAGGAGGAAGCCAGGAGCCAGTTTTCCAGCTGACACTGTCCCTAAAGGTAGTTAAAGACCCCCAGTGTGGGGAGACTCTCACTCAATTCTCAGGATAATACAACCCCCCCAGTAACTCGCGAGAGACCTTTCGTGCTGCAATCACACGAGGTTTAATCGATGAGATGGGAACCAGTGCACTGGGGCCGAGACTCATAACCCACGTAGGGGAAGAGTTCGACCCCGAGTAACCAGAAGGGGTTTTAAGGGAAGGAACCACAGCCCAGTAATCCAAAGGGGTAGGGGGGGCATCATAGAAAATTCCAAAAATACCAATGATGATCACAAGGGGGCAACTCCACGCCTCTCAAGATCACTCTCAAGGTCATAATCAGCTAGTTCCTGAAACACAATATTCCAAAAATACCAATGATAATCACAAGTGGGAAACTCCCTGTTTCTCAAGATTATTCTCAAGATTACAATCTAACTTTATCTTCAGCTAGTTCCTGAAACACAGTCACTGAACCAGCTAATTCTAGATTTCTGATTCTTTTCTCCCTGCTTAGATTTTTGGCTCTATTTTTTCCTGCTAGGGGGGGTCTGGATTTATCCGGGTCTTTCCGTAGCAATAGCTAGAGCCGTCAGAATCAGCTCTATTGGCATGGTGACTCACACCTGTAATCCTAACATTTGGGAGCTAAAACAATAGAATTGCTATGTCAAAGGCCAGTATAGGTTATAGAGTAAAGACCTGTCTCTAAATACAAAGACACCACAAACTGCAAGCTGTGTGCTCATCTTGCAAGCTCAGTTGAGTCCCACTGGAGCCGGAAATGAGCACCCCTGCACCTGCAGCTGTTGAGCCCCATCCTGGGGTGAGGACGGAGGCTGGTGGTAGAGAGCAGCACCATCACATGATAACCTTGGGTTCAGTCCCTGGGACCACACAAACAAATCCTCCTCCCAGGAGCAGGAAACTGGACTCATTACCAACACTGCTTCAGCCAAGGCTGCTCCACAGTGAAACCCTGTCCCCCCACCCCCCAAAAAAGGCTGAACAGTGGTGGTGCACATCTTTAATCCCAGCACTTGGGAAGCAGAGTCAGGTGGATCT
Organism: Microtus pennsylvanicus; assembly: GCF_037038515.1. Classification (NCBI taxonomy): domain Eukaryota; kingdom Metazoa; phylum Chordata; class Mammalia; order Rodentia; family Cricetidae; genus Microtus; species Microtus pennsylvanicus. Next base: position 18,376,121 of record NC_134582.1, read on the forward strand.
CTGAGTTTGAGGCTAGCCTGGTCTACCGAGTGAGTTCCAGAATGACCAAGGTTACAAAGAGAAATCCTGTCTTGAAAAACCAAAACATAAAAAACAAAACCAAAAAAAAAAATCTCTTAAGATACCTAGATCTGGATCTCTTGTTCATTTTCTCTGGAAAATTCTGCCTCCACTAGTTTCAGTGTTTGTTTTTTAACTTTCTATACATGTAATTTCCAACCTGTCTTTTCTCCCCCAAGATTATATTTGTGAGAACCATCCCCTTTTCACAGGTCCATCCACCCATTCGGTTGCTCTTGGGGCTGTGGATGGACTCCATCCAGGGCTCTGGATTGCCTTAGTAAGACAGCAGCCAGTAGGTGGAACCAAAACATCTCGTATAGAGCTGGGAACCACAATAGCTGCAGAGTTCGGGATTTGCGCAATTCCTGGAGTTTTCCTTAGCCTGTAAGAGCAGATAGCTTCGTTAGAGCTCATCACCAAGTTCCTCAGCACATCTGTGCTTAGGGCCCCTGAATGTCTGCTAACGGAGGAGGGATAAGCCTACCCATACTTAGGTTCTGTAAAGCACCGGTTCCGTTCCAAACTACACCGGTTCCATTCCATGCTCTACTGCTACGGGAACTAGGCTGAAAATTTTAAAACATACAAACACAGACATACAGACGGGGCCACAGGGACATCCTTAAGACAAGAATCCCAAGCATGCTCCCTTTATTGTGTTCAGGAGCAGCTTATATAGGGCTCTGGCCACACCCCTGCTCTCGGGATCTTTCAGCTGCAGCCACTAGAACCCACTCTCCTGCCATCAGAGTCTCGTGCTCAGAGCAGTTGCAGGTTGCTCAGTGCAGAGAAAAACAAGTTGTTTACAAGAAATTCAGGGTCTGGTGGTCCGCAGTCCCCAACAATGTTTCTGTTATTATTCTTTCGAAAAGGGTGAGCATGGTACCCTTGCTTATGGGAAACACACTATTGTTTCCAAGGGTGTTTGTTTTGCCCTCCTTCAGAACTTAGGACTGAACCGAGGTCAGTGCACGCTAAACAAGTTCTGTACCATTGAGCTGTGTCCCCATGTCTTCCTGTGAGATGAAGTCTCACCAAGTTGTCTAGGCTGTCCTTGAACTTGGTCAGGAGCATAGGTAGCCCCAGAACTTTTGCTCACCTTGCCTCAGCCTCCCAATTGGTTGAGATCACACTCTTTTATTGCCTGCTTTGCTTTCCTTTTCTGATTCATGTAGTATGCTGATCTACAGTGAGTTAGATTTCACATGTTTTATCTGCTCTAGGTCAGTTTAAATGACACATAAATTTAGAAAAAAATGTTTTGGATATGGGGCCTCTAATTTGCTATGCAATCATGTATGACTTTGAACTTCGGATCCACATCTCAAGTACTAGGTCTACAGATGTGCACCGCCTAGTTTATACAGTGCTGGGGATCGAATCCACAACTTGGCGCATGCTAGACAAACACTGGACCAACTGAGGGACAGCCCCGAGATTTATTTGAACACTGCCGCTTTCTGTTTGTTTTTTACGTTGTCGTGGAGTGGCAGAGTAGCTTACATCTGCTGTGATATGACTGGCTGCAACCGCTTCTGTGTGGGAACTGTCTGCCTTTCTCTTTGGATTCCCACCACACAAATACAGAACAGCCCCTCTCACACACACTGGGTCCTCAACACCAAGGGAGGCCATAGTTCTGGCTGTAAGACTGTGAAACAACCCAAGATAGGCAAAGAAGATACAGGTGCTCGCTCTCATGGGAAGTTTGGCAGGGAAGAAAAAGATGAGCTTCGCCATGGAGGGGATGGCCAGAGAGCATCCTTAAGGCTTCTGGAGGGAAGCTAGGTCCTTAAGTCAGACTTCAGTCTGCAGCCCTGAGGATTTTCCTGGAATCCTTGTGAGACATTTGAGAGCTGTATATTCCCTCATGCCCAAGGCAGTTGTCACATGTGTGGTCTCACTCATGAGTTCTCATGAAGAGATCCTACCTCAGCCAGGAGTGGCTGGTGAGTTTGTTTTCCTTCTGAATAAAGCAGAGTGGGAGAAGGTGATTTAGATCGTAGTATCCAGGGCAATGGTGTGGGCAGAACTGAGGGAGATGTAGGAGAGAAACATAGGAGCAGTATCCTTGTGGTGATACTAATGGACTTGATTTCTTGCTTCTAAAGGAGCAGAGGACTTTGTGGATTTGAGTTTCTTAAAGGGTTCGAAAGGGAAGCTCGAAGTTTAAAAGTTCTTGCAGGGGACCCGAGTTCAGTTCCCACCACCCACATTGGGCAGCACACAACTGTCTGTAAATCCAGCTCCATGGGGATCCAATGCCTCTCACCTCCACAGACACCCATACTCACAGGCACCTACCCACCCCCCCATAATTAAAAATAATAAAAATATTTAAAGTCTTACTGTATAGTTCTCACTGGCATGGTACTTACTGTGTACCAGGCTGGCCTCAAACTCATAGACATTTGCCTGCCTCTCAAGTGCTAGAATTAAAGGCATGAGATACCACACAAAGCAATAAGAGTGAATCTTTAAAAGGGGTTTGTGCTCCAAACCTGGGTACTCACAGTGGCTGAGAGTGAGAGGAAGGCAGATCTTCCCTGGTCACTTTCCCAAGGCTGCCATTCCCCATGGTAGCCTGGATCACAGTTAAAAGTCACTGTAGAACCAGGTAGTGGTGGCACACACCTTTAATGCCAGCACTCAGGAGGCAGAGGCAGACGGATCTCTGTGAGTTCAAAGCCAGCCTGGACTACAGAGCAAGGTCTAGGACACCCAAGGCTAAACAAAGAAACCCTGTTTCAAAAAACCAAAAGAAAAAAAAGCCATAGTGGAACCAGGCATGCTGGTGTATTCTGCAGCTCCCGTGCCCACAGGTGGTGGCAGGATGGAGGCCCAGGACAGCCCTAAGTGGTTCCCTGTCTCCAAAAACAGGGTCAGTAATACCACGATAAAACAGTGACAAGATCACAGCCTATTTTTATTTATTTTTTATTTTTTTAAAGATTTATTTATTTATTATATATACAACATTCTGCCTCCATGTATGCCCACACACCAAAGGGCGCCAGATCTCATTACAGATGGTTGTGAGCCATCATGTGGTTGCTGGGAATTGAACTCAGGACCTCTGGAAGAGCAGCCAGTCCTCTTAACCACTGAGCCATCTCTCCAGCCCCCACAGCCTATTTTTAATTAATCTATAAATTTATTTTGCAGTTCTGAGGGTCGAGCTTCATGGAGGTACTCTGCCACCGATGTTTATAAAGCCCATACTCCCAACAGGTTTCCATAGGCAGGAGAGCCTCAGAGATGGGCAGTATAATAAATAGTGTCTTAACTGATGTGCTGGGCTCCTCGGACTGCAGATGGAGTTCACAGTTGTGCCTTCCAGTAAGGGACGTGGCTGACTTTCCGGAGCCTGTTGTTTGAGTGCGAGGAGACTGTTAACAGCGCAGGGCTGTCATGGATTTGGGGCAAGAAATCTGTGTGCCAGGACTTGGGGGTAGATGTGGCCTAGTGGGAGGAAGCAGCCATTTGCATGACCAAGGATAGGAGTCTGTGTCCGGCCCTGGGGCTGCTGTACACTGTAGTGACAGAGGATCCAAGCACCCTGTCATCTGTAACCCGCAGGAAAAACAGACACTTTGTGATATTTTATGACAAAAATTCAGTATTGAAGACCAGGTATGATAAGTTCTTTCTCCTGTAATTCCCAACACATGGGGGTGGGGGTGGAGGACAGGACAGTTAAGAGTCAAATGCAAACTCATAGAATTCCAGATCAAGGCCAGCCTGCGCTGTTCACAAAACTCCATCACAAAAACAGCAAACAGACGAAGAATTTAGTCCTTAAGTCACAGAATGAAAACAGTTAGTATCCCTGTTTAGACTGGCTTGACTTGGCCTTTGTGCTATGCATACTGGGGTTGAAAGCCACAGACAAGACAGTCTTAAGTGCAAGAATGGATACCTGGGTCTTTATCGCACAGGGGGGAACAGTTGGCTACAGCCTTAACTAAACTAAAGGAAGCTTCGGGTGGAAGACTGACGCAGAGCAGGAAGGACAGTCGTTCCATGTATTCTTTCCCCACCACACAATAAACTATCAAAAATACTTGGAAAGTGGACATGTATACTTGGTAGATCTTATTAACATACATTGTTTTTTATGTTTATTTTTTTTAAGTTTTTTGAGATAAGGTTTCTTTGTGTAGCTTTGGAGCCTGTCCTGGAACTCGCTCTGTAGATCAAGCTGGCCTCAGAATCACAGAGATCCGCCTGCCTCTGCCTCCCGAGTGCTGGGATTAAAGGCATGTGCCACCACCGCCTGGCAACATGCTTTGTTTTAAGAACCATCTTCTGTTCAATTTCTGTTCTATGTAAGTGAAGACAAGATAGGCCTCTCTACAGACAGTGCTCACTGTCGTCATGGCTAACATACCCACCTCCTCTCCCCTTGATAACAGGGCAATTACTGTTCTCCAGTTCTGCTGCTGTAATGGGGCTTGTCATCCTGGGACCTGAAAAAGGAAATTGAGTTCTCAGATAATGCAATCACTACCTCAGGGCCTGGCTATTTGGGACAGCTGGTGTGCAGTGTCGGAGTCTAGGGAGACAATTCTTTTTTTGTAGGTCACTTCTAAGAAATGATGTGAGAAAAAAGAGAACACTTTCTCAGGTGTTTGAGTTCCAATGTTCTCAGACAATTGGAAAAGAACATTTGCAACAACACAGTGTGGCAGGCTGAATAAGACTCCCCAAATATGACTACATCTGAACCTCCAGAACCCACAAATAGGTGACCTTACATAAAAAAAATGGGCTTTGAAGAAATAATGAAATAAGGAAGATATTGAGATGGAGAGCCTGGTTTATTTGTGCGGGATGGATATTAACAGCCCAATGGGGAAGTGAAGGAGGGTAGGGCATCAGATGAGGTGCTTGAGGAAAAGTTGAGGCTGCAAAGATGGGACCGAAGGAGACCCCCGAACAGTGGGGGTTTCCTCCCAAACCCCAGATTAGGCACAAACTAGACCTAAATACCTGTTTCCACAGAGATGCTTTATTAAGTGAGGAAGAAAAGTCAAAGTGGCTGTTTTCTGACTCTGGCAGAAAAACGAGCATCAATCAAATGACCTTGCAGGTATAATTTTAAGAGGAGGAAAAAAAGAAAGGTCTGTGCTCGAATAGGCTAGGGTGTGGTAATAAAAATTAGATGGGGGGGGGCTGGAGAGATGGCTCAGTGGTTAAGAGCATTGCCTGCTCTTCCGAAGGTCCTGAGTTCAATTCCCAGCAACCACATGGTGGCTCACAACCATCAGTAATGAGTTCTGGTGCCCTCTTCTGGCCTGCAGGCATACACACAGACAGAACATTATATACATAATAAATAAATATTAAAAAATAAAGACAATTATCCAAATTTTATTTTAAAAAAATTAGATAGGGGCCAGGCGGTGGTGGCGCACGCCTTTAATCCCAGCACTCGGGAGGCAGAGGCAGGCAGATCTCTGTGAGTTCGAGACCAGCCTGGTCTACAGGACTGGCTCCAGGATAGGCTCCAAAGTCACAGAGAAACCCTGTCTTGAAAAACCAAAAAAGAAAAAAAAATTAGATAGGGGACAAGGGAGAAGGGACAAGGGGACAAGGGAAAGAAAGAAGGGTATTTGTCCCAGAGGGACAAAGGAGTGCCTCTAGACAGAGGGGAGACAGATGTGGTACATAGGCAAAGAAAGGTTGGTAGGTAAAGGGGGAAATTGTAGCCCTAGTAATAAAAACCCAGAGGCAGATGTTTGGGTTCAAGCTGAAGATCATGTCATTTGCAAATGTCACCACACGTTCAGCTTTGTGTAGAGCCCGGCAGCCAAGCTCTACTCTGAGGCTTCTGCCCAGCACCACACTACTTGCCTGTGTTAGGATGTAACTTCTTTGTGCCTCTTCCATGTCAACTTGAAAGACCCCCAATGAGGGCTGCCTTTCAGTCTGGGGAGACCCCTCCCAAGGAACAGCGAAACCACTCGTTCGGATGCAAACAGCAAGAGGCTTTTATTCGCAGGTACCTGCGGGCAGCAAGTCTTTCGGAGGGCTTGCGCGCCCGCAGACTGGGGAGAGGTCTTTTTATAGGAAAGAGGGTAGCAGAAGCGGATTACAGAAGCAAATGCATGGTTATTGGTCAGTTGGAATGGGGCAAGGGGCACAGGTGGTTTTTCCTTTCCCAGAATAGATGTATGGGATCAGCTATCCTGTTTTTCTCTTGGTTCTTCCTTTCCCAGCCCAGATGTATGGCAACAGGCTTCCTGTTAATTGATTCTATATTCTGCCTTGCAGCCAGGAACCCTGACCTCACTCTGCATTTACATTGTTCGTCAAAAGCCGCGTGGAATGACGTTACAGCAGCTAAGCTGGGATCTTCCGTAGGGGGAATTGTTTCTCCTGTGAATTGTTGATATATCCTAAATTGGGCACATGTGCTGGCTATAGGCATCCTGTTTCCCCTAGACAAACGGGATGTTCTCATTCTAAGTTGGGCACATGTGCTGGCTATAGGCATCCTGTTTCCCCTAGGCAAACGGGATGTTCTCATGAGAGCCGGCTAGCTGCAGGTCCTGAGAGGGTCCTGAGGGTCTCAAGCGGACAGGATGTTTCTCATGAGAGCCGGCCAGCTGTGGGTTATGGAGGGGGGGGCGGCTGGGCTCGTTATTGCTAACTTAATGCTACTAGGTAGGGGTCTGCTAACTTAATGCTACTAGGTAGGGGTCTTTTATTCTTTCAAACTAAGCTGGCGTTAATATAATCATTTTCAGTACTCTGCAGTTTAACACGACTGTGATCATCTGAAAGCAGAGAACGATAAATCATGACTGTCATTTCAACTTTTCCATTCCTTTTGATTTGATGGTAATATTCTAAGGCAGTTATAGATGATAGGAGAAATAAAGAAAATATAAACTAACACCAAAGGAGAGTTGAGACAAATCCTAAATTGCCTATTTTTGTTTTAATGACGAAGTTAAAACAATCTTATTGCTGGGTATTGGAAGTGCTTCTATTTGTAGTCTATCATCTACAGTAACGTGAAAAACTGGCCAGCATGTGCAGTAGAATGAATAGGGCACTTACCTTACTGGAGTGAAAAGTCAGCTCAAGTCTCAGTGCCTAGGAACTGAGTGTCTATGTGCAAAAACATAACTGGGCTCAAACTGATGAGAACAGACGCTTCACTTCTTGGTAGCATGCATACAACTATATTTAAATAATGCTTAACACTGAGAAGCTAAAATAATCAGATTATTCCATCTGTATCCTTTACAAGAGTACTGGAAACTTCATTACTGAAGACTATGTTAACAGGTTAGGCCCACTTCTACATTTTAAAAATAAGAATTGCAGATTAGAATTTATACTCATTTTATTATCTAAAAGGGAACACTTGACCTTGTATCGTTTAGATGAGAACTTATCCCCAAGATTAACTTTACTTCAGAATCCTAAACATAAGAAAGCCGCACACATAAAGCTAAGTTACAAATTGAATGTATGATGTTTAACTTCAGAGAATATATTCTGTGACAAACTATTCCCCTCAGAAATCTATCTTAAATATTTAATCTCTTTCCACTTCTTTTCCACTTTCTCTTTGTTTTTTTCAGCTAGGGTCTCATGTAGCCTAGACTGGATATGTAGCAGAGAATGAATGACCTTAAAATCCTGCTCTTCCGGGGGCTGGAAAGATGGCTCAGTGGTTAAGAGCATTGCCTGCTCTTCCAAAGGTCCTGAGTTTAATTCCCAGCAACCACATGGTGGCTCACAGCCATCTGTAATGAGGTCTGGTGCCCTCTTCTGGCCTACAGACATACACACAGACAGAATATTGTATACATAATAAATAAATAAATTAATTAATTAATTAATTTAAAAAAATCCTGCTCTTCCTATCTCTCAAAGTTTGGGCTCTCTCCCCTTCACACACACCCCCACACATACACATACAGTTTTTTTTCCTTTGGTTTTTCTGCACAGGATTTCTCTGTGTTGTCCTGGATGCGCTGAATCTCTCTCTCTGTAAACCAGGCTGGTCTTGAACTCATAGATCTGCTTGTGTCTGCTTCCTGAGTGCTGGGACTAAAGATGTGCACTACTATACCTGGCTTCTGGGCTACCACTTTAAAACCAAAATCAAAACTACAGCAAAACAAAACCCCAAACTGTCCAACCTATCTCTCCATGTGAACAGAAATGCTAAACAACTTTAGTTTCCACATCAATGTACCTCGGATGTTTCCGTTGGACTGAACACAAGACCTCTTTAATATTACATGTCATCCGCAAAAGAAAACTACAATCTGGCTATAGTAAGTAAATCACGTGTACTAGTTTTCTGGGAAAGATGACATCAGCAAGCACTTTTGAAAAAGTTTTTATTTTGTTAACAGCTCAATCATCCTTTAATTATCGCACTGTACAAGACAGGGACAGCTTCCTACTCAACAAAATTAAGACCATATGTTTCATGGATAGCACACCCCATGGAAGAATGCAAATTTTTAGAGAAAGCAAAACAACCACCAAAATCTAGACTCCAGTACAGTATCGCCCAAAGGAATACATTTCCTCATGTTCCAATCACAGGAAGATTACAAACCACACACACACACACACACACACTCATACTCTTTTGGCAACTCAGAAGGTCAGGCCCACACACAGGGTGCTAGGAAGCCAGTGCATCTGCATAAAACGTTCCCAGACCAAGGCAGAGCTTAGAAGCCAAGACTAGAAGAAAAGCTCAACCCCATTCAGCTATTTTCCTTCGGTCTTTAACCCAAAACTCTAAAGACAGTATTCACACCCAGAGACTAACAGCACAGAGGACTCTGGACACTGTCTGAAAGCCACACAAGGGCTCTGCTTCATTGTCTAACAATGATTGATCCAATCAACAAAAGCAAAGGGACACTGTGCAATCTCTCAGGGTTCAGTGACAATTTTTAAGTTTTGTTAGAGGTGACAACAGAAAATAGTAATCCTTAGGAAATCAGGACAGCACTTTACAAGTAAGCACAGCTGGTGACTAAATCTGTATTTTCTTCTCGGTGAAAACAAACTGTCAAGGGCACAGCTGTCTCATTATTTAGGTTCAAAAGGAAATGGTGAGCAGAGCACGGTGGCCACACCTTCAATGCCAGCACTCCAGAGGCAAAGACAGACGGTCTCTTTCAGTTTGAGTCTAGCATGGTCCATACAGTGAATTCCAGGCCACCAGGACTACATAAGACCTCATAGCAAAAAGTAAAAAGAAACACACACAAAGAAATTCCTAAAAAAAAAAAAAAAAACTTTTTTTGATGTGTGTTAACTGAAATATATCACCTTGAAATATCAAAAAAGACCCAATATATATCCATTTCAGGAAGTGAAATCCTCATCAAAACCTTGAAAACCTGACTTCACAATTCCAATGCCCAACAAAGGCAAAGGACCCTGTAAGGATCACTTACTAGGGATTACTTAGCAGGTACTCAGTTTGCATCATCAGAGAGGTCCCCTGACAACCTGGGAGTTAACTGTTTCCTTTCCATGATCCACTAGTGTTAGTCACTCCCAAATCTGTGCACTGTTCATTTTAAATTTTTAAAAATGTTTTATTTTTATTTACATATACATGTGTGGGAGGGGTGCGCCCTGTGTATGTGGATGCTCTTAAAGGCCAAAAGAGGGCTTCAGATCCCCTGGAATTGGACAGAGTAATAAGCAGCTCTAAGCTGCCAGATGTAGATGCTGGGAACTTAACTTGACTCCTTTAAAAGGACACATGAGTCCTTAATTGCTGAATCACCTCTTGGGAACCCCTGAATTGTTTGTTTCCAACAAAGGAAACTTTTGACTTCCGAGTTAGAAAAAAAAAATGTCATAGTTTTTATTTTTGCCCAGGATTCTCTGAAATGAGATCATCAAAATGGGAAGGGCTCTACAACTTGAATCCCAAAGTCCACAGTACTTTCTTGATCAGCATTCTATGGCAATGGTTGGTTCTCTCTCTCTCTCTCTCTCTCTCTCTCTCTCTCTCTCTGTGTGTGTGTGTGTGTGTGTGTGTGTGTGTGTATCTTTCAAAAGATGCATAAAGGAGGGAAACAAAGGAATCACACTTCCGAGGGCAATCTTACTTATCCATCCCTCAAAGCACCAGCAGCAGCACAGGAAGGAACATATTTATTATTCTGTAGGGTATTACCTCTTCTTATTCTTGCCACCAACTGAATGAAGAAATGCAGTATCTAACAGGACTGTAACTTAAAAATTGGATAAAAAGTAAGCCCACCCACTTCTGATGAAGCCCTTCTGTCTCCTACCCTCAGGGTTTTTTGAGAAATGGTTTCAGCTCTCAAGAAATGACTTGCTCTGTCTGTGGCTGACACACAGAAGCTTCCTCTTTCAACACTCATCATGAACTGAAGAAAAGAGCCCTGTAGATTTCATCCAATATAGAAAAACATGTAAGAAATTAATGGAAAAAAAAAACAGTCACATACAATCCAAAGGAATACCTAAAGAAAAAGAATAAAGATCAGAGGAAACAAGTAACAGAGAAAGTGAAAAGATTCAAATGGTCATGGACTAGTAATTGCACTGAAGAAATGTACAAAGGTCGGGCAGTGGTGGCGCATGTCTTTAATCCCAGCACTCGGGAGGCAGAGGTAGGAGGATCATCTCTTTGAGCTCGAGGCCAGCCTGGTCTACAAGAGCTAGTTCCAGGACAGGCTCCAAAAGCTACAGAGAAACCCTGTCTCGAAATACAAAAAGAAAGGAAGGAAGGAAGGAAGGAAGGAAGGAAGGAAGGAAGGAAGGAAGGAAGGAAGGAAGGAAGAAAAGCTTACAAAATTGATTTTTTAAAAATCTTTTTCTATAGTCTTCAATGAGAAGCATCCAAAATAAGAACAAGGGAAGATTAAAAGTAAAGGGCCAGCAAAATGGTGCAGTGGGTAAAGGCAATTGCCTCCAAGATGACCTAAATTCAATGCCTGGAGACCCAGACGGTACAGAGCAGGAGAGAACTGACTCCTGCAGCCATGTAAATACCAACTTTTCCCCTTAGGGTTGTCATGCTGTATTTTACCCATAACTTTTTGATAGTTAAAGACAATACATTTATTTATGTTCCCATGCATGTTTTTCAGAGTGTGTGTGTAGAGATGAGAGGACAAATTGCGACAGACACGGTCAAGAGGAACTTGCTGAGGGTGCCTTCCTTGATCCCATCTTCTCCTCTGGTTTCTTGGGTCTGTGATGTCACTATAGGTGCTCAGCTGTCACTGTCCTCGCTGTCCCCATATGCACCCAGCTGGCTCAGGGAGGAGGCCCCGGGTGTCTGGGGTGCAAGGTTGACTGTCTTCCTGCTCTCGGGGGCACCCACAGCAGGCATCTGGAGCTGCTCTGAGCCCCCGTTGGCTTCCACCTTCACCTTCTTTGGCACCACCAATCCGGCCAGCTGTGCCCTGCTGCTCACTGCCTCTGCCTTCCTCTTGGCCTTCAGTGCCTTGTCCAGGATGGCTATGGGGCTGGGTTTTGCTGCTGAGCGTGGTCGGGAAGGCGGAGCTTCATCTTCTGAGTCGGAATCCTCCAGAAGCCTGCGGTGGCGAGCCTCCTCCAGCAAGGCCGCAGTCTCACGCTCATCTTCCTCCTCCTGCTGCTGTCGCAGCTGTTCCTGCGACAGGCGGTGCTGCAGCAGCATGGCCTCAAAGTCCACGTGTGCCTGCCGCTGGTTCAGGTCCTTCAGCTCCTGTAAGTTTTCCAGCACCTCCATCTCCAGCTTCGAGTCTTTGGTGCGGTTCTCTAGGACCTTCATGGGGTTGTTCAGCTCCTCATCCTCGCGCTCCTTCTGCACACGCTTTTCCTCCTCCTCCAGGAGCTTCTCGGCCTGGAAGTTGCGTGTGGCTCCATGCTCCATGGCGTAGTCTGTGTTCTCAGGGTCTGTCTTGAAGGTAATCTCGGCCAAGCAGCGCGTGCACTTAATATAGAAGCGGAAGATAGGCAGGCCCAGGTAGGCCTCGTTCTGGACTGTTTCCTTGCGAGCATTGAACTTCTTCCCCTTGTAGATGTATTCTCCACATGTCTTACACCTCATGTTGAACGGGGCCATCAGTCGAACCACGTACTGCCGGTCCTTGGGTAGCTTGAGTTTCGGGATCTTTGACGGGTCGAAGTCAGGTGGGTAGTATTTGTTTAAAACTTTCCGTTCCGACATACTCGCGTCCTGTTCCTGGAGCAAGCGAAGGAGCAGTGTGTTCTTTGGTCCCCTAGGAATTTATTCGAACAGGCACCACAGTTCTCTTGACGTCACTTCCTGGGCTGGCTTACTGACGCAGTTCATAGGCTTTAGCGTTCTCATTGGCTGTGGTATCTGACTGTTCAACCACGAATAGTACTTTCCGCAAATAGTAAAACCTAGGCCTTTTTGGTGGGAGCTCGAACAGTTTTTACAGACGGTTCTCCGAAAGGAAATGCTGTGAGAGTTTCTCAAGGTCTAGTATCCCAAACTCCTGTTGGCAATGTCTCTGCTCAAGCAGCTGAAATAACAGCCTGTATTCTAGCATTACAAATGTTTCCTGATGAGTCAATTAATTTATATACTGATAGTATTTACTGGTCTCAAATTATTGCTCCTTTAGAAACTGCTCCTTATATTTCTCCTGTGTACCGTATACAACAACAATTATACTGTCTACAATATTTATTATGGTCCAGGCGGGATCCTATTTTTGTGAGTCATATTAGAGATCATACTCAATTACCTGGACCCCTGGCCAAGGGTAATCAACTCGCAGATGCATATACCCGAATATTATTTCCAGCACCGAAGAAAAGGCTTCTAAACTCTATTTTTTTTAAAGATTTATTTATTTATTATGTATACAACATTCTGCTTCCATGCATGCCCACATGCCAGAAGAGGGCGCCAGATCTCATTACAGATGGTTGTGAGCCACCATGTTGTTGCTGGGAATTGAACTCACGACCTCTGGAAGAGCAGTCAGTGCTCTTAACCACTGAGCCATCTCTCCAGCCCCTAAACTCTATTTTTAAAAAAATCATTTAAAGGGGGCTGGAGAGATGGCTCAGTGGTTAAGAGCATTGCCTGCTCTTCCAGAGGTCCTGAGTTCAATTCCCAGCAACCACATGGTGGCTCACAACCATTGTAAAGAGGTCTGGCGCCCTCTTCTGGCCTTCAGGCATACAGACAGAATATTGTATACATAATAAATAAATAAATTTTAAAAAATCACTTAAATGCTCGTTCTTTGCAGCACCATTCTGGTCGCTCCAGAGCCTTACAAATGACCACCCAATGTTCCACCTGTGCTCCTTTTCATAATACACCCATTGCTGGAGTTAATTCTCGTGGTCTTAAACCCAATGACATTTGGCAGATGGATGTTACCCACCTACCCTCAGCTGGAAAGCTTAAATATATGCATGTTTCAGTAGATACTTGCTCTAAAGTAGTTTTTGCTTCGCTGCATAGTGGAGGGAAAATTAAGGATGTGATAGCTCATTGCCTGCTGGCTTTTGCTTATATGGGCTTATCTAATGTTATTAAAACAGATAATAGTCCTGCATATACTAGTGGAAAATTTCCAACTTTTTGTGTAAATAATGATATTAAATATTACAGGTATTCCATAACCCTACTGGACAAGCTATAGTAGAAAGAATGCATATGGTAATAAAACATTATTTCATGAAAATAAATGGGGGGGTATATTCTCTCTCCCAATACACAATTGGCTTCTATTTTGTTTATTCTAAATTTTTTAGGGGCTGGAGAGGTGGCTCAGTGATTAAGAGCACAGGCTGCTCTTCCAGAGGTCGTGAGTTCAATTCCCAGCAACCACATGGTGGCTCACAGCCATCTATAATGAGATCTGGTGCCCTCTTCTGGCATGTGGACATACATGGAGGCCGAATGTTGTATACACAATAAATAAATAAATAAATCTTTTTAAAAAAAGAGAGAGAAAAAAATAAATTTTTTAACTGTGGATTGTGAGAGTCACTCGGCATGGAAAGACATTTGAATAAAAGTTATCACTAAGGCCTACTCAGCATAAAAGGCAGCTCACTAAGCTAAGAACGAGGAGTACATTGCCTGGAGTGCAGGCAGCTCTGCCAGGAAAGTGACCTTTCCAGGTCCCTCAGCTGGTCTAAACCTCTTCCAGGCAGCCCAGCTGGTTTCTGCTTTTTCCAGGCAGTTGTTCTGTTCTCAGTCTTTTGTGCAGCTCAGCTGACAGGGACTCTCAACTTTTATTGCTTATACTGGCAGGGAGAGGCCTAGCAAAATCTGGTCAGTTTCAGGGACTTCCCAAAGCTATTTTGAACTGTTTACCTTGCTACTTAAGGAACTTTCTGATGAAGAGAGGTAGCCAGTAGAGGGAAAAGGTCTCTCTAGAGGTTGATTGCTTTTCTTTTCTTTTTTTGGGGGGGAGGGGGTGTTGAGACAGGGTTTCCCTGTAGCTTTTGGAGCCTGTACTGGAACTAGCTCTTGTAGACCAGGCTGGCCTTGAACTCAGAGATCCGCCTGCCTCTGCCTCCTGGGATTAAAGGCACATGCCACTACCACCCAGCGCTTTGCTTTTTTTTTCTTTTTCTTTTTCTTTTTTCCCTTCGGGGAATCGAACCCCAGTCTCCCGCATGACAGGCGGGGATACTCACCACTATACAAACGAGGAGCGCTTTCAGCTTGAATCCCAATATCTGTCTCTTGGCTTTTATTATTCATGCTACATCTGGTGACCAACGTTTGGGGTACAAATTCATGAAAAAGTCTTTTGCCTGTGGCTTTACAGACACCAGCATACACGCTGTGTATGCCAGAGAAGAATACAAAGCGGGGGGTGGGGAGACAGTTCTCAGACACTGTCTCATTCTGAAATTCCTGGAGGCAGGATTGCCTTTTTAGACTGAGGTCAAGGTAAGAGCCAGTGGCTAGCTGTTTTGCTTTTTGGATCTTCAGGTTGAATGCCAATTTCTGACCCTGAGTTTTTATTAATCATACTTCAATCCAGCTGTTTTCCTGGGTGATGCAATTAAAGATGTGCACCACCTTTGGGGGGTGTTAGGGTGGGAGGGGAAGAGCGTGGGGGGTGGCACATTTAGCCCCCACCCCGCCACACACTTGGGAGGCAGAGGCACGTGAATCTCTGTGAATTTAAGGCCAGTCTGGTCTACAGAGGGAGTTCCAGGACAACCAGGGCTACACCCAGAGAAACCTTGTCTCAAAACAAAACCAAAACCGAAAAAGATATACACCACCACCTGAAAGAAATGGTATTGATAGTAAGGTATTGTTGTTGCATTGTGCACAGATTCCCACCCACTCCCAGCTTGCTGTCTGGGAAGTAGAGAGCCTAGCTAGCTGTAGGCTGTTACTGTGAAACTCCCCATCCTGAACAGGAATAAGAAGAGCTTTCCTTGTGTGCTTTGAGTCTCTTCAGAGACTATGTCATGCCATTGTCTGTCTCTGGTGCTAGCGTCTGACTTCTCCTTGGAACCTGATACTTGATGTTGCCCCTCTGTCTGTCCATCTGTCCATCCATGTTAAGAGCCTCAAGTGCAGAACTGGAATAGTGGTTTAATCGATCTTTCTCTTTCACACACTTACACACACACACACACACACACACACACACACACACACACACACATCCCTCTTCCCAATGTGGCCATGCTGAATAAACCATTTTCTGCTTTTAATGTGGGTCTTTTAAACTGGCTTGTGGGGGTACAGGCTGTGACAGATAAATCTGGTAACAATCCTAGATCTTGAGAGCCTGGCCTACACTGCCAAATCCTGGATATAGTGAGACTTTGTCTCAAGAAGATTTAAAAAAAAAAAAAGGAAAAATGTTGGACACAGTTTTTGGTCCTGCTCAGAACAAAGAGGAAAGGTTAGATAGAATGGCAGGAACACCTTGAGCCTGCAGTTTTTTTCTTAAAAAAAAAATCAACCTATCAAAAGAGCACACTGAAGACAGACATAACATGCTGACCCTAAAAGTGAGCACCTCACTTAACAGGTATCCAATGGAGAGCTGAGGAGGCAGGTTTGGAGTGTGAGCATGGCTGACCTTGCACCTCAAAATCCTATTAGCCTGAAAGACAGCCCAGCCTCTGCACACTGAATCTCTCCCCTTGGTTCGGACACAGGGAAAGCAGGACAGTGCTGAGTACAGGTTGGCACAGTAGCGTCAGGCAGACAGAACTGAAACCTGTGGCTCCCCATAGCCGGATGTCCTGTCCCCCAACACTTCTCCGTGTCTGTCTTTGCTCCAGATATGGAATGCCTGTGATGAGGGCAGCAGAGTTGGGGATAAAACAAGACACTTGCAGGCTGAGGGTCAGGGTGTGAAACGTAGCTAATTTAAGGGCAGGTGTGTGGGGAAAGAAGAGGATCTGGACTTCTCTCCATCTTGGCAGCTCAGAGGAAGATGTTGCTTATTCAATCCCCAGAGGTTTTTCCTGCATTAAGACGCTCCGGAATATAACCAGAATACCACTGGGCTGCAAGAGGACTATCTATCAGGCAATTATTGAGTATTTTCCGAAAGTGATGCTGCTGTGCGAAGGGTTTTCAAATAAATTGAATGTACTTTTCCATCTGGAGATGAGGAGACGCACATCACTTGGTTTGATTTAATAATGATTTAGATGATGGCAAGAAAAGCAAGTAAATTCAAATTAGATTATTGACTTCCATGATTATAAAACACAACTCCAACGAGGATAAATGACAGATATTTGTCTATCTGAGTATATTTCAATTATTTTAAAATAACATGAAAAATACTTATTAGCCACAATCTGTGATGAATGGACATGCTGGCATTGTTATTTATAAAGTCTTTCCAGGGTCCAGAACTTCCCAGTGAATTATCATGAAGTCATTTTTCTCTAGTGACGCAGAAAGATGACGTAATGGAGTCTTCTGTGCAGCCCTGATCCCTGCCCATTAGAGTTGCACCCTAGCTGTGATGGATGATTTCCAGGCAACCCACAGAACTTACTAATAATAACTCAATATCCATTGAGTATCCTGTAGCAATAATGAAATTAGATCCCAAAGTAAACCTACATATATTTGTGTGATTCATCCATTATCCTATTCCATTTCTCACGTTGAATTATGGGTGGGTTTTTTTTTTAATGTGGAAGCCCTATTTATACTGTGGGTGAAATATTAAGTAAAAGGGGGCATTTTGTCATCCACTGAAGTTTATCTCAGGTAAGAGATTCAGAGTAAAAACTTCCTCCTGCCCCCAACGTAACGTTCCATCTCTGCCTGCTGTGTTCTTCTCATTTCTGAAATGAAACATCCACTCCTGCAGCCCCGTCTCTTAAGGTTCAGAAAATAATCAAAACACACGAATCTCAGGAAGCTCCTGAAGCTTACAAGATAATAAGACTCCTCCCCAAGCTTCAACAAGAGTAACAATTATGAGAGTGGACTCCAGCTAACTACAAAGCCTGTAAGCTCTGTAGGGAGTTCCAGGGATGTAGCTTCTGAGAGTCCTCCTTCATTCATGCTGGGGTGAACTTTTGGGGGATACAGCTGCCTTTAGTCATCCGTGCTACTGTAATTTCTTACCCACACTTCTTCCTGTAAATGACCCCAGTAATGTCACTGATTCACTACAGTAGGTTTGTGTAGAATTCACTGTTTGGTCTGTGATCACTATGCTTTCATCTTTCCCCAGAAGTCATACAATCTACCCTGGGCAATACGAACGCTGTTAGTCCCTAGGATGTTCACTGTACCTGGATCATATATTTGTCTGGGTAGATTGCACAACTCATTCATTTTGGCAAATGTAATTATATTTATTCAAAATAAATAAAAGCTATCTTTTTTGTTTTTTTGGGGGGGGGGCAGTTCAGAGAGGGAATGGGGGGATTTCGAGACTGGGTTTCTCTGTTAAAGCTCTTGCTGTCCTGGAACTCACTTTGTAGACCAAACTGGCATCCTACCTCCCGAGTGCTGGGATTAGAGGTGTATGTGCCGCCACCACCTGACTTACCTTTGTAGTCTATCCACGCGAGAACATGGAGTTTTCAAACTTCCAGGGTGCTAGAATTACAGGCATACACCATCTTGCCTAGCCTTCTCTTAACACTCCTAAATTGTGCCCACCTATGTAAACAATTCGTATAGCTTCTCCCTCTACAACAGAAACAGGGCCTTGAGAACTGGTTCACAACTGTGTGCAACTCTAGTCCCAGGTGATGTTATGCCCTCTTCTGTCCTCCAAGGGTACTGCATGCCATGGTGCCCCGACATACCTGCAGGCAAAACAAATGTCTACATAAAATAAAATTAAAGGTTTAAACAAAGACAGAAATGTAGGCCGGGCGATGGTGGCGCACGCCTTTAATCCTAGCACTCGGGAGGCAGAGGCAGGCGGATCTCTGTGAGTTTGAGACCAGCCTGGTCTACAGAGCTAGTTCCAGGACAGGCTCCAAAGCCGCAGAGAAACCCGTCTCGAAAAACAAAAAAAAAAAAAAAAAAAAAAGACAGAAATGTAAGTTTTTAGAAAGTACTACATCAAAATATTTTGAAAATTCTCATAACTGAATGAGATTAGTGGGTCATAGACTATTTAGCGTCTGTGATTTAATTTAACTATTATCTCCTTTAGCCTTGCACATTCATTGATTACCCAGACTTGGTAGAAAACCTGGAACCAATTCCAGATCTAGATGACCAGAAACAAATTGGACTGGTGGACAGTCACTTTTTCTGGCCAGTAGTTCCAGTATGTTCCATATACTGTGTCCCTGGTGCCTGCTGCCTCTGAAAAGCTCCATTCGGTATGGTTTTAGTTGATCTCACACAAGAAAGAGCCTGCAGCCCCTGAACTTCGTGCTCTCCTCACTTATGAGCAGTGAGGCAGCAAACTACCAAACCCTGTGGGTGGAAGAAACTTATTGGGGCAAACAGCCAAGGCCATTTCTGGGGGTGAAGGGGCAGAGAGGAATAAAATGGCAGAAAGACAAGCAGCTTTAGTGTGACAGTCAGCAGGTGGGGATCTTTTCCCATTCTGTAGGCTGTCATTTTGTCTTGTTGACCTGTTCTTTGCTTTACAGAAGCTTTTCAGCTTCAGGAGGTCCCATTTATTAATTGTTTCTCTCAGTGTCTGTGCTGCTGGGGTTATATTTAGGAAGTGGTCTCCTGTGTCAATGTGGTCAAGTGTACTTCCCACTTTCTCTTCTATAAGGTTCAGTGTGGCTGGCTTTATGTTGAGGTCGTTGATCCATTTGGACTTGAGTTTTGTGCATGGTGACAGATATGGTGGTTCTATTTTCATTCTTCTACATGTTGATATCCATTTATGCCAACACCATTTGTTAAATATGCTTTCTTTTTTCCATTTGATATTTTCTGCTTCTTTGTCAAAAACCAGGTGTTCGAAAGTGTGTGGAGCCGGGCGGTGGTGGCGCACGCCTTTAATCCCAGCACTCGGGAGGCAGAGGCAGGCGGATCTCTGTGAGTTCGAGACCAGCCTGGTCTACAGAGCTAGTTCCAGGACAGGCTCCAAAATCCAAAACCACAGAGAAACCCTGTCTCGAAAAACCAAAAAAAAAAAAAAAAAAAAAAAGAAAGTGTGTGGATTAATACCCAGGTCTTCTCTTTGGTTCCATTGGTCCTCCTGTCTGTTCTTATGCCAATACCAGGCTGTTTTCGGTACTGTAGCTCTGTAGTAGTTTGAAGTCAGGGATTGTGATGCCTCCAGAAGTTCTTTTATTGTACAGGATTGTTTTGGTTATCCTGGGATTTTGTTTTTCCATATGAAGTTGAGTATCATTCTTTTGAGGTCTGTGAAGAATTTTGCTGGAATTTTGATGGGCATTGTCTTGAATCTGTAGATTGCTTTTGGTAAGATTGCCATTTTCAGGGCTGGAGAGATGACTCAGAGGTTTAGAACACTGACTGCCCTTCCAGAGTTCCTGAGTCCAATACCCAGCAACCATATGGTGACTCACAATCATCTATGAGATCTGGTGCCTTATTCTAGAATGCAGATAAAACACTCTATACATAATATACTAATTTTTTTTTGGTTTTTCTTTTTTTTTTAAATATTTATTTATTTATTATGTATACAATATTCTGTCTGTGTGTATGCCTGCAGGCCAGAAGAGGGCACCAGACCCCATTACAGATGGTTGTGAGCCACCATGTGGTTGCTGGGAATTGAACTCAGGACCTTTGGAAGAGCAGGCAGTGCTCCTAACCTCTGAGCCATCTCTCCAGCCCCTTTTTTTTGGTTTTTCGAGACAGGATTTCTCTGTGGCTTTGGAGCCTGTCCTGGAACTAGCTCTTGTAGACCAGGCTGGCCTCAAACTCACAGAGATCCGCCTGCCTCTGATTATTTTTAAAAAGGTTGCCACTTTTACTATGTTAATTCTACCTACCTAAGAGCATGAAAGATCTTTCCACTTTCTGGTGTCTTCTTCAATTTTTTTCTTCAAAGATTAAAGTTCTTGTCATACAAGTCTTCCACTTGTTTGGTTAGAGTTACTCCGAGATATTTTATGCTATTTGTGGCTATTGTGAAGGATGTTTCCTTGATTTCTTTCTCGGTCCATTTATCATCTGTGTGCTGGAGGGCTACTGATTTTTTTTTTTAGTTAATCTTGTATCCTTCTATATTACTGAAAGTGTTTATTTTTATTTTTTATTTTTTTGGATTTTTTCGAGACAGGGTTTCTCCGTAGCTTTTGGTTCCTGTCCTGGCACTAGCTCTTGTAGACCAGGCTGGCCTCGAACTCACAGAGATCCGCCTGCCTCTGCCTCCCGAGTGCTGGGATTAAAGGCGTGTGCCACCACCGCCCAGCCTGAAAGTGTTTATGAGTTGTAGAAGTTCCTTGGTAGAATTTTTGGGGTCACTTATGTAAACTATCATAGAATCAGCAAATAGTGAGAGTTTGACTTTTTCTTTTCCAATATTTATCCCCTTAATCTCCTTTTGTTGTCTTATTGCTCTAGCTAGGACCTCAAGAACTATATTGAATAGATATGGAGAGAGTGGACAACCTTGTCTTGTTCCTGATTTTGGTGGGATCGCTGGGAGTTTCTCTCCATTTGGTTTGATTTTGGCTGTTGGCTTGCTGTATATTGCCTTAATTATATTTAGGTATGTTCCTCGTATCCCTGCTCTCTCCAAGACCTTTATCATGAAGGGATGTTGTATTTTGTTGAAAGCTTTTTTTTTTGATTTTTTTAAGACAGGGTTTCTCTGTAGCAGACCAGGCTGGCCTCGAACTCACAGAGATCCACCTGCCTCTGCCTCTCGAGTGCTGGGATTAAAGGCGTGTGCCACCACCGCATGGCTGTTGAAAGCTTTTTAAGCATCTAATGAGATGATCATGTGGTTTTTATTTTTCAGTTTT
Source organism: Microtus pennsylvanicus (assembly GCF_037038515.1). Classification (NCBI taxonomy): domain Eukaryota; kingdom Metazoa; phylum Chordata; class Mammalia; order Rodentia; family Cricetidae; genus Microtus; species Microtus pennsylvanicus. Next base: position 18,397,574 of record NC_134582.1, read on the forward strand.
TTTATTTGGTGGATTATGTTGACAGATTTTCGTGTGTTGAACCATCCCTGCATCTCTGGGATGAAACCAACTTGATCATGGTGAATGATGGTTCTGATGTGTTCTTGGATTCAATTTGCCAGTATTTTCTTTAATATTTTTCCATCAATGTTCATGAGTGAGATTGGTCTATAATTCTCATTTTTAGTAATGCCTTTACCTGGTTTGGGTATCAGGGTAATTGTAGCCTCATAAAAAGAGTTTGGCAATGTTTCTTCTGTTTCTATTGTTAACCACTAGATTCTTAAAAACCGAAAGTATCTCATCTGTGGGCTACTACCAAATAAAAATACAATACATATTTTCTTTAAGAGTCAGGAAACCAAAAAAAAAAAGAGTCAGGAAACCAGGCACATTCACAAAATCAAAGCAAAAATTCAATAGTGTAAAAAAAATTCAGTGCTTGACATCTGGAACCTACTATCCATCCTATGGACTCCAGAAGTCCTGTGTAGCTCCGTTTGTCTGGCTCTGCCATCTGCAGCATCTATAGCTTGTTTAATAAGCTCAGGCCAGCCGCACTTCACAGCTGCTGCTGTCCTCGAGCATCCTACAGTCCTGATACTTTAAATATGACGGGCTGTCCATATGCCGCATCTGGACCAATGATTTCCTGGCCCAGGTTTCGGGGATCCTGCCTGAAGGGACACTGGTCCACTTGAGCATGTGGCTCTGGCGGGTCTTGCCCTTTTCCTTTCTCTCTGCCTTCTAGAGTTAGCCACCATGGTCTCCTCTAGAGCCTGCCTACCAAGGTCCTATCTAAGTACTGAGGTCCAGCAATCAAAAGCCCCCTTTGGCTCACCCAATTAACATGCCCAATTAAAATTAAACACTCATCCTAACACTGGATGTCCCCCTTTACGTTTATAAACTGTCATTTTCCTATAGACCACATGTGTCTTACACGTGTCTCCTCTCTAGAGGAGCCCAGAGGCAGTCCTTTGTCCCTCGGGGACAAACCCTCCTTTCCCCTCTGCCTTGTTCCCTTCCCTTCCTCCCTCCCTCTCTCTCTTGTCTTTGTCTCTTATTCCCTGCCCTCTGTTCCTCTGAGGCAAATAAATCTCCACTGTGCTGAGAACTTGGCCTTGGGAGTCCTGAGCCGAGAAGCATCCCTTTCACCACCTCTGCCACGTGATGACAAGTCTCAGCTGCTCTCCATGACTCCTTCATACCTTCTAGCCAATACCCTGATAGATAACCAAGTACAGCTGCTAGGAGTGTCAGACGCATCCTTGGCTACCACTGGACCACAGCTCTGTGGACTGACCCTGAGGAAATGCTTCCCAGAAGCATCTCTCAGAGATGCTTGTCCCTTAATCACAACTGATTTTTTTAATATTATTTATTTATTATGTATACAATATTCTGTCTGTGTGTATGTTTGCAGGCCAGAAGAGGGCACCAGACCTCATTACAGATGGTTGTGAGCCACCATGTGGTTGCCAGGAATTGAACTCAGGTCCTTTGGAAGAGCAGGCAATGCTCTTAACCACTGAGTCATCTCTCCAGCCCCCACAACTGTTTTTTTTAGCCCCAGGAAACCATCGTTAATTGTTCCAGCAAAGTCAAGGTTTTACTTCTGTGATATTGGTCTCTAGGAAATCATTGTTGATACTTCAACCCAAGCCGACTGGCACTAGATTCTTGATTGAAATTATCACACAAACGGTGGCATCTTTAAGGGACTCTGAAACATCAGAAACCAGGCGTACATTGTCTGCACTGCCCTCGACATTGTTGTCAGAGTTCCTATAACAGCTCGGGACACTCAACAGCTTCTCAGCCCCAGTTCCAAAACCCTTCACAATCCTCGCTTAACAACATGGTCAGGGCCGGGCGGTGGTGGCGCACGCCTTTAATCCCAGCACTCGGGAGGCAGAGGCAGGTGGATCTCTGTGAGTTCGAGACCAGCCTGGTCTACAAGAGCTAGTTCCAGGACAGGCTCCAAAGCCACAGAGAAACCCTGTCTCGAAAAACCAAAAAAAAAAAAAAAAAAAAAAAAAAAAACATGGTCAGGTCTATCAGAGCAATGGTCCACTCTCTGTACCAATTTCTGTCTTAGGCTACATTCTATCACTGCAGGGAAAACGCCATGACCAAAGGCAACTGGAGGAGACAAGGGTTTGTTTCAGCTTATACTTGTAGTCTATCATAAAGGTAAATCAAGAGCTCAGTCAGAAACCTGGAAGTGGCACTGGAATGATGGCTCAATAGTTAAGAGCACTGACTGGCCTTAGAAGGGTCCTGAGCTCAATTCCCAGCAACCGCATGGTGGCTCAGAACCATCTCTAATGAGATCTGGCACCCTCTCCTGGCCTGCAGGCACGCATGCAGACAGAACACTATATACATAATAAATAAATTCTTTTTCTTTTTTAAAGAAAGAAGCCTGGAGGCGGGAACTGGAGCAGAGACCGTGGAGGAATACTATTTACTCGCTGGCTCTTTCTTGCTTACTGAAACCACTTCCTTATGTACTCCAGGAGCATCTGCCCAGGAATAGTACTGCAACAGTGGTCTAGCCCTCCCACGTCAATCATTACTCACAGGCTTGCCGATAAGTCAATCTGATGAAAGCATTTTCTCAGTTGACATTCCCCTTTACCTGATGCTTTCACTTGAATAAAGTTAATAAAAACAAATAAAAACCCAACACATGCACATATTAGACTATTACTTTTTTTTTTTTTTGGTTTTTTGAGACAGGGTTTCTCTGTGGCTTTGGAGCCTGTCCTGGAACTAGCTCTGTAAACCAGGCTGGTCTCGAACTCACAGAGATACGCCTGCCTCTGCCTCCCGAGTGCTGGGATTAAAGGCATGTGCCACCATCGCCCGGCTTACATTATATATTTTTAAAGTTTTTATTTTTTTATATTTTATTGATGGCCGGGCGGTGGTGGTGCACGCCTTTAATCCCAGCACTCGGGAGGCAGAGGCAGGCGGATCTCTGTGAGTTCGAGACCAGCCTGGTCTACAGAGCTAGTTCTAGGACAGGCTCCAAAGCCACAGAGAAACTCTGTCTCGAAAAACCAAAAAATAAAAAAAAAATATATTTTATTGATGTTAGTGTGTGTTGTGTATACATACACCACAGCACATATTTAAAGGCCACAGGACAACGTGGACAAGTCCACTTTCTCCTTCAGTATGTGTGTCCCAGGATCAAAGCCAGGCCTGGGGTCACACTCCTCATCCACGGAGCCATCTCACTGGCCCAACAATTAATTAATTTTTTTTTTTGCAGGTCTAACTCTAATACCTAGCTGACCTCAAATGTGAAGCAATTCTCCAGCCTCAGCCTCCGGAGTGTTGGGAATTATACGTGAGTAACTGTATCTAGAATTTCAAGATTTTTTTTTTAAATATTTATTTATTATGTATACAATATTCTGTCTGTGTGTATGCCTGCAGGCCAGAAGAGGGCACCAAACCCCATTACAGATGGCTATGAGCCACCATGTGGTTGCTGGGAATTGAACTCAGGACCTTTCGAAGAGCAGGCAATGCTCTTAACCACTGAGCCATCTCTCCAGCCTGAATTTCAAGATTTTTAAAAGAACATATGGGCTAGAGAGATGGCTCAGAGCTTAAGGAGCATCGGCTGCTTTTCCAGTGGGCCTGAGTTCTATTCCCAGCAACCATAGGATACCTCACAACCGTCTCATAATGAGATCTGGTGCCCTCTTCTGGCCTGCAGGCAGAACACTGTACACATAATAAATAAACAAACAAACAAATAAATAAATAAATCTTTTTTGTTTTGTTTTTTTTCTGAGACAGGGTTTCTCTGTGTAACAGTCCTAGATGCCCTGGACCTAGCTCTTGTAGACCAGGCTGATCTCGAACTCCTAGAGATCCACCTGCCTCTGCCTCCCCAATGCTGGAATTGAAGGCATGCACCACCACTACCCAATGAATAAATAAATCTAAAAAAAAAATACATAAAAGTCAGGCAGTGGTTTGAGGTCAGCCTATTCTATAGAGGGAGTTCCAGGACAGCCAGAGCTATACACAGAGAAAACCTGTCTCAAAAAAAAAAACAAAACAAAAATGTAGGTGGACTTTTCTGTCCCACCAGTCAGTTCCCAAATAACCACATAGAGACTCACAGAGATCCTCCTGCCTCTGCCTCCTGAGTGCTAGGATTAAAGGTGTGCACCACCACTGCCCAGCTGAGACTTATTATTAATTATAAATGCTCAGCTACTAGCGAATTAGTTCTTATAATTTAAATTAACCCATTTCTATTAATTTATGTGTTGCCATGTGGCTCATGGCTTCTTACCTCTCCTGTATGCCCTGCTTCCCCGGAGTGTGATGGTGGCTCTTCTGACTCCAACCTTCTTCTTTCCAGCATCTTCAGTCTGGTTCTCCCACCTAACCATCCTAGCTATAGGCCACTCAGCTTCTTCATTAAACCAACTACAGTCACATATATTCATACAGTGTAAGGGAATATTCTACATAAAACAATCAAATAAGCAAAAAAGAAACATTGTTAGATTAAAATAAATGTTGGAATTAAAACTGGATGGAATTCAGAGGAAGTATATCTCAATGACATGTGTTCTTGGCATAGAGAGTGAGCAATATACATACTCTAGTCCTTGTTTTTTTTTTTTTTAAAAGATTTATTTATTTATTATGTATACAACATTCTGCCTCCATGCATGCCCACATGCCAGAAGAGGGCGCCAGATCTCATCACAGATGGTTGTGAGCCACCATGTGGTTGCTGGGAATTGAACTCACGACCTCTGGAAGAGCAGTCAGTGCTCTTAACCACTGAGCCATCTCTCCAGCCCTGTTTTTAAAATCTTCTTCTTTGATTTTATTTTGTTTTGTTTTGTTTTTGAGGCAGGGTGTGGTAGTTTGAATGTGATTGACCCCCATAATCTCATAGGGAGTGGCACTATTAGGAAGTGGGTATGGTCTTGTTGGAGAAGTGTGTCACTGTGGGGGTGGACTTTAAGGTTTTCTTTTTTCTTTTTTTTTTCGAGACAGGGTTTCTCTGTGGTTTTGGAGCCTGTCCTGGAACTAGCTCTTGTAAACCAGGCTGGTCTCGAACTCACAGAGATCCGCCTGCCTCTGCCTCCCGAGTGCTGGGATTTAAGGCCTGCACCACCACCGCCCGGCGACTTTAAGGTTTTCTATGCTTAGGCTACTGCCCAGTATCTCAGTCGACTTCCTGTTGCCTGCAAGATGTAGGACTCTCAGCTCATTCTCTAGCACCATGTCTGCCTGCCATGATGATAATGAACTGAACCTTTGAACTGTAAGCCACCGTCTCAACTAAATGTTTTCCTTTATAAAGTTGCTGTGAATTCCAGCACTCGGGAGGCAGAGGCAGGTGGATCTCTGCGAGTTCGAGACCAGCCTGGTCTACAAGAGCTAGTTCCAGGACAGGCTCCAAAACCACAGAGAAACCCTGTCTCGAAAAACCAAAAAAAAAAAAAGAGTTGCTGTGGTCATAGTGTATCTTCACCTAACTAAGACACAGGGTTTTTCTTTGTAGCCCTTGCTGACAATGAACTTATTCTGTAGACCAGTGTGGCCTCAAACTCAGATCCTCCTGCTTCTGCCTCTGGAGTAGTGGGATTAAGGGTGTGTGTCACCGCTGCCTAGTACTGTTTTTGAAAACTTCTAATAAGGCCTGGTGGTGGTGGCTCACGCATTTAATCCCAGCACTCGGGAGGCAGAGGCAGGTGGATCTCTGTGAGTTCGAGGCCAGCCTGGTCTACAGAGCTAGTTCCAGGACAGGCTCCAAACCACAGAGAAACCCTGTCTCGAAAAAAAAAAAAAAAAAAAAGGTAGACATGGTGCAGGCCTGGTACATGGACGAGTCCACCGCCGATCCGCGGATGCCCCACCGCGCGCACCCCGACCGCCCGGTGGGTCTGGAGCAGCTGCGCATGCCCGGAGTGCTCTATTGGAAGCTGGATGCCGACAAGCATGAGAATGATCCAGAACTGGAAAAGATCCGGAAGGAGAGGAACTACTCCTGGATGGACATCATCACCATATGCAAAGATACACTTCCCAATTATGAGGAGAAGATCAAGATGTTCTTCGAGGAGCATCTGCACCTGGACGAGGAGATCCGCTACATCCTGGAGGGCAGTGGGTACTTCGATGTTAGGGACAAGGAGGACAAGTGGATCCGGATTTCCATGGAGAAGGGGGACATGATCACGCTCCCTGCTGGCATCTATCACCGCTTCACGCTGGATGAGAAGAATTACGTGAAGGCCATGCGGCTGTTTGTGGGCGAACCTGTGTGGACACCGTACAACCGTCCGGCTGACCATTTCGATGCCCGGATACAGTACGTGAGGTTTTTGGAAGGAAGAGCATAGCGGTGCTGCCTGAAGAGGTTCTGGCTGTGGTCACCTGTGGGAAAGTTGCTCACCTCTCTGCTTTCTTATGAGGAGTTGATGCTAGGCTAGCTAGCTCTCCTTGGCAAGATTGTCAGATCAGCTTCTTTTTAATCAAAGCATCACTAAAAGTGATTTTTACATGGAAACCACAAAAATGTGAACAAGTGGCCTTAATTTTTCCTAACTCTGTCAAGACCTAGAGGTATGGGAGCCCTGGCTTGGTGTGTGCATTCATGCACAGTAGATCTTTGTGTCCCAGAAGGTCCTTTTGTAGGTGTCTATTAGACTGTGAAGCTATGACCTTTGGAAGGGGGCAGTTATACCCAGCACAGCTAACCAGAAGGAAGATGTTTTTCTCCCTCATCAATCTTTGGGTGATTGCTTCAAACTAAAGCAGCTACTTTTAATTGTATGCTCATGGTAATAATTGTATTACGCTCATGGTAATATATGGTATTTTACTTGGTTCATTAAAGCCTCTCTCTAGATTCCTTATATGATTTTATATGTGCATAGTTAATTTCTACATCAGGGCAATGATGTAGAAATCTACATCAGTGTGATTTCAGGCCCTTTTACAATCAAGAATGAAAAGAATGCATGATTTCCCTACTCAAGTGCCTTGGGGCTGAACTGATACAATTTAGATGTAGAACACTAACCTAGCACATGCAGGGCCCTGGGCGTGGACCCCAGCACCGCAAATAAAGAATAATAATGCTGAAAAAAAAAACAAAGAAAACTTCTAATGAGGCTATTCATATTGCCTGGAAAATGAGAGAAGCATTTGCATTATGCTGTTGGCAGTGTTCACCCCAAGTATCTAAGTTTCTCTTCAGTGAGCATATTCAGATGAGTTTTATCTGTGTCCTTTTGTTGCTTGGCTGTTTACCTCTAAGTTTAAATTGTTTTCTTAAGCCATCTCCTACTACAAGCAAAGACCCGGGGAATCAATATAAGGGTTATTTGATACATAAAAAGGGAGTAAAATGTTACGGACCAGAGAGATGGCTCGGGGGTTAAGAGCATGGCTGCTCTCCCTGAGGTCCTGAGTTCAATTTCCACCAACCACATGGTGGCCTACAACCACCTATGATAGGATCTGATGCCCTCTTCTGGTGTGCAACCGTACATGCAGGCAAAATACTGTGTACATGATAAACAAATAAATCTTTAAAAAAAAATGTCCAGGGCTGGAGAGATAGCTCAGTGGTTAAGAGCATTGCCTGCTCTTCCAAAGGTTCTGAGTTCAATTCCTGGCAACCACATGGTGGCTCACAACCATCTGTAATGAGGTCTGGTGCCCTCTTCTGGCCTGCAAACATACACACAGACAGAATATTGTATGCATAATACATAAATATTTAAAAAAATGTTCCATACTCTTCTCTGGCTCATCTGCAAAGGAATGAGCCAAACCATGCTGTGGCCTCCTTATGCTTAAATGATGATCAGGGTCTCTTTACCCATCTTGGTAACCGTCAAAGCATATTCACATGAAGGATTCTTGAGAAGAACATGTTTATCATCTCCCCTGGGAAGATACACAGAAGAGGTGAGCGGCTGTGCTGGTGGCTTTTGTCAACTTGATACAAACCTAGACATAGCTTGGAAGAGGGAATCGTAATTGAGAAAAAATGTCTGTGTCAGATTGACTTGCAGGTACGCCCATGGGTACTGTTTTTAAATGTGCGTGCGTGTGTGTGTGTGTGTGTGTGTGTGTGTGTATGTGGGGGTATATGCATGTGAGAAAAGGGTGTTAGATCCCCTGGAGTTGGAGTTATAGGCTGTTGTGAGCTACTCAACATGAGTGCTGAGAATTGAATTTGGGTTCTCTGGAATATGCCCCCATATTCCTTTCAAAGTAACAATATAGCAAATATAAAAATGTAACCTCATGTGCTTCTCCATCTTTGAGTCTGTGTGGTGTTGGAGTAAGAAAACCAGGCTCAATCATTTCAAATGTATTGAAAATTTTCAGTTGTGATTAAAATGTCAAATCCCCAATAAATCAGATGAATTAAATAAAAGAACAATGTATTTGAAGTGAATATCAGGAAGAAGCAGCATCCTGGGTGGCCAGCAGTCTCTGTGGCTGTGATGTGGCTCTGGCCTCCTGACTCAGAGCTGTTGACATAGGAACAGTATTTAACTGGGGAATTAAACAGCTCAGCAGTGCCGGAATGACTTCTGTGATATCATCTATGTCCTGCTGCCAGTAAATGTTCTGAAAATACTCTGTTCTGGAAAAGCTATGTCTCAATGAGAACAGTCAGCCTGCCAAAATAATTCTCACCACCCCCTGCCTCCACACAAGCGAGCCTTGAAAACCAGAGCCATGAATGGCTGTCTCTGCAAGGAGGCATTTCCTGAGAATTCAGAGCAAGAAGCTTTGTGTGTGATTCCCCTTTCCATTTTCTATATTAAATACCTGAGGTGACAAATATCTAAGAAGAAAATACTTATTTTGACTCAGAGTTTTAGAGTTTCCAGTCTATGACTGGGCAAACTCAATGCTTGGGGCCTTTAGGGGTTGCATACTTAATGGCAATAGTGGGGAGGACATGGTAGGAAACACAAGGAAGGGGCCAGACTTCCTCAGTCAATCTGGGGCTAAACCTCTGCCAGGGATCTAAGGACCTCTCACCAGACTGCCTCGTGGGGGCATTCTACCCATCTCGCCTTTTCCTGCTTCTCCTCCCCTTTTTCCTCTCCCTCCCCATCTTTTTCCTTCTTTCTCTCCCCCTACTTTTCTCCTCTCCTTTTCCTTTGGAAGAAAATCAGAAGCCAGAACAACTTGCATAAAGTTTTTGTTTGAAGCCTGGTATGGAATACACTCCTGTAATCCCCACACTTGGGAGGTAGAGCAAGAAGATTCAAAATACAAGGCCAGCCTGGAATCCGAGATGCTGCCTCACAAAATCTCACACAACACACGTTTCATTTGAAAGATGATGTTAGCACCCAAAAACACAGAATAAAAACAAAATTTTACCAAGCTAAAACTGCATAATGAAGCCAGGCAGTGGCAGTACACGTCTTTAATCCCAGCACTCCAGAGGCAGGGGCAGGTGAATCTCTGAATTTGAGTTTGAGTCCAGCCTGGTCTACAGAGCAAGTTCCAGGACAGCCAAGGCTGTTACACAGAGAAACCCTGTCTCAAAAAACCAACAAAACAAAATAAAACCAAAAAACTGTATAATAAAAAGACAACCAAATTGGAGGATGGTGTGTGTGTGTGTGTGTGTGTGTGTGTGTGTGTGTGTGTGTGTGTGTGTGCGTGCGCACGCCTTTAATCCCAGAACTCAGGGAGGCAGAGACAGATGGATCTCTGGGTGTTTAAAGTCAATCTGGGCTACAGTGTGAGTTCCAGGACAGTAAGTGCTGTAACATAGAGAAACCCTGTGGGGGAGGGATGGGCAGGGAAGACAACCAGCCTTCACTCCCATCATATGGGGAAATTTTCTTATCACTAGTTTGAAAAAAAAAAACCCTAAACAACTCTTTAAATACTATAATTTGGTTAATTAAACCGTAACTTCTTCTCTAAATCTCCTCAAAATTTTATAGTTAGCATCAGTACATTTTCCAGGTTGTGATTCCTTGTTTAAAAAAAAATGTTATCTGTTTCTTAGACCTTTTGCTATATTCTGGCAAGCTGTGTGACGACATGGACCCTCTTTGTTACATGTTAACAGAAGTCAGTCCCACAGCGTGGCTAAGGAAAAAAAAAGAATCCAATCCTCTTAAGTAAATCGTGGCTAAAATATTTTTTGTGGCTTTCACACCATGAATCTCAGTCCCATCCATCTCCCCATCCCTTCATATCTGCCCTCTGCCTTTGGAACCCTCCCCCGCCCCCAAAAATAAAATTTAACAGAAAAGAAAAAGAAAAATTTCATCCTAGAAGCTGTAGCATGACACTGTGAGGCACACAGTGTACCTTTAGTCCCTGTATATTGTAAGTGTTCATTGCAAGGAGTCATTGTTCAAGACCTCTGGTTTCTGCTATACTGTTGATGCTGGGCCCTCACTGGGACGCCTCTTGGTTATCCTGTTATTACCCTGTGTTGTGGAGAGCCTGTAGCTTTAGCTCTGCAGGTCTGTCCCCTTCACATGCTCCAGCAGATCACAGATGGGGTGGATATTGGGATGGGCCAACTCATAACCCTGGTTCTGGGCCTGGGTGATTGCTGGGTTGCCAATCTACCAGCTTGCCCTCATCCTCAATACCATGGTGAGCTCTCCAGCACCACCCAGGCTAGCTCACCCTATGCAGCAAGCAGCAAGGGGCAGGGCTGGTTCTCCAACTTCCATGCTGTCAGGTCCTGCTCACCCACACATCCACAACCAGGACCAGCTCTACTGTGTTGCCCAGGAAAGGTGAAGGGGCTACTTGTCCCGAGGGACAAGGATGGCACCCCCACTCTCATGACCTCAGCACCAGCTCTTTCACCTGCCACAGATGGGGGCTCTCCCTTGTCCATGCCATCATATGGTAAATAAGGTGTGGGGCCAGATCTCCCACATTCATGTTCCCGGGCAAGTTCACTGCTTCATCAACAGAGTCAGCTCTACTGTGCTGCCCAGGCAAGGTGCAGGGCCTGTTCTCCTGAGTGCTGTAGCTGGTGTGTGTACGGAGTGGGGGATCAGCTCTCCCATCTGCCAAGGGTGGCAAGAGGGGAGGGCGTCTTTCCTTTGCCCTTGCCACCACATGGCAGACGAGGGGAAGTGGAGCCAGCCCTCCTGTTCTTGCACCCTCAGGCAGCTCACCCAAGCCCCTGCCAACAGTGTCAGTGCCTTTTTAAAAAAATATTTATTTATTTATTATGTATACAATATTCTTTCTACGTGCATGCCTGCAGGCCAGAAGAGGGCACCAGACCTCATTACAGATGGTTGTGAGCCACCATGTGGTTGCCAGGAATTGAACTCAGGACCTTTGGAAGAGCAGGCAATGCTCTTAACCGCTGAGCCATCTCTCCAGCCCAGTGCTTTTGTATTGCATAGGTGAGGTGCAGGGTCTGCTTCCCCAAGCGCTGCACTTAGTGAGTGTCAGGACCAGTTCTCCCTAGTGTTGCAGCCTGTGAGGGCAGGGTCAACTCTCTGCAGCCCTATCCTCTTGGCTTTCAGTGGTAACAGAAACCACAGACATCAACACAGACAGAGGCTGCAGCAGAGCCATGGACCCAGACATGGGCCTTGGCAGTAGCCCAGGTCCAGACATCACCATGGCCCCAGATAGCAAGCAGGCCACCCTCCTCAACAGACTCCTCATAGCCTTCACCTCTTCAGTTCTGCCTCTACTACATGACAGCAACCATTCTGTCTCTCTCTCTCTCATACCCACCTATATATTTGCTTACCATGAGAGTGCCCCACTGCCTGGCACCTTATGCTTCTCCTTGTCACTCGGAGCAAGCATATGGGTCTCCTTCTCCAGCTCAGTCTTAACCTAAAACTTGTTTTTTTTTTTTTTTTTTTTTGGTTTTTCGAGACAGGGTTTCCCTGTAGCTTTGGTGCCTGTCCTGGAACTAGCTCTTGTAGACCAGGCTGGCCTCGAACTCACAGAGATCTGCCTGCCTCTGCCTCCCGAGTGCTGGGATTAAAGGCGTGCGCCACCACCACCTGGCAAAACTTGTATTTTTAGTCTTGTTAAAATTTGTGGATTCTCCCAGCAGCACAGACATTAAGGGCCTCACTGAATAAATGGGACCTCCTGACACTGAGAAGCTTCTGTAAAGCAAAGGACGCTGTCACTAAGACACAAAGGCAACCCACTGACTGGGAGAAGATCTTCACCAACCCCGCAACTGACAAAGGTCTGATCTCCAAAATATATAAAGAACTTAAGAAAAATCTAATCAACCCAATTATAAAATGGAGCACTGAGCTGAACAGAGAATTCTCAACAGAATAAGTTCAAATGGCCAAAAGACACTTAAAGTCACGCTCAACTTCCTTAGCGATCAGGGAAATGCAAATCAAGACAACTTTAAGATACCATCTTACACCTGTCAGAATGGCTAAAATAAAAAGCACTAATGATAGCCTTTGCTGGAGAGGTTGTGGAGAAAGGGGTACACTCATCCATTGCTGATGGGAATGCAAACTTGTGCAACTACTTTGGAAAGCAGTGTGGCGGTTTCTCAGGAAATTCGGGATCAACCTACCCCTGGACCCAGCAAAACCACTCGGGAATATACCCAAGAGAGGCCTTATCATACAACAAAAGTATATGCTCTACTATGTTCATAGCAGCATTGTTTGTAATAGCCAGAACCTGGAAACAACCTAGATGCCCTTCAATGGAAGAATGGATGAAGAAAATATAGAATGTATACATATTAGAGTACTACTCAGCAGTAAAAAACAAGGACTTCTTGAATTTTGCATACAAATGGATGGAAATAGAAAACACTATCCTGAGTGAGGTAAGCCAGACCCAAAAAGAGGAACATGGGATGTACTCACTCATATTTGGTTTCTAGCCATAAACAAAGGACATTGAGCCTATAATTAGTGATCCTAGAGAAGCTAAATAAGGAGAACCCAAAGAAAAACATATAGGCATCCTCCTGAATATTAACCTTCATCAGGCATTGAAAGAAGACAGAGACAGAGACCCACTTTGGAGCACTGGACAGAAATCTCAAGGTCCAAATCAGGAGCAGAAGGAGAGAGAGTACGAGCATGGAACTCAGGACCGCGAGGGGTGCACCCACAAACTGAGACAATGGGGATGTTCTATCGGGAACTCACCAAGGCCAGCTGGTCTGGGTCTGAAAAAACCTGGGATAAAATCGGACTTGCTGAACATAGCGGACAATGAGGACTTCTGAGAACTCAAGAACAATGGCAGTGGGTTTTTGATCCTACTGCACGTACTGGCTTTGTGGGAGCCTAGGCAGTTTGGATGCTCACCTTACTAGACCTGGATGGAGGTGGGTGGTCCTTGGACTTCCCACAGGGCAGGGAACCCTGATAGCTCTATGGGCTGACAAGGGAGGGGAACTTGATTGGGGGAGGGGGAGGGAAATGGGAGGTGGTGGCGGGGAAGAGACAGAAATCTTTAATAAATAAATAAACGGGAAAAAAATTTGTGGATTCTGCCGGGCAGTGGTGGCGCGCGCCTTTAATCCCAGCACTCGGGAGGCAGAGACAGGTGGATCTCTGTGAGTTCGAGGCCAGCCTGGTCTACAAGAGCTAGTTCCAGGACAGGAACCAAAAAGCTACGGAGAAACCCTGTCTAGAAAAACCAAAAAAAAAAAAAATTGTAGATTCTAGGACATTTTAACACTTTCAAACTAAACTCCCACTACAGGAAATCCAAAGTGTCTTTTCTAACCAATAAATAAACCAGGGAGAGAGAGCCTTGTGATTCCTCTCAGGCAGGAACTGTGACCTTCATCAGCATGAAAGTAATTATAGAATATTGATTATTAAACTTCTGCTCTAACCCCAAAAAGAACGATTTCTGAGACCCTAGCTCTGGGTGGGAAGTTGTAACAGGAGCAACGATCAAATTTCTGAAAAATAGCAAGATCAGAATTAATGTATAAAGGAAGCCAGTTGGCAGAGGAAGCCTGGAAGCCCTTCCTTTCAGACTGCAAATGGAGCATGATTGAGGCAGTTGGCAAAGCCTGGAAGCCTGTGTTCCTAGGAATTCATACGAAGAACAGAGCTTGCCTAAGAAAACTCGTGATATGTAAACACATGATAGATGGATGTCATGCAAATGCCTATGAAATCTAGGGCTTCATGGTCGGTGTTTTGTGGGCTTTATCCTCATCACAGCAGCCAACTCCCAATCCCAATCTTGGGTATACATTCTCCTTACTTTCTTTAATATTTTTTTACATTTGTTTAGTTTGTGTGTGTGTGTTATATACACACCTGTGTTTTGGGGTACCCAGGCTTATAGATATTCATAGGGAAGCCGAAGGAGGGTGTCGAGTGTCTTGTTTTATCACTTTCTACCACGTGTGGCAATAAGTTAAATTATTGTTATTATTATTTTGGGTTTTTTAAGACAAAATTTCTCTGCTTAACTGCCCTGACTGTTCTGGAACTCACTCTGTAGACCAGGCTGACCTCAAGCCATCTATAATGAGACCTGGCGCCCCCTTCTGGCTTGCAGGCACACGTGGAAGGAATGCTATACACATAATATAATAAATAAATAAATAAATAAATAAATAAATAAATAAATAAATAAATATTTTAAAAAAAAAGAATGAGAAGCAATTGGGTAATGGCATACACCTGTAATCCCGAACACGGAAAATGGGTGGGGCATATGAGGAGTTCAAGGTCACCCTCTACTACACTGTGAACCCTCAAATTTACAATATAAAGTTGTCTTCAAGAAAGGGAGAGCAGTGAGTGCCTGCCTACTGGGCAGGCCTCAAGGTCCCCTGTAAGGGAGCCCGGGCACCTTCAGCTTGTGTTCCAGGGTCTGCTGTGCTCTCCTGGATCCCGCCCTGCCTGTCCCGTTCTTCCTTTTGTCCCCGGATCATTGGGCTGCTAGGCGGCCCTGTTTAGGTACTGAGGAGTTCCATCTGGACGGAACCTTCATCTGGCGATGGATGGAGACAGAGACAGAGACCCACACTGGAGCACCGGACTGAGCTCCCAATGTCCCAATGAGGAGCAGAAGGAGGGAGAACATGAGCAAAGAAGTCAGGACCACAAGGGATGCACCCAACTACGGAGACAGTGGGGCTGATCTATTGGGAGCTCACCAAGCCCAGCTGGACTGTGACTGAAAAGGCATGGGATAAAACCGGACTCTCTGAATATGGCGGACAATGAGGGCTGCTGAGAAGCCAAGGACAATGGCACTGGGTTTTGATTCTACTTTATGTTCTGGCTTTGTGGGAGCCTAGCCAGTTTGGTTGTTTACCTTCCTAGACCAGGATGGAGGGGGGAGGACTTTGGACTTTCCACAGGGCAGGGAACCCTGACTGCTCTTCAGACTGGAGAAGGAGGGGGAGAGGAGTAGGGGGAGGGGGAGAGGAGGGGGAGGAGGGGGAGGGAAATGGGAGGCTGGAAGGAGGCGGAAATTTTTTTTTCAATAAAAAAAATTGTAAGAAAGGGACTGGCAACCAGGTGGTAGTGGCACATGCCTTTGAGTTTGAGGCCAGCCTGGTCTACAGAACAAGTTCCAGACCAGGCTCCAAAGCTACAGGAAAACCATGTCTCGAAAAAGAAAGAAGAAGAAGAAGGCGGGGGGGGGGGGGGGGGGGGGGGCCTGGAGAGATGAGATGGGTCAATGGTTAAGAACACTTGTTTCTCTTGCAGAGGACCTGGTTTTGGTTCCCAGCACTTACACAGTGGCTCACAACCATCTTAACTTCAGTTCCAGAGAATCAGATGCCCTCTTCTGAGCCCTGAAGAAACAAAGCATATGCATTTGGTGCACGTACATAAAAACACTTATACACAGAGAAAGAAACAAATCTTAAATAGGACGTTGAAGATGGGGGGGGGGGGGACAGTAATGGCAGCAAGTACCAAATACAGGATTTCACATAAATAATAAATAGGAAAAAAAATTAAGTAAGGAATAGTAAAAGAATTGAAAACAAAGCAAAGTAGTGACATGTGCCAGGACATTCTCCTTGTCAAGAATGAGTACAGCTGCCATCTCTAGCATTAAGAAAGACAGAGCATAACCAGCACAAGCCAGAATCCAGCGTGGAGACAGGAGGCTCCCACATTGAAAGTTATCCTTAGTGAGTTCCAGGACAACCTGGGCTATGTGAGATCATGAAGAGAAATATAGCAAGCAAGCACCAACTATCAAGGTCATGGGATGTGAGAAAGGTCACAGTTTCAAATTGCTAAGTATAGTATACATCAGTCCTGTTCTTTCATAGAGCAATTTAATGGAGAATATAAAAGCTATAAAAATATCTGTAGCAGACGCTCTAAGTGCCTTTCCCATTTACCCTCCACTTTCATTCCTAAATTCAAAGGTTATTTTTCTTTTGAACATTTTTGTTCCGTAGAACAAGCTCAGATAACATACTGGGCATGCTTGGGGTGCCAGGAAGCCTCTTTCAGACTCTGACAACCGGGCAGCTGACAGATAAAACCCCAAGTTCTTTGACTTATACTTTGGAAAATTGGACAGAATGCACTGTTACTGACTGCCTCCCCAAGCTCCTCAGTGTGATGAAGGTTTAATTGCCCACGTGGTAAGTGGTTGCTGTTAAACCCTCTGTTGGTTTCCTTCTTTCCTTCTCTCCCTTCCCCACGCTCTAGTGTTTCCTGGAATCACCTCCACATCAAATCACTGGGCTCAACTCAGATCTCCATCTCAGGATTTCCTGCCTAGAAAACTGCAGGGAGATAACAGTGGTATCTTTCCCCAAACAATTCCATTTTTAGCTATTTGTTTGAAAAAAACATTCCTTGAAAGGAAAAAGAGCCAGTGTTGTGGGATGAGCCTTTAATTCCAGCTACTTCAGGAACTGAGGCAAGATTCCTCTCTCTCTCTCTCTCTCTCTCTCTCTCTCTCTCTCTCTCTCTCTCTCCCTCTCTCTTTCCCAGACTGGTTTTCTTTGTAGCCCTGGCTGTACAAGAACTCACTTTGCAGATGACTGACCTTAAACTCACAGAGATCCGCCTGCCTCTACCTCCTGAGGGATTAAAGGCGTGCACCCCCACTACCCGGCTGCAAGCCCCTATTTTAAAATAGAAATTAAAAGGAGGGGGATGTAGTAGCTCATCAATAGGGAACAAGGCCTTGAGTTCAATTCTAGCTCTAGGGCAAAAAAAGAGGGAGGAGTTATGTCCAAAAAAGATATTGCAACATTTTCCTATAATAGGGAATTTGAAATAATTGAAATCAGGGGTTCATGTCTTTAATCCTAGCACCTCAGGAGGCAGAGGTAGAAGTAGGCAGATCTCTGTGAGTTTGAGGTCAGGCTGGTCTACTTAATAAGTTCTAGGACAATCAGGGCTACATAAAAACAAAACAAACAAACAAAAAAAAAAAACCCAAAAAACCCTGTGCCCCCAGATAAATAAATAAATAATAAGAAAAAGAAACAGAAACAGACAGTCATTTCATCAGTCTCATTGACTTTCCTATCTGCTGCCTTCTGGGCACTCTGGTCCTCCAAGTACTGACTGGAACGCTGCAGAGTTGACTAGAAAAGGACCGGAAGAGAGCAAGTCCTAAACCAGAGCAACAGCAGAGGAAGACAGTGTGGAGCACAGAAATACGATTTCTCGGAAGGCCAGAGTCAACAGAACCAAGTGACCCACTAGCTTCAGGAGATAGAGGGCAGAGATGTGTTGACAAGAATTTCCTGGTTTGGGTGTGTGTGAATGAGTGTCGTCATTAACTGGAACAGAGCATTCAGGAGAAGAAGCAGGTTTTATTTATTTATTTATTTATTTATTTATTTATTTTGGTTTTTCGAGACAGGGTTTCTCTGTAGCTTTGGAGCCTGTCCTGGAACTAGTTCTTGTAGACCAGGCTGGCCTCGAACTCCCAGAGATCCGCCTGCCTCTGCCTCTCGAGTGCTGGGATTAAAGGCATGCACCACCACCGCCCGGCAAGGAGCAGGTTTTAAAGATAGGTCTTTGATTCAGATTTGGATGCCTTGAGTTTAAGAAGATTCAATAGACTGCTTTAACATTATGTGGCTTCCATGGGTCCTCACACTCTATGAGAATAAGCCAGGGCCCCTAGGACCTCTGTCTGAAGATTTCCTCATTCAAAAAGAGGCGAAATCTAACTACACAAACATAAAGAATACTTTGTCTATTATTAGACAGGATTTCTCTTTTTTGCTATTTGTGTGTGTTTTCTGGATTCAGGGCCTGTGTGGACATGCTGGGCAAACCTTCTACATTAAGCAGTACCCAAAGTCTCCCTTTCAAAGTGCTGGGAATTGAACCCAGGCCAGCTCTTTGCTGGGTACACACTGTACTGCCGGACCATATTACTAGCCCATAGGCTGTCTTCAAGCCTCATTCTAGGAGTTACACATCCAGGAATTCTTCCAGCCGTCCTCTGTGGACATTGCTCCTTCCTCTCAAGTTGCTGTAATCATAAACTCCCGTCCTGTTCTACCTATTCCCATATACTTGCCTCTGTAAGAAATGGATCTGGAGTCTCAAGAAAATGACCACACAATTCAAAGTATTTTTGCAGAAGGGTGTTGTCTGCCTCATGGCGGCTCCATCAAGAATCCTCTTACCATTCTCCTGAGATGCTTGAGCCCAATTTTGACAAGACTCATAGTCGGTCTCCTCTCTTATAGAGCTGTCGTTTACTTCACTGCAGTTACAAAATGCCTGAAGGCCAGGTGGTGATGGCTCACACTTTTAATCCCAGCACTCGGAAGACAGAGACAAGCAGATCTCTGTGAGTTTGAGCTCGGCCTGGTCTACGAGAGCTAGTGCCAGGATGACTAGGCTGTTATACAGAGAAACCCTGTCTCAAAAAACAAAAATACAAGCTGGACGGTGGTGGCGCACGCCTTTAATCCCAGCCCTCAGGAGGCAGAGGCAGGTGGATCTCTGTGAGTTGGAGGCTGGTCTGGTCTACAAGAGCTAGTTCCAGGACAGGCTCCAAAGCTAGAGAAACCCTGTCTCAAAAAAAAAAAACAAAAAACAAAAAACAAAAAAAAAAAACCCAACCAAACAAAAAAACCCACACACACAGAAAACAACAACAACAACAACGAAAAACTGAAGCGGGAGATAAAAGGTCCAAGTCAAAAAGGCAAGTGACAGAGTTCTAAGTGACACGAACACTGGAACTTTCTCCCACTATGGTAAAATGCTTGAGATCAACTTAAGGAGCAAAGGTTTGTTTGGTTCATGATTTCAGAGATTTGGGTCCAGGTTACCTGGTTTTGCGACTTTGGGCCTGTTCCATGGGAACACACGCAGAGAAGGCCTGTTTCCTTCACCTTGGCTAGGAAGCACCAAGAGAGAGAAAGAGACCAGGGCCCCAGGATCCCCTTCAAGGACACCTTCCTGATTTCATGGTCTTTGAATCACTACAAACACCTGGGCATGATGGTACACACCTTTAGTCCCAGATCTCAGAAGGCAGAGGCAGTGGATCCCTTGTGAGGTTGAGGCTAGGCTGGTCTACACAGTGAGTTCTAAGATAGTTAGGGCTACCTAGAAAGGCCCTGTCCACATAAAAACAAAACGACAAAATCATCTCACATTTACATAACAATTGCAGTTGTTCAATGTTCCTGCCCTTACGTTGGGTGAGGCATTAGCGCAGTACAGTTTTTATTTGCATTCCCTGGTGACTATTAGCACCGAGGTTTCTTTGTATACTGCCCGTTGGATGTTCTCCTCACAAAATTCCCATTCAAATCCCTTGTACATTTTTGTCGAGGACTAGACTCAACAAAATCACCTCTTGGTAGGGGCATGGGAATCGAAGAAATGTAAGTAAAGAATATGAAGACACATAAAAAATAACAGGACAGAAACAATACAGAGTATTGGGAGGGCATTCCAGTGACAGAAATCCTGAAATCCCACCCACGTTTATTTTTCCACAGCTTTTATACACAATGTAAATGGTGGGTAGGGGAGGAGAAAGTAACAAAAGACTTTATTAACATAATACAAAGGATAATTTGCACAGTCAATCACTTTATCACTCTGAGACATCAAATCATTAGCATTCCATAGTCTAAGTAGAAAAGCTGCTCTAGATCACACATCCTGAAGACAGCCCTTTTCCTGGTGACCTCATGGTTACAAAAGAAGGAGAAAAAGTACATTTGCACATCCTGACCATCTGTCAGGACGCCAAGGACTTATCTTAATTTCAAAAGAACTAAGCAATCACTTCCTGAGTTGGGCTGTATAACTACACTGGTCAATCTCTAAGCTCCCTGACCATCAGGCAAGGTGGAAATGGGCCTGCATCTTTTCAGCCTCCACAGTTCCTCCATGTTCATTAATTTTGATAAAGCCTGTGCTTCTACAACAAGACGACAGATGATAGTATCTGCCTTAGGTGAATACTTTCCTGTTTTCTAGACTATCTTTGGTACCTGTATTTTCCTCATACAAGCCCATGTTTTAGGGGCCTGGGAGGAAAAAGGATCAAACCCTTCAATGACTGCTGACCTCTGTAAACAAAAGATTAAGGGAGAAAAATGCTTTTGGGCTCTGTGTTTCTGAGCCAATTTTTTTTTTAAGACAGGGTTTCTCTGTGGCTTTGGAGCCTGTTCTGGAACTAGCTCTTGTAGACCAGGCTGGTCTCGAACTCACAGAGATCCACCTGCCTCTGCCTCCCGAGTGCTGGGATTAAAGGCGTGCACCACCATCGCCTGGCTAAACCAGAAAGTTTTATTTGGAAGCCTGGAAGTGGAAAGGGTTGTGGGCAATTGCTGGAGTAACAACTGGTCCAAGAAGTAACATAATCTACCCATGTGTTTCTTACTCGGCAACACTTAAGTTGTCTGAAGGGGGAAGCTACTTTGGTAAACTTTGGTCTTTCAAAGAACATGGAACCAGAGACAAGGGTTAGTGAGCATCCCATAACCTTACACAAGACACGTGGGTCTCTAAGGGGAAGGGCTTATGGACACCCTAAAAGTACAAGCAAAATTTGAGGATATGCATGTCTTCCTAAGAAAGGGTCTTTTCTTTCTCAAATCCTAAGCTATAGAAAAGAGTTTCAGTCAGTTGCTAGGCAGGGTACCAAAGCAACCAGATACACTTGGAGCCAGCCAAGTCAGAGCCCTCAGAGACATCAGCGAAACGCTAAGACGGGAGTTTACAGCAGAGGGCAATCTGCTTTCATGCTCTTCTTTCTAACTGTATTTCAGGGCTTTGTAAAAACACCGTTCTGGGGATGTCCAGGTTCGGAATGGCTCTTGGCTTGGCCCACAGCTGCATGAGCTCTGGAGAGCCTTGGGTACATGGCTTTGTCATCAACCCGTGAACATTAAATCCTGAGATAAAGACATAACAACGCAGGACTTTTTCCTTCAAAGTATGTTCTGATCTCAGAAGAGGAAGTCAGCATGGAAAACAATGGGACACTTCCCTGGAACTAGAGTGGGACAAGAGTTGCCCTTCATGATCAGGACCGACTGTCTGTCTATTGGCCCCTCCCTTCCTGCTTCAGCTGCTAAGCCAGAAAGTTCTCAGTAACAGCTCCAAACAGCATAAGCTACTACAAAGTATTGTGCTTTCAGGCTTCTGGGTCTAGGTCAACATCTAGACCAGTCGGTTGGTGTAGTCACCCCACAGCCAGGTGATCACACCTCTGTGTGGAAATTCGAAGTTTTCCAGGTAACACTAGCTTACCATCCATCAGAGGAGGAAAGAACCAGGACACCTCCTGGAAATCCCTCACCAGCAGGTAATCTCATGAATGAGGTCTTCTGAGCAAACATTGCTAAATCTCCCTGGTGTGTCTCGGTTCACTGTTAGGGAGGTGGTCTTTTTTTACCTTGTCACGTTGTCAGTGCCTGGACAGACCAGATTCAGAGCGCCTCAGGTCACTACAAAGTCTACTAAGAGTGACTTTGGCCAAGACTAGACAGGTTCTTCAGGTAGAGTTGCACAGCAATCTCTATAGAGAGTAAAAGGATCATGTGGGTGGACTGCCAAAGGCCATAGCGTGTTTAGCTGGCATTTCCAAAGCAAAGGGTGAGGGCCTCGCTACTTGTCTGAAACACACCGGACTCTCAGAGCCGGTTCCAGTTGCTCACACCTGACCCCTTTCTCTTTCATCCATTCTCTCTTTGCCAGAAGACTCTGCTTTGTGTGTAGAGCTGATGACTTGATAAAGCCTTCCTCCATTTTCAGACTTTCCAGAGCCAAAGAGAACTTTCTTTTCTGCCCTTGTTCTGCTCCACTCTCTTGCCTGGACTGCCTCAATGTGCTTTTGTTAATGCCATTTTGACTCAGCAGAAATTGTTGATCCTCTTTACTTTTTCTTTTAGTTATTTGAGACAGGGTCTCATGAGGCCCAGGGTATCTCTAAACTCGCCATGGAGCGGAGGATGACACCAAATGCCTGATCTTCCATGGTGCACCTCTATAATTATAGGACTTGGGAGGTGGAAGCAAGAGAATTAGAAGTTCAAGGTCAGTCTTGGCCAGTGTGGGATTCCCCTCTGTATGCTATGAATATGTTTTATTACCATTGGTTAATAAATAAGCTGCTTCAGCCTATAGGAAGTCAGAATATAGCCAGACTGGAAGAGATACATAGAGTAAGTGGAGTCAGAGAGACACCATGTAGCTGCCAAAGGAGACAGATGCTGGAATCTTGCCTGGTAAGCCACAGCCTTGTGGTGATACACAGATGAATAGAAATGGGTTAATTTAAAAATGTAAGAGTTAGTTAATAAGAAGCCTGAGCTTATAGGCCAGGGCAGCCAGGAAACGAATAAGGAGTCTCTGCCTACACTTGACTACATAGCAAGTTCTGGACTCAACCTGGACTACCTGAGACCCTATCTCACAATAAATAAAGCAAAATCTCTCATTTTACAGTTTATTTATTTATTTTTGGGACAGTGTCTCACTCTGTAGCCCAGGATGACCTAGAACTTACTAGTAAAAAGTTTAAAGGACTTGGGTCTGGAGAGAAGGCTCAGCAGTTAAGAGCACTGGAGTTCAATTCCCAACATCCACATGGCAGGCAGTTCACAAATGTCTGGAACTCTAGTTGTGTGGTACTGCACTGGGGGGAAGGAGCATGGGGAAAACTCTGCAGCTTGCTCTCAGCACAAATCAAGCTCTTTGCAGTCTAAGGAAACAGCAGTTCAGCTAGAATGATGGCTCATATGTGTAGCTTTGGTATCCAAAGTCAGGTGGTGGCGCACGCCTTTAATCCCAGCACTCGGGAGGCAGAGGCAGGTGGATCTCTGTGAGTTCGAGACCAGCCTGGTTTACAAGAGCTAGTTTCAGGACAGGCTCCAAAACCACAGAGAAACCCTGTCTCGAAAAACTACAAAAAAAAAAAAACCCCCCCAAAAAAAAACAAAGTCAGCCCAGGCTACGTGAAACTGTTTCAAAAACCAAATCAAACCGAGTAAAACCCTTCAGCAGTTTATTCTCTCACCAATGTTGAAACTGGAAATCTGCGGGCAGGGATGAGCAGGGTGTCCTCCTCTGATGGGCTTAGCAGGGACTCTGCCCTTGTTCCCTCCACCTGCTGGGGCTCCAGGTGTTCTTGTGGCTCTGAAGCCTATTTATTTGCCTCCACCATCACATGGCCTCCTTTTCTCTTAATTCTCCCCTCCTTCCTCCCCACTTTCCTTCCTCTCTCTCTCTCTCTCTCTCTCTCTCTCTCTCTCTCTCTCTCTCTCTCGGTGCCATCCTCTTGGGAGGACACTTGTCCTTGGATTTAATGCTACTCTGATAATCCAGGATGATCTCATCTTAAACCACTTACTTTAATTACATCTGCGAAAAACCATTTTTCCCCCATGGAAGGCCACATTCACAGGTTCTAGGAAGGAGCATTAGAAAAAGGTCACCATTCCCCCCTCTAGAGCTTGTCGCCAATCATTTTTTAAAGATGGAAACTGTTCATGGGAAAATGTCTCACTGAAGACATCCTGCTGCAAAACCTCCTAAGGAATAGGGTGCTGTGGTGGGGTTAGGTGCTGGGGACTACTGGCTACCGCAGCCCCTCCTGGTACAGAAACCTACTGAGCAAGCACAGAAGAGCCTCCCCCCTCTCAAACCTATTTTATACTGGCAGTGTCTCACCACTGCTCTCTCTTGACAAAGGTTAAAAGGTACCAGCAGACAAAGGGCCCACAATATCCTTAGAGAGGGCTTTTCAAAAGAAGAAATTTGGCTGGGCGGTGGTGGCACACGCCTTTAATCCCAGTACTCGGGAGGCAGAGGCAGGTGGATCTCTGTGAGTTCGAGACCAGCCTGGTCTACAGAGCTAGTTCCAGGACAGGCTCCAAAGCCACAGAGAAACCCTGTCTCAAAAAACAAAAAAAACAAAAAACAAAAAGAAGAAACCTTGTGTCAGGCAAAGTAGCATAAGACTTTAAACCCAGCACTCAGGATGCAGGGGTGAGAGGATTTCTGTGAGTTGAGGCCAACCTGGTCCACGTAGTAAGTTCCAAACTAGTCAGCACTATATGGTGAGGCCTGTGTCAATAAATACATAAATAAAATGGGGGGAGGGTAGGAAAGAAAACCTTGGAACTTAACGTGTTAAAAAAAGACGTGCGTCACCATCGCCTGGCTGTGACAACTATTTTTCTTTTTGAATTTTTTTATTTCTGTTTTTTTTGTTTTAAATATTTATTATGTATACAATATTCTGTCTGTGTGTATGCCTTCAGGCCAGAAGAGGATACCAGACCTCATTACAGATGGTTGTGATCCACCATGTGGTTGCTGGGAATTGAACTCAGGACCTTTGGAAGAGCAGGCAATGCTCTTAATCGCTGAGCCATCTCTCTGATCTTGACCTTATGTAAATGGAAACATACATTTTGCTCCTTTGAGCCCTGCACCGCTGTGATGACACATCGTTTTCCCAGATATCAGCTATTGTGAAATATGTGTGTGCACTGGATGTACGTCTGTGCTTCATTTAGACTAATCAGCTTGTTTATTCTTTGGTAATATGACAGTGTTATCAAGAATATGTTAAACATAACTATGATTCTAGTACTTGAGAAGCAGAGGAGTCATGTTTAGGACCATACTGAACTACAGTGTAAGATCCTACCAAAACAAAACACTGGCCACAAGCCGGGTCTGTAATCCCAACGACTTGGAGGAGGATTACAGGCTTCAGTTTCAGAACAAGTTCAAGACTGGCCTGCTGAACTTAGTGAAATTCTGTCTCAAAATTAAAATCTAAGAAAAGAAAAAACCTTCAGTTTTATGTGTATGAATATTTTGCAAGCATGTATAGGCACCAAGTGTGTGTCTGGTGCCCATGGAGACCAGGAGAGGGCATCAGATCTCGGGGAACTGTAATTACAGAAGGTTGTGAGCAGCCATGTGGGTGTTGGGAATTGAACACCAGTCTTCTGAAAGAGTAGCCAGTGCTTTGAACCAATGAGTCTTCTCTCCAGCCTAAATTGGAAAAAAAAATGTAAAAAATTGGAGCTATGCTGGGCGATGGTGGCGCACGCCTTTAATACTAGCACTTGGGAGGCAGAGGCAGGCAGATCTCTGTGAGTTCGAGACCAGCCTGGTCTACAGAGCTAGTTCCAGGACAGGCTCCAAAGCCACAGAGAAACCCTGTCTTGAAAAACCAAAAAAAAACAAAAAAAAAAAAAAAAAAACCCCAAAAAACTGGAGCTATGGTTAAGCGTTAGAGTGCTTTCCTAGTGTATGCGAGGTCCTGGGTTCAATCTGCAGTATAAAACAAACAAAAAAACCCTGCCGGTAACAAAGTGATTGAATGCTTGCTTACCACGTGTGAGTGTGAAAACAAACAAACAATAAAAAGCATCCCAGAAAGTCCATATCAACAGATTTTACTATCAGGAGAGGTCATTTCCGAGATCTTTTCTTGGCTATTTTTGCCTTTGACTTTGTTTCTTGACTCTGTCCCCCCCCTTAAGACAAGGTCTCACTGTTTCTTAGGCTGCCCTTGAACATGCTATCATCCTGCAAGTCCAGCAAGACCGTGGTAGGCCCTGTTCCACCTTACCAGGCTTAGTTGCCCTTTCTGTTCTATCCTGCAATACTATTAGGTAGTTCTATCCCAAAGAAACTCTTTGAAGGGTGTGGTGGCAGATGCTCGTACACCCAGCATTTAGGGGGTGGAAGCAGTAGGATTCCAGGCTGGAGGTTGGGCTGGTTTTTGTGACCATTTCAAAAACAAACAGACCAACCAAAAAAATCGCCCCATACAAAACCCAAACGACCCAACCCCAAACATCCAAACCCAAAGAATGTTCTTTGACGACACAAACGTCCTACTTGTGCTTCCAACCACAAGGCAGCCACTAGCCATGTGAGGCTACTGAGCAAAATGGGATTGCTGTGTTTAGGGGTTTTGTTCTTTGCCCCCAGTCTTGGGGGGGGTGAATACGGGGCTTCACTGAATTCCTAATTCCAGAGCTGAGGTAATTGTAGAAAAAAATCTAAACTTCCATTTGTACAATACACTTCATGCTTCTCTACCACTTCCCAGTTCTTCATTTGATCTTGACCAAAAGGCCCAGAAGCATCCTTCATGTCTCTTAAAATTATCAGAAGGTAAGAATCTTTTTTTGTTTTATTTTGTTTTTCGAGATAGGGTTTCTCAGTAGCTTTGGTGCTTGTCCTGGAACTAGCTCTGGTAGTACAGGCTGGACTCGAACTCACAGAGATCTGCCTGCCTCTGCCTCCCGAGTCCTGGGATTAAATTAGGCGTGCGCCACCACCGCCCGGCTAAAGGTAAGATTCTTAAGTACATGAATTCACCAACATTGAATTATCCTAAATCTGAGGCAAAACAATTTCCGGAGCCAGGTTCTTTTTTCATAGAAGTGGACTTACATGTGCATTAAACAGACAACATTAACTTTGGAGCTGTGAATCTTAGTCCACACAAGATAATCTCCCAAGTGCCTTCCTTCTCTTTTCCTATAGAGCTTTATTTGCCACAAAACTTGTTGGGACCGATATGTTACAAAATTGAACACAGGCCACTAGACTAACATAGATGGTATTTAAATAGAACTCAGATAGTGCATTAAAAAACTTGCCGGGTGAATTCCCGATAGAACATCTCCATTGTCTCAGTGTGTGGGTGCACTCCTCCCGGTCCTGAGTTCCTTGCTCGTGCTCCCTCTCCTTCTGCTCCTGATTTGGACCTTGAGATTTCTGTCCGGTGCTCCAATGTGGGTCTCTGTCTCTGTCTCCTTTCATCGCCTGATGAAGGTTAATATTCAGGAGGATGCCTATATGTTTGTCTTTGGATTCACCTTCTTATTTAGCTTCTCTAGGATCGCGAATTATAAGCTCAATGTCCTTTATTTATGGCTAGAAACCAAATATGAGTGAGTACATCCCATGTTCCTCTTTTTGGGTCTGGCTTACCTCACTCAGGATAGTGTTTTCTATTTCCATACATTTTGCGGTCCTTGGACTCCCCACAGGTCAGGGAACCCTGATTGCTCTTCGAGCTAATGAGGGAGAGGGACTTGATGGGGGAGGGGGAGGGAAATGGGAGGCGGTGGCGGGGAGGAGGCAGAAATCCTTAATAAATAAATAAATTAAAAATAAAGAAAATTCAAAGTTAATAAAGCACTATGCAATCTAAAAAAAAAAAAACTTGCCGGGCAGTGGTGGCACATGTCTTTAATCCCAGCACTCAGAAGGCAGAAGCAGGCAGATCTCTGAGTTCGAGGCCAGCCTTATCTACAAGTGCTAGTTCCAGGACAGGCTCCAAAGGTACTGAGAAAGCCTGTCTCGAAAACACACACACAAAAAAAAAAAAAAAGAAAGAAACTTGAAGACTAAGGAGAAAGAACTGGGATGGCGAGGAAGGCCGGGCTGACCGGTGACTTTCCAGGGACTTTTCTCAACTCCTGGGCCAGACCCTGCGGTGTCGCTCCAGGGTGGCGCCTGGCCCCGCCCCTCCCACCTGGGCACTCTTTGGACCACGCCCCCTCGCGCCCGCCCCGCCTCCAAGACGTCAGACCCACGCGGCGCCCAGGCGGCGCGCTGACGTCCGACGCTCCAGGTACTTTCCCCAAGGCCGGCTCGGCTCAACGTGGGGGGGGCGGGGCGGGGCGCGGAGCGCGCATGCGCCACAGCGCCAGCGCTCTCCCCGGATAGAGCGGGGCCCGAGCCTCTCCGCTCTGGAGGTTCCGCTCTGGCTCGCGCTCTCCCGCCGCCATGTCGGCAACCATCGAGCGGGAGTTCGAGGAACTGGATGCTCAGTGTCGCTGGCAGCCGTTATACTTGGTGAGTCTCGGTCCCGCGCGGCAGCTGGGTCTTCCGAGGATCCGAGCTCGCGCCTGCCGGCTTCGTGTCGCCTCCCCCGCCTCCCGTTCGGGCGGAAGTGGCGAGCGCGGGCCGCGTCAGGGGCGCGCCTGCGCGGAAAGCCCTCACCCCCTCTTGGCGAGGCTTTAGACGGGGAGAATCGAGGAGGCTGTAGGCTGTTGGGGCTGAAGGCGGCGCCACAGCGGCGCCTGCTGGCTGCGCGGCCGGGACCCGGCTCGTGACGCGCTGGGTGGAGGGTGGAGGGACTCCGGGAGCGGGATGAGATAGCCTCCGGCTTCCTTGCCTACCGCGTTCTGTTCGGCCGGTGGTCGGTGGCAGAGGGCGCTGGGAGCAGGCGCCGCGGAACGGGCTAGACAGCCCCTCTGGTCAGGGCCAGCTAAGGCGAAGCGGGGTGTCGGTGACTTGCTGTATCCCGGGGGCCTGTGACGATTAGCGGAGTCGGAGCTGAAGCGGCGGCGAGAGCTCCCGAGGGATCGGGGATAGTCGCTCTTTGCACGGCTGCTTTCTCCGGGAGAGTGGGTCATCGTCTGCTAGAGCTTTCCGGAACAGAGGCTTTGGTTGTATTATCAGTGATTAAAGGAGTGTCCTCTTGAAAATTTCCTTTGCTTAGGCATACTTTATAGATTTGTTGGAGTGCACCAGAGATCTTTATGTGAGCTTTGCTTTTGGGCGCGTTTCCCAAACGAGTGCACCGTGGTGATGGTACTCTTTCAGCCCCAAAGAAGCCACATGTCCATAGGCCGCCGCTGTTCTCCGTCGTCAAGAGAATAACCTACCTATTCAGCTCATACTAAAGTCGTTTGTACTACGAACCTTTTTACAGCTAGTGGCTTCCCTTTTCAATCCAGGCAAAACTTTTCTCCCCTTACAAACGATCCATTGCTAATCATTAACATATTGCCCCAAGATCGAATTTAGTGATCTGTGAATTATTAAGTGCTTCTTATGTTTTCTCTAATTCCTACAGTACAAATAGAAGCTACAAAGCTTTCTATTACCTCTGGACGATTCTGTTTTTTCCCATCCTATTATATTTCACTAGATGACAATGAAATATTCTTCGGTTGTTTTTTTAGGACTTATTTTTTTCCCCCTACCCCTCTGTGAGACAGGTTTCTCCGCCTGCAAGTCTAGCTGGCTTGGAATTAGTTTTGTATAGGTCAGTCTGACCTTGAACTCACAAATACTCCTGTCTTCCTGAGTGCTGGAATTAACCACCACACCTGGCTAGAACGTATTTTCTTAAACAGTTTAGCAAGCAATATATTAAACCTCCTGATTCAGCATACATTAGAATAAGGCACTAGTTTTATTATTATTATTACGTGGTGGTGGGGGGAGGCATGTTCCATGGCATTTGTGTAGAGCTCAGAGGACAACTTTCAGAATTAGATTGTCCTGTAGGTAGAACTTGGGTCATCAGGCTTGGCAACAAATACCTTTCCCCCCTGAGCCATCATTCCAGCCCAGGCACTAGCTTCTAACGAATGTTAGTAAGGACTCCTCCAATTAGAGAACCTGTGTTACGCTATGTTTTGTTTTGTGACAATGTGCCATTGTAGCCCAGACCTGCCTTGAACTCCCTACATTGGTACTTCCACTGTCAAAGTGCTGGGGTGAATGAAATTGTAGAAAATCTTAAATGCAATTTCTAGTTGAGTCTCTATTGCTATCTCTCTCTCTCTGTGTGTTTGTGTGCGCACCTCTAGGTCTCTCTTTTATGGTTACATTAGTTTTAACAGAGACTGGTGCCTCAAAAATGCAAATAGAATCAGTACAGAATTAAGAAAGAAAAGATTTCCGGGTAGCCCAGCCTTCAGTTTCCAAATTCAAGGACTAGGGCAGGTGGTCTTTGAGGTTTTGTTTTTGTTCATTTCTTTTTAAGACGGCCTAAGTAGCCTTGGCTGGCTTTGAACTCGGATCATCCTGCCTCTGCTTCCTGGGTGCTGGAACTAAAAATCATGCACCACCATGTCTGGCTCAGATCTTTAAGTTTTAAGCCAGCCTGGCCTACATAGTTCAGGCCAGTCAGGGCTACATAGTAAGACCAAGTATTAAAAAAACTAATAAGGTGGAAAAGGTGCTGGAGAAATGAGTAAGTAGTTAAGAGGCCTTGTTGCTCTTCCAGAGGGGCTTGATTGATTCCTGGCACCCACAAGCAGCTCAGAATTGTCTCTAGCTCCTGTTCCTGGGGCTCCAAAGCCCTCTTCTGGCCTCCAGGGACACCAGGTATGCACATGGTGCCCATGCGGGCAAAATGCCTATACACATAAAATTAGGCATGTGTGTGAAAATAGTAGTAATAATTTTTTAAAAATATTCATTTTACTGGTGTTTTAGCCTATGTAAGTGTGTGAGAATGCTGGATCCTGGAGTTACAGACAGTGTGAGCTGCCATATGGGTGCTGGAAATTGAACCTGGGTCCTAGAAGAGCAGTCAGTGCTCTTAACCGCTGAGCCGTCTCTCCAGCCCCGTAATTATATATATATTTTTTTTCTTCGAGACAGGGTTTCTCCGTAAGTTTTTTTTGGTTCCTGTCCTGGAACTAGCGTAATAATTTTTTTTTAAAGTGCTAATACTACCACTTAATTTAGTCTAACCAATTTTTTGAGACAAGGTCTTGCTTAATATCACAAACTGGCCTGAAATTTACTATGTAGCCCTATTAGGTTTGATTTGTGACAGTCCTGCCTCAGTCTTCTAAATGCTAGGATTACAGGTATGAGCCACCATACTTGGTATAATGTATATATAGCATTAATGTCCTCGAGAAGTCAGTGAAAGTTGTCATTGCTCTTAATAGAAAAAAAAGCACTTATGCTGAATGTGGCAGCTCAGCCTGTAACCTAACAATTGGGAGGCTGAAGCAGGGGGATTGTTGTGAGTTTAAGACTAGCCTTTAGCTGGACGTTGGTGGCCCATGACTTTAATTCCAGCAGAAGCAGACAGATCTCTGAGTTTGAGGCCAGCCTGGTCTACAGAGTGAGTTCCAGGACATCCAGGACTGTGGAATAAGATCTTGTGTACAAAAAAATTAAAGAAGTAAAAGCCAGTCATAGTGACACATTCTTTAATACTAGCACTTGGGAAGTAGAGCCAGAAAAGATCTGGAGTTCTGCGCTAGCCTGCCTTGGGTAATTGTGACTCTATCAGAAAATAAAAGTCTTGCTGAGAAGGTGGTCCTGTGGGTTGATTCCTCTGTTGCCACGCTGAAGGCAACTTGTGTTCAGCCCTCTGATCTGACCTCCATCCAAGTGCCTTTTTATGTGCACCCACAATCGCAAAGTTAAAATGTAATTTAAAGACATGGAAGATAGGGGAGATGTCTCATTTAGTAAAATGTTTTCCATGAAAACATGAGCACCTGTATTTAGATCGCCACTGTTGACATTAAAAGCCAGCTGTATATCTCTCTGAGTGCTGGGGTGGGGGAGACATGCAGACCTCTGGAACTCACTTGTGAGCCAGCCTCGCTAAATAAGGTTTGTGGGCAGCAGAGAGAGCTCAGAACTGCCTATAACTCCAGTCCTAGGGGATCTGGCATCTTATGGCGTCTATGGGGAGTGCAAACCTGTGCACAGACACATATACGTAAAATTAAAAATAAAGATAAAATCTTTAAAAAGAAAAAAGTGTAGCCCTGGTAATGGCAAGATGATTCAAAGCCTGTGTTTCCTACCAAGCCTGACGATCTAAGTTTGGTCCTTGGTGCCCACAGGATGGAAGAAGATAACTGACCTATGCAAGTGGTTCCTTGATTTTCACATGTGTGTTTGGCCCCCATAAATGTCAGAAAATAAATACAGGCAAAAATGCATGTACTGGTATTCACTGAAAATTTCATATTCCATTGAAAGGAGTTTAGGAAACCCTTCCATAGACTAGTCACCAAGATCTTTAAGCAGAACAGTAGTTCTGTGCTAGCACTTTATTTCCCAAACCCAAGAGCATTACAACGCGATGCTAACTGGTGTTACAGTAAAAGCAAGTCAGGAAGAATTTGAACTTCATGCTTTCTTAGGATCCTAGAGCATCTCTTTCACCATTCCACAGAGAAGGCTGCAGATGAGATCTCTGCTGCCAAGACTGACTCTGTGAGTCTTGAGGATCTCTTTGGACGCTCATATTTTGCTCTCTTGTTGTCTTCTTGGCTTAGCAGGTAGTGTGTCAGTCTCATAATCTGAAGGTCATTTGTTCTCTCAAACCTGTTAAGTGCTAGGTGCTAATATTTGACACTGAAGATAACTGTTTAAAGACAACATTAAGCTGGGCACTGGTGGCACATTCCTTTAATCAAGCACTCAGGAGGCAGAGGCAGGCAGACCTGGTCTATGGAGTGAGTTCCAGGACAGCCAGGGCTACACAGAGAAGCCCTGTCTCGGAAAACCAAAAGAAAGGAAGGAAGGAAAGAGAGCTCATTAGGGTCCACCCTAGTGACAAGTAGTAAGTGATCTAGCAGATAAAAGCACGAAAGGGAGAGGCCTAGTAAAAGGCTCAGCAGGTACAGGTGCTAGCCAAAGCTTGGCAATCCGAGCTCTATTTTTGGAACCCTTGTACAAGTGAAAGGAGAGAACTGATTTCACATGCTCCTCTGCCAACACTCGTGATGTGGCATACACACACAACAATAAATAAATGTTTTGTGTGTGAAAGCAAGTGGTATAGCTCAGTTGGTAGAGTACTTGCTTGGCATGCATGAAACCATGGGTTCAGACCCCAGCAAAATTAGGGTATAATGGTACATGCCTGGAATCTCAGCATTCTGAAAGTAAAAGCAGAAGGACTAGAAGTTCACTATTATCCTTGGGTCCATAATTCGAGGTTAACCTGATCTGTGTAAGACTTGTCTCAGAAACAAATGGGAGAGTTACCGATAAGAGGATTTGAGGATGGGAGACAATGTG
Source organism: Microtus pennsylvanicus (assembly GCF_037038515.1). Classification (NCBI taxonomy): domain Eukaryota; kingdom Metazoa; phylum Chordata; class Mammalia; order Rodentia; family Cricetidae; genus Microtus; species Microtus pennsylvanicus. Next base: position 18,430,837 of record NC_134582.1, read on the forward strand.
ATCAACATATATGTATGAAATTGTGGTGGAAAAGATAAAAAGTTTTTAAAGTTATGTGCACTGTTGTTTTGCCTGCATGTATGTCAGGTCTTAGAATTATAGACAGGTGTTAGTTGCCATGTGGATGCTGGTATTTGAACCCTGGTCCTTTGGAAGAGCAGTCAGTGCTTTTAACTGCTGAGCCATTTCTCCAGCCCCTTGTTGTTGTTGTTTTTTTTGGTTTTTCGAGACAGGGTTTCTCTGTAGCTTTGGTGCCTGTCCCGGAACTAGCTCTGAAGACCAGGCTGGCCTCGAACTCCCAGAGATCCGCCTGCCTCTGCCTCCCGAGTGCTGGGATTAAAGACGTGCGCCACCACCGCCCGGCTCCCTTGTTGTTTTATAAAGTGCTTAGTACAAAGCTAGTATTAAGCACAGGATGCTGTATGAATGAGTATTCTTGGAACTATAATTCTCAAAAAGTGGTATACCTGGAATGAATTGTGTGTGTGTGTGTATGGGTGTTGTGTTTGCATGTATTTCTGTGCACCATGTTTGTGCCTAATGCTTTAGCAGGCCAGAAGAGAGCATCAGATCCCTGGAACTGTAGTTAACAGATGGCGCATCATCATGTGGGTTCTGGGAATCAACCCACAGTTTTCTGGAAAAGCAGCCTGTGCTTTCAACTGAGCCACCTCTCCAACCCGAATAGTGAATTTCCTTGAGAAGGGAGGGCCTAACAGTCCTGAAGCGCAAGTTGGTCCACTGAGAAATTATCAAGGGATTGGAAGAAAAAGAGTGTTTTTCTGGGAAATAAATGTGTACAAGCATTAACTACTGAGGGAGAGGTCCGAACAGTGTAGTCTAGGGCTGAGTTTGCTCTGAAGTTGAAGTGTGGAAGAATAAGACAGCCTAGAAGGCTCTTGTAGATCAGGATTTCAAAGACTACTAGAGACTTGCCAAGGAAATTTAAACTAGAGGTATTATTTTTACTTTTAGTAAGATCTTGTTGGTTGGATAGTGCTAAGTGTAGACAGAACTGAGAAGTCTGCCAAGCTGAACGTAGGCAGTGGCAAGAGAAATAGAGGGAAAACACACTTGAAAAGCTAAGTAGTGATGTGGAAGGTGAGGTATGCTGTGAATATGTCTTATTGCCATTGGTTAATAAAGAAGCTGTTTTCAGTCAGTGGCTTAACAGAGGAAAGCCAGGTTGAGAGATATATAGAGACAGTAGGCAGAGTCAGAGGGAAGCCATGTAGCCGCCTGCTGGAGACAGACTCTGCTGGAACCCACCGGAACCTTGCCGGTAAGCCACAGCTACATGCATAGATTAATTTAAGTAATAAGAGTTACCAGAAATACGCTTAAGCTATTGGCCAAACAGTATTGCAAATAATATAGTTTCTGTGTGATTATTTTGGGAGTCTAGGTGGCCAGGAAATGAACGGTCTCACCCAACAAAGTAGGTCTGGGGAGATGGCTCTGCAAGTAGAAGTGCTTGCCATAGAAGCCTGACAACCTGAGTTCATTCCCTAGAATCCTGTGGGGGGGAAAGTTATATCGTAGCACTTGAAAGGCAAGATAGCAGAGACAGGAGAATCAGCTGGAAGCTCTTAGGCTAGCTAGCCTGGAGTACACAGCACAGGGACCTTGCTTCAAGGCTAAGGCAAGAACTGGCTCCTAAAAGTTGTCCTCTCACCTCTGTGCCCAGGCTTTGGCATGTATGTGTCTCCTCCACTGAATCCACAAAGTTAAAGTAGATGTTACTTTTAAGATACTGAAATACCCTGACCTGCAGAAGAGAATTCATCTATCTATAAATTCAGTTAGAACTTAGAAACATAGTTGCTTTTTAAGGTTTGAGACCTCTAGGTCTATTCATTAAGAATTTCCAGGTAATCAGGCATAGTGGCACGTGCCTTTAATCCTAGCACCTGGGAGGCAGAGGCAAGCAAGTCTACATAGTGAACATAGTGAGACCCTGTCTCAACAAAACAACAAATTTTAGCCAGTAGCATGTAGATGTTTTGGAAATGCTGAGGGCCAAGGATGTTATCTTGACTGCCAGCAGTGTCTTTAAAAGTAGGTAGTGAAAGGAAGCTTGCGGTGAAGACTGGAGACTGGAGAGTAATAACTAAGAAAGTAGGAAAGAAAAGATGTTGAAGAATATGGAGAGTTGATAGTCCACAGGGCCACCTGCTTGCTACATGTGGAGCAAGTACAGTCAAGGGCTCATTGAATTGAGCTACTGAAGATCAAATTTTTATTTTTATTTTTTATTTATTTTTTTGGTTTTTCAAGACAAGGTTTCTCTGTAGCTTTGGAGATCCGCCTGCCTCTGCCTCCCAAATCCTGGGATTAAAGGCGTGGGCCACCTCCGCCTGGCTGAAGATCAGATATTTAAAGGTGGTTTTAGTGCAGTACAGTTGTGCCTAGTTGGGAACAGAAAGTTGGGAAAAGTGCAGATAAGTGTAGATGTTTGAGAAACAACTTGAAGGGAAGAAGTGAGGAGAGATGGCTAAAAGGAAACAAAGTTATTTCTCTTCTTCATCTCTTTAATGACTGGTTTCCCAGGCCCACAATGTAAAATTCAGCCCTTCTGTCTCACACACTGCCACTGGTGGTGCCTCTGTGGCTTTACTTCCCATGGCATTTTTCTCCCCCCCCCCCCCCCCCCCCCGTGTTCTGTTCTTGGAAATGTGTGTTGTGTATTCACCTTCCCCTTGAGGCCTTTAGAATGTAATTTCCTTTGCACAACTGCTCCCTCTTTCTTTCCCCTATTGCTTAACACCTACTTGAGTCTGAAGTTGCACTTCCTTTGGGAAGCTTTCTAGCCTACCAGCCCATGCTGGATATATATGAGCAACCCATCAGGATTGGAAAAATGGCTTAACGATTAAGGCACTTGTTCTTGCAAGGGATCTGGCTTTGTTCTCAGCATTCACATGGCAGTTCACAAATGTTTGTAACTGCTGTTTAAGTGAGTATTCTGCTTTATTATAATAGGTAATATTTGTGATAGTGAGTTTTATGACTTCTGCTTTTTATTTTGGTGATGCTGAAGGAGCTAGGAAAAGAAAGGATTTTTCTTCAGCAAAAACCAGATGCTCAGCTTTTAGCTGAACTTTGAATATGAGAACTTTTACTTCATATTTTACTATAATTTTGCAGGGAAGACTAAATTGAATAGTTTTGGTTGAAGGTCTGGCCTCTTCAGTCTCTTTTTTCTTCAAGACAGAATTTCTCTGTGTAGTTCTGGAACTCACTCTGTAGATCATGTTGGCCTTGAACTCAGAGTGCTGGGATTAAAGGTATGCACCACCACTGCCTGGCTGCCTCTTATTCTTTTTTTTGGGGGGAGGGCGGGTTCGAGACAGGGTTTCTCTGTAGCTTTGGTGCCGGTCCTGGAACTAGCTCTTGTAAACCAGGCTGGCCTCGAACTCCCAGAGATCCGCCTGCCTCTGCCTCCCAAGTGCTGGGATTAAAGACATGCGCCACCACCGCCCGGCCCTCTTATTCTTTTTATTCCCTATAAACAGTTACTTTTAGAACATCACTTTTGGAAGTAGTTGTGGCCCTTGAGGGAAGAGGATCTTAGAAGGCAGTCTGAGCAAGGTAGCTAGGTTTTAGGTCAGCCTCTGTCATTTAGCATCACCCTGTTTTAAAACAAACCAAACAAAACCCCATGATTTAGTAGTCAGAAGAGTTTCTTGGGTTGGTTGTTTTTTTTGGTACAAGGTCTCGCTATGTAGCCTTTGGTGGCCTAGAACACACAATATAAGCCTGGTTGGTCTCCAAAGAGATCATCTTCTCCCTTCCTAGTGCAAGGATTAAAGTCATGCACAACCATTCCTGACTTATTTTTTGACTTTTTGTTTGTTTGTTTGTTTGTTTTTGAGATGGTTTCTCTATAGCCTTGACTGTTCTGGAACTTACTATTTAGATGAAGCTGCCCTCAAACTCAGGAACTCCACAGAGATTTGCCTGCCTCCTATGCCTCCTCTGTACTGGGATTAAAGTAATTCACCACCATGCCCAGCTGACTTGTTTTTTTGTTTTGTGACACATTTTCAATCTATAGCTCTTACTGCTTTGGAACTATTTGGCTCAGGATACCCTTGAACCAGTATTACAAACCTGGGTTATCATATCTGGTGAAAGTTGTTGGACTTGTGTGTTTTTGTTTCTTTCGGGGGTTCTAGTAATTAAGCCAATGGCTTCAAACATCCTAGGTAGATGTTCTACCACTGAACCATAACCACAGTTACCCGCCCCTCCCCATACATATTTTTTAAAGATAGGTAGGTTATTGGCCTCCAACGTGCTTTAGCCTCCAAGTGGTTGGGTTTGCAGGCCCAGGCCACCAGGCTGGACAAGGTGAAAGTTCTTGATTTACAGAAAGAAAAAGAAAAAATGCTGCAGTTGATAAAATCCATGCTAAAGCAAAATCTTATGTCTGAGGAATTGGAAAGATAAAGATATTTGCTGGTTTTGCTGCTGTATTGAAACTGAACGAATCAGAGCCATGGTGTTACTATAAGTGCAGTAAGATGGCAAAGGACTTAAATTGCAGAACTGATTACTATTCAGCATCATACATCGACTGGGGAGTTAGGAATAAGCTTCTATAGGATAAGCCCCTTGATTTTATGTGCTCATCTATAAAGTTACCACTGAGGTTATCCTTGTGTTATAGTGTTATGTGTTACTGTCAGCTTTTATTTTTGCTGATAAGAATCCTAGCTTCTGAGCAGATGAGGGAGGGGGACTTGATCAGGGGAGGGGGAGGGAAATGGGAGGCGGTTGCGGGGAGGAGGCAGAAATCCTTAATAAATAAATAAATTAAAAAAAAAACAAACAAACAAAAAAAAAGAATCCTAGCTTCTGGCCTCGCAGTGGTGGCACACGCCTTTAATCCCAGCACTTGGAGGCGAAGGCAGGCAGATCTCTGTGAGTTCGAGGCCAGCCTGGTCTACAAGAGCTAGTTCCAGGACAGGCTCCAAAAACTACAGAGAAACCCTCTCTCGAAAATAAAAAAAAAAAGGGTTGGAGAGATGGCTCAGTGGTTAAGAGCACTGGCTGCTCTTCCAGAGGTTCTGAGTTCAATTCCCAGCAACCACATGGTGGCTCACAACCATCTATACTGAGATCTGGCGCCCTCTTCTGGCGTGCAGGCATACATCGAGGCAGAATGTTGTATACATAATAAATAAATAAATCTTTTTTAAAAAAAAGGAAATAAAAAAGGATGTATATTATTTTATTAAAGATGAAAACCTTTTCCCCCTCTTCAATAAAATCACAAATAAAAACTCAGAGTAATGCTAGGCATAGTGATGCATGTCTTTAAACCCTCAGGAAGTAGGGGACACTAGATCTCTCAGTTTCAGGCCAGGCAGGGCTATACAATAAGATCCTGTCTCAAAAAAATGAAAGAAACATCCTCTGACCACTTAGTAGCATGGTCCGCTTGAGTGTTGTGATTACAGGTTTGAACCATCACACCTTCATAGTTTTTTTGGAACAGGGTCTCATTGCAGCTCATACTGACTTTTTTTTTGTTTGTTTGTTTGTTTGTTTTTCGAGACAGGGTTTCTCTGTGGCTTTGGAGCCTGTCTTGGTACTAGCTCTTGTAGACCAGGCTGGTCTCGAACTCACAGAGATCCGCCTGCCTCTGCCTCCCGAGTGCTGGGATTAAAGGCGTGCGCCACCACCACCCGGCTCATAGTGACTTCTAACTGTATAACCGAGACTGACTTTGAACTTGTAATCCTTCTGCCTTCCCCAAAGTGCTGTAATCACAAGCATATATACCACTGTGCTCAGAATATTTTGAATTTTAAAAGTAAGCATTGGTTACTTCAACAAACAAAACACTTGTAAACTAGGTGTGGTTATGTGCACATGTAATCCCAGAATTTAGAGGTTTGAGGTCAAGAGGTTTGCTGTGAATTTGAGACCAGTCAGGGTTATAAAGCAATAACCTTTCTAAAAACAAACAAACCAACCAGGCATGCCTTTAATCCCTGCACTGGAGATTCAGAGGCTGGTGCGATCTCTGTGAATTCTACAGAGTGAGTTCCAGGATGAGTTCCAAAGCTACAGAGAACCCTGTCTTGGGGATGGGGTGGGGGTGGGGGGAACCAACCAAACAAAAAATTTGCAAGAAATGTTAGCCCATTTAAGTTGATACAATGTAGAAAAAAAAATATCATTTGACACAGTAAGCTTTTTTTGTTATGTGTGTAAGTATAGTTTGTTCATGCCATGTGTATATAGAGGTCACCTAAAACTTTTGGGAGTATTTCTCTCCTTCTATAATTGGTTCTAAGGATCAAACTCAGGTCATGTCTTAGAGTTTCTATTGCTCTGAAGAGACATCATGACCACGGCAACTCTTATAAGGGAAACATTTAATTGAGGAGGGCTCAGTTCTAGTTTCACAGGTTTAGTCTATTATCACGAGGCGTGGTGGTATGCAGGCAGATGTGATGCTTGAGTAATAGCTGAGAGTCCTACATCTTGCAGGCTGCCTGTGAGATTATGGGGGCCATTACATTCAAACTACCACATTCTATTCCCTGGCTCACAAAACTTTGAACAGTATCACAATGCAAAATTCTAGATCAACTTTAAAAGTCCCCATAGTTTATCACAGTCTTAACAGTATTTTAAAGTTCAAAGCTCAACATCTCTTAGCTGTAATCGCCTGTAAAAATCAAAATCAAAAAGCAGATCGCATGCTTCCAATTTATAATGACACAGGATATACAAAATGCAGGGAAATACTGGACTTAAAGCAGGACCAAAAAGTCAACTGGGCAAACTCCAAACTCTTCATCTCCATGTCTGAAGTCAAAATGTTCTTCGGATTTCCACCATTCAACTTTGTTAAAGACTGCAGCACACTTCAAACAACAAAGATTGCTTCCACTCACTCTTAGCAGCTCTCTTCAGCAGGTATCCCACAACTCAGGCATTTTTATTTATTTTTTTACTTGGAGTGGGGCTCAAGGCAGGATTTCTCTGCATAGCTATGGCTGTCCTGGAACACACTCTTTAAGTCATGCTGACCTGGAACTCACAGAGATCCACCTGGACTCTGGCATTTCTAGCATCTTAGGTTCTCTAAGGCAATCCAGGTTTCAACTTCACAGCTTCATGCAATGGCCCCTCTACTAGGCCTCCATTCAGGAACACCCTTGACACATGTCTGGCCTTAGCAACTTTATTCCATAACTCCTTTCTTCTATCCTTAACTCTAAAGCCGGAACCATATGACTGAAGCTGCCAAGTTCTGCTGCTTTCTGGGGCTGGAACATGTGGCCCCCTTGTTGAGTTACATCTTCACCAGCTTTCTGTCCTTCACCGCCTAAGCTTGGCTGTCCTGAAACTTGTTCTCTAGACTGGGCTGGCCTCAAACTCAGAGGTCTGCCAACCTCTGCTTTCCTAGTGCTGGGATTAAAGGTGTACACCTCCGCACTTAGCTCTGACCTTTTCTTTAGTTCTTTTTCACAAGTTGGAAACTTTGCTGGGTGATTCCCATTATTCATTTCTTAATCCATTTATTTCCTTGAACACAGGATTTAGCTCCATTCCACTTTTTGGTGCTCCTTTTCTCCTCAGAATTTACCTTTTGTAATTTACCGTGCTCAACTTGCTCTTTTTCATTATAAATCTTCATTGTAGGTGCATCCACTTAAAAATACATTTCAGTATGTAATGAAGCAGAAAGATTTTAACCAAAAGGGTTTGCTTATCCCAGTTCCAATAACTGCACTGCAGTAAATTCCTCTCTTCCTAGAATTTGTAATTTAGACCAGTTATTACTTACTTAGTTATAAGATCTGTCTCCCATACTCTCTCTCTCTCTCTCATACACACACATCATATTTCAAATTCTGAACTATCCCCAAAATTACATGTAAACAAATACATCTTTACATCTGTATATACATTTAAAAAACTGCATAGTCTTGTATTCAAATCTTCCTTACCACCAATATCTGATTCTCTTTAAAATAAGTTCTGGCCAGGTGGTGGTGGCGCACGCCTTTCATCCCAGCACTCGGGAGGCAGAGGCAGGCGGATCTCTGTGAGTTTGAGGCCAGCCTGGTCTACAGAGGGAGTTCCAGGACAGTCTCCAAAGCTACAGAGAAACCCTGTCTCGAAAAACAAAAAAAAAAAAAAACAAAATAAGCTCTGGTGTATCCCTTGCTGGCCTGACACTTGGCATTGTAGCTGAGGCTACCTTCAAACTCAAGGCACTCCTCACTCTCCCAGGTGCATGTGTCACCCATGCCCAACAGTCCTGTGACTTTGTTTTTTAAGATTTATTTATCTATTATGTATACAGTGTTCTGGCTGCCTGCATGCCTGCAGACCAGAAGAGAACACCAGATCTCATTACAGATGGCTGTGAACTATCATGTGGTTGTCAGGAATTGAACTCAGGACCTCTGGAAGAGCAGGTAGTGCTCTTAACCACTGAGCCACCTCTTCAGCCCCTGTGATCTTATTTGATATGCATAGTATTATAAGTGATTTCCCCTTTTTGCCTCAAATGTGTTCCTGTGTTACATCTAGCAAGGCAAATTTTCTTTCTTTCTTTCTGTTTTTTTTTTTTTTTTAATTTGGTGTTTTGAGAGTGTTTCTCCGTGTAGCTCTCTCTGGCTGTCATAGAACTTACTCTGTAGACCAGGCTGGGATTAAAGGTTTACACCACCATCCAGCAAGCAAGGCAAATTTTTATTCAACTGTATACCTGTATGTAGGGCTTTTAAATAAGTTGCTGCCAAGAACATACCAAAGATAAATGAGCTATATTAGCTATTAATAGGTTATGTGAAATTTATAGTGTCAGGGTGTATTTATGTGGTTTTAGAGTTTATAAATCATCATATGAAGGAGCCAAGTGAATTTGGCAAGATTGGTGTGATAGCACTAAATGTTCCATTTTTATATTGAGTAGTAGCATATTAGGACCTTAAGTGAAAAAATAATCCGACACATAGGTTGAGACAACATTAAACTTTCTAGTGCTTTTTTTCTCTCCAAATGCGCATTTTCAATCTTTCTGTCCCACATGCTCTTTTTTACTGTAAACTTGAATGAGAGCAATCAGTAATAATGCTGTTTTGAAGTTTCCTTCATAAAGAAGAGACTATTTTGCTGCTGATTTTGACTCAGTTTTCCCACTCCCTCTTCCTAGATGTTCCCTAAACCTTAGGTGTGTAGGAATGTTGTATGTAGACTTACCAGCTAACTGCCCAGCCCCTGCTCAGTTCTCTGCATTTTGACCAGTTGTAATTTCTGTAATGGTTTTGTCTGCTACAGGAAGCTTCTTTAATAAGCTGTGAATGCTATACTTATCTGTGGCTATATAAATAAGTATTTAGAATGGGGTTGGAAATTATACTTTGATCTTTTTGCAATACCAGTAATTTGTTATAGTATATACATATAATTGTCTCTAGGTTAAAAAATAAGAACAATTGACAGACAAGATATGTGGAAGATAGAATTATACAACAGAACAACTAAAGAGTCTAGTGAAGATGTTATGGAGGGAGTCCTGTCCTGGCCATTTTTTTATCACCACCACCCCATAAAAGAAATTACCAATAAATTTTATTTGTTCATATCTTCATTATTTTATTTATTAAATTATTTATTGAGTGGCCTGTAATTCACAGTGATCCAATTATCTTCAGCTGTTTGTTGAGATTAAAGGCACCTGCCACCATACTAATAAATTTTTAAAAATCCTATTTATGGTCACATAATTTGTAAAATTTCTTAGAATAAACATTTAGCATACTTTTCTTGAAGAAAAATGAATGAAAATATGAGCTTTAACACAAGTGTGGTGAGTAAAAAGGAACAGACCTGCTTTCATTTCCATATAGTTAGTTTTTACCATTAAGCTTTAGGAACTAAAATTTGACAGTCTTAGTGACAAATGAGTCTTTGAAATAGAATTATTTTATGATAGAGCAAGTATAACTGATGAATGTTAAGAATTAAGAAGTGGTACTAAGTTAAATAATGATTTGGAAAGCATAAAATTAAATTTCTTGTACTTTTTGGTTTTTGAGACAGAGTTTCTCTGTGTAACAGCCCTAACTGTCCTGGAACTTGCTCATGTAGACCAGGCTGGCCTCAAACTCACAGATCCTCCTGCCTCTGCCTCCCGAGTGCTGGGATTAAAACCACCACTGTCCTACTCTGTTGCACACTTAAGGGTGGCAATAGTGTTTTATATCTTGCAGAAATATTACAATTAGGTTTAGATTAGAAACATGTGTATTATGTTCCATTATTAAAAACTTCTGAGGGTTAAGGGGGTTTTACAGTATTAATCAAATCAACCCAAAGAGAGAAACACTAAGGCAAAAATAGAAAATAAGTTATAAAGTAGTATTGATGAGATCAACAATGGTCTTGTTTGGAAATACCAATGGAAAAAGTTAATTGTAAAAATGTTTTACAACTATGATTCTCAGTTTATATGTTGGATTTATGGTGCAGTTATAGCTTATAGACATTTATATCTAAAATAACTACAAAATCTTTAATTTTTTATAAATATTTTCTGTCCTCTGGGGTGGGAGTGGGGACCTGCTAAGGACTAATTATTGAATTTAGGGTTACTGGGAATTAGATGGAAATTTTAACAAAATATATGTTGAAAATTTGGTTTTTCACTGAAGGCCAAAGGGTAAAATTAAGAACTAGAAAGTGGAGCCTGACGGTAGTGTAGTATGTCTTTAATCCCAGCAGTTGGGAGACAGAGACAGGTGGATCTCTGTGAGTTTGAAGACAGCCAGGACTGTTACACAGAGAAACCCTGTCTCTAAAAAACAAAATAAGTAAACTAGAAAGTGACCTTTTCTAAAATGGAGTGCTTATAGATCCTTAAAAAGGTTGATGCATCAAGAATGAATATTTGCGGGGTGGTGGTGGTACACACCTTTAATCCTGTACTTGAGAGGTAAAAGCAGGTAGATAGATCTCCGTGAGTTTGGGGCCAGCCTGGTCTACAGAGTGAGTTCCAGGACAGCCAGGACTGTTTCACAGAGAAACCCTATCTGGGCAGGGGGAGAATGTTTGTGTTAAATATATAATAAATATTATTTTAAATATATATATATTTAGAGTAATGTGAGCAAAGTCTGAACTTTCTTTTTTTTTGTTTTGTTTTTATTTTTTGGTATAAGGTTTACCTGTAGCTTTTTGGAGCTTAAAATAAATGCTTAATGCTATTCTATATTGGCTAGGAGGGTATGTGTTGCTATATAAAATTTAATAGGGATATTAAAATATATTTTTGTTATTTTAAGGAAATTCGAAATGAGTCCCATGACTATCCTCATAGAGTGGCCAAGTTTCCAGAAAACCGAAATCGAAACAGATACAGAGATGTAAGCCCATGTAAGTACTGTGGCTTTATGTGCATGTGTGTTTTTCAGCTTGTTTAGGAGACAGGATACAGTGGAAATAGAGGGTTGGGGGTAGGTTGACTAGTACAGCAATTTTTAACAATGTATATACTTTTTTGTTTTCTTTGAGATAGGGCTTCACTGTATAGTCCAGGCTGTTTTGGAAGTTACTGTGTAGCACAGGGTGACCTCACATTTGTAGCAGTCCTCTTGCTTCAGCCTCCAGAGTGTTGGCCACCACGGCAGGTTTAATAACTACATGTCTGCGCACGCACATGTGTCGGGTGTCTTCCTTGATCACTCCTCACCTTATACAGCAGGGGTAGGGTCTTTGCTTGGGCCCAGAACACTATTTTAGCTAGTCTGGCTAGCCACACAGCTCTATTATAACTTGTACTGGGATTGCAGTCCGGCTGCCATATCTGCCTGGCCTTTTATATGGGTTCTAGGGATTCAGAAGACATTCCTTACACTTACATAGCAAGAACTTTTCTTAGTCATCTTTTCGCCCCTCTTTGGTTTGAAGAGCATTTTTATTAGGTGTTCTAGCATCTGGTAAAATTCAGCAGTGAATCCATTTCTTGGTCTCAGATGAAGGATCCTTGTTATTCTTGCTTCCTATGAATGACATCTAAGCATTTCCTAGTCTCTGCTAGGGTTCCTCAGCTTGCCAATGAAGTGACCTCTGCCAAAGCTTTTTCTTCCTGTACAGCTCACTTCTCCAGGCTCCATAGCCACTTCCTGTGTTTCTTGTCAGCCCCTCTCCTCATCAGAGCCTTCGTTTAATCTGGGTGACCTAATGTCTCCCGCAACAAACACCATGCAACACCAGCCTTGGAGTTCCTAGACCTCTTCAGCACTTTCTACTTTGACCAACTACAATATTTTTGCCCAGGAGAAAGAAAGGAGGATTGCTTATTTTGCAGCAGGACTTTCTATGTCTCCTGTGCTATCCTCCAACGTGTGAACCTCTTGTCTCAGCCACCTAAACCTACACCCAGCTTTTACCCTTGAAATCGTCAATTCTGCTGACTTGAAGGTTACTTTCCGTATTCCAGCACTGTTTTTGCTGTTTATTGTTTTGTTTCATTTTGCCTTTTTTGTTGTTGTTGTTGTCGTTATTAACTATTTCTTTTGGTGTGTATTCACTTTTTTACAGCACTGGGTTCTTTAATTCTTTGACTTTTTTTTTCTTACTAAAGCTTTCCCACATCCTTCCCTAATCAATCTGATAACTATTTAGCTGTTATATTTTAAAATCTCTTTTATCTTAATTCTCCAAATTGTGAAGCTCCCATTTTGGAACACTTTGTATTCTTCATTCCTTGGAGAGTTTAGAAAAAGTTTAGAGTCAAGAAATCTCACTTGAGTTATAATCTACTACCTGGAAAGTGCCTCAGCTCATAGTATTCCTGAAAACCAGGAGTAGAGCTTTGCTTCTCCACTCATTTCTATACGCCATCAACTGAACTGGAGTGGACTCAGAATATAAAAGAGGCGGCAGTGAAGAAGCTGGAGCTGATTATCCTGGGAAAGAGACAACCTTAGCAGAGCAGTCTGTAGCTTATTTAACTCTTGAAATTTTTTTTTTTTTTTTTTTTTGGTTTTTTGAGACAGGGTTTCTCTGTGGTTTTGGAGCCTGTCCTGGAACTAGCTCTTGTAGACCAGGCTGGTCTCGAACTCACAGAGATCCGCCTGCCTCTGCCTCCCGAGTGCTGGGATTAAAGGCGTGCGCCACCACCGCCCGGCTTGAAATGTTTTTTAAAAAAAGGTTTGTTTGTTTGTTTGTTTATTATGTATGCACTGTTCTGACCGCACATATGCCTGCAGACCAGAAGAGAGCACCAGACTTCATCACAGATAGTTGTGAGACCATGTGGTTGCTAGGAATTGAACTCATGACCTCTGGAAGAGCAGCCAGTGCTCTTAACTGCTGAGCCATCTTTCCAGCTCCCAAATTTTGAACCTTTATATAGAAATGAAACTGTTTATTCTGTAAAAGCATAACCATGGTATTAAGTTCATGAGCGAATAGGCTGTCATTGAATTCTAGTTTTATAAGGAAACTCTTAAGAGTTGTTAAGTACACAAATAAACTGTTATCAGTACACTCATTGTAGTCATTTATGCAGAGTGTAGATTCCTTGCTGGCTTCTTCCTAGAGAACATATAAGTACATAAAAGGTTTCATCAGAGACTTGGAAATAGCTCTTTTATGCTTCTTTCCCTCACTCCCCTTTTTGTGGTTCTGGGAATTGAACCCAGGACCTGATACATCCTAGGCAAATGCTGTACTATGAGGTTACACCTCTATCCCTTTTATTGTTTTTCTTTTGAGAGAGCATCCTGTGAAGTTGCCCAGTTTAGCTTTTGAACTCAGTATACAGGCCCATGTAGGAAACAGGGCTTGAACTTTAAGGCCTGCTTCCTTGCTTCAGCCTCCTAAGTAACTAGAAGTACAGGTCTATCACATTGTGCCTCAGTTCCCTTATTTGACCTTTTGTTTTCCAAACTCTACCCCCCCCCCATTCATCTATTGATCCCTTATCAAGTAGAAGCTTCCTCCTTCTTCACCTCACCCAAGACTGGAGTATAATTTTTTTTTTTAATATTTTACTTTTGGGCCGGGCGGTGGTGGCGCATGCCTTTAATCCCAGCACTTGGGAGGCAGAGGCAGGCAGATCTCTGTGAGTTCGAGACCAGCCTGGTCTACCAGAGCTAGTTCCAGGACATGCTCCAAAACCACAGAGAAACCCTGTCTCAAAAAATCAAAAAAAAAAAAAAAAAAAAAAAAAAGGAGTCCTCTTAAAATTTCTAGAAAGTAAGGATATGACTTAAAGCACAAACAAAAATTGAGGAGTAGTATGTCATAAAGACACTCAAGCCAGCTTGAAGTCCACTGGTCAACCCCAGGATAATTTGAACATTAAGATGATTTTATACCTGATGAATAAAGTAGGAATCCATGAGTTTCTAATAATACTAGTATATAAATGAATAAGTAAGTTGAAAATAGAGAAAGTTCCACCTTTTTATAAGATGCTGAAAATAAATGTTGAAACAAGTTATTTACATTGTCCTAAGGTATCCTTCTACTAAATATTTAAATACAAGGGGGAGATAGTAACTGCCCAGAAGAAATTAATACAGTTTCTGTGTGGTTATCTCGGGTGTAAGCTAGCCAGGCAGCCGGGACAAACAAGCGGCCCTCTCCTTACAACATCCAACTTCTTCAATTCTATCCCAAGCATTCAAAGCTGCTGCATGGCATACAGTCAAGGTGTGGCCATCATATATAGACTGTCTTTGTACATCAGAATGATTGCATTCTCCACGAAGTTGTTCTTGGAAATTTTCCTTAACTCCAACCCCACTTCGTTGTTCAATGATCTTAGTCCACTGTAATTGAGGACCAGGTTCCAATATTGCTATAATCAAGTCTTTCCAGTCTTGTAGGACAATTCTGTTACTAGATGACCATGAATTTAACACCTGCCTTGCAAAAGGTGAATGTATACCACATGAGACTATTGCTTTCTTAAATCTCCTTAAAACTAACATTTCCACAGGAATCCAGTCAACTATTACATAGCTTTGGGGATACCTCTCATTTGGCAGTTGTTCCTGTATAGGGACTGGATAAATTAAGGTTGTTTTTTTTTGGTAACCTTGAGGTATTCCTCTCTAATTTTATAATGTAATGTTGAAGTTGGTTCTCCTTTAAATTTCTCATCTTTGTCTGAGTATCTTTATTATCTGTTTTAGTAAGTTTTTCTAGGGCTTATAATTTATCTGTCAGAATTGCATTATTTTCTTTAGTAACCTTTTTAAAAACTTATCTTGGCACTCATCAACCAACTTTTTTAAGTAATAAAATAAGAATTACCAAACTGATAATGTTTATAATTGACATTATGTAAATCCCAGCTAAACTAATTATCCCGTCATTTAATTGTTCTATTATAAAGCATCCATTATG
Organism: Microtus pennsylvanicus; assembly: GCF_037038515.1. Lineage (NCBI taxonomy): Eukaryota > Metazoa > Chordata > Mammalia > Rodentia > Cricetidae > Microtus > Microtus pennsylvanicus. The sequence continues at coordinate 18,446,233 of NC_134582.1, forward strand.
AAATCATAAAGACTAACTCCCTCCATCATAATAGTGTTTCCCATTTTTTAATGTGGGAAAATAAACACACACACACACACACTCTCTCTCTCTCTAAAACTGTTTACCTCTTTAAGAATTCCAAGTTGTCTCACCAAATCTGCTGACGATGACAGTGAAGTGTAAGGCTGGCTGTTGTGGTATTGCATATCTGGGCAGAGAATACAGGTGGTGCACAGCCTGGCTGAGGACAGCTGAGGCTGATTGTGTGTCAGCAGCCTCGGGGGAGTGTCCAGGGAAGCCCATAACCCATGAGGAAAAGGACCAAAGAGCCAGCTGTTTGAATGGCAGACAAGAAAAGGGTATGGTGGAACGTATGAAAACAGCATGTTTGACTGACAGGAAGTGAAAGCACAGAACTGTTTACGGCAGAGCTGGCTGGTTGTTAGGGGATAACTCTGGGTGGTGTTGGGAGCCCAGGTACCTGTGGAGTTTGACGCTTGTAGAGGTTACTGTAGAGGCTGCAGCAGGAAAATACCAGACTTGCTCAGAGGGCTTGGAAGAAAAAAGGAAAAGCTAATGGTGAAGTTACTCCAGCAGGTGCAGCTCGAGTAGGTTCCGGTGGATGTGAAGCCACAAGGCAAGCGACTATTTTGTTAATTCGTGTCCCAGTATTTGGCCACCACATGAGGCATTATTCTAATTAATCTTGTCAAAATAAAATCAGGAGTCAGATATCGGGTGAAATCTTCTAATTCAAATCCCTCTAGTCTAAAAAGAATGAGACACTACTGTAAATGTAAGCAAAATGGCATGATAGTGTATCTACTTTGTCAAGTTGTGAGGATTGAGATAACAGCCCAGTAAGGTGTGCCACAGTGTCTGGCTTATCCTAATCATTAAACAGTGCTCTTTTGTAGCTCTAATTGATTTTAGTTTTGTTTTTTTGTTTGATTGGTTCATTTGTTTTGCAGAGTAAAGAGCTGAAATGTTCAGACTTTCATGTGTACTAAGATTTATATTTATTCTCCATGAAAATGATAGTAGCTATGAGGCTTGGGTGTAGCAGTCTTTGCATAGGATGCCTTGCTCAGTTTATGAAAAAGAATTATTCTCTGTCAGCTATTGGAGTTGAACAACGTTGGCATCGCTAAAAGATACATTGAGTTCTTGTGAGTTCTTGTTAGAGGTACCACAAGTAGGTAGAGGTTAGGAAAATACAAGCAGAAAAGTTAACTGATAATATTGTATTAATAAAATTGTCCTGTCTTTAACTTGTGAGTTAGTAATTGGTTTCTGCCATGGCGAACATGAACCCTCCCTTCTGTTGTTCAACATGTGAAACTCTACAATAGCAGAGTCCTTTAAGGTGGTGACAAATTTGATGAAATCTACAGGGCTCTTTTCTTCAGTTCATGATGAGTGTTGAAAGAGGAAGCTTCTGTGTGTCAGCCACAGACAGAGCAAGTCATTTCTTGAGAGCTGAAACCATTTCTCAGAAAACCCTGAGGGTAGGAGACAGAAAGGCTTCATCAGAAGTGGGTGGGCTTACTTTTTATCCAATTTTTAAGTTACAGTCCTGTTAGATACTGCATTTCTTCATTCAGTTAGTGGCAAGAATAAGAAGAGGTAATACCCTACAGAATAATAAATATGTTCCTTCCTGTGCTGCTGCTGGTGCTTTGAGGGATGGATAAGTAAGATTGCCCTCGGAAGTGTGATTCCTTTGTTTCCCTCCTTTATGCATCTTTTGAAAGATACACACACACACACACACACACACGGGGGGGGGGGGGGGGACCAACCATTGCCATAGAATGCTGATCAAGAAAGTACTGTGGACTTTGGGATTCAAGTTGTAGAGCCCTTCCCATTTTGATGATCTCATTTCAGAGAATCCTGGGCAAAAATAAAAACTATGACATTTTTTTTTTTCTAACTCGGAAGTCAAAAGTTTCCTTTGTTGGAAACAAACAATTCAGGGGTTCCAAAGAGGTGATTCAGCAATTAAGGGCTCATGTGTCCTTTTAAAGGAGTCAAGTTAAGTTCCCAGCATCTACATCTGGCAGCTTAGAGCTGCTTATTACTCTGTCCAATTCCAGGGGATCTGAAGCCCTCTTTTGGCCTTTAAGAGCATCCACATACACAGGGCGCACCCCTCCCACACATGTATATGTAAATAAAAATAAAACATTTTTAAAAATTTAAAATGAACAGTGCACAGTTTGGGAGTGACTAACACTAGTGGATCATGGAAAGGAAACAGTTAACTCCCAGGTTGTCAGGGGACCTCTCTGATGATGCAAACTGAGTACCTGCTAAGTAATCCCTAGTAAGTGATCCTTACAGGGTCCTTTGCCTTTGTTGGGCATTGGAATTGTGAAGTCAGGTTTTCAAGGTTTTGATGAGGATTTCACTTCCTGAAATGGATATATGTTGGGTCTTCTTTGATATTTCAAGGTGATATATTTCAGTTAACACACATCAAAAAAAGTTTTGTTTTTTTTTTTTTAGGAATTTCTTTGTGTGTGTTTCTTTTTACTTTTTGCTATGAGGTCTTATGTAGTCCCGGTGGCCTGGAATTCACTGTATGGACCATGCTAGACTCAAACTGAAAGAGACCGTCTGTCTTTGCCTCTGGAGTGCTGGCATTGAAGGTGTGGCCACCATGCTCTGCGCATCATTTCCTTTTGAACCTAAATAACAACGAGACAGCTGTGCCCTTGACAATTTGTTTTCACCGAGAAGAAAATACAGATTTAGTCACCAGCTGTGCTTACTTGTAAAGTGCTGTCCTGATTTCCTAAGGATTACTGTTTTCTGTTGTCACCTCTAACAAAACTTAAAAATTGTCACTGAACCCTGAGAGATTGCACAGTGTCCCTTTGCTTTTGTTGATTGGAAGCAGAGCCCTTGTGTGGCTTTCAGACAGTGTCCAGAGTCGTCTGTGCTGTTAGTCTCTGGGTGTGAATACTGTCTTTAGAGTTTTGGGTTAAAGACCGAAGGAAAATAGCTGAATGGGGTTGAGCTTTTCTTCTAGTCTTGGCTTCTAAGCCAAGTGTTATGCAGATGCCCTGGCTTCCTAGCACCCTGTGTGTGGGTCTGACCTTCTGAGTTGCTTGTTGGACAAAAGAGTATGAGTGTATGTGTGTGTGTTTGTGTTTGTGTGTGTTTGGTTTGTAATCTTCCTGTGATTGGAACATGAGGAAATGTATTCCTTTGGGTGACACTGTACTGGAGTCTAGATTTTGGTGGTTGCTTTGCTTTCTCTAAAAATTTGCATTCTTCCATGGGGGTGTGCTATCCATGAAACATATGGTCTTAATTTTGTTAAGTAGGAAGCTGTCCCTGTCTTGTACAGTGCGATAATTAAAGGATGATTGAGCTGTTAACAAAATAAACTTTTTAAGAAGTGCTTGCTGATGTCATCTTTCCCAGAAAACTAGTACACGTAATTTACTTACTATAGCCAGATTGTAGTTTTCTTTTGCGGATGACATGTAATATTAAAGAGGTCTTGTGTTCAGTCCAACGGAAACATCCGAGGTACATTGATGTGGGAACTAAAGTCGTTTAGCATTTCTGTTCACATGGAGAGATAGGTTGGACAGTTTGGGGTTTTGTTTTGCTGTAGTTTTGATTTTGGTTTTAAAGTGGTAGCCCAGAAGCCAGGTATAGTAGTGCACATCTTTAGTCCCAGCACTCAGGAAGCAGACACAAGCAGATCTATGAGTTCAAGACCAGCCTGGTTTACAGAGAGAGAGAGATTCAGCGCATCCAGGACAACACAGAGAAATCCTGTGCAGAAAAACCAAAGGAAAAAAAAGTCTTGGGCGGGGGCTGAAGGGGAGCAGCCCAAGCTTTGTGAGGTAGGCGAAGCAGGATTTTAAGGCCATTCTCTATTACATATCCATCCAGTTGAGAGCCAATCTTGGCTACATGAGACCCTAGCTGAAAAAACAAAGAGAAAGTGAAAAAGAAATGGAAAGAGATTAAATATTTAAGATAGATTTCTGAGGGGAATAGTTTGTCACAGAATATATTCCCTGAAGTTAAACATCATACATTCAATTTGTAACTTAGCTTTATGTGTGCGGCTTTCTTATGTTTAGGATTCTGAAGTAAAGTTAATCTTGGGGATAAGTTCTGATCTAAATGATACAAAATCAAGTGTTGCCTTTTAGATAATAAAATGAGTATAAATTCTAATCTGCAATTTTTATTTTTAAAATGTAGAAGTGGGCCTAACCTGTTAAGCATAGTCTTCAGTAATGAAGTTTCCAGTACTCTTGTAAAGGATACAGATGGAATAATCTGATTATTTTAGCTTCTCAGTGTTAAGCATTATTTAAATATAGTTGTATGCATGCTACCAAGAAGTGAAGCGTCTGTTTTCAACAGTTTGAGCCCAGTTATGTTTTTGCACATAGACACTCAGTTCCTAGGCACTGAGACTTGAGCTGACTTTTCACTCCAGTAAGGTAAGTGCCCTATTCATTCTACTGCACATGCTGGCCAGTTTTTCACGTTACTGTAGATGATAGACTACAAATAGAAGCACTTCCAATACCCAGCAATAAGATTGTTTTAACTTCGTCATTAAAAAAAAAATAGGCAATTTAGAATTTGTCTCAACTCTCCTTTGGTGTTAGTTTATATTTTCTTTATTTCTCCTATCATCTATAACTGCCTTAGAATATTACCATCAAATCAAAAGGAATGGAAAAGTTGAAATGACAGTCATGATTTATCGTTCTCTGCTTTCAGATGATCACAGTCGTGTTAAACTGCAGAGCACTGAAAATGATTATATTAACGCCAGCTTAGTTGACATGGAAGAGGCACAAAGAAGTTACATCCTAACACAGGCAAGTAGTGCGGTGCTGGGCAGAAGCCTCAGAGTAGAGCTTGGCTGCCGGGCTCTACACAAAGCTGAACGTGTGGTGACATTTGCAAATGACTTGCTATTTTTAGTGTTCTGATTCTGAAATCAGTTGCAAACATCATAGTTTTGGAACTTTAAATACATTGGTAAAAAGTAAGATTGTTTGTACTGTTCCTGTTTTCAATGGAGGAAATTCTTCTGAAATGGCTTGATGCAATTCACTTCAGATAAATTAACTTCTTGCACTGTATCTAATATAGCTTTTGTTATTTTTTTGTTAGTGCCTTGGGGTTCTCTTCCTCTAACTTGTTTTGAAGATCCAGGAAGGCCCTTGGAAGCTCTTCTCTGTCCATCCCTGCACTAATGTATATTTTCAGAGAGTGCAGTCGTGTTATCTTGTAGTCCACTATTATCAAATCAGAGAGGTCAAAATGCAACCCTGTCATGTCCTCCAGGCAAAAAGCCTCAGAAGTAGAAGCTTTTCTGTTTGATAGTTTTAAATTTTATTTTTTATGTGTCTCTGTGTACATGTATATGTTTATGTGCACTAGGGTACCCACAGACTCCAAAAGAGGGTGTCCAGTAGACAATCTGGTGTTAGCCATAGAACATGGGTGCTGGGAACCGAACTCTGGTTGTCTGGAAGCAGGTGCCCCTGACTGTATCTGTGGCATCATGTTTGAAATTTTTAAAAAGTTTAACATACCTTCTATTTGAAAGACAGAAAAAGTGTGAATTATTTTAAGTTCAACTTAACGTACCTGTGAGCCATTAGAATTTTCTGTCAGAGAAACAAATTATTTTGCCTAAAGTAAAGTTGCTCCTGTAACTGCAAAGGAAAGAAAAACAATCTGGTATAAAACTGGCTAAGTATATCAGTTCACATTTAACATAACAAAATAAAGATCGATAATATACATTTGAAAAGATGCTCTGTTTATCCCTCTCTTAAGGAACTTTGATTTATAGCGGCCCAGGGACTGAGCATCTACCAAGCACTAATCAGCCTTTTCCCTCAGACCTCCTCCTTTCCTAACCTCAGATCTTGTCCTGACCCCTGCTCCTACCCTTCCTTCTGCCAGTTACTCTGAAGGTTGTTTACACCCAGGAGAAGAGGTATACATAGTATACATGATTCCATCCAGAGCAATGTATACTGATCGAATAAGAGTGATGAGCTGCTTCCTGCCGGACCCATTCTAGATGCAGCAGAGAATTAGCAAGAAGACACTGTTTGCTACTTCAGGGATTGCTAGTGTTCTAGTTTCATGGCCACAAGCAACTATTTGACATTACAAAACAGATTTGCCTGCAGTGATACTATACTTAAACATCCAGAATATGGAGAAGTAATTCAGCTATGCTGAGACTAGTACTAGTACACATGCTGGTTCCTTTTGGAGACTGTACAGGCTAACGACAGGACGCCGAAACATTCCTTTTAACTGCTTGATTCTCACTAAAGCTTAATTGGAAATTTCCTTGCAATAAATATTCCCTGTCTATTGTCACGACTTTAATAGCCTCAGAGCTTTTTCTTCTCTCCTCTACTCCCCCCCCCCTTTCTTATTTTAGTGTTTTGAGATAGGGTTTCTCTGTGTGCTTGGCCAGCCTGAAACTCACTTTGTAGACTAGGATGGCCTGGAACTTACAGAGATTTGTCTGCCTCTGCCGTCCATGTGTTGGAATTAAAGCCATGCATCACCACCTCCAGGTAACCTCATAGCTTTTATAAGTTGAATCACTTGAGGTCTTCTTTAACTTGGACCTAGTATGATTTTCCTCATGCAGTGGCTTGATAATAAACAACTAAATAATGTATATAGTACTTGGTGGCTACAAATGCGATTGAAAAGCAGACCTGAAAAATCCAGAAATGTTAATATGCTTATTCCAACATTAATTTCATGAGAGGACTGATGTGGGTTGAATGAATTAGTCTTATATATACCATTTAGAAGCAGTCATTTATGGGGATTGGGAGTGTCAATTTTAATTTGCTGTTTTACAGTAACATGGTTTATGCTCAATCATAGTCATTTATGGTTTTCTTAAATCAATATTCAGAGTTAAAAATGTACTTTTTACTGAAAATGAACAAAAATATGGAAAAGCACGATGTGTTACGTACTCATTGCTATGACAAGTACTTGAAAAGACATTTGAAGGAAAAAAGTTTATTTTGGCTTATAATTTTAGAGACTAAGTTTGAGGTTAGCTTTAAGGCTAAGGTGAGACAGAATATCCTGGAAAGTAGGACCCAGAGAGAACTAGCTGTGTGATAAGGGCATTCTCCAGTACTGTGCTTCCTCATGCTAGGCACCACCTCCTAGTGCTACCGTACTAACCAACCAAGAAATTCACTTTTGGTTGGGCCCAAGCCCTCCCAAAAGTCCCTCAAGAAACGGGCCCAAGGCAGAAAATTTCATACTTCAGCCAGGACAGATGGTTGAGCACCTTTTACACAGCTGTCCTTCTCTGCTGTCCTTTCCATCAGTATCATCGGTTCTTTCTCTTACTCCTTAAAAATGGGTCTTTATTTCTTTATTTTTTAAAGAAATTTTTAATTATTTATTTCACCTTATTTTATGAGCATTGGTGTTTAGCCATGGAAGTCAGGTCCTCTGTAATTGGAACCACAGACAGTTGTAATCTGCCATGTAGGTGCTGGAAATTGAATCTGGGTCCTCTGGAAGAACAGTCAGTGCTCTTAACCGCCAAGCTATCTCTCCAGCTCCAAGACAGGTCTTTCTTTAAGATTCTCTTTTAGCTATCTCCATGTTTACACTTCAGTCTCGGGGACCGTGGTTTGTTAGCGTGTTGTTTTGGGCAGAGTATGGTCTAAGGACCTCACACAGATGAATTGAGTACTGTTACATCTGAACTGTATTCCCTACCTAGGACCTTAGTTCTCAACCTCTGTCACCTAGGGTGGGGTGTGCTCTGCTTTAACAGAATCTGTGTTAAATTCTGGTAACACTTGACTCTTCATCTGGAGATTTATTGAGAACGACTCTGGCAGTCACTACTTAAATAAAACAGGTTTCCTTTTTAAAAAAGGAAAAAACAGACATGGTAATGCATGGCTGTAATTCTAGGCAGAGGAGGATCAAGATTTTCCAGATCAGTTTCAATTCATGGGATCTTATCTCTAAATAAACACATAAACCTCCCTACCACTGTGAACATTATATTCTAATGAGAAGTAAAATTATTTCTTATAAAGAATTAAAAGTTAGGCAGATCTTAGTTTGAGGCCAGCCTGGTATACAGAGTGAATTCTCAGACAGCCAGGACTTTAATATAGAGAAACCTTGTCTCGGAAAAAAAAAAAAAAGTTTTGTGGGTTAGCAAAATGGCTCAGCAAGTAAAGGTGCTTACTGCCAGGCCTAACAATCTGAATTTAGTCCTTGGGAACCATATGGTATAGAGAACCAACTCTTTCAAGTTGTCCTCCTACTTGCCACTCTGAGGGACACACGATCCATATATGTATATGTATATGTATATATATATATATACACACACACACACACACACAAAATACACATTCTGAAATATATACACACACAAAATAAATAAGCATAATAAAAATACTTTTATAACATTTTCCCTACTTTGCATGTTTTGTATAACTGTTAAACAACCTTTGTGTTAAATACTATTATGCTACAGAGGAAGAATGTGATTAAATAGTACAGTCATACAGTGGATAAGACGAAGCCAAAAATTGAAGCTACAGTTCTTCTCTACTGGGTTTTTTTTTAGGTATGTCTTCCTTTCTAATAGATTTATGTATTATATATACTGTTGGAGGAGGCCGCTTGTTGGTTTCCGGTCACCTGGCTAGCTTAGACCTAAAATAATCACATAGAAACTGTATTAATAAATCACTGCTTGGCCCATTAGCTCTAGCTTCTTACATATCAATTTAACCCATTTCTATTAATCTGTATATCACCATGAGGTTGTGGCCTACCAGTAGTTTTCAGCACCTCTATCTCCAGCAGTGGCTCCATGACATCTGTCTGACTCCGCCCTTCTTTCTCCCAGCATTCATCCTAGCTTTCCCTGCCTACCTAAGTTCTGCCTTGCTATAGGTCCAAAGCAGTTTCTTTATTTATTGATGGTAATCACAGCACACAGAAGGGACTCCCACATCAGTATACTACGTTCTGTCTGCCTGCATGCCTCCCACCAGAATAGGGCACCAGATTTTCTTATAGTTTGTTGTGAGCCACCATGTGGTTTCTGGGAATTGAACTCAGGACCTCTGGAAGAGCAGTCAGTGCTCTTAACCTCTGAACCATTTCTCTAGCCACTCCGCCTGTTTTCTTATTGAACCATGGACCACCAGCCCAGGGATGGTTCTATCCACAATGCATTGGGCCCTTCCTCACCAGTTGCTAATTAAGAAAATGCCGTATAGGCTTGCCTACAGCCTGATCTTTTGGAGGCTCCCCCCCTCCTTTTTTTGGACAGGGTTTCTCTGTCCTGGAACTAGCCTTGTAGATCAGGCTGGCCTTGCACTCACAAAAATCTGCACGTCTCCTCCTCCCAGGTACTGGCATTAAAGGCTTATGCTACCACTGCCTGACATGAAAGAGTTTTCTTAATTGAGGTAATTGAGGTTTTCTCCTCTCAGATGTCTAACTTGTTTCAAGCTTACAAAAGCTGTCTAGCACACTAATGTGATACCTAACAACTCAATTATTTATTGTCACATTTTTCTGTTGCCCCTTTTATTGGGAACAGTAATAATGGGATTAGTGATTTTTTTTTTAAAAAAGGTTTATATAGCTGGGCGGTGGTGACTCATGCCTTTAATCCCAGCACTCGGGAGGCAGAGGCAGGCGGATCACTGTGAGTTCGAGACCAGCCTGGTCTACAAGAGCTAGTTCCAGGACAGGCTCCAAAACCACAGAGAAACCCTGTCTCGGCCGGGCGGTGGTGGCGCACGCCTTTAATCCCAGCACTCGGGAGGCAGAGGCAGTCGGATCTCTGTGAGTTCGAGACCAGCCTGGTCTATAAGAGCTAGTTCCAGGACAGGCTCCAAAATCACAGAGAAACCCTGTCTCGAAAAACCAAAAAAAACAACAACAACAACAACAACAAAAAACCCTGTCTCGAAAAACCAAAAAACAAACAAACAACAACAAAAAAAGGTTTATTCATTATATATGCAGTGTTCTGCCTGCATATATGACTGCAGGCCAGAAGAGAGCACCAGATCTCATTATAGATGGCACCATGTCGGTTGCTGGAACTTGAACTCAAGACCTTTAAAGGACAGTCAGTGCTCTTAACTGCTGAGTCATCTTTCCAACCTCAGTCTTTTTTTCAAGTTTCTAAAATTTCATTATGAAAATTCCTGATGAACAATTTTTTTCAGTTTCATGATTTTTAAATAATATTTGTCTCTGGCTGTTTTTTTTTTTGTTTTTTTGGGGGGGGGGGGATTTTTCGAGACAGGGTTTCTCTGTAGCTTTTTGGTTCCTGTCCTGGCACTAGCTCTTGTAGACCAGACTGGCCTCGAACTCACAGAGATCCGCCTGCCTCTGCCTCCTGAGTGCTGGGATTAAAGGCGTGCGCCACCACCGCCCGGCGTCTCTGGCTGTTTTTATGTGTCCAGATAAACAGGACTCTACACAGTGTGAGTGTGAGAATTTGTCAGCTTGTCTCCATAGTTTTTTGTTTGTTTTCTTTTTCTTCTGGTTTCTGTAAATGCATGTCTCTTGTCCTGGGCACATGTTCCCAAAAACCTGACAGGCCTTTCCCAAATAATTGACTCAGAGGCTGAATATGAATTATACATGCTTGGCCAATAGCTCAGACTTATTACTAACTAGCTCTTACATTTTAAGTTACCCATATTTCTTATTTATGCTCTGATATGTAGCAGTATCTTTATTAATGCATGGCATGTTCATCTCCTGCTCCCTCTGTGTCTGGCTGGCAACTCCTTACTCTGCCCTTCTCCTTCCCATCGTCCTCAGTTTGGTACCCCACCTATACTTCCTGCCTGGTTTCTGGCCAATCAACATTTTATTAAACTAATTTGACTGACAAATCTTTACAGTGTACAAAAGGATTATTCCACAACAGATTTCTTTCTGTATTTTTTTTTCATTGCTCTATGGATATTTTAACCTAAATCTTGAATTTTTTACTTTTCTGTGTCTAGTTGGTAGGTTAATTGAAGGAAATCGGCCTCCTTCCTATTTCTTCACCTGAGTAGAGCAATCCTTATTGTATTTTTCCTAGTTGCAGCCCTGGCCTATACAAGTTGCTCAGTTCCACAGAAATCAGTGCAACATTGTAAGATGTTTTCTTGCCACCAGATCTACTTGCTCTTCGGGTGTGGTTCACTCCAGTGTACCCACACTTTTACCATGTGCTCTTATGCACCTTGATTGATATTTAGAACATGTAGAGTGACCTTAACTGCCCCTGTCCTTCGTATCACCTTTCTGCCAGATTCGTGCTGTAGAGCTATACCATCTCAGACTTTCTTACAACATAGGACCTGATGTTTGAATATTTGATGCTAGTAACTTCTCACTCTCTCCATTTGCACTTTGTAGGGGCTGAGACTACATTTTAGTAATGCCTATGCATAGCGTGTTACTTGAACACAGAGAGAGAAAATCTACATTTAATGTTTGTCACTTACAGTATCTAATTGTTCTTTGTTGCTTATTAGATTGTCTTTTGCCATACTCTTTGTTTTTTCTAATCGGCGTTGTATGTCATGTCCATTTTAATGTTTAAAAATTTGGTAGCATTTCAGCAGTTGGTGGTGGTACATGCCTTTAATTCCAACACTGGGAGGCAGGTGGGTCTCGGGAGTTCAAGGCCAGACTGGTCCACAGATAGAGCTCCACAAAGAAACTGTCTCAAAAAAAGAGAAAAAAAAAAAAAGAAAAGGAAGGAATTTTTTTTGTATCATTACTAGCTGATAGATGAATTTCTGTCTTTTTAGAATCCTTTGTTCTTTATACTATAACAGCTGTTGCATATTTTCTGTCTAGTCTTTAGAACCAGTAATAGAATTGGAGTATGAATGTGCACACAAAGGACTTCTCTACTAAGTTGCTTTGTAGTTATTTTTAAATAGCATTTTCTTTATTATTTATTTGTATGTGTCCTTGTGTATTTTCTTATGTGTGCTATGCATATATAGGCTCCTCCTGAGGCCAGAAGAGAAAGTTCTATCCTATCCCCTGGAGCTGGTTATAGGTAACTGAGAGCCACACTGGGGTGCTTTTTTTCTAGTCTCACTTCATAGTTGTTGTATTTTGTTTTGTTCTTTTCAGACAGGATTTTACTGTATAACCCTGGCTAGTCTGGATCTTACTGTGTTGACTAAGCTGGCCTAAAACTCAAAGAGAACCATCTCCTTGATATTAAAGGTGTAGGTCACTACACCCAACCCATGATTTTTATTTTAAGATGAAAGAAAAAGGTGTTCATTTTACTGGGGATTTTCTTATTTCGGTGGAGAGGATGTTTGTTTTATCACCTTTGGACTGTATGTTTTATATTGGAAATAGATGTGTACATTGAATGAAGAGAATCTAATTCTTTAACAGTAAGGTCGTAATTTCTCAGCTATCTAGCAATTTTACAGGTTAACCTTAGAGTTTGTTTACTTAAGCAGTATGTATTGAGTATTGGCAACACACCAAAAAATATATCTGCTCTAAAGATGATTTCAGTCAGTGTAGAACTATCTGAACTCTCAGTTCCACTGAGTGGGGCTGCAACTCTGGTCTTTCCTGCTCATGACACTGAACAGTCTGGCACATTGCTCAGGAAATGGTCTGCATGTTTAGATGCACATTGGTTTTATAACTTATTGGTAGAACGTTTGCTCGGCTTTCATGAGTTCCTGGGTTACATCTTCAGTCCTACAAGAAGGAAGGAAGAAAGTCCAAGTCTGGGCATGCTTCATTGCCTGCCTCCATTCCTCCTTTCCTTCCTGTTTTTTTTTTCCCCTATGCTATCACGAAGACAGATGTGAAAGAAATTGGATTGAAATTGTGTATTTGCTCTTATCCCCTCCGTAGCATTTTGTAATAAAGACGGTTGCCCGCTTTTAACTATGCCAGCTGATACTCTGTCAGATGATACAAACTGATTTGCAGGCACTTTGATGATTTTTTTTTTGTCTGCAAGTTCCTTTGTGTTGACTGTGACTGGTTGGTCAGTCAGTAATGACATAAACTTCCTCATTTCTCACAGATTCCCCCCCATGATCTGAGATGTCACTTGTCTGTTGCAGAAACTGAGAAGAGTCAAATTTCCTTTTCTGACTTCCTTTCTAGTCTGAACGTGAACTCGCAGATATTTTCATGATTCTGATTTGCCTGTGTGTTAGGCACCTTTGGTCATGATAACAAAGCTATAATAATATGAACTAAGTTGACTTTTTTGGCACAAAATCTTGCCTGTATTTTATGTGTTGAATAATTGAATATAATATAATTGAATCTAGTTATCCAACTCTTATTTCTGAACCCCAGGTATCCCATACAGTTCTTTTTCTGCCCAAGTCAATAATATATCTTTATATAATATAATGGAAAAGTTTTATTGAATGCAGACTATATTTTGAATTTAAGTGTATTTAAAGTCCTGCTTCACTTAGCAGGACCTAATTCACTGACCATCACAGTCATCACAGCAGCATCCTTGGAGCCGTGTCCTTCCCCAGCTCCTTTCCCTGATATGTTCTTTTTCTATTATTACAGGGGCCACTTCCTAACACATGTTGCCACTTCTGGCTCATGGTGTGGCAGCAAAAGACCAAAGCAGTTGTCATGTTAAACCGAACTGTAGAGAAAGAATCGGTGAGTAATATTTAATACTTATAGTTTAGTTTGCCATCTGTGATCATTAGTTTATAAATGTTTCATTTTGGGAGCGGGTACTCATTTATTACTATTGACCTTTGATGGCTAAAGGGTGGTGGCCAGGATATTTCTGACCAGTGAAATAATGAATACTTTTTCTTCCTCTCATTTTTATTATAAATTTGTAGATTCATAGTACTATATGTCTTCTTCTGTTCCATGTGGACACTTTCATGTAAGTGTAGCTGGTGTGTTGAGCTCGCTCTCTGCCTTGCTCCTCACTCCTTTTTCTCCCACTTCTTCTCTCCCTTTTCTTTTGTTCTCCTAAACAGTTCCTCTTCCACTTTCATGTCCATCTCCTAGATTTTGTATAGATAGGCAAAGTAGAGAGACACCGTTTTTCTGAGATTTTCATGTTTCACTTGGTATGTTTATCTCAGTTGCATCTATATTTCTGCAAATAGCATAACTATGCTCTTTTTGGTTAAAACTTTTCATTCTGTAAATATACCACATTTCTTCATCCATTCATCTGTGGATTCCTGAGTTGGTTTCATAACTTAGCTTTTGTGAACAGTACCATGGTAAACGTTGATAAAATGTAGGTCTCTCTGTGATACCCAGAAGTATTATAGCTGAGTTGTATTGTAGCTCTGCTTTCAGTTGTTTTGTGGAACTTCCATACTGATTTCCACAGTGGCTGAAGAAGTAGTTTACGGTCCCATCAACAGTGTGCACCAGCTCCCTTCTGTCCTCAACCTTGCCAGCAGAGTTTTTTGTGTCTGTCTCTCTGTCTCTCTGTCTCTCTGTCTCTCTGTCTCTGTCTCTCTCTCTCTCTGTCTCTCTCTCTCTCTCTCTCTCTCTCTCCCTCCTCCCTCCCCCTCCCTCCCTCCTTCCTTCCTCCCCTCCCCCCCCCCTTTGTAGCCCTGGCTGTCCTGGAACTCCCTATGTAGAACAGGCTGGCCTCATAGAGCTCCACCTGCCTCTGTGTCCTGAGTGCTGGAATTTCAGGGTTGCATCACTATATCCAACAATTATTTCTTTTCTTAACGATTGTCATCCTGCCTAGAGTGAGATGGGGATTTCAGTGTAGTTTTAGTTTGCATGTCTCTGGTAGCTAGCAAGGCTGAACATTTTTTCATGTATAGAGTGACAATTTGTGTCTCATCTTGTCTGTTCATTTCATTAGCCCCTTTATTGATGGGGTTGTTTATGTTTTTGAGTTTTTTGTATATTCTAGATATTAGTCTTCTGTCAGATAAAATGGTTAGCAAAGATATTCACTATAGGTGTTCACTTAACCACTTGCTTTTCTGTGCAGAAACTTCATAATTTCTTTTTTTTTTAAGATTTATTTATTATGTATACAACATTCCTTCCATGTATGCTTCCATGCCAGAAGAGGGCACCAAATCTCATTATAGATGGCTGTGAGCCATCATGTGGTTGCTGGGAATTGAACTCAGGACCTCTGGAAGAGTAGTCAGTGCTCTTAACCTCTGAGCCATCTCTCCAGCTCCTGAAACTTCATAATTTCATGAGGTTCTTTTTGTCAGCTGTTGACATTTGTAATACAAATTCTAATTGGTCTTAATGATAAAAACCAAGAGTCAGATACAGGGGTTAATGCTGAAGATGAAAGAAGCAGAGAGGCCAGCAACTAGAGAGTTCTTTTACCTCTACCAGTGCTCAGACCAAAGGGGTGATCCTGTCCTCAGACTGCATCTCCATGCTCCATCTGTCTCCACCACACCTCAGACTGCACTGAGCTCCCATCTCCGGAAGCCTTATTCCTCTTTGCTGAGCTGTAACACTCCTGTCCCTACCTCTCTATTGCTGGCATTAAAGGCATGAGATCCCAAGTGCTGGAATCTGTAGCAGGGTCCACATCATCTCTTGTCAGACTTGGCTGCTGTTGTCTGGCAGACCCTGGCTGGCTCTACTGTGCATGCTCTTACTATCAGTATCAGCCAACTGGCTCTCGGGTCCATTAAGGCTTAGTCATTTCACAGGAATCACCCTTGTGTGAGCTTTTTCTCTTTTAAACAGATTCAACCTTGCGTAGCCCAGGGTGGCTTTGAACTAACAGAGATCCTTCTGCCTCTGTCTCCTGAGTCCTGGAATTAAAGTTGTGTGCCACCACTGCCTGGCCTCTGGTGACTTAGCACTCTGATATTCAGGAAAACTTTTTACTTTTTTTTTAAATTTTTTTGTTTTTATTTTTTTATTGAGAAAAGGAAGAAAAAAAAAAAAACAAGTTTCCACCTCCTCCCAGCCTCCCATTTCCCTCCCCCTCCTCCCACCCTTCTCCCCCTCCTCCCACTCCTCTCCCCCCCCTTCTCCAGTCCAAAGAGCAGTCAGGGTTCCCTGCCCTGTGGTAAGTCCTAGGTCCTCCCCGCTCCGTCCATATCTAGGAAGGTGAACATCCAAACTGGCTAGGCTCCCACAAAGCCAGCACATTGCGTAGAATCAAAACCGCGTGCCATTGTCCTTGGCTTCTCATCAGCCCTTATTGTTCGCCATGCTCATAAGATGTCACTGCAGACATTATTTCCCAAGTGAGTAGAGGCCCTGTTCAGAAAGTCACTGCGTAGGTGTCTGTGTTGTCTGTGTGCATGTTCACTGGGGGAGCAGAATTTATTCTTCATTGATTTGTGCTTTAGTTTTAAGACAAGGCCCCTCACCAAACTTGGGGGCCCTTGTTCTGACTGAATTGGTTGTGAGCCCTCAGGATCTGCGTTTGTCTATCCACCCACTGGACTCACAGTAACACCTGCACCAAAGATCACCTGATTGAAGCTATATTGGCTTTTCTGGGTTCCCTTTCTATTGGATTGATCCGTTTTTCTTTTTGTGAAAGTATTAAGCCCTTTTTTGTTATTATGGCTCTGTGGTATAACTTGAAATCATGTATGATGTATCATTATTGTATTTTTATTTGTTTTACTTTTTTGCTCAGAATTAGATCTCTCCCCCCCCCCCCCCCCCCCCCCCGTCTTTAGAACTTTCATAAGAGGATTCTTTTGTTTGTTTGTTCAGTTGGGGAGTTTTGTTTTGTCCTGGATCTCACTCTAGTAAACCAGGCTGGCCTCAAAACTCACAGAGATCTTCCTGCCTCTGCCTCCCTAATGCTGGGATTAAAGGCGTGTGCCACCTCTGCCCAAGAATTTCTTTTTTTTTTTTTTACTAACCCACAGTTTCTGCCCTTACAGTATTAATTCTTCTGATCTGTGAGGAGGAGAAGTTTTTCCATCTTCTACACTCTTAATTTTTCTTTAGTGCTGTAGCCTTTATTGTAGAGATCTTTCTTTACCTAGGTTTGTTGCAAGTTTTTTTTTTAAAGCTATTAGAATGAGATTATTTCCTGATTCTTTGTAAACATGTTTGTCTTTTCTTTTTCTTTTTTTTAAGCAAAAACTCCATTCCATTTTACCAATAAAGACTTGGGAGCCAGATGCTGGGGTGAAGACCTACTAGCTCAGAGAATCAGAAAAAGTCCCCAGCTGACCTTCCTCCTCAGGCATCCCCAAAAATTTCCTTTCTGTTTCACAGTCTCAAACAAAAACTCCAACGGAATGTTCTCCCTTCTACTTCCTGTGTGAGTCTCTGTCCATCTTTCTGACTCTCTCTTACTCTCTATGGTCTTTTTTTTGTTCATTGCCTGTCAGCTGGTTACTTGCTCTACTTGACCTATGGTTAATTTTATTTAATCCTGTTTACAATAAGCACAAAGCTCTTGGTTTATGCTAGGACAGAGCCACACTACAGCTAGAAATAGATTTTTTCAGTAAGTAACGCAGTCTCTCGGGGTTCACAGTGTGATCAAATATCTTGCCAACATGTTGTTACTGATATAGAAAGTCTACTGATTTTAAATATTAATTTTGTATCTTGACACTTGCATAAACTGTTCATCAAATCTAAGAATTTTCTGATGCAGTCTTTAGGATATCTTATATGTAGGATCTTTTATCAATATATAAGGGTGAATAGGCTTCTTCCTTTCCTGTTTGTATCCATTCATTTCCTTCTCTTGTCTTACTCTAGTTAAAACTTCAACTACTGTATTGAATAAGTAAGGGTAGAGAAAGATGAAAACCTCTGTCTTGTTTCCTATTGTAGCCAATATGTTTTGAATTTTCTCCTGGTGTGATGTTGGCTATAGGTTTGTCATATGTAGCCTTTATTGTGTGTAAATATGTCCTTTTTATTCCTAGTCTCTTTAGGACTTTCATCATGAAGGGATGTCTTTTTAACATCATGTGTTTTCTGTCCTTGAGTCAATTTATGTGGTCAAGTATGATTTTTGATTTGCTATGTTGAACCATCCCTGAATCTCTGGAATGAAGCCAACTTGATCATGGTGAATGATCTCTTTTCTGTGTTCTTGAATTCATTATGTATACAACATTCCTTCCATGTATGCTTGCATGCCAGAAGAGGGCACCAGATCTCATTATAGATGGCTGTGAGCCACTATGTGGTTGCTGGGAATTGAACTCAGGACCTCTGAAAGAGCAGTCAGTGTTCTTTACCTCTGAGCCATCTCTCCAGCTGTGTTCTTGAATTCAATTTGCAAGTATTTTATTGAGAATTTTGTTGTTATATTCATCAAGACAGTGGTCTATCATTTTATTTATATGTTCTGCCTTTGTCCAACATTACTATTAGAGTAATGCTGGTTTCATAAAATGAATGCCTTTGCTTCACTGACTCTGTGTATTGCTTCTTTAGTTTTCATTTCATTAGTTTCTGCCCTGATCTTATTTCTTACTATCTATACTTTTGGACTTGGCTTGTTCTTGTTTTTCCAAAGCCTCAGATATTGAGATAACTCTGATGCATTTATTTACTTATTTTTATGTTAGGCACTTACAGCTATAAACTTCTCTCTAGGACTGATTTCATTCTGTTTCACAGGGTTTGGAATATTATGCTGTAATTTTTTATGCAATTCTATACACATTTTTTGTTCTCTTTGATGTCTTCAGAGATCCATTCTCATTCAGTAGTATGGGTATTTTTTGTTGTTTGTTTCTTTTTTGGTATTTTGTTTTCAATCTATAGGTCTTTGTATGTTCTGTTGTTTTTCTTGTTTTGTAGTTTTATTCTATTGAGGTCAAGTGGAGTATAAGACAATGTTTTAATTTTCCTCAAGATTTGTTTTCTGTAAGAGTATTGTGTGAATTTTCCGGTGAGGCAAACATTTGCTCACTACAGTGATAGGAGCAGACGGTTGTACTCAAGTGCATTTGGGAGGCTAAGAAACAGCACTTTTTACAATAGCATATATGTGAAGTTAGTTTTAGGAACACTGGTGCTTTAAAATTAATGTTTCTGACTCCATTACCAAAGAAAAATACCTGTGTCAAAGCCAGCCATGGTGATGAACACCTTTGATCTCAGTACTCGAGAGGCAGAGAAGTCTGAGTTTGAGGCCACCTGGTCTACAAAACGAGTTTCAGGGCAGCAGAGCTACCTCGGGAGACTATGTCTCAAAAAACAAAATGAAAAAAGAAAAACATCTCTCCCTCTCCCCAGCCACTGTTAACTGCCTATAAACCCTTAGAGGGAAGAGCCTGGTAAGTTTCTCCATTTGTTATGGAATGTTACAGGGCTTAATATTTACGGATCTCATGGGTAATCACTGCTGCTGCAGTTCTAAGACACAGTGGCATCTCATTCCCCGAGGACAGTATTCCTCAAGAGTGATCTTATTTAAAGGAAATTTCTTGGAATGCTGCTAAGAACATGTAATCTGTGTTGTTTGCACAGTGTTCTGTAAATGTCTTTAGGTTCATTTGATCCATCATGTCATTTAACTCAGATGGAGTTTTATGTCAGGGTGGCCTGTTTGTGGCGAAAGATTGACTGGCCAGGGAGCCCCTAGAAGTCACTCATCTCTGTGCCCCCACATCTGTGTGCTCACCTCTGTGCCCAGCTTTACTCTGTGGTGCTGGAATGGAGTCTCAGCTTCTGTGTTTATGCAGTGACCACTTTAGCCGCTAAGCTTAGTCTCCTCAGTCCCCTCTTTGAGTTCTTTGGAATTTCCTCTGCTTAATGATCATTATAGTGGGATTACAGTGGGACTAGTTTGTTTTTGTTCTTTTTGTTTGTTTGTTTGTTTGTTTGGTTTTTGGGTTTGGGTTTTTGTTGTTTTTCCTTCTTTGTGAAAGAGTCCTGGCTCTCTTGGAACTCACTCTGTAGACCAGGCTGGCCTCAAGTTCATAGTTATGTACCTGTTTCTGTCTCCCGAGTGCTGGGATTAAAGGCATGTGCCACCCCGACCTGCCTGGCACTAGTAATTTTTGGAGGCATCATACTGCCTTGGCTTTTCATGTTTCCTTTGTTTCTCTTCTGCCTATGTGCATCTGCGGTGAGGTTCTTTGTTTGTTTGGTTTTCATCTTTTCCTGTGGTTATGTTTGCAGTGTTCAAGAGGAACTAGGTTGTAGGGTAAAGGTGTCATTTTATCTGCTGGGCTATCACCAGCTGTTGATCCCTTGAAAGGAATAATAGTAAACAATCACTAATTAAGAGTAAACTCAAATAGGCATTGGTGGTGCTTAACTTTAATCCCAGCACTTGGGAGGCAGAGACAGGTGGATCTGCAGAACAAGTTCCAGGACAGCCACAGTCCCTGTCTTGAAAAACCAACCAACCAAACAGCCTGGTCTACAGAGCAAGTTCCATTACAGTTAGGGCTGTTACACGGAGAAACCCTGTCTTGAAAAACCACCAACCAACCAACCAACCAAACAAACAAACCAAGAAAGTAACCAAGAAAGTAACCCCTATGTACATATATACAAATAATCAAGTAGCAATCACCACTTACACTTCAGTTGTTATGGAAAATAAAGGAGCCGGTTTAGAGTATTTGTGTGCTGAGATACTAGTTACTGTGGGTATGAGTGAAAAACGAAAATTTGTAACATGAAGGGCCTGCTTGTTGGGATTTCTGTCCTGCCCAGTACCCCACAGCCAGCAAGCCCCAAAGAAAATCACACAGAGATCTCTATAAGTTATAAAGCTAATTGGCCCATTAGGTCAGGCTACTTATTAGCTCTTGTAGCTTATGTTAACCCATTATTCTGATCTATGTTAGCCATGTGACTCAGTACCTTTTTCAGTGGGGCAGATCACATCTTGCAGCTTCGGTGGTCTGGGCAGGAGTGGGAGGAATCAACTTCCTCCTCCCCAGAATTCTCCTGTTCTCATGCATCATTTCTACTTCCTGTCTGGTTTTCCCACCTATACTTCCTGCCTGGCCAATCAGCGTTTATTTAAAGCATGATTGACAGAATACAGATTGGTTCCAGAACATTTAAGAATTGGATCTTCAGTTGGGCACTGGTGATGCATATCTTTAATCCAGCACTCAACTCTGCAAGTTGGAGGCCAGACTTGTCTACATAGTGAGTTCCAGGACAGCCAAGGCTACATAGAAAAGCACTGTCTCGAAAAAACAAAACCCAAAAAACAAACAAGCAAAGTAATAATAATAATAATTGGAAGGGCAAGAGGACCACTTGTGTGTATATAATATTCATCATCAGTCCTTGTTGATAATCTATCCACTTATTCTAATATTCATGTCAAGTCATAAAGAAGGACTCATGGGCATTAAGGTTTTTTTTTAGATTTATTTTCCTTTTATGTGTATGAGTGTTTTGCCTCAATGTGTATGTGTGGCACCACATATGTGCCTGGTACTCTGAGAGGTCAGAGAAAGGCATCAATCCCCTGGAA
Organism: Microtus pennsylvanicus; assembly: GCF_037038515.1. Taxonomy (NCBI): domain Eukaryota; kingdom Metazoa; phylum Chordata; class Mammalia; order Rodentia; family Cricetidae; genus Microtus; species Microtus pennsylvanicus. Next base: position 18,467,702 of record NC_134582.1, read on the forward strand.
TTGGAGTAAAGCATGGTGTGAGCCACCATGCAGGTCCTGGGAGTCAAACCTGGATCCTCTGCAAGAGCATCCAGTGCCCCTAACTGCTGAACCGTTTCTCTAGCCTGTTGTGGGCATTTTCATCGCTGATTACTTACATGTCAGTAAAAGTGCATCTGCTGTTTTAGTACTTAAAAGTCATTTTGGCAGAATATAAAAATTTTTTGGCTCTTATTTGATAACATTCATTTCTTTCTAACATTATATAGCATTATAGATTACTATCCAAGTCAAATGAATGTTCTTTTATTTATTTATAAATCCATTCTTATTTTACCTACAATGCTTGAAAGGGTTTTCTCCCTTTTTCTTTTTTTTTAATTTATTTTATATTAAACTTATGATTGTTTGCCTGTGTAGGTGTACATGTGTATACCTGCTGAATCCCCTGGAACTGGGTTTATGAATGATTCTGTACCATCATATGGGTGCTGGGGATCAAACCCAGGTGCTGTCAACCACTGAGCCATCTCTTGAACCTGTCTTCCTTTTTCTTTAACATTAAATTTTCCAAAATAAGTCCTGTCATTTGATCCGTTTCTCAGGTAAAAAATTTTGGCCTTTGAGTATGTAGTCTTAAATACTCTTTCACAGTTGGTATTTGTTCTGCTACTGTTTGTTGGTGGTGTTCTTGTCCGTTCCCCCTCCCCCACTACATATGTTGAATTTTCTTTTGCATTTCTTCTGTTTGCTTTAATGCTGTTTCTGTTTTCTCTCCTTACTGTAAAATGTCCTGTTTACCTCTTGTGCTTTATTTGTTATCCTTAATCTGAGTAACAATTCTTCTGGTTGGCTGTCCTGGAACTCACTCTGTAGAACAGGCTGGCCTTGAATTCATAGAGATCCGCCTACCTCCCAAGTGAAAGGAATAAAGGTGTGTGCCACTGCTGTCTTGGAAGAAAACCTCGTTGGTGTTTTCTGAAGATAAGATTCTTGTAAGAGCCTGATATTAGAAATCCAGAGTGAATATGTTAAAATGTTATTATGCTTTAAGACTAGCACACTTTAGCAGGGCATGTTGGCTTATGCCCTTAATCTCAGCATTCAGGAGGCTGAGGCAGACAAATCTCCAAGTTCACAGCCTCGTCTATACAGTGAGATCCAGGACTATTTAAAGAGATTCTGTCTCAAAATAAAAAAGTATATCACATTTTTATGAACATGTTAGCTGTTTATGGATTTTTAAATTTAAAGGAAACGTTTTATGAAACTACTTTACAAGATGTCATTGTCATTAAAATACTTCAGATAGTCTTAGGATACAGTACCTGAAGAAGTTTATACTATGTATATGTGAGGTTTATTTTCCTTTTTATGGTTTTATAATATGTCTAAACTATTGTTCTTAAATTTAGGTTAAATGTGCACAATACTGGCCAACAGATGACCGAGAGATGCTGTTTAAGGAAACAGGATTTAGTGTGAAACTCTTATCTGAAGATGTGAAGTCATATTATACAGTACATCTACTGCAGTTAGAAAATATCAATGTAAGGCTTTTCTGGTTTCAGGGTTTCAGTTTCATCTGATGGTTTTAAGAATTCTTTATTACTAGGATTGGTACTGTGCTTGAATTTGAATTTTTGTAATAGTATCTAGTCATAAACATGTTTAGATTGTATTTCTGTAGAAAGTAACTGAAGAAATCCTGAAAAACAAAGAATTATAATGTTTAGATTAATATTAATATTTGAAGATTGAAAATTAATTATTGGGGCCAGAGATTAAGAGTACATGTCATTCTCGCAGAACACCCAGGTTCAATTCCAGCACCCATATCAAGAAGCTTACCACTGCCTGTAACTCCAGATCTAGGGAAATCAGTGCGCTCTTCTGGTCTCCACAGCCTCTGGCACATACATGATGCACATAGATATATGCAGACACTCAAACATACATAAATGCAAATAAGTAAATTTTAAAAGAAAAAAAGAATTTTGCCATGTGGTGGTGACACACGACTTTATTCCCAGCACCCAGGCAAATCACTGTGAGTTCAAGTCCAGCCCGATCTACAGAGCGAGTTCCAGGACAGAAAGGGTTACACAGAGGAACTTTATCCTAAATAAAATAAAATAAAATAAAATAAAATAAAATAAAATAAAAAGATAACAACCCAAAAAAAAAGAAAGAAAGAAAAAAAAGAATTACTAAAAATGTAGGAAGGGATGTTCTGGATAGAACGTATTGATCGAGTACTTGATTAATATACTCTAGGCCCTAGATTAGATTAAATCCCAAGAACCAAAAACTAAAATATAAGTGGGTAGTGAATATTACTGAGTTGTAAGGAACTTTCTTCGCATGCTTGAAGGTTTAGGGTTCAGTACCCATCACCCAGAAAATGCAAACATACTTGGGAATAAAGAGAATCACTGGAACAAACTTGAACTCACATTCCAGCTCTACTACTCAGTAGAGGTATGGTTTCCTCATCTATAAAATGGAAATTGTATATTTGCAAGGCTATTGTGGAGAGCAAATGAAAGTATGGATGTGTATAAAACATCTTGTGCCAGTATGATAGCTCCTGGTACTTAACTACTCTTGGAAGTAGCCCAAAGATCAAGAAAAAGACATACTGAACTTGGAAGAGACCATACAGAAATGTGACTCTATTGAGTTGAGAAGAAAATGTTAAAATATAGTGTAGAATATGATCTCAGGAATATTTACCCAGGTCTTTTCTCCAGAGGTCCATGTCTGTCGTCGTACATGGTTCTGACACATCACAGGTGACTGTCAGTGTGCTGCTGCTGTCCCCTGAGTATCGGAGGGGCTGCTTTTCCTCTTTCGCATTTATCTCTTTGCTTGCACTGTGAATTAGAGTAAGTTAGAACAAACAAGGGAGAGTGTTTCGAGTTGTTGATAGTAACCAGGACAACTGCAAATTGAGGAAATGTGGCCAAGTTGACCTTAAGAATGTGTTTAGTCTGTTTAGTAAAATAATGTTTGAGTTGATTATTAACATGCACTAACAACTAAAAATGAAGATAAATAAATACGTGCATGTACTTTTTAAATGGGTGGAAGTACCTTTTAGTGTTACTCTTTATATGGGTGGAAGTACCTTTTAGTGTTACTCTATTTTTCCCTGGCAAATGCAGCTACATTATTGTATTAAAGCCCAAGGCTTGGTTTTCCTCTGCCCAGCCTCATGTTCCTCCCATATCTTATAGGTCATCTAATGATTTTGTTTAGTGGTTGTTGTTTTTGAGACATGGCCTCAAAATGGCCTTGAACTTCTGATCATCCTGTCTCTATCTCCTAAATGCTGGGATTACAGGCATGTGTACCATTACCCAGTTGCACGTGCTGTCAGAGATTCAGCCAGGGTTTGGTGTATGATTCAGGGCTTTCTATATATAAGGCAAGCACTCCTTCCACTGCTGTAGCCCCATCTCTAGTTTCTTTTGTTTGTTTTCATATGTTCCCAAAACATGTTTCTGCAACAATAACTACGTACTTGTATACTAAAAAAAATTAAAGGGCTACAGAGGTGGATCAGTGGTTAGGAACACTAACTGCTCTTCCAGAGGTCTTGAATTCAATTCCCAGCAACCACATGGTGGCTTAAATGATCTATAATGGAATCTGATACCCTCTTCTGGTATGCAGGTATACATGCAGATACAGCACTACTATACATAAAATACAATAAATAATTTTAAAAAAAGAAAAAAATCGGAACTAACTTCCCCTTGATTTTCACATTTCAGAGTGGTGAAACCCGAACTATATCTCACTTTCATTATACCACCTGGCCAGATTTTGGAGTTCCTGAGTCACCGGCTTCATTCCTCAATTTCTTGTTTAAAGTTAGAGAATCTGGCTCCTTGAACCCAGACCATGGACCTGCAGTGATCCATTGTAGTGCAGGCATTGGGCGCTCTGGCACCTTCTCTCTTGTAGACACCTGCCTTGTTCTGGTAAGTGTCCATGGTGACCTTATTTCGGGTTTGTGGGGTTTTTGGTTTGGCTTGGTTTTTCGAGACAGGGTTTCTCTTTGTAGCTTTGGCTGTCCTGGAACTCTCTTCGTGGATCAGGCTGGCCTCAAACTTAAGAAATCGCCTGCCTCTGCCTCTCAAGTATTTTACTCCTATAAAGGCATGTACCACCCTGCCTGGCCAGTTCGGTGTCTCTGCTTTGTTTTGTTTTATGGTTTTATAATATTAATGAGGAACGGATAAAGTTTTTTTGATTTTCAAGACAGGGTTTCCTTGTGTAGCCCTTGCTGTCCTGGAACTCACTCTGTAGATGAGGCTGGTCTCAAAATCAGAAATCTATCTGCACCACCACCACCACCCAGCTTATAAACATTTGTAAAAAATTTTAAAATTATGTTTATGTGTTTTCCCTTCAAGTATGTATGTGTGCCATGTGCATGACTGGAGCACCGAGTTCCCAAAACAGAGTTGCACATAATTGTAAGACAAACCCTGGTTCTCTATGATAGCAGTCAGTTCTTGTATCCACCTAGCCCCTTCATCTGTCTTAATTGTTTCTATAGGCAGCAGTAAGTTCTAATGTCATATCCTAAAATCTAGTGTTTTTAGGTTAAACTTGTACTTTCTTGTTGAAAATCCCTACCTTCCACTGTTTAAATTAGCTCTAGCTCCTGGCTGGTATATGAGTATGTCCAACAGTTCCAGAGCTTCCCCAAGAAATTTGTCTCATTCAGGCTTGGCTCGTACCTGTCATCTCAACATTAAGTAAGCTAGGATGGAAAATTTGCCTCACGTACACAGTGCCATGTTTGTAATCCCAGAACTTGGGAAGTGGGAGTAAGGTAGGTCCCTAGAGCTCACTGACCATAGCTTACCCAGATCCAGTAAGAGACTGTCTCATAAAACAAGAAAGAAGTCCATCTGTGGTGGCATACACCTTTGATTCCAACAGAGGTAAAGGATTCTCTCTGAGTTCCAGACCAGCCCAACTACATAGCAAGTACTTAAATGATAGGCTGTGGTCTGGGGTTATGAACTAAAATAAAACCTTTCCTTCTAAGCTGCTTCTGGCCAGTGTTCTCTCATAGCAACAGATGTGAAACCAGGACACCACATGTTAGTACAGAGCCAGTCTTGAGACTCTTGTGTGGAACCCCAAGATCTAAACTTTTTTTTTTAACCCACCACCCACAGCCGCAACCGATTCAAGCTCCCTCCTCCTTTTCTGTTTTGCTCATATGTATGTTTGCACCAGGTGCATTCAGGTCTGCATGGAAGGAAGAGGATGTCAGATCTTCGGAAACTGTTATCACAGATAGATGACTATCTGTAATATGACTGTGTGTGTGCTGGGAATTGAACATTCAGTGTTCTCAATTGCTAGACCATCCTTCCAGCCCCCTTCCATTCTTTCTTTTTATGACCTTTAGTCTATGACCTTTGGACATAGGGGATTTCTAGGTTCTCATGCCTCTTTTAATACTTGCCTTCTTTCTCCCTCCTTTTATTATAGAATCAAACCTATCGATAATACTTGGTGCCTTGATTTCTGTAATATCTAGTCCTTCAGCATCCACTAGTTTTGTTTTTGTTCCCCCCTTTTTCGGGGAGGGAGGTAGTTAGGTTGGTTTTGTTTTTTTTTTTCTTTTCTTTGATACAGGGTTTCTTTGTGTAACCCTGGTTTTCTTGGAACTTGCTCTATGGATCAGGAAGGGAGGGAGGGCAATAAATCAGTCACATTAAGAGATAAAAATAAAGCCAGACCATGGTGGTACACTCACGAGGCAGAGACGTGCGAATCTCTGTGAGTTAAAGGCCAGCCTGAGCCTGGTATACAACGAGCTGCAACCTAGAGAAACCAGGTCTCAACCAGAGAGAGAGAGAAAGAGAGAAAATGAAACTACCAAGGGCAGTTACCCTTGTTTTGGCCAGAAATAAGTGTGACTCCTTACTTTGACTGAGTATTGATCAGAGTGAATGAAATTGCTGTGATTGGAATTGCGTGAATATCTAGAGACCCTTCAGGTGCTGCTTTGACAGCCGGTGTGTAAGAATAATGGGTTGTTGCCATCATGTGTCAAATTATTTTTTCTTCAAGAAGATCTACAACACAGCTAAGTTCTGAGAGGTGACCTTGTATTGTTTCTGTTTCCTGGACTTAGACAACTTGCTTTTGCCTTTGTTGCAGATGGAAAAAGGAGAGGATGTTAATGTGAAACAAGTATTACTGAATATGAGAAAGTATCGCATGGGACTTATCCAGACGCCAGACCAGCTCAGATTCTCCTATATGGCTATAATAGAAGGAGCAAAGTACACACAAGGAGATTCAAATATACAGGTAAATCACGGTCACTACTATCAGATAGTGTCAGTGCTAAGATTAAAGGCTTGTGCCACCGCCACCTGGCTTAATGTAATTATTTTTATGTGTGTGTACATGATTGTGTTTTTGGCCAAGTTCTGATGTGCATATGTACAGAGGACAAGGGCCAATGTCAGATTCATTTTGTGTGTGTGTGTGTGTGTGTGTCTGTGTCTGTCTGTGTCTGTGTGTGTGTGTGTGTGTGTGTTAAAGCAGGGTTACTCTGTGTAGCTTTGGGGCCCATCCTGGAACTAGCTCTTGTAGATCAGGCTGGCCTCGAACTCACAGAGATCCTCCTGCCTCTGCCTCCCAAGTGCTGGGATTAAAGGTGTGCGCCAACACTGCCTGGCTTTACAGTCACCCCAAGGTTCCTCTGTAACGGTGCATTCATTTTTGGCCTACAGGCCTAAAATATCTGACAGACTTTTCTGTGACACAGGTATTTTTAAGGATTATTTGTCTTGGCAAAGTTTGACAGACACTTTCCTTTGTGTCCTGCTTGTCCAATTTGGACAGTATACTGTCAGCAATAGAGACCAAGAACAATTTCTTTGTGGCTAGCTTTTGCCACAAGAAAGCAAACACCATGTAGAGTTTGATACCTGTCATCTTCTTGAAGTAAATTGGTCCTACTTTACACTGACATGAAAAAGCCCTATATTAACAAAACATTTTAGAACTGGAGAGAATGCTCAGTGGTTAGGAGCATTGACTGCTCTCCCAGAGATCTTATGAGTTCAGTTCCCAACAACGACATGGTGGCTCACAACCATCTGTAATGAGATCTGGTGCCCTCTTCTGGCATGCAGGCAGAACACTATATACTAATAATTAAATAAATCTTCAAAAATTAACCAAGAGACAAACAAAAAACATTTTAAATGTTTAAATTCTGCAGTCCTTTGAAGTGTATGAAGACCATCTGTCTAAAATGTATCTATTTGACCTTGAAAATATATTTAATATGACTATAAGTTTTATTATAGATAACTGTTAATCTGCATTTCTTAATTTTACATTACTTTTTTTGTTTTGTTTTTGGATTTTTCGAGACAGGGTTTCTCTGTAGCTTTGGAGCCTGCCCTGGAATTAGCTCTTGTAGACCAGGCTGGCCTTGAACTCACAAAGATCCGCCTGTTTCTGCCTCCCGAGTACTGAGATTAAAGGCATGCACCATCACTGCCTGGCTTTACATTACGTTTTTAAATTAACTGTATAAGCACAATACCCCAAGCAAGAGTAGAATCATACATTCAGTATAACAAAAATAACTCTAAATTTGTATGAATATATCAAAATCCATAGCAATGTGAACTGTTAGAGACGTGGTTGTTCAAAAGTAGACTCAGCAATCTACTCTTTTACCTCATCATTTCTATACTATATCTTCCTTTTTCTCTTCAGAAAGTGATTCCTGAATTTAATCTCCTATGTCAGGTTTTTTCCTGACTATGACCAGTAACAGTCTGTAACCAAGCCCCCTAAATGATGACAAATATCCATAACCCACCAAACGACCAAAAACCGCCACCCCCTCTTGGGAACGTGGGCCTCACTTCTCTATAGATTGTTTCATGTTGTATTGGGGCATTGGCATGTTTAGGAGACCCTGAGAAAATTAAGATAATGGGCAAGACCTGGTGGAGCTACCTATTTGTATAGTCTCTGTGTGATGGGAAAATGTAAGGCTTATTCGAAGTCCTTGACTGGAATAGTCTATGAGGCTGGACCATCTCAGCAAGCAACCTTGAAGCTGTTCTGGATACAGAATTCTGAGGAAACTGCAACAGAGACATTCTGAGAGGCTGGATTGCCTGGGTCACCTGTTTTCATTGCTGTCTCGGCCCCTTGTTCTGAAAACACATAAAGTTTCAAAGGTAACATACGCATCTGCATTAATATACGTATGGACTGTGTGATACACGCAAGCCAGCCAAAGATGATTTTTTTTTTTTTTTTTTGCTTTATGTTTGAGCAGGGAAAATATCTGTCACCTGTCGTGCAGTTTTTCTAGGTTTATTTCTCTATGTCTGTAGTCAGGATTTTCAGGGTGTCTCCCTGATCAAACCTGATCACTATTAACCTTGAATAAACCCACAGTCTTTAATTTCCTCTGGAAACAAAAGCATGACCTCTTCCACAAAAATACTTGTTTTTTAAACTCCCATTTTGCAGTTAAGACATCTTAAAAATATATAGGTTGGTTTAATTTAGTAATTTTTATAATCTATTGTCTCTCAGCAGCTCTTGTTTGTTCATTATCACTCAAAAAATTTAAATTCAGGATCCAGACCCCCTGTGTATTTTACATCTCTATGTGGCTTATTCTTTTTTTAAAAAAAAAACAACTTTTTTTTAAAGCTTTTGCTTCGTTATTTATAAACTGTTCATGTTTTCTGACTATCTGTACACCCTTTCTTTCTTAAGCCTGTACACATTGTTAAACACAATGAAATAATGGAACCTGTTTAGAGGTTTTTTCCATCTGCATTTTTTTTTAATTAACTTTTTATTTCATGTCCATTGGTGTGCCGGTGTTGGAGTTTCAGATGTTTGGGTGCTAGGAATTGAATCTGGGTCCTCTGGAAGTACAGCCAGTGCTCTTAACTGGATCTTACTTTACTGAGCATCTGCAGTGTTCTCTGTCAGCCACTGTGGAGACTGGTAGCCACATCTCTGTATACTGAAGAGCCTACTTGAGAGACTGTGGTTGTTTGGAAGTTGTGTTTGACTCTGTTTTAAAGGGTTGTTTTTTTTTAAATAAATTTTCTTAGATGTACGTGGATATATGTGGCCAGACATTTGGCACTATGTGTAGTCAAATTTTTCTCCCGTACCAGCCAGCTCTCAAATCATGACATGAGATTTATTATTAATTATGAAAGTTAGGCTTGTGTTTAGCTTAGCTCTTATGCCTTAAATTCACCCATTTTTATTCATCTCTGTGCTGCCCTGAAGCTCCTTTACCTTATCTGTGTACTGTCCATCCTGCTCTCCTTCTTCCTTGGTGTCTCCCACATCTCTGCCTTCTTTTTACCAGCATTCTCTTCCCTGAAAGGCCTGCCTAGCTGTTAGCTGTTTAACTTCTTATTAAACCAACCCAAGTGACACATCTATTCCACACCACTTATTACTTCTCTTCTCTTCCTAGAAACGGTGGAGAGAACTTTCTAAAGAAGATTTGTCTCCTGCTTGTGATCATTCGCAGAACAGAACAATGACTGAAAAGTACAATGGGAAGAAAATAGGTTCAGAAGAGGAAAAACTAACAGGACTTTCTTCTAAGATGCAAGATAATGTCGAAGAGAACAATGAGAGGTATGCGCCATGTAGCAATCTACTGAGAAAGATGAGCCTGTTGACTAAATGCAGCATGTGTGAAATAGTATAGACACGTTTTTACATTTAATATCATGTTTTACTTTGTCAGAGTGTTTGGGTGTTGTTTAATGACATAAATACTTTCAAGAAGTTTTCTGTCTTTAAAGCCAGTACAAGCCAGTCTGTGATGGTGCACGCCTTTAACCCCAGCGCTCTGGAGGCAGAGGCACCGGATCTCTGTGAGTTTGAGACCAGTCTGGTCTACAGAGCAAGTTCCAGGACAGCCATGGTTACACAAAGAAACCTTGCTTGTCTCAAAAAAACAAACAAAACAAAGAAAAGAAAAGAAAAAGGCCAAGTGAGGCACCACAGGACTTAGCAATATAGGCACACACAATTGTCTTTAGCTTATTTATTATGATCCCAATTTTGTAGTTATTTAAGACAATATAATTCATGACTGAAAATGTAGTCGAGCTACAGTGCTTACCTCGTATGCACAAAGCCTTGAGTTACATCTCTAGCGCTGCATACAAAAATAGATGAGCAATTTCAGCCCTTGAGGAGGAAGCAGAAGGATCAGAAGTTTAAGGTCATCCTTGGTTAGACACTGAATTTGAGGCCAGCCTGGTTGGAAATCCTGTCTTTTGGGGGTTTTGTTTGTTTTTAAATGAGCAGTTGTCCTCTGACCTCTATAGGTTCTCTCCCTCCTTTGCTTCCCCCCCCCCCCCCGTTTCCTCCTTCCCCCTCATGCACACAAGCACAGTAATTCAATTAAAAAAAAGAATTTAGAGCTGTATACCTGTACCCAAACACTCCGGAGGCTGAGGCAGGAGAATCTCAAGTTCCAGGAAAGCCGGGCTTTACATAATGAGACTGTCTCTAAAAGTCAACCAGTAGTCCTAGATCAGTCAAGGTTCATGCGTGTGTCTGAGTGAGGTGATGCTTTGGTGTCCTCGGTCTGGAAACATTTCTACACTTTCTTACCCTTCACTTGTCGCATGATCTTTAGAATGCCTTATAGTTTGGATTTCTTGGTTAGATTCAAGTTAAACATTTTGACCAGAAAATGTCTTGTGATCTAGTAGATACTGAAAAGCTATTCAAGATTGTTTTTAATCAAGCCAAATGTTCAGAGCTCTTACTTAAAAAAAAAATCACTGCCGGATTAAATAAAACAGTTATGAAAAGACAAAAAACAAACAAAAACAAAAACCACTGCCAAGATTGAAGCTGGTCAGGTGTTTGCTGTCACATGTATGTAAGAAGAGATGGGTTTTGTGAAATTTTTTTCCTAGAGCAAGAGTTCAGTGGCTGCCATGTTGCTGTTGGCCAGTCTTCTTTGAATCGAGGACTGGTTGCCCTGGATGTCAGAGACCTCTCAGTGAAATGGAAGATGGGAGCTAGAAATCTATATGGTCAGACAGACAAGTGGGCACCCTCCAAACAGAGCATTCATAGAAATAGTCGAGTATTGTCAAAGGGCTTTGAGCTTTTGAATGCTATCACAAGGGGAGCAGATGTGGAAGAACCTCCAGTCTTTTCCCTCTCAGCTGGTTGGGAAAAAGAGAGGAAAGAGGAGGAAGCAGACAGTTTTAAAAAATATCTGACTCACCTTCAGGTCCTAGTAAAGTATTACTATAAGTATACCAAAATTTATACCTGAATTGTCAGCGTATCATTGGCCATGTGGAACAATTTGACCTTTTCCCTTTATTGCTGCATTGTTTGAATGAAATTTTGTTTTGTTGGTGGCCAGTCCCCTGTGTCCGTGTAGTTACGGCTTGCTGTAATTTATTTCTGTCTTTTTACAGTATTCTACGGAAACGTATTCGAGAGGACAGAAAGGCTACTACAGCTCAGAAGGTGCAGCAGATGAAACAGAAGCTAAATGAAACTGAACGAAAAAGAAAAAGGTGGTTATTTTGGCAACCTATTCTCACTAGGATGGGGTTTGTGTCAGTCATTTTGGTTGGTGCTTTGGTTGGATGGACACTGTTTTTTCAGTGAAATATCCTATAAATAAACAGTTTTACCCAGCACCTTTCTGCACTAGTAGCTGACAGTGCTGTATTAATCTCAAGGGTTTGTTAGCAAATGCCTCCTACCCCAAAAATGTTGCAGTAGACTAGACATCAACCAGATAAGGGATATTTACAGTCACAAGCCCAACATCTCAGGACTCAGCACTGCAGGTTCCTCTGAGACCTAAACTGTCAATGACTCAAAATAAAGACAAACATCCTTGTTGAAATTGTTACATCTTACAGCTGTGTTCACACATCGAGCATCATGTTTCACTGACAGTATGGAGAAATCCTTTAGCACAAGGATTGGCTTTTGGAGGCTTTCTGGATTTTAACCTGCACTTGATATAAGCAATAAACATTGTGGTTTTTTCTACATTATTAATGGAAAGAAAATGATGTGTGTAATATGTAATGTACTGTTGGAATGGGCATTACAACTTTATATGCTTAACCATTTTAGGGTAAATATATTTTATAAGTACCTATTTAATCTTACTTTTTGTAGTTAAATGTACTTTAAAAGTTCAATTTGAAAATCTGTTACCATAGAAAAATAAATTGTATGTTGACTCAGTTGTATACTGGATACATTTTCCCTTTCCTAGACAGACGTTCATAGAGGCAGTTGAAACTGAGCAAGCTATTTCTACTACACGTTTTTTTTTTTATTTCTTTTGTATTTTATGGTTTATTTTAAAAAGAAAAGAAAACAGACAAAAAATTTTTAAACGTGTCATTGAAGGGAAATTCTCCTTTTTGGGATAGTCATTTGACAGTTGGTCAAGACTTAGTTTAAAAAGAAAATCAAAAAGTTGTTTTCTGCAGGATGTGATGGCACGCATGGTGCTCAGGCAGCTAAGGCGAGAGGCTCAAAAGATTGAAGCCAGCCAAGATTGTAAATTTTTAAAGCAGGTTTCTGTCTATAAAAATAAAAGTAAAAAAGGAGGCAGTGGAGGGGAGGTCAGAAAACAAGAAGTCTCAGCACTTGGGAGATACAGGTAGAAGGACCACAAGTTCAAGGCCAGCCAGGACTGCAAGAAAAACTGTCTCAAAAAACTGAAGTGGTTAGCAGAAAAGAAATTGATATCTGTAAAGTAAAGCCCATGCATGACTTACACTGTTCTTTTATTTTTTTCCTTTTTTTGTGAAAATGTTAATGTAATTACCCAAACCGGGTAACTTATGATTAGTAAGGAAAAGGAGCCAGTGTTTTATATTTAATGATTTCAGCTCATTAGACTGAAATTTTGAAGTAAAAAAAATCAAGTTCTTTCTAAGTTCAATAAATAGTATGTTGGTGTACAAACTTACATTGTCCCTTACCTTTGTAATGAGTATTTGTACAACGTGTAACCACAACCACTAATAGGGTTTGGTGGTTTCAAAGACTTTGCTTTGGATTTCGGGAACATCACCCAGGTGGTCAAAGGTTCCAGACCACTAGGACAGCACCTCTCCTTTGTCTCTTATATATCATGTAAGATTGCATTATAAGGCTTAATTACTTTAAATGAAACAGTTTATTTAATGCAGTTTGAAAACCATAGGTTTAGGGGCTGGAGAGATGGCTCAGAGGTTGGGAGCATTGCCTGCTCTTCCAGAGGTCCTGAGTTCAATTCCCAGCGACCACACGGTGGCTCACAACCATCTATAATGAGATATGGTGCCCTCTTCTGGCCTGCAGGCAGGCATGGAAGAAATGTTGTATACATAATAAATAAATAAATTTAAAAAAAAAAAGAAAACCATAGGTTTAGCTAGGAATTGTGAATGGCCTTGAGAAGCAGTCTTAAATGTGATAACCTCACTGAAAGTCTGAGAGTGGGCTATAAGTGGGATTGCATAGTAATAAGGTTATGTAATACATTTCTGAGTCCTGATTCAGTATTACTATGTCCTGTAACTTTGAAATGGAGAGCAGGTAAGCAGGATATTTAAACAGCAAGACTCTTACACTTTAGAATTAGATGGTTATTGGTTTTGAGCCTTTTTTATTTATTGGGCTTGTTTTTTCCAAAATGCAGTATGTTAGCCTACTAGGCCTTATTAAGATTCCAGTTATAGCAGGACAAGGTGATGCACACCTTTAATCCCAGCACTGAGGAGGCCAAGACACGCACCCACATCCCTGTGGACTCCAGGCTAGCCTGGTCTACATAGCAAATTCCAAGCCAGCCAGGGATACACACTGAGACCCTGTCTGGAAAGAAAGAAATCCAATTAAGATAGCCTCAGCTTCTCCGCGGCGTCTCCCAGGAAGGCTATGCCTTCTAGAGATAGCATTGAGTGCTGCTCTTTTTGCTTCTGAGAACACACTGAGTGTAGTGATTCCTCTGTGCCTTTCGGCAGGGCTTGTATCCTTAAGGATGGGTTTAACCACAGCAGCTTTAATAATATTTTTGTGCTGCTTACTCAATATCCATTGCATTTGATTACAGTGCCCATGGGCATCATCCTGGCCTGTATGAAGTGAGCTGTGCTGCTGAGACACCATACAATCTTGGGTGCTAGCCAGAGAAGGGAACTCAGTCTCTGCTTCTGCATCTTTAACCATCTTTAAACTGTGTGCACCAGTCTCGTGCTGTTTACTGATTTTAACTCATTTAAGAATAGTTTGACGGTAACCAAATTCTGTCTTCCTTAATAAGTTGGGAAAAGAAAAGGTATTTTTAAAAGGGATTTACTATTTAAAGAATCCTTAATTCCTATCTTTTCCTGCCTTGCTTTAATACCATGACCAGTGGTTACACCTGCAGTTACATATACCTTTCCCAGGTTAACAAGGTACAGAGTTCTGTCTGCTCACTGATTTCTATCTGTGGTTGCTCCAACAGGAAGTGTAAAAATACAGTTCTTTTTTCATATGTATATGGAAAGACAATTTTTCATGTTCAGCAGAGACTCTACACATTTGTCAGACTTTTTAATCTTGGTTCTTTTATCTTTCTATCCACTTCATTATGTGTTAGCATAATGATTGAACAGGAAAAGGAAGAACCAGTATCAATCAGTTTCCTTTCACACAAGCTGTGCTTTCCAGTGCACGAGGGGAAGAGTCCAAACCTGAGTTCATTCTACGTGCACTTGGCTTGTTCTCTTGACTTAAGTAAAGCAGAGTTGATGTTATGGATTCAAAAATACGACCACATTTTTAGTTACGGCATGTAACAGCCCTGGTTTTCATACCACTTCCTTCACTGCTTTCAACTCCAGCTCCAGGGTTTTCTGCCAAGCACAGGAAGACTCCTGCTGATTCCTTAAAAAATCTCTCTGGCTAGATTCTCCATAGGGACGAACCTGATGGTAGGAAAGGACTTTGATTGGTCATTGTATACAATTCACTCAACAAATTTACATCTCTTGAGATGCCTATCAAGTTGTTCCTGGATTAAAAAATCTGCATTGCCTTAATTTCTACATACAGACGCAAATCTTTATTTGTGGTTGCCCTTGGGTGGGTTTATTTATTTATTTATTTATTTTTTGTTTTGTTTTGTTTTGTTTTGTTTTGAGGCAGTGCCTAGCTGTTTCCCAGGCCTGGCCTTAAACTCCTCAGTTCAAATGATCTTCCTTCTTCAGCCTGTTGAGCAACTAACAGCACAGGCACACGCTAGTGCACACAGCTTTCTGTTATCCTGAGGAGACTGTTTGAAACTGTCGTCCTAAATCAGATGTCCCTAGATGTGGGGCCGTTTTTTTTTAAATTTAATTTTATTTTTTTAAATTCTTTTTTTTTTTTTTTTTTGGTTTTTCCGAGACAGGGTTTCTCCGTAGCTTTTTGGTTCCTGTCCTGGAACTAGCTCTTGTAGACCAGGCTGGCCTCGAACTCACAGAGATCCGCCTGCCTCTGCCTCCCGAGTGCTGGCATTAAAGGCGTGCGCCACCAACACAGGCGAGCCTGTTCATTTAAATGTTCGGATAAGATAGCAGGCTTTTAGTCAAGCTTCGTTTATACTTCTTTCTTGTAGGGCCATACTTGGGTCTTGATGAGTAGCACATATAGCTGTGGCATGGATTCTGTGTGGTCTGGTGTCAGGAAGGAAGGGTTCCTTTCATCTGGCTGAACTTGGTCCATCTGTTTGGTTTGGAGCAAAGTGCCAAGAGAAATGCACATTTTGTTTATGCCAACAGCGAATAAAGTCTCTTATTTTTGATATTCCTTTATATAATTTTGTCACAGAATCTTAGATACGCTTTTTTTAAAAACGTGAAATTAAATGTTTTTCCTCATAAAATTTGTTGTCTCATAACTTGAAATGCAGGCCTTGGCTATTGGCGTGTCTTATTCCACAGGAGACCTGTTCATTTCTTTTTTTCCTTGAAATCACTTGTTTGGGTCAGATACCATTTCTTCTTCATGCTGGTTTTCAGTTTTGTTTTGTTTTGTTTTTTTGTTTTGTTTTTGGCTTTTGATTTTTCAAGACAGAGTTTTTCTGTGTAACAGCCCTGGCTGTCTTGGAACTCACTTTGTAGACCAGACTGGCTTTGAACTTAAAAAGATTCGCTGCCTCTACTTCCCAAGTACTTGGGGTTAAAGGCATGAGCCACCACAGCTGGTCTTCTGTCTTTATCAGACAGTATCAGCAGTCTAGCATTCATACCTGGGATTGCAGCTCTATAACTGTCCCACTGAGTATGGATGGAGAAACTCAGGTTGTGTCCTCCTCCATCCCTGCTCTGCCTGGGAGTCCGTCCCCAGTCTAAGGACTTGTACAGAGCCATTGTGTTCCTTCCTTGGCCCTGGGACAGCTTCAAGGCTTTCGGTACACACGCTGCAGGGACGACCCACTGTCCTTTGTAAGTTGGTTTTTTCCCCTGCTGTCACTGCTTGCCAGTGTACCAGTGCTTGAATGGAAACCTTGATCTGCCTGATGGGCTTTGTGAAGGCTCACATAAAGAGCTCTGACGCTGTGGGTGGCCTGTCTAGAGAGCGTTCTGACTTGGGAGCTCACAGTGGGTTTGAGCAGGGAATGTGAGGCCATCTCCTAGGGTCTGCTCGGATGTGCTCTGCTTTCACCTTACCTGCTTTATTTGGGGCTGCCGCAAGGAGAACTGCATGGGAATTTTTTGTTTTCTTTTTCTTTACAGAGACCACTTTTGAGAAGCATCGACTTATTCTTTGTAGTCACTCATTAGGCATAGATTTTTCAGACCCATGATGCTGTTGATATTTTAAATGACTATTTTAAAAAGTCTTTGAGTTTGGGAAGTTCAGGAGAGGAAGCCTGGGTAAGTTTCTCTAAAGCATGCTTGGCTTACCATGGTTAGACTTGGATGATCTCAGAATGCTAGTGTAAATGTCTCATAGCAAAACAACTTTTTGGTTTTTCGAGACAGGTTTCTCTGTGTAGCTTTGGAGCTTGTCCTGGAACTTGCTCTGTAGTTCATCCAGTCTGGCCTCGAACTCACAGAGATCCACCTACTTCTGATTCCCAGGTGCTGGGATTAAAGGTGTGCGCCACCATTGCCCGGCCGCAAAACAACTTTTAATGCAGTATGACGTTCCCTTTTCCATGGACCAGGGAAGAACATTCCAGCGTTTACAGCAGCAGCATGGAGACAGCTGATACCCAGAACACCCACACAGCACATTCCACTTGATTTGCGTAGACCTATTTTATTATTGCCTTACTAGAAATAAAGTAGTAAAGATCTGTTCAAGTAAATAATAGAATTTCCTAAAAATCTCACTTGCTTTTATAGTCTTAGAAATAAAGCCATTCCCTACAATTTCCTCTTAACTTTGTTACCTCTAAATACTATTTGCTAGGAAGTAATGAGTTTTAAAAACCACAACTTGTCTATTATTAAGTGGCAAATTTATTATTCTTGGTAAATGTGTGTCTAACCAACCCTAGGAAAGGGCAACTGTGTGTGTGTTGAACATCTGCAGCTTTGCCAGCAGCTTATACTTTAAATCAAGGCTGCATGACACTTTACATAGTACCATCCTTAAGTCGGAGGAAAATGACACGATCACCTTGCTTAGTGCAGATAAATTTGAGATGCAAACTCCAAGACTGGGGATTTTCTCATTATGTTACACCACTGTTCTTTATTTCAAGTATTTATTTAAACCCGCCATTTAAGTGGGGAAAAGATAGACAGCCTATTCTTAACTGAAAATCCAAACAAATTTGATTTATTAAGTGGGACTGGGGAATCCCGTTTAAAATACTTTGTGGCAATGGAGTACTAGACGTTTTCGGTGCCAAAGCATGGCTTCACACACACACACACACACACACACACACACACACACACACACACACACACACACACACACACACACCGTTAATCCCACATTTGGCTGCAGTCAGAACCAACCGCAGGGTCTAGAGTCTTAAGCGTCATGGTTTTTCTGTGGCCCATGACATCTAAAGAGGATGGTTTCTTAATGTCAGCGCTGAGTAATCAGTGTTGGGAAAGGAAAGAAGACTTAGTAGACCACCGCAGGAGCTGCCACCTTTTGAGGAACAAGCCAGTAGGCAAGAAGAATCTTCATTCTCGTGATTGGGGAGGGAGACCCTAAATGCTGGAGAGCTGTTTTATTTTCTATTTATGCATGCTGACACAAAAGTAACAAGCATTTACTTTGGTAGCCTGTGTGTGTGAAAGAGAAGGAGGTGGGGTAAGAGAGTCGGTGCAATAAATGGAAATAACTTTAACCTCCCAAAGGGTTTGCTTACTGATAAATAATTGTGAAATTGCAAAAATCTACTGCTTTTAACTGTCACACCCCCCCAGTCTCTTTGTTTAAATGCCTTCTCTTTTTTTTTTTTTTATTTTTCATTTTACTTTTGGCATTAAAATGCACTGAACTATTTTACTTACTTTAGTAGTTATAATCATTAGTGTTATCCTTCAGGAGAAAATACAAAGGCTGAAAATGGCAATTTAGGTGTGCAAGCCCACTTTATGTCCAGACTTTGGATTTTCTAGCAGTCTGACAGTGGTTGTCCAAACGGGATTGGACTTTTGCATTGACATCAGGCTGTGGGGAAGTCTAACACACAGAGTACAGTCCTGCTCTATTCTTGTGACCGCATTGGTTTTTAAACTTGTCTGTCTCTTGGTAAATTATGTCGAGGTCATTTCTTGAGTAGAACAGGATGGCCTGAAAGATTCAGTGAAGAGGTCTGTCTCACAGCACCACTTCTCCCTGGAAACCCGCCCTTTGGGGAAGCGCTTGTGTGACTGGATGTGACTTGTCGGATTGGGTTTTGGTTGACTTCTCAGTTCCGTGTTAGTCCTTTCGTGTTTGCATCTGTGTATGTCTCCGTGTGTGGTGAATAGGAATTGAATAGATGACTTCTTATTTTATGTTTTAGGCCAAGATTGACAGACACCTAAATATTCATGACTTGAGACTATTCTGCAGCTATAAATTTTGAACCTTTGATGTGCAAAGCAAGACCCGAAGCCCACTCCGGAAACTAAAGTGAGGCGTGCTAATCCTGTAGATTGCCTCACCAGTTGTCTGTTTACAAAGTAAGCTTTACATCCAGGGGATGAAGAACACCACCAGCAGAAGACTCGCAAACCCTTTAATTTGATGTGTTGTTTTTTTTAACATGTATGAAATGTAGAAAGATGTAAAGGAAATAAATTAGAAGAGACTACTTTGTATTGTACTGCCATTCCTAATGTATTTTTATACTTTTTGGCAGCATTAAATATTTTTATTAAATAGACCATTGGTTTGTGTGTGTGTGTATGTGTTATCTCAGGACAGCTCCAATTCAAATAGTGGATATTTTCTCATGGGTTTACTCAATTTTATTATAGCTAGAAATTAACATTTAAATGGAAATCAGTTCAAAATACAGGTCACTTGGCTTCAGTAGGCTTTCTAGCTTAAGTAGTACTGGTTAGGCAAAAGTAGCAACAGAAAAGTTACAATATTGCTCTTGTCACTTAGGAAAACAATCTGTAATAGTATTATTGTTTGGTGCAGCTTTTAACATATTTGTCTTGTGTTGGACATTGTGTCTTCTCCAAAATTTCCTTATGTAAAGATGTCAGAGGTTCCTTCCCACTTGTGGCTTCTCCTTTATTCCCCATCTAATTTGCACAATAAGTGGTAGGTTTGGAATATTAGATGGCTGTTACCCTCTTAGTGCTGGAGAAACTCAAACCATGCAGTAGTCACAGAGCAGCAGTGCTTCCAAGTAGTAAATCATAGATACACCTCTTTCATCCTTTAAAAGTCTGTTTGTATTATGTTCCTTTTTACCCTGTATGCCAAGGTTTCTGGGTAACTTTGAGTTCCTGTTGTATCCTTCCTAAAGAGCTTATTGCCCCAGAGTACCACAGCAGGCTTCTTCCCATTGTGTCAGAATTGCCACTAAATCCGTTCCTCTGTTCCCCTTCCTCTCATTCATGGTACACACCTTTCTTACTCCCCTCCTGAGGTGGCCCAGAAAGACCTTCACTTACAACCATAATCATAGAAAGCCGTGTGGCTTCTAGTAGTGATACTGTGGACTCCTCAGACTGGACATCGCTGGGCTTGCTCCAACTCAGATCTGTTTCTAGAGATTCCATCTTTGGCCTCTGGTTTTGACATACTGATTGTGGTTGATCTCATCTTTGTACAAGTCTTTGTCATGTCCTGAAGTTGATTATATGCAACTTCTTAAACCCCAGGCCAGATCTCCCTTCAGTGCTTCAAACCCTAAATCTATCCCAAACTGGATCCTTAGCCTCCAGAATTGGACATGATCTATATTCCCATTTTCACGTGCTTTGCATCACTGGGAACTTGAAAGTCCTTCCTGCTTCCTCTACTTAGCTGTGTGCCCGTGTTCACAGCCTGCTAATCTTGTTCACAGACAGTTGCCTTTCGTCCCTGTCTTGGTTAAAGCTTCATTGTGGTGTGGATTACAGGAGAGACTTCCCTTAGCCTCAGCAGTGCTGCTTACTTACAGATTCTCTCAGAATATCTTCATCAACCTGCCCAGGAGTGTACTTCCTCTGTGATTCTTGGCAAGGAAAATAAACAGCCATGACTCCCAGTTTACACCTCCAGATTCTCCTAGAATAAACAGCAAGTATGGTAGGCCATGGTTAATGCACATTTCCCAGTGTCTTGGTTAGGGTTTTGATGTTGTTATTTAGAGACACCGTGACCATGGCAACTCTTATATAGGTAAAACATTTATTTGGGGTGGCTTACATTTTCAGAGGTTTCGTCCATTATCGTCATGGCAGGACATGGCGGCGTGCAGGCAGACATTGGTGTTGGAGAGGTAGCTAAGAGTTCTACTTCTTGTGCAAGCAACAGAAAGTAGTCTTAGACACTGGGTGCATTTTGAGCATGAGACCTCAAAGTCCACAGTGGCACACTTTCTCCAACAAAGCCATACCTCCTAAAAGTGCCACTCCCTTTGGGGGCCATCTTTAACAGTCCCAAACTTAAACTAAAGTTCATAGTCTCTTCTGAGAGTCTGTCAGTCTCTTATCTGTAACCGCCAGTAAAATTGAAATTAAAAAAAAAAACAGGTCACATACTCCCAACATATGACACTGGATATATATTACCTGTTCCAAATGAAGGAAAGGGAGGATAGTGAGGAAATATTGGACAAAAGCAAGACTGAAAACCATCAGGGCAAATTCCAAACTCAGCATCTTCATGTCTGATGTCAAAATGCTCTTCTTATATCCCACTCCTTCCAGCTTTGTTGATTGCAACACACTTCTTTCTCTTGGGCTGGTTCCACTCCCTGCCAGCCGCTCTCCTCGGCAGCTATCTCATGGCTTTGGCATCTCCAATATCTTGGGGTCTCCAAGGCAATCCAGGCTTCAGCTTCACAGCTTCATGAAATGGCCTCTTTGGGCCTCCATTCAGGGACATCCTGACACATGTCTGGCTCAGTGGATTCCTGTAGTCATTGAGGGAAATTCCATAATCCCTTCTATCCTTAACTCCAAAACCACATGGCTGAAGCTTCCGAGTTCTGCTGCTTGTTGCGGATGGAACATGGTCCTCTTGTTCAGTTACATCTTCACCAGCTTCTGCCTTCTAGGTGCTGGGATTAAAAGTGTGCCCCATCACCATCCCTTAGCCTTCTTTATCACTAGTTGGAATTTAGCTGGATGGCATCTTGCCCTGAGGTTACCACTCCCTTTAGACAACATATTAATATTTTTTCTATTGAGGCAGGCCCCCACAGTTCAATAACTTAGCACCACTGTCTTCCATGTTTTTACGAGTATGTTCCACTAAGCAACACTTAACGCTTAAGCGTTCAACTCCTTTCCTAATCCACAGTCCCAAAGTCCATATTCCTTATAATAAAGGCACAGTCTGGCCTATCCCAGCACTATCTCGGTCCCAGGTTCCAACTTCTGTCAGGGTTTCTATTGCTCTGAAGAGACATCATGACCACGGCTGTAGGACCCAGCCATGATAAACTCCATAGAGGCCCAAGTCTCAGTAGTTTACCCTAAGACAATACCTGGTTACAAGAAAGACCACAACCGAGACTGGGAAGCACCACCCAGAACACACCATCCAAAGGAAGTCCTAACGTTCCAACCATTATAGATAGGATCACCTGCCAGCACACACCCTTCGCTTTTCACCAAGACACCCTTCGACAAATGTCAGCCAATCAGGGGTTCTGAATCTTAGAAATCTCACCCCAACTTTTGCCATTTAAAACCCAAC
Organism: Microtus pennsylvanicus; assembly: GCF_037038515.1. Classification (NCBI taxonomy): domain Eukaryota; kingdom Metazoa; phylum Chordata; class Mammalia; order Rodentia; family Cricetidae; genus Microtus; species Microtus pennsylvanicus. The sequence continues at coordinate 18,490,079 of NC_134582.1, forward strand.
CCCAACTGAACTCTGGGCTGTCCAATCACGCCAATTCCTTGGACACGAGAGCGCCAGTCCACGAACTTATGTAAGAATAAAGGCTCTTTGCTGTTACATACAGGACTCTGTCTCCTAGTTGGTTTTGGGGGGACTCCGTGATCTAGGCATACCAAGGACAACTCATAATTTTCTTTTTTTTGATACACAGTTCCTCTATGAAACAGTCCTGGCTCTCCTGGAACTCACCCTGTAGACCAGGCTCAGATCAGGATCTCAGAGAGATCCACCTGCCTCTGCCTTCCGAGAGCTGGGATTCCCACCTCCTTCCAGCACGGCAACTCTTAGAAAAACATTTCGTTGGGGTGGCTTACGTTTTCAGAGGTTTAATCCATTACCATTGTGTTTCCCATATGGTAGCATGCAGGCAGACACGGTGCAGGAGTAGCAGCTGAGAGTCCCACATCTTGACTCACAGGCAACAGGAAGTGGTTTGTCTAACTGGGCGTGGCCTGAGCATATATGAGAACTCAAATCCGGCCTCCAGTAGTTGCTGATGTATGTAGACAGAGGGTTTGTTTCCACACACAGTTCAGCAGTCAGGAGGCAGCCATAAAAGAAACCTGGCCAGGGTCTGAGTGTGAAGATAGACGGCAGACCAGGGACTACAGAATCTGCATGACTCAACATGTGAAGTCTGGAAGATTTCCAGGAGCTTAGGTTGCATCCAACAAAGATGCACAGGGACTGGAAGTGGTTCAGCAGGCTGGGGTCTGTGAGACCCAGGCCTGAGGGGAGTTCGTGCCCATTCACTAACACGACTGGATGCCATCTGGAGGGCTCTGCAGCGCTAGACTGCTTTCAGGTTTATCTACTGCAATCTTGACTCCAATTGGAGGGTATTGAGAGGTTGTTGGGACCTTAAGAGGTTGGGCCTCATTGGAGGGGACTGAAGTAGATCTATGGAAAGATTAGCTCCTCTCAGAGTGAACTGTTATGAGTCAGCCTAAAGCTGAATGCTTTTTAATTCATAAAGCTCACTGCCTCAGGCATTTTGTTATATAAAGAAAATGGACAAAGACATTGTCCATAAACATTTGCTGAATGAATACTATTTTCAAAATTATCTCAATATGGTAAATTTATTTATTTAATACATTTATGTGGGGTGGTGGTGGTGCATGTCTTTAATCCCAGCATTCAGGAGGCTGAGGCAGGAGGATCTCTGTGAGTTTGAGGCCAGCCTGGTCTACAAGAGCTAGTTCCAGGACAGGCTCCAAAGCTACAGAGAAACCCTGTCTCGAAAAACTGAAACAAACAAACAACAACAAGAACAAAACTCAAAACCCATTTATTTATTTACACACACACACACACACACACACACACCCGCTCTCTGTGTGTTTCTGTCCTAGGAACTAAACTCAGCTCGTCAGGCTTAGAGCAAGCACTGTTGAGTGCTGAAGCTGTCTCTTTAGCCACCTTCACTGTTTTTGTTGTGTGTGTGCTGCTGTTTAAAGCCAGGAATGGGAGCTGGAGGTAGGGGAATGGTTCATTGGTTAAGAGCATTTGTTGCTCTTGCAGAGGATCTAGGTTCAGTTCCCAGCATCCACATGGTGGCTCACAACCATCCATATCTTCAGTTCTAGGGCATCTAATGCCGTTTCTGACCTCTGCTGGCAGTAAGCACACACTTGGTGCACATACATACATGTAAGCAAAATACTCATAAATACATCTAATTTTTTCCAATATAAAAATCCAGGTATGATGGATCATACTTGTCTGGAGATGGAGGCAGGAGACCAAAAATAGTTCAAGCCTGGTGTAGGTTTCAGAACAAAATCTTATTTTTAAAAATGAGGTAAAAATTTAAAATTTTCTGTTATTTTAATAGTCTTGTTGTTGTTGTTGTTTGAGACAGGGCCACAAAAGACAGTATGTAGTTCTGACTATTGTGGAACTCAACTATTGTAACCGGGCTGATCTCACAGAGATCTGCCTTCTCTACCTCTGGAGAGTTGCCACCTCTACAGAATTAGTTTTTCTTTCTTTTTTCTTTCTGTCTATTTATTTGTTACAGTGGAGTTGTACACCTTTAATTCCAGTAGTTAGGAAGCAGGCAGATCTCTCTGTGTTTAAGGCCAGCCTGGTGTACAAAGCAAGTTCCAGGACAGCTAGGGCTAACCAGAGATAGCATGTCTCAAAAAAAAAAAAAAATTAAACATTTTAAAATGTAAGTTATTGAAGAAAATTTTCTATCAAAAATAAATAAAAACTGTTTGAGAATAGTGTTTAGGCCCTTCTTTGTTGTTTAGTTTTTTAAGATAGGGTTTCTCTGTCACTGGCTATACTGGAACTAGCTCTGTAGACCAGACTGGCCTGAACTCACAGAGATCTGCCTACCTCTGCCTCCCAAGTGCTAGGATTAGAGATGTGCACCACCAGCCCAACTTAGGTCCTCATTTTGAGCTCCACTCTTAATAGTTGTATTTATCTATTATGTATAAAATGTTCCTCCTGCATGTACACCTCCATGCCAGAAGAGGGCACCAGATCTCACTCTAGAAGGTTGTGGTTGCTGGGAAGTGAACTCAGGATCTTTGGAAGAGCAGGCAATGCTCTTAACCGCTGAGCCATCTCTCCAGCTCCAACAACTGAACTTTTGACGGACACTTGTGCCCTCTGAACTTGTCTTGGCCGAGTCTACTGGGCACCCCCTACATCTGAAACAGTCATGTGCCTGCGTCAAGGCAGGCCAGAATTCAGTTCTTCCTGACCTCACACAGGCTGCTCTTCTCAGGCCTCAGAGCTGAATGGATTCTGTTCAGTTAGACTGTGTACATCTGGGATGAGCTGCTGTGAGGTCCAAATTGTCTCTAGCACACCTCTCATGGCCTCTACATGTGAAAAGACATCAGCTGAAGGGCATGGCTGATTCTCCCAGGCAGTAGAGGGAGCTGCTTCATATGGGACTTGAACTCACATTTTGTCAGGCTTGGCAGCAAGCACCTTATCCGTCTTGTTGGACTCGACACCTAGTTTTTTCACAGAGCTCATAAAATAAATTATTTTGGTTCTCTTAAATTTGTTAAAACTTGCTCTGTGGCACAGAATATCATCACTGTTAGAGATCCCATGGACTGCCGCCCAGAGTGTACCCGTTAGCTGAAGTCTGTTAAGTCCATCTGTGTATGATGTAGCTTAATTTGAAGTTTCTTCATGGATTTTGTTTGGATGACATATGGACAGATTAACAGCAAGACACTGAAGTCACTTTGCACTGTTCTATCAGGACCAGACTAACTTCTTATGCTTGTTACTGTTTACTGTATGAAACTGTAAGGCCTGATGCTCACTGCATTTAAGAATCGCATGGTTTGGCCAAGTGGTGGTGACACAGGCTTTTAATCACAGCAGGGAGGCAGAGGCAGTCAGATCCGAGTCTGAGGCCAGTCTGGTCCACTGAGTGAGTTCCAGAACAGCGAGGGCTACACAGAGAAACTGGATTCAAAAACAACAACAAGGATAAAAAGGACTGCTCAGTCTAACAAGAAAGTAGCCTTTCTTCCTCCTAGTTTCAGTCAGACATCACTGTAACAGTTATCCTGCAGAAAAACAGCTCTGATACCAGCTGGACTGCAGCCCTGTAGACTACAAAATAAACTCATGGCTCCATTCCACTAGGCTTGTGATAATTTATCACAGTAGAAACAAGAAGTTAGTACACAGCACTGATTTAAAAAGGGATACTTTTCAGACAAACTGCTTAGGAAATAAAGCTTTATTGTACAAAATTTACATTTACTGTATACATCAGGTATATCAACTAGAACCTCTTTGAGGTTTTTCTGTGAAAACTATTTCTAACATATCCCCGAAAGTATACATTTCTGTATAGCATATATCCAGCAGCTCATTTTATGATTTCTTTGGGATGAGGGAGAAGGCTCAAAACTGATCAAAACAGTGCAGGAGGAAGGCCACTGCCGAAGAGGAGACGCCAAGAGCTGGGAATCTTCCATGGCAAGGCACATGCTGTGGGGTTGTTACTCTGTAACAGAACAGTAAAAGACAGTTTTATCTTTAATATAGCCACTCAGAGATCTCCTTTGGTCCTGACACTTGTAGCTAAAGCAACAAGTTTTGTACATAATTAGATAAAATAATGTTTCTAACCTTCATCTCAAATATATTCCCTGCTTCCCACCTGAGTGCTGGGATTAAAGGTGTGCAACATCCCTCTTTGTAAGGCCTACAGGCTCATTTCTCTGAGTATATGTACTGGCTAATTTTGTGTCAACTTGACACAAGCTAGGGTCATCAGAGAGGAGGGATCCTCAGCTGAGGAAATGCCTCGAAGAGATCCATCTGTCAGGCATTTTCTCAACTAGTGAGCAATGAGAAAGGGCCCAACCCATTGTGGGTGGTGCCCTCCCTGGCCTGGTGGTAGTGGGTTCTATAAGAAAGCAGGCTGGGCAAGCCAGGGAAAGCAAGCCAGTAAGCAGCTCCCCTCCATGGCCTCTGCATTAGCTTCCACCCCCAGGTTCCTGCCCTGTTTGAGTTCCTATTCTTTCTTCAGTAATGAACAGCAATGTCGAAATGTAAGCCAAACAAACCCATTCCTCCCCAAGTCTTTTCCGTCACAGCAATAGAAACCCTAACTAAGAGAGTATAGCATTCACTCCACGACAGGAAAAGATATGTCACTTATAGTATATTCAACAGCCATGGTACTGCTCACATGGCCACAGCAACACTACTTTTCCTACAGCACTGAGCTGCACAGAATTCTGATTTATTATTATAAGAAGCTGCCTGGGACAGCACTTGGAGCACACACCTTTAATCCAGCACTGGGAGGCAGAGTTCAAGCTTCAGAACAACCAGAGCTACATAGAGAGAACCTGTACCAGAAAGTAAACCTACCAACCAAACAAAACCACAAAACAAAAAGGTGTTGTCACAAATACTGTGACATGAACAGTGAGCACATTGAGGAATGTAGGGCTTTCCTGTCTGGAAATCTGCCTTAATCAAACAATGAGATAACACATCAGTTAACTGTCCTCCCTTATTCTCAAGTTTGGCTCAAAATAAATTATGTAAAGATGTTTATTTACTGAACAAACTTCCATCTCTTTAGTCTACTTACACATAAAATGCAAGTTAATGAACACAGACCGAGTCAGATCAGAGACTTACAGACGGTTTGACTATTTGAAGCCATTCATTAAGATACTCGACAAGACTGACTGCATCTGGGATATTGTCCCCTTCTGAAACGAATTTCAGCAGAACTGCCATTTGGATTTCTTTAGAACAGCTACAAGAAATAAGAAGAACAATTCAGTGTTTTCTCCTGATATGAGATGCTTATTGTAGTGTGTGAATCTTTATAGTTAAGTTAGCATGCCTCATGTTAGACAAAGAAAAGACACCACTTTGTAAGAAAGATTTATTTTTACTTCCTATCGCCCCATATGTTCTGCTTCCGAGGAGCCGGGGAAATATGCCAGTGTGTGCCTCATTCTCATTCTCAGGGAAAACCAACATGAAATGTGTTCTGATCTACTTCAAAAGCCTACTTTGAGCCATGCAGTGGTGATGTACACCTTTAAACACAGTGCTTGGGAGGCAGAGGCAGGCAGATCTCTGTGAGTTTGAGGCCAACCTGGTGTACAAGAGCTAGTTCCAGGACAGGCCCCAAATCTACAGAGAAACCCTGTGTCAAAAAAAAAAAAAAAGGGAAATGAAAAATGAAACATCAAAATATAAATAAATTGTTCCAGAAAAACAAACTGAAAAGCTCATACAGTTTTTGGGAGAGAAATTTTAAATGTTTTCAAAACAAAAAACAGAAGGGGCTAGAGATCTGGCTCAATGGAAAGTTCTTGCAGAAGTAGCATTCCTGAGGACCTGGGTTTAATCCCAACCTCAGTGGAAGGGGGTAAAAAACTCATAAAAATCCATAAACAACAAGGAAGAAGTTCAATCAGGAATAAAATCTAATGTGCCATGCACCATGGGCATTAGCCCTGCCAGTGAAGAGATTAAAAAAGCTAAAAGTGCAGAATGCTAGATCCCTTTGTTTGAATCCTGGCTCTATTTATTATGTTTATAGTTGTGAGGAGGTCATTTAAGCTCGTAGCTTTTGAACTGTTTTTCTTTTCTTTTTAAAGATTTATTTATTTATTATGTATACAATATTCCTTCCATGTATGCTTGCAGGCCAGAAGGGGACACCAGATCTCATTACAGATGGTTGTGAGCCACCATGTGGTTGCTGGTAATTGAACTCAGGACCTTTGGAAGAGCGGTTAGTACTCTTAACCGCTGAGCCATCTCTCCAGCCCCCTGAACTGTTTTTCTTACGTGGTTAGCAAAGGTAAATGTATCTGTAGTGAACCATGCATCAACAGTACAGCAAAGTGCCAAGCACCATCATGTTGGTTACTTATTACAGTTATTAGCCACAATGTTCCTTCAGGGTCTGCAAAAGCAAACAAACTTGATTGATTATTTCTAAGACAGTTTCGCGAGGTAGCCCAGACTAGACTCGAACTCTCAATCCTCTTGCCTTAGCGTCCTAAGTGTGGGACTACAGGAATGCTGACACTACGTCCAATGAGACAGACTTATTGAAACCTCTGTGTATTAGCAGAGAAAGGATGTGTTTGTCCACATGCAGCCGTGGCTCACAAAAGTCTATCTGAGGAACACAGGGATGCGCTCATTTCCATCTCCTCCCAGCAGAGGGTAGAGCAGAACATATGGTACTGGACGTCAACAGATGCCTCCTGTAATGTGCGTGAAAGAAAGACCGAAAGAAATACGATCGTTTTTACCTTTCCTTTCATTTACACCTTGTGTATAATTCATAGACTAATCAAAACAAACTGTACACAAATGTCTAAAACAATTATAAACCATGTTGTGGGTATGTGATATAGACATGAATAATTTGCATTAGTATAGATTTTGCTTTATTGATAGAGATTTACGGTCAATTTTGTTATATGTATAAATGTTTCTGATGTAACTTTTACTTGATAACTGTTTTGTTATATGTAATTTTGCTATGTTAAAGTTAAAGCCTTTTTTTGTTTAAACCGAAAAAGGGGAAATGATGGAGGAAGGTCATTGGTTAAATTAAAAGAAGCTGCTTGGCTCTCATTGGTTAGGAGATAGGTGGGAGGAGTAAACAGAACAAAACACTGGGAGGAAGAGGAAGTGAGGTCAGACCCGACAGCTCTCCTCTCAGGAGAGACGCCATGCTCCAGGCTCCTGGGCAGACACACGCGATGAAGCTCTGAACTAGAATCTTTCCGGTAAGACTGGTGCTCACAGATTGTTAGAGATGGGTTGATTGGGATATCAGAATTAGCCAGTAAGGGCCAGAGCTAAAGGGCCAAAGCAGTGTTTAAAAGAATACAGTGTCCGTGTAATTATTTCGGGGCATAAGCTAGCCGGGCAGGCGGCTGGGGTTTTGGGGATGTAGCCCCGCCGCCCCATATTACAACAGGTATGCACTGAATAAAGGCAAAATGTGTGACGCTGAACAGTGCTGATTAGAACTGAGTTCTTCTACGCAGCTGAAGGCAGTGCTAGTTTCAGCTGGATAACCTGGAGGTGCATGTGTAACCACCAGGGTGACCATGAAGAGAACCTCTATAGAAAGGTTACAAGTCTATTTCAGAGGCAGAGAGCAAGCATGCATAAACTCTTTCATGAGGACCCAAGTTCAATCCTTTGAACCACAAACAACTACACATACAACACAAAGGGAAAAGAGAAAAGAATCAAAATCTATCACTACAAAACATCAAGTAACATAAGAAATGGCAAACAAAAAGCTGTAAAACACACAAAAAACAAATGGCAAATGACAAAAGTCCTTCCTCATCAGTAATTGTTTAGTAAAGGATTAAACACTATAGAAGAACAGAGGAAAATCAGTCTGGTGATGCATGCTTTAGTTCTAGCACTTAGGAGGTAACTACAGGGAGATCACAGGTTGAGCTATTAAAGTAAGTTGAAGGTCAGCCTACAGTACAAATAGATTCCATACACTTGGGAAGTGGAAACAGGAGGATCAGGGGTTCAAGGCCAACTTGGGCTACACAGACAAAGAGACACAAAGAGACAAACTTACCTTTCATCATAGAGTGTTTTTGTGATGCCACCTCCAGGAATGCGGATACAAAATTCAGAATCACTCATTTCAGGAATGCACTTACTTTTTTCCATTTCTAGCCAGTTAAGGCTATTTATTTTATTTTGAACACTCGTTTGCATAGAAGGTGTAAGCAGATACCGGAAGGGAGTACTAGAAAAATCATATTATGTTTTTTTAAAAAGTTACAAACACCAGAGAATCCCATCTCAAAAAACAAAGAAGCAAACAAGTCAGATCTTAGAATAGTAAGAATAGTTCATATACTACTTTATTAACTTTGGGATAAAGTATAAAAGCTTCTATTTCTGGTAAATTTTGTCTTTTTTATATTTAAGAACTCACTCTGAGCCAGGTGGTGGCGGCACACACCTTTAATCTGGGAGGCAGAGGCAGGTGGATCTTTGTGAGTTCAAGGTCAGCCAGGTCAACAGAGTACAGAGCAAGTTTCAGGACAGCCAGAGCTACACAGAGAAACCTTGCCTTGGAAAAAAAAAAATCACAGCAATGGCAAGAACGTACCTTCGAAGTTGCACATCATTACAGTGGTATGAATGGCTGCTTGAAAGAACAATAATCCTTGCACAGCTGATACTTTTCACCCAGGCCAGCAATTTTTCACAGAATGACTTGGATTTATACTTTGTAAGCCATTGAGACAGTAGAAAAAAAGTAAGAAATTGAGTTCTGAGTATAAAAATAACCTATGTAACCATTTATCTATCAATTTCACGTGATAATAATATGACTTACTGACACACTAAAATGATCAGTACCCTCAAATCCACTTACTTCTTTTAAATTGAAAAGGAAGGGTAAAGATCAATGACTTAAAGTATCTTTATAATCATAAAATAAATTGTGAAGAATGTAGATCTCTATCCTAAGGAAAACTTCCCTTCTCTTTACTTAATCTATTGTACTTAATAACCAACTACATAGTTATATACAAGGTATTCTTATTAAAAATTTCATTGCATTATGATCACAAGTAGAGATAAGCAGAATAATTTTTAAAAAAGGAATAATCAGGTGAACACAAAGTAAAGAATATCTGGCTTTGATTTCTCAAAGAAATCAATACTGAGAAGAACAGAAAGATGAGGGCAACAGTTAAGAATACCAACTAAAAGATGTAACTGCCAAGCGTAACATGCCAGCCTTGACTGGATCTAGAACATGAAGATTTTTGAAAATAATTGGGAAGATCTAAATACACTGAATGACACTTCCAAGTCAGTAATAATAGTGCCAGGGTTAAGAATGATGTTGTGGTTGCGAGACTGTCCTTGTTTTTAGTATAATCTCACCCCCGCCCCCATGACTGATATGGAACTCTGAGCCTCAAATACATACTACGAAAATGCTCTACTACTCAGCAGAGCTTGGGTATCTGTCCTTGTTCCTCAAAGCTGTGTGGATATTTAAGGATGAAATATATAAGTGTGTTTGCCTAGTAAGACCAAGGTCCTGGTAGTAATTTTTAAAATTGGAAAAACAAAAAGAAAAGCGCACACACTCCCAACAAACAAATATAAAAAATGTAGCAAGAGTGGTGCAATGATGCACTTAAAAACAATGCCACACAGAAAGAGAATGAGCAGGCCACTGAGGCACTCACCCAGAACACTGACGAGACATCTGCTCTAGGGTCGGCCCCCTCTATCATAGTGATTTACCTTGTCACTGTGTGTTCTGGGATAGCTGAGAATATTCTATTTCTTCACTTGGAAGAATTCTTACTTGTATTCTTTTTCACATATATTATATTTATGTAAAAAAAATAGAAACTATGCTACAGATAACTTTTCCAGTAAAACTTTTTTTTTGTTCAAGACAGGGTCTCACTATGTAGCTCTGGCTGTCCTGGAACTTGCTTTGTAGACCATGGTGACCTTGAATTCAGAGATCCACCTGCCTCTGCCTCAAGTGTTGGGATCAAGAGGTGCCCCCCCCATCTTCCACTAAACTCTTAACAGGGAATGATAGTGCACACCAGAGAGGCAGCGTCTAACTCTAACTACATAAACAGACTCTGGTCTCCAAAAACAAAAACAAGAACCTTGTGTATTTCTGACCTCCTGAAGATAATAAATAATCCAGTCAACAAATGTTGACTGAATTTCTGTATGTAAAAGCACTATCCTAGGAGCTGGGCAAGGCATGGAATGACATAATGTCACCCTAATTTACTCTCCACCAGAAAAGCAATAAATACACGATATGGCAGGTAATGAGGATTTCTGAAGTGAGCACACGCTGAGCAGACATGATGTGGTCTGGGAAGATAAGCAAATACTAAAGAGAAGCAAGTCTTTAGCAGGAAAGCATACTAGGTAGAGACTCTGAGATGGGAGTGAATTTATTGTCTGAACATTACCACAGGCAACAGTGTGGCTGAAGGCTGGCTATGCAGGGCAGCTACCAGAATTCTCTGCAGTCATGGCAATGTTTTTTGGAGGTGGGAAGGGGAGTGGGTAGAGTTTCGAGACAGGGTTTCTCTGTGTAGCTCTGGCAGTCCTGGAACTCGCTTTGTAGACCAGGCTGGCCTTAACTCAGAGCTCTGCCTGCTTCTGTCTCCCAGATGCTGAGATTAAAAGTGTGCCCCACCACCACCCGGGATAGCAATGTTCTTATGACAATCTCTTGCTATGTGTACCACAGAGACTACCTAAATGTATACATGGGGCTAGAGATTATTTTATCACAGCCAGGCAGAGTCTCATAGGTCCTTGTAGAGAATTAATTTTGAGAGACAGAAAGCCCCTGAGTGCTATAGAGATAAATACTTTGCACTGGGGATCTTAGTTTATTGATACATATTTAAGGTCAATTTTGTTATATGTAAATTTCTGCTCTTGATTAAGGTATTGTGTTTGTGCAGCTCATTTAAAAATGTAATGTATAATTAAGAAATATAGGTTAATAGATAGTCATCTATAATAGTCAAGCTTGTAGTCATGTTAGTTAGGTCTTCTAGCTATTCAGATGGATAGGTATTCTTCAAACCTTTCAACAACTAACAGAATATAGCATTTAAAATGTTTTAAGAATTGAGGACTTTTCATGACAATGAGATACATCTGCTCCTGGCAGCACCAACCTACTTTAAGAGGATGATGGGCATAGAAGAGGCTCCTTAGGAGTTTGATAGCCATTTGGGCAAGAAACTGCTCTTGCCCGGACTGTTTGATGGTATATTGTACGAACTGGACATGCAGGACCCATAGAAAAATGACTGCTAAACTTGCCCTAAAGGTGAGACAGTCCTTCATTCCTGCTTCATGAAAGAATCTGCCAGACATTCTGCAGGATGCAGAAGAAAGTGACTGACAAACAGCCAGTAGAAGCAAAATAGTCTTTCAAATTTCCTGCTTCATGGAAAAGTCTGCTGGATACTATGAGCCTGTAGGCTAAAGATGGATGCCCCAATGATACAGAAGAACTTTGGGTGACTGTCCAGGCAGTGGGATGTCTCTATAAATTCTAGAGTTTTGAAAGTTGCTTACAATGCACTTCCTGTTAATTTAGGTAATATATCCTTTTGAGGTCTTTGATGGAGAGGAAGACAGTTATGGTTTTCCTTTGTTATGATAAAAGACAACGTAGATATAAATATTGTAACTGTAATTCTTGCTTGATACCTGTTTTGTTATATGTAATTTTACTATGTTAAAGTCAAAATCTTCCTTTTTATTTAGACAGAAAAGGGGAGGTGATATGGGATTCCCCTCTGTATGCTGTGAATTGAATATGTTTTATTACCATTGGTTAATAAAGAAACTGCTTTGGGCCCATGGCAGACAAGAACAGAGCAAGACAAGAATTCCAAGCAGAGACAGAGAAGGCCAGAAGTGAGTGAGAGGCCATGTAGCTACTGAAGGAGACAAACACCCTGGAACCTTTCTGGTAGGCCACAACTTCGTGTGATACACAGATTAATAGAAATGGGTTAATTTAAGATGCAAAAGTTAGTTAACAAGAAGCCTAAGCCACTGGCCAAACAGTGTTGTAATTAATATAGTTTCTGTGTTATTATTCGGGTCTGGGCGGCCATGAAACAAACAAGTAGGCTCCATTTAGGTGCTCCAGGCACCTGAAGGCTTCAAGGAGGAAAAGATGTGATTTGACCTGGTTCAGATGACTGGTATTACTGTTGGAACAGACTGTTAAATGTTTGTGGAAGCGAAACAGAAGCTTAAGTGATGACAAAATTTTATAAAATTAAGTAGCGACTAGAGCAGTTTTGATAAATAATTCATATACCAAAATTTTTCTGCAGTGCTACCCAAATTGAGAATGTAATAAAAACTTACAAGTCACAATTCTTTCCAGTATAAAAATTAAATTATAAACTGGGCGGTGGTGGCGCACGCCTTTAATCCCAGCACTCGGGAGGCAGAGGCAGGTGGATCTCTGTGAGTTCGAGGCCAGCCTGGTCTAGAAGACCAGGAACCAAAAAGCTACAGAGAAACCCTGTCTCGAAAAAATCAAAACAAAACAAAATTAAATTATAGTAACAAAACTGAAATATTATAAACTTTTTGTCAAAATCAGAACTTTCCTAAGTGTACATAACACAGGAGAAATGATTCTATGTCTTGATTTTCAATGCTTGTTTGACTTTGTGTTTTGTTGCTATACTTTAATGAATTTAAAAAAGTAAATATACCAACCTTAATGAAAATTGATCTTAACTGAAGCACCACTAGGTTCCGTGAAGGTAATGCATATACTACAAGGAGAAGAAAGGAAATTACAGGATAGGCTACAATGAAGAAGTTGCTAAGTTGAAATTATTAGTATGATCAGTAACATTTGTGTACAATAGCTTTTGCACTTAAATATTTTCACCAGTTAAAATAAAGGCTTTAGAACTAGTGTACAAGTGTGAAGACCAGAGTCTGGATCCCTAGAACCCACATGTGATGGTTAGCATTGTTTGTCAACCTGACTCCAGCTGGAACCAACTAGAACCACATGTGATGGTTAGCATTGTCTGTCAACCTGACTCCATCCGGAACCAACTAGAACCCACATGTGATGGTTAGCATTGTCTGTCAACCTGACTCCATCCGGAACCAACTATAACACACCTGTGAGGGATTTGATTAGACCATCTGAGATAGGAAGAGCCTCCCTAAACCTGGGTAGCACCTTTTGGTGGCAGCTCATAAAACTACATGGAAAAGGAAGCTCTTGCTTTTTGCCTGTTAGCCCTCACTCACTTTAGCTGGTAAGTTAATCTATCCCGTTGCTGAGGTATTCCTTTGCTGGCATTAGAAACTACTTCTTTGCCAGGCAGTGAGGCAAAGGGAGGCAGGCCTGTGAGTTCCAGGTCAGCCTGTTCAACTGAGTGAGTTCCAGGACAGTCAGGGCTACAAAGAGAAATCCTGTCTCAAAAAACAAACAATGAAAACAAAAAGAACCTACTTCTTCAGGATTCCAATATAGACTGAAAACCAGCTGAAGCATCTAACTTCACTGACTGAATAACTCCTGGAATCTTGGCCTTTTAGAATCAGTCATTTTTGGACCAGCCAGACCCTGTCAGCCACTCCAATATTATATTATATATGCATTTTTATCAGTTCTGTTGTAGAAAACCCTCACTGATACACCATGTATTATACAGTCATGGTGGACATGGCAGCTCAATTCCTACAGCAAGCTGGCTAGCCAGACTAGCTGTACCATGGGACTCTGGGTTTACTTGACTCTACCTCAATGAATGAAATGAAGAGTGATCAAAACACACAGGCTCTAAGTGCTACGCCCTTTCCAACTATAGTCCTTTAGCTCCTTCCTTTAGGTCTTATTTTTTTTATTTTTTTATATTTATTTATTTATTATGTATACAATATTCTGTTTGAGTGTATGTCTCCAGGCCAGAAGAGGGCACCAGACCTCATTACAGATGGTTGTGAGCCACCATGTGGTTGCTGGGAATTGAACTCAGAACCTTTTAGGTCTTGATGCTTTACTTTACTGTTTTGCAAACAGGTCTTAAAATGTGCCCAGGCTGGCTGGAATTCTGTTGAAGTGATCATCCTGTTTCACCCACTATGTAGCTGGAGTATAGGAGTATGCCAGCAAGCCTGGCTTATAGTCTAATTTTAATTTTCAAAGTCAAGAAATTTGCTGGATGGTAGCACATGCCTTTAATCCCAGCACTCAGGAGGCAGAGGCAGGCGGATCTCAGTGAGCTCGAGGCCATCGTGGGCTAAAGAGTGATTCTAGGCTAGCCAGGGCTACACAGAGAATACCTGCCCCCACCACCAGAAAAAAATCCAGAGAATAAAACAAAATCCTTATACAGTATAGTATTTAGTTGTATACACACACACACACAGTCCCCGTGGAGAACCTAATATGTCAGATCCTCCACAGCTGGAGTTAAAGTGGTTCTGAGTAGTCTGGTGTGGTGCTGGGAACTGTATTCAGGTCCTCTGGAAGAGTAGCAAGTATTCTTACCACTGAGCCATCTCTCCAGCCTCTAATTAACGTTTTAGTTTAGCAGAGCAGTGAGTTTTACCATAGTATTTCAAGTGTCACTGTATTTTGTTCCTTAGAGTCTATTACTAGTTTAAAAGAACTCAGGCTGGACATGTTCATTCACAGGAGGGCCAGGAGTTCCAGAAAAGCCTATGCTATATAGTGAGATTGTATCTCAAATAACTAAATACTCTACATAGAAAAAAATGCCATAGACATACCTTCAGTATTTATACTGAGTTCGTCTGAATTTTCTTCTGCAGTTGCGTAAGGGTTGTTTCCAACCATTGGCACCAGGCAATCAGTATAGAAATAACCAATCTTAGACATGTTCAGTGTAGAAATAATCAGATCGATTGCAAGCTGGCCAACATTTCCAACAGATACTGCCGGCTGAAATAAAAAAAGATATGCTCTATAATTACCAAAATTAGCAGCACTTTTAAGTTTAGGTAGCAAGAATACCGAATGCTTAAGCTTAGGCACACAGCAAGACAATGATTCTTTTACAAAGTAAAACAAACCAACAAACTTCCTGCCCTTGTAGAGCTTCCATTCTACTAAGGAAGTGGTTTGTTTGTGATAGCTTTAATACGTACAGTAGTGTCATGAAAGAATACAGTGTATGTGTGTGTGTGCTGTTTTCAGTAGGGTGATCAAGGATTGGGGGCTGGAGAGATGGCTCAGTGGTTAAGAGCACTGTCTGCTCTTCCAGAGGTCCTGAGTTCAATTACCAGCAACCACAAGGTGGCTCACAACCATCTGTAATGAGATCTGGCACCCTCCTCTGGTGTGTGGGCATACATGGAGGCAGAAAGTTGTATACATAATAAATAAATAAATCTAAAAAAAAAAAGAATAGGCTTACTCTAGGTGACAAAAGGCTACAGATTTCATGAAGAAGGTAAAGGGGAGAGCCACAGTTGCTAACAGTATTTTCAAGGTGGGGAAAAAGCAAGGAGAAGAGCTGAGGTATGAACAACAACCAAATCTTGGTCTTCTTTTAGTTAGCCTGCTACACTATTTACTCCAGAGTTCGGAACGATTGTATCCCCACATTAAACACAAACATACACATACACACTCTCTTCCCCATGGCTTCAAGGTGCCAAATATTTACCTTTACCGCACAAGAGTTCTAAGCTCTAATCTACTGGACGCGCCATGGGTTTATGGCACAGGCTACTCAATTCATATAAAGCTAAATTTCTGCCTAAACCTCTCCTGTTTTGTATTTCACAAAAGAGCAATCTTATTTATTTGTTTGCTTAAACCAGGGATTTTCTTACTTTTCCTTTACTAATTACACATAGTAATGTAATATGCAAATAATTTTATTTACCACCAAAAATATCTTTTGTGTCACATATGCAGCTTCCTGGTGTGTGGGCACAGGTGCTTGTAAACACATACATGGAGACAAGTGGATAATGTTGGGTGTGGGTATCTTGCTCTGTTACTGTCTTGGTGCCTTGAGACAGGATCTCTGAGTGAACCCAGAGCTAGGCTGGTGACCAGGAAGGCTCAGTGATCCTTCTATCTCTGCCCTCCATGGTGCTGGGGTTCCACAGTTTTTATGTGAGTGCCAGTGCTCCTCAAAATGGAGCTATAAGAGCTCTCACTGAGTCATCGTCTGAAGCTGTTTGTTATATTTTTAAACATAGATAAAAGTCTATGTACGTGTCCCAAGGCAAGGAACACAACTGTGATCCTTCCTCAGTCCATGGCTGAGGGCTCTCTATCTTCTGCACCCTTTCAGCCATTGCATTCTTTTGAATGGCAGTCTTCCCTGGTTACTTTTCCACTCTCACTGGTATTTTGACCCAGACTTCTAGTTACTTCCTGTAATTTCCTTAAGGATTTTGCTACTTTTGGGTACAACCATCAGTCTTATTATACTACTGGATTATACCCACTGGTATATAAACATACGACAGTACTTTTATTCCTTTGCAAAATTTATTTTTAATTTTATGAGCACTGATGTTTTGCCACTGGAGTCATGTCCTCTGTAACTAGAATCACGGACATTTGTGAGCTGCCATGTGGGTGCTGGGAATTGAACCCAGGTCCTCAAGAAGAGCAGCCATCTTAAAGAGCCATATCTCCAGCCCCTCCCCCTTTAACTTTCAAAACAATTTTCTTTGTTTTTTTTGTTTTTGTTTTTGTTTTGTTTTTCGAGACAGGGTTTCTCTGTGGTTTTGGAGCCTGTCCTGGAACTAGCTCTTGTAGACCAGGCTGGTCTCGAACTCACAAAGTGCTGGGATTAAAGGCTTGTGCCACCACCACCCTAATAGGAATTCTTAAAATTAAAAAAAAAAAGTGTACTTTTGATGCCATAGTACCTTCATTGCCAAACCACTTCTCAGGCCTCTAGAAAGCTAAAATGCTCTCGCAGTGGTCCACTACAGAGTAGGCAGGAACTTTATCTCCAATACATGAGCACATATGCCCTACCTCACTGGTTCTCAACCCTCCTATGCTGCCCCCTTCTACACCATTCCTCATGTTGTGGCTTAAAATCATTTTCACTGCTACTTTGTAATTTTGTTACTGTTATGAATCGTCACATAAACATCTGTGTTTTCAGATAATCTTAGGCCCTTATGGGCAGTTCAACACCAAAAAGGGGTGGGACTTGACCCACAGGTTGAGGTCAAGTCTCTACCTCCACTTCTCCCAGTTATGTGACCCCCCAGCAAACAGCATTCTTTATCATTTCATTAGTAACTTGCTTACCCCCTTGACCACCTAGTAACGGTGCCACTCCCAAACGAACACTTTGTAAAGCCTTACTTGCTTGAAACATAAGAGATCTCTGTCTCTCCTTTTATAGCAATACTACATTCTCCTCTGGTCCCTTCTAGGTCACTGGGCCTCAAGCCTACTCTTTCCACATAGCACTCTAAATTCTTTGCAGTTTTCTAGGCATATGTGCCTTGGTTTTGCCTAAAAGGTATCCATTTTTCAGGGCACTCTTAGACCCATCTTTTTAGTCACCGGTTTGTCTAAGAAATCAAAAGCCCCTTGTGTTTCTCCTGTCAACGCTTCAAAATTTAAAAACAATTTTAAGTGATGCGTCTGTCTGTGAGTACATATACATGTGAGCGCAGCTACCTGAGGGAGCCCCAAGAGTGTCAGGGCCCCTAGAGTTGCAGTTATACGCCACTCTGAGCCTGTAACTGAACTCCATTCTCTGCAAGAACCCTACGGGTTCTAATAAGTGAGCCATTTCTCTAGCTCCTTAACCCTCACTTTTTGTTGTTCTGGTTGGTTTATTTTTTCAGGAAAGGTCACCCTCCTTCAGGATGTTCTGTAGACGCCTTCTGGGAATACAGACTTGTTCAAAGCACTCGGCCTTCCTCCGGTCCACGATCTCATTTCTGTATCTTTTACAACCTTCCGTCTTCTTATTTATTGCTTTTACTGATGTACATGTGTTTCTAACTACACTGTAAACTTCGATGACAAGCATCTCTTCTAACAGTCACTGTAACAGAATGCGTATCAAAAATGACTAAACCAGGACAATTCTACAACTGTCCGTTAGCTAAGTTAGTTAGTTAGTTAAGCTAGTTAGTCTAGATCAGCACTGACCCAAATTACCTGAAAAAGAGACTTTCACGGATAAAACCTAAGGATTTTCCCCACACTACTTATGTGCCACGCATCTGCAATCTACAAACATTACAGTCGACAGACAACGAAAGCTACAGCAAGCAGGCTAGTTTTGATGGCGCTGACAGCAACAACCTCCAGAAGCAGCAACAAGAGCCCGGTTCTCCTAAAACCAGGTGGCGTTTCCCGGGTCGGGATGGCGACAGCGCCAAACTCAAGTGGAGACTCACCATCAGGAGTGTGAAGTTCGTTAGGTCGGGGACCGACTCCCCGCAGGGAACGAACATGATTACGATGGGCGGAAAAATAGCAGGAGCACGAGCACAGACCTGAGCGCAGGAGGCGGAACACGTGACCTGCCGGGGTCCTTCGGGTCCTTCGGGCGGCCGGCACTCTGCCTGAGCGTAGCGCGGAAAGAGGCCTCCAGCGCGCGGCCGGCTGCCTTTCCCGGGCCGCAGGTGGGGGACCGACACACGAGGATGTGGGGACCGCGCGTGGGGGCGGGAAATCCCTGAGGCGGTGGCGCGGTGGACGGCGGCGATCAGGCAGCTCGGAGGACAGCCCCGGCGTCTGTCAGTCCGCACCGTTTGAAAACAGTTCGTTGTGCCGCCGCGGCAGCCGGGTTCCCGCCCTGCCCGGTCTGACGCGATCGCGCCGCCGCGCCGCTTTGTGCTCCGCCCGCCACTGATGCTGAGTGTTCGGGACGACGGGCTCCGCGTTTGCATTGTCTGAGGCGGCCGCGAGGCGCCAGAGTCGGCATGTCGCTGCCTCCGGAGAAAGCCTCGGAGCTGAAGCAGCTCATCCACCAGCAGCTGAGCAAGGTGAGGAGCGCGGGCGGACCGGCCCCGAGCTCGGTTCCGGGCTCTCGGTGGGGACCCGAGCTAGGGCAGTGGACCCGGCCGGGGCGGGCCAGCATCTGCCGGGTGGGAGACGCGCAGGGAGCGCTGAGGGCTCTGCAGCCGGCTTGTGGACGGAGGCGATCGCTGGTGGTTTCCTCAGATTCATGGAGAGGCGAGAAGTCAGGGTTTTAGGCAGGAACCCCCCACTCTGCGAGACGAAGCTGGGAGACGTGGAGAAAGAAGCGCGAGTTTCAGCCAGCGGCGCTCGGCGGCTGCCTGTAAGCTGAAGTAATAAAGCCTCTTTATGGTGCGTTCGTGCGCCAGGCTGTGTGCCGAGTCGCTAGCTTCTTTTGTCGAATCCTCTAGACAGTCTTGCTTTTCCATCGTCCAGGCAAGGAAACAGAGTGGCAAATAACTTTAGAGTTGCAAGTTGAATAAGCGGTCGCTTTCGGTTCTGCCTCCTTCCAGGTTTGTGTTCTTTTGCTTCTGAATCTCCACTCCTTTTCTAAAGATTTGTTTTCATTGAATTATTTGTGGGCAACCAGCAATAAAGTTAGTTTATAACCGGTTCAGATTGCTTCTAATATCTTGCTCAAAAGTTGCACATCTTAAAAGCTTGCTTTTATTGGCATTTGCCTGTAGTCTTAGAAGCCTCAAACTCTAGAAGCGTATTTAACTGCTTTATAATGCTGTAAATCGTAATGTGTGTCCTCTCCACAGATGGATGTCCATGGCAGAATCAGAGAAATTCTTGCCGAGACTATACGAGAAGAATTGGCACCTGATCAACAACATTTATCAACAGAAGATCTGATCAAAGCTCTTAGACGTCGAGGAATCATTGATGATGTGATGAAAGAACTTAACTTTGTGCCTGTGAGTAGTTTTCTAGGCAAACACATTGAAAGTATTAATATTTGCTTATAGGGCCCATAATTGGGGCTCTTCTTTTGTAAAAGTACTGTAAGTTCATTCTGTCTAGTAATAGCCATTTTTCTCAGGGTTTTTTTGTTTTTGTTTTTCGTCCCAGGGTTTATCTGTGTAGCCCTGGCTGTCCTGGAACTCGATCTGTAGACCAGTCTGGCGTCTGCCTCCTTGTGCTGGATAAAGAGCATACGCTACCACTACCCTTCCAGTTTTCTTAGTTTTTTAAAAAGACTTGTTTGTGTGGTTGTTTTTCCCACATGTGAGTCTGTACCACTTGCCTGCCTGATGTCCACGGTGGTCTGAGAGGGCTTTACAGAAATGGAGTGAACACCCTCGGGTGTTAGGAATTGAACCCAGGTCTTCTGTGAGAGCAACCAGGGCTCCAAACCACTGAGTCAGCTCCTGTAATATTCTTTCTTTGGGTGTTTTGTTGTTGCTTTTTCTTTTCCGGGCAGGATTTCTTTTTTTTTTTTTTAAATATTTATTTATTTATTATGTATACAATATTCTGTCTGTGTGTATGCCCGAAGGCCAGAAGAGGGCACCAGACCCCATTACAGATGGTTGTGAGCCACCATGTGGTTGCTGGGAATTGAACTCAGGACCTCTGGAAGAGCAGGCAATGCTCTTAACCTCTGAGCTATCTCTCCAGCCCCCAGGATTTCTTTGTGTACCACTAGCTATCCTGAAATTTGCTATGTAGACCAGGCTAGCCTTGAACTCAGATCCTAATTGCTGGAATTAGAGGCATGTGCCGTGACAGCCCAGCTTTTTTTCTAAGGTTTTAAGTGGGCCCCACCATGAGTTGGCAGATAGTGCTGATGGGATGGGAGGAGTACACATCTTCCTTTCTCTGAAGTGGCAGAAACTCCTCCTGTTACTCTGTGGATCTGTCATTTATTCAGTTAGGTCTGTTTTTAAAACAGATACACTTAGAAAATTCCTTAAGAAAAGAACTGACTACATAACCCCCTCAAATCTCCGTACAAGTAGGTCAGTAGTGGGATGTATCCTGGTGCACTCAGTAAGTAGGCCTTATTTTGAAAATGAGGCAATAATGAGAAACTGTGGCCTCAATACAGGAATAATATCCTATTAAAAATAGGATGGACTCATACCCGAGAGAATTGGGTACATTAATACACTGTCATCTTTTGGGTTTTGAGGTTTGTTCTAAAAACTGACCTATTAACAGCCTCTGCTTCACGAATGTTACTTTTTATATTTTTGTTCGTTTGTTTTTGTTTTGTTTTTCAAGACAAGGTTTCTCTGTAATTCTGGCTGTCTTTGAACTTGCTCTGTAGACCAGGCTGGCCTTGAACAGGGAGAGCTGCCTGCCTCTGCCTTCCAAGTCCTGGAATTAAAGGTATGTTCCGCCATCAGGTGGCCGAATGCTACTTTTTAAAAAAAAATCAATTCCTTGTGGAATGTTTTTGGATTATTTTTTTCTTTTTTTTAAAATATATTTATTTATTTATTATGTATACAATATTCAATATTCTGTCTGTGTGTATGCCTGCAGGCCAGAAGAGGGCACCAGACCCCATTACAGATGGTTGTGAGCCACCATGTGGTTGCTGGGAATTGAGCTCATTGAACTCAGTACCTTTGGAAGAGCAGGCAATGCTCTTAACCTCTGAGCCATCTCTCCAGCCCCCCCCCCTTTTTTTTTTGAGACATTGTCTCACTATATAACTCTGACTGTCCTGGAACCTACTAAGTAGACAAGGCTGGCCTTGAACTCAGGGATCCACTTACCTCTGTCTCCTAAGTGTTGGGAGAAATGGTGCATGCCTCTGTTCTTGGAAACCAAATGTTATATAGGGTTTAAAGGAAGTTTAGCCTTGTTTAAGGTAACGGTTTGTTTTTAAGGCCAGGCTTGGTGATGCACACCTTCATTAGCTCCATCACTCAGGAGGTGGACAGATCTCTGTCAGTTGGAGGCCAGTCTGATCTTCATAGAGACCCCGCAGGAAAGCCAGAGCTATAAAGAAAAAAACTACTCGCAAAACTACAACAACAAAAACTCTTTAAAAGAAAATTGTGAATGGCAAGATTTAAATGAAGACAATTGAATTCCTTCATTTTAGACTTTTACCACTTAGATCTCTTTTATGCAGCTATTTTTTAAAATTTATTTATTATGTATACAGTGTTCTGCAGAAGAAAGCACCAGATCACATTATAGATGGTTGAGAGCCAAATATGGTTGCTGAAAATTGAACTCAGGACTTCTGGACGGGCAGCCAGTGTTCTTAACCTCTGAGTCATCTCTCCAGCCCCTTATGCAGCTATTTTAATTTTAATTAAGCTAGGAAAAAAAGGCTTTGATTTGTTTCCAATCTGTATGATTTTACTTTTGAGGCAGTATGATCTAATCTCTTGCTCTTCTTTATGAAGGAGCCTGATCCTATGGTGTTTTGTTCTTCCACTGCCATCTTCTTAACCAGAATTCTTATTTTCTAATTTGTATTTTTCTTTGCTTTTCTAGGAGAGTGTTGATCAAGAACTCTCTTCTCCAAAGCAAACTGTTGCTTTTGATAAGCAATCAACATTAAAAAAAAGTATGTATATACATAAATATTTTTAACATAAACTTGGTTATGGTTGGTAATGGATATGCTGTAGTGTTTGGCATTTGGTTTCAAGTTTTTCTTTTCAAAATGAAGTACTTAGTTTACCTAAAACTTAGATACCATTTTGTATAAAGTATATGATATACAGTACTGTTGAACCAAAATAAGGAACATTGATTTATTATGTCTTAATGATACATTTTATAAGAACTGGTAGTATACCAATTCCGGCATTTGGGAGGCAGAGGCAGGTGGATATCTGTGAGTTTGAGGCCAGGTGTATATAGTGAGTTTCAGGAGAGTCAGGGATACACAGAGAGACCCTATCCCAAAAACAAAGAATGAAAACTATATGTGCTTGCTTTTTTAGTGGTGAAATAATTATTTGACAAATACAGTTACAAAGTTGATAATGATCTCAGTTTGTGGAGGTGATTATATGCTTAATAAACAGCTAAAAAGCAAAGATACACCTGACCTTGGCTTTGATTCTCTCAGTCATATCGAAACTATAAACTCAGTAAAGAATATCATAGATTTCTCCTTACCATAACACAAATGATTCTGCTACATCGTAAATTTGGCGGTTTATTTATGTCAAAGTCTTTATTTCTGTCACGCGTTTCTAATGTCTTGATCACGTTCATTCAGTTATTGGCAGTTTCCTCATATGTTGCTACACTTTGCAGCTAATATTGATCCAACACGGAGGTATCTTTACCTTCAGGTTTTGGGTGGAAAAGCTTTCTTGGAACATCTGCAAGAACCGGAGCCTTTACCAGGACAAGTTTGTTCAACTTTTACTTTATGTTTACATTATCGGAACCAGCGCTTTCGTTCAAAACCTGTTCCATGTGCTTGTGAACCTGATTTCCATGATGGCTTTTTGCTTGAAGTTCACAGAGAAAGTTTAGGTAAGAAACTGTAAAGATACCTAGCTACATTTGTTTGCTTTTTATTGCAGAACAGCTGCAACGGCTTCTGCTATAGAGAGATTGTCAACCCGGCCTGATGGCTCAACTTTTAATCCCAGCTCTCAGCACAGGGACAGTTAGATCAATGCGTTCCATAGCGAGACAGACCTTGTGGGGTGGGGGAGAAGAGAGATTGATTATGATAGATAAGTATCTCTAGTTTTTGGTTTAAGTTAATTGCTCGTATCTGTCATGTACATAGTCTTTTGTACCTTCAAGTACTGGACTTGCAAGTGTGTGTCACCACACTAGTTTTGTAATTTAAAGTTTGAATCTGGTTGTGGTAGTTCATGTTTATAATCTCCTAACACTTGGGAGTTTTAAGCAGCAGGGTAAGCTCAGTCAGGAGGATTTCAAGTTGGAGGTCAGCCTGGGCTACAATAGTGAGACCATGTCTCAAAAACACAAAACATAAAGAAAGTCAAAGTTGGACTGGAGAGATGGCTCAGAGGTTAAGAGCATTGCAGCTCTTCCAAAGGTCCTGAATTCAGTTTCCAGCAACCACATGGTATCTCACAACCATCTGTAATGAGATCTGGTGCCCTCTTCTGGCCTGCAGGCAGGACACTGTATACATAGTAAACAAATAAGTCTTTAAAAAAAAAGTCAAAGTTTATACAATGTATCAATGTATTAGATATATTTTACTCATCAACCTAAAGTCATAAAGCAATTAAAATTGCAGAAGTCTACATAAATAATATAATGCCTTTTAAAGATGCCTCAAAGTTTTTGGTTTTTTGAGACAGGTTTTCTCTGTATGACAATTCTTGCTGTCTTGGAACTCACTTTGTATGTAGACCAGGCTGGCCTTGAACTCACTGCTATCTGTCTGCCCAGTGATGCTGAAGACAAACCTAAGGCCTTAACCATAATAGTCAAGAACTCTACAAATTGAGCTATAGCCAAGTCCTTTGTGATTTTCTTATTTCTTCCTATAAAATTGTTGTTGTTGTTGTTTTCAGTGTAGGATTTCTCTGTGTAGACCTGGCTATAGTAGAACTCACTCTGTAGGCCATTCACATTTTATAGGGAGGGCGCCAGACCTCTTTACAGATGGTTGTGAGCCACCATGTGGTTGCTGGGAATTGAACTCAGGACCTTTGGAAGAGCAGGCAATGCTCTTAACCACTGAGCCATCTCTCCAGCCCCTTATAGGGAGGACAGCCTAGTGGCAAGCATTTAAACCCAGCCTTTGGGAGGGAGGTGGATCTTTGAGTTAGAGGTCAGCCTGGTCTAGAGTTCCAAGGACAACCAGGACTACACAGAGAAACACTGTCTTGAAAAAAAAAAAAACTAGAAAAGAGAGAGAAAATGCTAATGGGGGTGGTGGCTGGGAAGATGGTTTTAGCTAAAGCTCCTGCTGTACAAGCCTGATGGTCTGAGTTTGGTTCCAAAATTCACCTGGTGGAAGGAGAGAACCACTCCTGCAAGTTGTTCTTGACTTCTATTTAAGTGCTGTGGCACAGCATACCCCACACACGCACACGCGTACACTCACCAAAACTTTCTAAAATGTTAATGAACCCCGGGTGGCGGTGGTCCATGCCTTTAATTCCAGAATTCAGAAGTCTGAGGCAGGTGGATCTCTGTGAGTTCTAGGACAGCTAGGACTGTTACACAGAGAAATCCTGTTTAGAAAAACCAAAATGAAAAAAAAGAAAAGAAAATTGTTAATGGGCTCGGCAGTTGTGGCACATGTCTTTAATCCCAGCACTTGGGAGGTAGAGGTAGGGGCATCAAACATCTGGCATTTGTGTGAGCTCTGAGGATCTGAGCTCTGGTCCTCTTGGTTGTGCTGTATATATTTGAACCTTTGAGCTATCTCCTTGGACCCTGGATCTTTCAGATTTATCTTTTTTTTTTTTTAAACAATTATTTATTTATTATGTATACAATATTCTGTCTGCGTGTATGCCTACAGGCCAGAAGAGGGCACCAGACCTTCATTACAGATGGTTGTGAGCCACCATGTGGCTGCTGGGAATTGAACTCAGGACCTTTGGAAGAGCAGGCAATGCTCTCAACCTCTGAGCTATCTCTCCAGCCCTCTTTCAGATTTATATAGAAAATACTGTAGTAATTTCTGGAGTTGAAGAATGAAGTAATTTGAGGATTAATGATGACATATGTGTTTATTTTAATACTTATTTTTATGTGTGTAGTTGTTGTGCCTGCATGTATGTATGTTTGTGCCCAATGTGCAGTGCCTACAGATGCTAGGAGAGGACATGAGATCCCCTGGAACTGCAGAGAGTTGATAGCTACCATGTCCGCACTGAGAATTGAACAAACATCCTTTGCAAAAGCAAGTGCTTTTAGCCACTGAGCCATCTGCCCAGTCCCCTGGATTTTTAGGTTTCTCTTTTTGGTGTGTATGTGTTTGTTTTGTTTTTTGTTTTTTAAAGATTTATTTATTTATTATATATACAACATTCTGCCTGCACCAGAAGAGGGTGCCAGATTTCATTTTAGATGGTCGTGAGCCACCATGTGGTTGCTGGGAATTGAACTCAGGACCTCTGGAAGAGCAGCCAGTGCTCTTAACCTCTGAGCCATCTCTCCAGCCCTGTGTGTATGTATTTTTTTGAGATGGATCTCACTGTGTAGCACTGGCTGGTCTTGAACTCACAGATTCTCTCACCTTTACTTCCAGAGTGCTGGGAATGAAGGTGTGTGCCACCTCACTTAGCTGATGGCCTTTTCTTCTGTAGTACCATATAATATAATACATTCTTTTGAAGAATAGACTTTTCATGGGTCAGAAAGCACTGTCTACTGTCTGTAACATAACTAAATAACTTCTAAATAACTCGTCCAATCTGTCAGTCCTGTCAAACATCAGTCACAGAAATGGCATGGTATTTTCCCCCGATCCTGGCATACTTTCAGAGATATCACCAAATTATTTCATTGTATGTAAGATTATTTGGTATACTTTTCAGTAAAAGTGTGTGTGTGTGTGTGTGTGTGTGTGTGTGTGTGTGTGTGTGTGTGTGTGAGTACCTGAGTGCTCTTGTGTGCACACATGTACACTTGGTGCTGAGTATGGAATTCAAGGCCTTGGGCATGCTAGGCAATCACTACCACTTAGCTACATCCTCAGCTTGTGAAATGATTCTGTGTTCCTAAGTAATATGTAATATAGTGTATATTTTCTTTGGTTTGTGTTGCTAGGTGATGGAACTAGAATGGCTGATTCAACAACAATGTTATCGATAAGTGATCCAATTCATATGGTGCTGATCAAAACGGACATATTTGGTGAGACCACGCTAGTGGCTTCCTATTTTCTGGAATGGAGATCAGTTTTGGGCTCAGAAAATGGAGTGACCAGTCTGACCGTGGAACTTATGGGTGTAGGTATGATGATTAGTTGCACTCTCGCCTTTTTATAAATACTGATTGTCTGTAAATACATTTTATGTCGTGTGAAGGGCTTTACAGGAGGGAGACCTTAAAACAGGCCTTCATGAGAATTTCAGTACTGAGTTTTCTTAGGAAATAATCAGGAAGAATAATGCCACCATAGTTCTTCAGAGTCAGTCTGGCTTATCCTAAGGAATTTTTTTTTCCATTGGAAAATGAATAGAAATTTTGGAGGTTCAACATTTTTTTTTTTGTTAAATAAATATGAGGTTAAAAAAACAGGATTTTTTTAAACACATAAATATGTTTGCATAAGCTTCTTTTGTCTGTGCCCCAGAGTACAGTACATCACCCTCACTACAGTGGTTCTTGCGGGGAGGTTACAGGTTATTTTGTTTTTGTTTGTGGATGGAATCTCACAGTGTATCCTAGGTTGTCCTTGAGTTCCCTATATAGAACAGTTGGCCTGCCTCATGCTATGATTATTGGCTATACCATCGTGCCACCTTCATATCAATGGTCATTGATGAATGAGTAGATGTTCCTCTAGTCCCTTACAGTGGAGAGGTAACATTTGAAAGGTGATAACTTGTTCATTGTCAGTAACAATGAATAATACAAGGTAGAGATTGTACATTATCTTCTTATTTCCTTCTTTTGCTTACTGCCTACTTTTAATATATGTTAGCTCATAAAACATATATTATGAGCTAACAATGACCTACTAATGTTTTATCTATACCATATTGTGGAATTGCATTGGTGTTACAAGTTATCCATACAAGTTGAACGTGGGGCTAGCGTGATGGCTCAGTGAGTAAGATGCTGCACAGGTGGAAGAAGTGAGTTTGTACCCTAGCACCCACATAAAAGGCTGGGCATGGTGACATGCATCTGTAACCCCCAACCCTTGATGACAGCGAAGACATGCAGATCCTGGGAGCTCACTGCCCAGCCAGTCCAGCTAATTGGTGAGCTCCAGATTCAGTGAGAGACTTTGTCTCAAAATCTAAGGCTGAGAGCAATTTAGTAGAAGGGACCCAGCTGCAGCCTCCGGTCTCCACACATGTGAGTGGGCAAAGCCATTTACATAATGTGTATGCACTCATATAAAGAAAAGAAAAGCTAAATTTGGTCAGTAAGGCCTTAGTAATTTGGAATTTAAGTCAGACTCAAAATATATCTGTATTTAAATAAGAAGACCTAAAGTTCTCTTTACACATGAAATTTTTTATAAGTGATTTCCAGTTCTTGTCTTCAAAAATAGATAGGCCTGGGCCTGGAGAGATGGCTCAGTGGTTGAGAGCACTGACTGTTTTTCTAGAGGACCCATATTCAATATATAGCACCCACAGAATGGCTCACTACTAACTGTAGTTAACTGCAGTCCCTGGGGATCTGACCTTCAAGGGCACTGCATTCATAAGATGCACAGGGTGCACAGATAGATATTCATGCAAACACTCATATCTGGAAAATAAAAAATTCAAAATCAACAAAAATGGGCCTAATGTGATAATCATAACAATGACCTGGGAATAAGTATATGCCAATTTGCTTAAAAAATACTAAATAGTCATATATGTGTGTGAATATATATATGTATATATATATATATATATAAAATCATGGGTTGAAAACATGATGTGATAAGAAATGATAGATGGAATTACTGTATATAATAAAAAGTATGAATGCATTCTGATTTTCATTGAGACAGAACAGGTTCTTAACAATTGCTTTTGTTTTGTACTTAATGTAATGTCAAGTTAGAATTATGTACTTAAAGATATAAATTTAAGAATTCCAAATTTATGAGGTCAGAAAAGTTCCTTAAAGTGCTTTTAGAAAGCTAAGAATATATTTAATGTTAAAGTACGTGCTTTAGTAAAAAGTAAAAATCATTTTAAGAATTTTGATTCATTTTTAATATGACTATTAAGTGTAATGTTGAGTATTACCTCTCTACTTAGGTGATAAAACACCTTACTCCTAAAGTATTTTGGTATAGTCTTGAAAGTTCTATATTTTAAATAAAGTTTTTAAGTAGAATTTTAAATATTTATTTGTATTTATAGGCACAGAATCAAAAGTTTCTGTGGGAATTTTAAATATAAAACTTGAAATGTACCCACCACTCAACCAAACACTATCTCAAGAAGTAGTGAACACACAGGTAAGCCAGTTTTTCTTCTTTGTACATTTGCTTTAGTTGTAGGAAATATTTACTCTAAAAACTATTTCTTTTTTTAGAAAAAAAATATATATACATATATATATCATTCCTGTTTAGATTTGTACTAAAACTTTTCCGAAAGGGATGGGAAAAGAATTTTAAAGCTTGGACTGGTGAAGCAGTAGTAGTGTTTGCTAAGTATATACGAGGCCCCGGGTTGATCAAACTGTAGGACCTCAAGTGTGATGGGGGAGAGACACAAAGTTGAAGGACATAGGAGGAGCATCGTGGGGCGGTATTTTAAAAAGTTTTATTGCATTTGCTTGTGTTTTCTGTGCATTGGGAGTGGGTGGGTATATGTGTAAAGTTATATTGTATAACTTTCAGGCGTGGGTGCCGCCATTCCACCATGTGCACCCCAGGCGTCAAGCTGAGGTTATTAGGCTTTTGTGGGTAGATACCTTTGCCTGCTGAGCCTCGCTCATTTCATAGACATTTCCAGAGAGCTTGGTTTCTGTATAATCCTCTGTAGAACGCTTGGAGACTTTCTCTCCTGCTGGAATCCAGCCTTGGCTCAAGTTCAGGTCCTGATATGGGAAGGGGTGCAAGGAAAAATTTGATCACCAGATGGACTGCACAACTTTGAGCTGTTTTTATTTATACTTTAACAGCTTGTTTTGCCAGGCTTACATAAACAGTTTTATTATTAGTTTCTATTTTTGACTACTAAGAATTACATCGTAGTCATCATAAGAGCCCCCTTGTTCCCCTTTATGCTTCCCCAAACACATTTTCTCATCCCCTGCATAATCTCATTCTAGACTTAGAGTTCAGCTTTTTGCAAACTTAACTTAATTTCGAAGTAGGCACATCCTGCTCTTGAAGCACTTATGCCAGCTGACAGCTTCCTTCAGTTACAGAGTTAAAAGGTTAGAGCCATGGGTACATTGCTCTAAGAAGAACAATATTTGAATCCGAGCAATTGTTTTCTTATCTGAGATATGACTTTATATTGTGCATGGTAGTGCATGTCTTTAATCTCATCACTCAAGAAGCAGAGACAGGTGGAGCTCTGAGTTCAAGTTCCAGGATAGCCAAGGCTACACAGAGAAATCCTATCAATATATATATATATATATATTGCACATATAGTTACGTGACCTATAAGAGGGTCCTATTTATCTCAGTCTCTGTAAGAGGCAGACTTTGATAAGGCATTCCTTTCATATCCCGCCATACTATTCTTCTTCCACCACTTTATTCTCTCTCTCTCTCTCCTGTGTATGGTTAATGTGGATATAGTCATCCTATATTTTGATTGCATTTTTTTTCTCTATTGAGTCAGAAAAGTTCTCTGGGGTAGGAATTGCAGTTAGTAATTCAATATAACGAATTTTGTTGGAGGGGCCGCTTATTTGTCCCTGGCTGTTCAGCCCTAAAATAATCACACAGAAAACATGTTATTTAAATCACTGCTTGGCCCATTAGCTCTAGCTTCTTATTGGCTAACTCTTACATATTAATTAACCCATCTCCATTAATCTGTGTATTGCGACATGGCAATGGCTTACTGGCAAAGTTCCAGCATGTCTAATTCTGGCTGCAGCTCCATGGCATCTCTCTGACCCCGCCTCCTTTCTCCCAGTATTCACTTTAGTTTTCCCTGCCTAGCTCTGGTCTTTTGCCCTATCACAGGCCAAGATAGTTTCTTTATTCATTAACCAATAAAAGTAACACATAGACAGAAGGACCTCCCATACCAGAATTTTAGAAGCATTAACCCTCTGCTGAATCTTAGGGGAACATTTGAGAAAGAATGGAGTTATCAGGGAAAATTACAGCTGTCCCATGTGTGACTGACAGAGTGAAACTGAAAACTGCCAAAAGAATCAACAACACAATGAAAGAGAAAAGAGCCTGCAAGCCGTGTGAATCCAGCAGTGTCCTGAGCTGCCCCACAGTCCACTGGTCTTTGCCCAGCGAGAGATGGCCTCCGTGGGCTTTGCTTTGTGCAGAGACCCGTTGGACAGTCATTCATACATACGCTGATCAGAGGCGAGGCTGCACAGCCCCGATACTCTCCTAACTCCACTGTCAGGTCTCAATAGTTACTTCCTGGGTTTTGTAAGATCAACAGTTTTCTCAGTCCCTTGAGTTGGATTTCTGTTTCGTTGGGTTTCGGTTGCAGCTGTGGCTCTCTGCTGTCTTGTGGAATAATTCTCCTTAACTTTAGTACTTTAGTACTTTAGTAAAGAGTATACTTTATACTCTTCAGTACTTTAGTCTTGGATGGTCTAGACTTTCTCCCTCTCCTTTTCCCTTCCTTTCTTCCACCCATCCCCTCTATACTGGGCATCAAACCCCAGGGCCTTGCAACATGCTAGGCAACAGAGTCTTGTTATTTGTTAGTCTTTTAATTTCTTAATTTTATTGCTCTTTTACTTTAAGAAATGTAATTTACCTATTTGCTATCCTAGAGATTGAATTGAGGGCCCTATGCATGGTAGACAAGCACTCTCCCACTGAATTATAGCCATAGCCCTTTAAATTTTTATTATCATGTATGTGTGTATATATTATTTATAAAACTATATAATATATAAACAAATTATTTTATTTTTTTAAGAGTGGATTTCTCTGTGTACCCCTGGCTGTCCTGGAATGCACTCTGTAGGCCAGGCTGTTCTTGAACTCAGATCTATCCCCCTGCCTCTGCCTCTGCCTCTGCCTCTCAAGTGCTGGAATTAAAGGTGCATGTCACCATCACCTGGCTCAAATAATTACTTTAATTACAATTTATTTTGTTGGGATTTTTTGTTGTTGCTGTTTTGAAACAGGAGGGTCTAGTTTCTAAGTTTGTTGTTGTTTTTGAGCTGGGAATTGAACCCAGGGGTTTATGAATTGTATATTTACAACATCTTATATTTAGGAGTCTGGAGATAGTGAGTAAACAAAATGCCAGAAACAGAAAGTGCTAAATGGAAAAATTACTGCAGGGTAATATGTGTTAGAATAGTTACTGGAGGCCAATTTAGGACTGTGCTAGAGTGATATCTGAACTGCAAGAAACATTAATTAGTATTAGTAATTCCAAAGTTGGGTCTATATGTTCCAGATAGTGGGAGCAACAGCCTTGAGCAAAGGCTTGTAAGGATGGGAAAGAGAAAATGAGACCAGGCTAGAGTCAGAATACTCAGGCAGGTAGTTTTCAGTATGGTAGAAGGTGATTGACCTGCTTTATTATTTAAAAATATGAGCCGGGCGGTGGTGGCACACGCCTTTAATCCCAGCACTCGGGAGGCAGAGGCAGGCGGATCTCTGTGAGTTTGAGACCAGCCTGGTCTGCAAGAGCTAGTTCCAGGACAGGCTCCAAAACCACAGAGAAACCCTGTCTCGAAAAACAAAAAAAAAACAAAAAAAAAAATGCGTTCTGTGCAGGAAAGGGCCACTTAGAGAGTATTGTATGAATAATTGAAGTGCTTCTAAAATCTAGGAAATGTTGATTTGTTTGCAAATAAGTCAATGATAGTTCAGTTTCATATATGGTAGCAGGAATGGAGAACAGTAGATTGTTTTAGTAATTTGGGAAATTTTATAAAAATTTAATTTTTTTTTTTTAATCAAGCTTGCCTTAGAACGTCAGAAAACTGCAGAGAAAGAACGATTATTTCTGGTGTATGCTAAGCAGTGGTGGAGAGAGTATTTGCAAATTCGACCCTCACATAATTCACGGCTGGTAAAGATTTTTGCACAGGTTTGTAAATTGTTAGAAAAGTTTCATGCTTGTGTTTGATGTAAATATCTAATTTGCATTTGAAAAATACTTATTTACATTCCCCAGATGAATGTTGATTTCTAAAATAGTTATCTTTTATTGGCTACGTCAATGGCATAATACATTTTTTTACTTGAAATATACCTTTTTATGATACTTAATATTGATTAAAAATTTGGATACTTTATGGCTTATATCCAAATATAGCCCTAAGACAGAACAAGGGCTCTAGATGTACATTGTGTTTCTTAGTTTTTACAAAACAAAGTGAAAAACAGTACTAAATGCCATCAAGATGGCTCGGTGAGTAAGCACTTGCTGTGCAAACTGGCAGCCTGAGTTTAATCCAGAATTCATATGAAAATAAAGGTAAAAAGGAAGACCAGCGCCACAGAGTTGTTCTCTGACCTGTGCACATGGTCACACACATTACATACACACAGTAGTAAAAATAATATTTTAAAAACAATACTAAGTGCATTAATTGTGTATAACCAATATTTCCAAACCAGTGTTAACTGCACAATTTCAGCTGCAGATGCACCTTGGCTCACAGCGCAGGTTCACGTTTATGAACTTGTTAGGTTGAAAGTGCCATTAGTACAGCTGAGCTGCCCTGTTGTGTCTTAGCAACAATACACTAAGGGATATCAGTTGTTTACCTTTGCAGTCAGGTGGCACACTGGAACAGTGGCTGCCCATTCAAGAAATATTACATGCTCCATTTTACTAGTCTAAAGTATAGTTTCTACTTAGTATATACGTATAACTTCCAAGGAACAGATCAAATAGTTTATGTCGTTTCTGTGCAGTGTTAGATTATTTTGATATAAGTGTTTCAGATGATAGCAATCATGTACATTACATTCCCTAATCATTGGAACAGACTACAGATAGCTTCATTTCTAGATAGGGAGCTTGATATTTCTAGATAAGAGTCCTAAATTAGCATTGGCGTGAAGGAGAAAAATTGCTTCTAACTTTACATAGTATTGTCCTTGCTAAGGTATGGGATTGTATTGGGCAGGTGCTATGTAGAAGTGCATCAGCGTTTCTAAAAATTGAGCAGCAGTGTTTCTATTGCCTGAGTTAGGTTTTATCCTGTCAGAGCATCTTATATCATTTCCAAAATTTAATCACAAGTGGCTCCTTCACTTTGCTATATTAGTAATCACAGTGTTAAGAAAAATGTAGGCTTTGTTAGTACCAATTCTAAAAATATGGTGGTAGGCAATTGTCAGACAGCTTTGCATTCTTAGTAGTTATTCAGCATAATTGTTAACATGCATCCCCTTCGGGGCATGGTAGCTCACACCTCTACTTGACGCTTGAGAGGCAGATGCAGGGAGGTGAGTTCAAGGCCAGCCAAGGCTGTACATGATGAGACCCTGTCTCAAAAATAAAATAAAATATAAAATCATAAATGCATCCTGTGTTTAGAATATATTGTATTTTCCTAAAATGTTTTTCAAATTCTACTTTCAGTTGATTATCGTCAATCAGTCAAAAATATTTTAATATTTTGCCTGGGTATAAAGTTGTGTGTGTTAATATGAAAGATTACTTCATCCTTGATTTAGAACCCTTTCCTTCCCTTAGTTGCCTGCCGACCCTTTTTCAGAGCAGTTCTTGAGTAGCACAAGCTTTGGAGTCAGACAGCTTAGACCTTAAAAACCCTGGCTTCAGGGCACACCTTTGATCCCAACACTCAGGTGGCAAAGGCAAGTGATCTCTGAGTTCGAGGCCAGCCCGATCTACAGAGCGAGTTCCAAGATAGCTAGGGCTACACTCTTGTCTTACAAAACAAAACAAAACCTGGGTCCATTGTATAATGGCTATAGTTTGTTTCATTTATGAAATGAGTATAAATACACTTTATAAGAATTTAAATGAGGTTAACTCTTGGTAGTCTAGTACTAGATGCAAGTTATACACTCAATAAATGGTGCCCGGAATTATCTACAGTGTAATAGAAAGATGTGACTCTTGGGATGACTAACTTGTTGCAGATAATATTTTCCCCTTCTTCCTCCAGGATGAAAATGGGATAAATAGACCAGTCTGTTCCTATGTTAAACCACTTCGAGCGGGACGGCTTCTGGATACTCCGAGGCAAGCAGCACGATTTGTCAATGTTCTTGGTTATGAACGAGCCCCTGTTATTGGAGGAGGTGGCAAACAGGAGCAGTGGTGCACTCTGCTGGCTTTTCTCTGTAGGAACAAGGTATCATATACACATAACAAATAGCAATATCCATTATCATAAGTATTTTTGATTTATAGCATGCTTATAATTTACTTGAAAACATACATATTACCAACTTGAACAAGTCAAATCTTACCACTATTATCTGTAACATTTACATGTCAGCACTTAAAGCCTACCATCTTTATTTTTGTATGAAATTCCATTTGTTATTATTTATTTATTTATTTGTTTTTTGTTTTTTGAGACAGTGTTTCTCTGTAGCTTTGGAACCTGTCCTGGAACTAGCTCTTGTAGTCCATGCTGGTCTCGAACTCACAGCAATCCGCCTGCCTCTGTTTCCCGAGTGCTGCGGTTAAAGGCATGTGCCACTGCCACCCGGTGAAATTTTATATTTAATAGAATGTTATTCCTTTAAGATAGAGTCTCAGACCTACAGAGTTCCAGAACAGCCAGGACTATACAGAGATACCCTGTCTCAAAAAACAAAAAAATAAAGGAACAAAAATCTATAAACAATAATTATGAGATAAATTCTTGGATTTCATGGTATTCATTTTTCTTCACTATGTATTGGTGATTGCCTGCATTTTTTTTTTTTTTTTTTTTTTTTTTTTTTTTTTAGTTTTTCGAGACAGGGTTTTTCTGTAGCTTTGGAGCCTGTTCTGGCACTAGCTCTTGTAGACCAGGCTGGCCTAGAACTCACAGAGATCCGCCTGCCTCTGCCTCCCGAGTGCTGGAATTAAAGGCATGCACTACCACTGCCTGGCGTCCTGCATGTTTTTCTGTGCGTGGCACATATGTAGTACTTACAGAGGCCAGAAGGGGGCATCAGATCCCCTGGAAGTGACATTAGAGAACCGAAGTTCTCTGGATTAGCAGCCAGGGCTCTTAACTGCTGAACCATCTCTCCAGCTCCTGAAAATATACTTTTAATGGTTTCAGTAATTTAACTTAGAGTATGGGATGATTCCTAATCTTCTAAACTCTAAAAATGTTACTAATATAGTGAGCAAGTAAGACTGCTTTTACCATTTACTGTCAGTGAAACCGAAACAGACAAGTTTCTTCCCCTGCTGCTGTTTTGTAGTCATTTTGTTGGTGGTCGTGTAAACAGAGTGTACAGTCACCAAGGACAGTTCATACTGCAGAGGAAACATTTCAGTAAGAGGTTGACCTGTCAGTTGGAAAGGTTCGTTTTTTTGTTTTTCTTGGTTTCCTTTTTATTTTGTAATGTTTTTGAGACACGGTTTCTCTATGTAGTCCTAACTGTCCTGGAACTAGCTCTGTAGACCAGGCTAGCTTTGGACTTACGGAGATCCACCTGCCTCTACCCCCGAGTACTGGGACTAAAGGCATGTATGTGCCTTACTGCCAAACCCCCAAAACAAGAACCCAGCTAATGAATGCTTTCTACCCACCTTATTTCTAAAGGCTTCCAAATGAAGGACTTAGATTTTGGGTATGTATCTGGGGAAAAAAAGAACTCAATTGCAACTCATAAAAATTTAAACTTTAACTAAAAGTGTCAAGTGAATTTTATGTACTAATGTTTACTCGGTTCATGTAGCTTCGTAACAAAAGAACTAAAAAAAAGCTTAGATGGATTTTTCCATCCCATAAACATGAAAGGTTTGCTCCTGGCTTTGTAATTATTTGAGGTAGATTTAATGAGACTATACTTATTAAATCATTGTCAAATCTGTTAAAATTCACATAATGATGTAAAAGGAGAAGTTATCAGGTGCATACCAGATAGCTTAAGATACCTTTCTTAGGTTCCTGAGGGACCCAGCAGTCATAAAAATCAAGTAATTAACAAAAGTTTGACTAAGTTATACTTCTTAGAGTTGGTAAATTTCCTTCCTGCTACCATGGTCCTTTGATTAACCCAAACTAATTCTTGTAAAATGTGTTTTATGAAAGTCACCAAATAGAATTAAAATCCGACTTACAAAGCCAGATGGTGATGGCTCATACCAGCACTTAAGAGGCTGAGACAGGTGGATTGCTATGAGTTCGAAGCCAGCTTAGTCTACACAGTGAATTCCAGGATAGCCAGGACTATGTAGAGAGACCCTGTCTTGAAAAGCAAAAAACAAAACAAACAAAAAAATCCAACTTACATATGAAAATTTGTTGTGCCCTAAATCCAGTAATGACAGTTGTTCTAATCAACTAAATATACAACAGCTAAGATCCAAAATGGGATTAGCTACCCCACTATCTTTAGCCTTCAACCATAGTTGTTTATAAGTAGAATTACTTGCCACAACTTAAAACTCAAAGAACTTGACTGTACTTAAAAATAGGTTGTATTGGAGAAGATGGTGACAAACTTCTTTAGTCCCAGTGCTCAAGAGGCGGTTGCAGGGGGGTGGATCTCTGTGAGTTCAAGGCCAACCTGGTCTACAGAGCTAGTCCTAGGATAGCCAAGGCTACACAAAGAAACTCTGCCTCAAAAATGCTCCCCCCCGCCCCCTAGAATAGGTTGCATCTTTAAAATAGTTGGAAAACACATTATTTATTCAAGACAATGTTTATTGCCAAGCTGTAGTTTCTAAAGCTTCTTCTTACATATTTAAACTTAGAAAATTTCTAGTGCAATAGGAATAATGTACGTTTAACATTTTTATTTAAATGAGTAGTTGTTTTGTAAAGCAAGTTAATCACCCCTTTTAGTTTTATTTCTGTTACTGTGCTAAAATACCCTGACAGAAAGCAAGTTGGGGAGAAAGGTTACAGTCCGTCATAGCAGGGAAGTCAAGGCAACAAGAACTTAAAGCTTATATCATATCCACAGTCCAGAGCAGAAGGAAATGAATGCATGCATGGTTAGGATCCGCTAGTATTGCACAGTTCAAACTTCAGACTAAAGCCTGTTGTGCAAAATTGTTGCTTCCGCTTTTCTGGTGCCGTTTTCTGGAGCTATTCATGTGTCTTTGGGAGCGTATGCCAAAAGTAGAGCTGTCCTGTGCATGGCATCCAGATAGTGCCTGCCCTCAGTGGCCAGGGCCATGGCAATCAGCTCTAGCGAGCAAGGTAGAGTGGACACCAGGGCTCTTTATTTTGGTTTTTTTGAGGCAGGGTTTCTCTGTGTAACCCTGGCTGTCTTGGAGCTCAGAGATTGTATTATCACCATGTCATTAAAGATGCAAATAATAATTTATTCCCAATTTATCATCTTTTATATTTATTCATTGTATATATTATTTTTTCATAATTTGTAAGTATATAGATATATAGATAAAATTTTGTCTTTTTTATCCTAATAATAAACATTTTATCGTTACTTGTTCTTCTAAGCATTTTCCCAGCCTAAAATCATATACATGTACTGTTCAAGTTCATTTGCTTAATTTGAGCATTTTTTGTTTATTTACCTTTCCTCCTGAAATATTTTTTAGCTTGCTTATTCATGCCATTTATCTTTTAAATGTTCCTTGTAATTTAGAATCTTTTCACATTAGCATATTTTCTCCTTGCTTCAGATTAACATTTGACTAATAGTTAAACTTGAAACTTTTTATTGTTGTTTTTAGTTATTTAATGCAGCTGTGGATACATACTAATCTTACTTGACTTTACCTTCTAGGGTGATTGTGAAGACCACGCCAACCTGCTGTGCAGCCTTCTTCTTGGATATGGACTGGAGGCTTTTGTCTGTGTGGGGACCAAGGCTAAGGGGGCACCGCACGCATGGGTTATGACTTGTGGGACTGATGGGACCATCACGTTTTGGGAGAGTTTAACAGGGCACAGGTTAGTCAACTAAGTTTACAGCGATAGTCAAATGCACGTCTAGGAGCAGTGAGTTGAGTCCAGACGGTCGTCCTCTGGCTCCACTTGTGTTGCCAACGCATGTGTGTATTCACACATCGACATCATACATGGTAACAGTGAAGCTCTTAAACACTAAAGGAAACACAGGTGTAATTGGGCTGGGGATCAAACCCGAGGCCTTACATTTATTTGTTTTGTTTATTGATTCAAAGTGTTGGGGGTCAGAAGACAATGTGCAGAACTGATTTCTTCTACCATGTGGGTCCTGAAGCTCAAACTCAGGACAAGAGGCTTGGCAGCAAGCATCTATCTACTGAGCCATCTTGAAATTATATAAGTCTTGTTTGTTTGGCTGGTACTCTAAATTTACAGACTTTTTTACTTAATGTAACTAAGTAAATGACCTTTAAGAAAATATTATGTACTTCTAAAATATTTTTTATTATGATATTAGGAAATATATATTGGATAG
This sequence comes from Microtus pennsylvanicus, assembly GCF_037038515.1. Classification (NCBI taxonomy): domain Eukaryota; kingdom Metazoa; phylum Chordata; class Mammalia; order Rodentia; family Cricetidae; genus Microtus; species Microtus pennsylvanicus. The sequence goes on from NC_134582.1 coordinate 18,529,444, forward strand.
TCACACCTAGTAATATATAGTTAAATTATTTTAATTATGATGATCTCTAGGATAAACTTCCTTTTTTTTTTCATCTGTTTGTTTGTTTATTTTGAGACAGGGTTTCTCTGTGTAGCCTTGGTTATTGTGGAACTCCCTCTGTAGACCAGACTGGCCTCGAACTCAGAGATCCATAATGTTGGTTTTCTAAAGGTGTTACCATGCAGATAAGGTGGAGTAACTGGGCTGGGGAGAGAAGTCAGTGGAGTGCTTGCTATGCAGGCATGAGTTCAGACCTTCAGAACTCACGTAAAACCCGAGTGTGGACATGTGCTGTAATCCCCAGATGTTGGGTGGGGAGCCAGAAGGATCCTAGGCATGCAGAGACCATCTAGTCAACCTAGAGCTGAGCTCTGGGTTCAAGGAAAGACCCCATCTTTAAAAACAAGGAAAAAAAGTAGATAGCTATAGAGACACCTGTGCAATATCAGCCTCTGGCCTCTTCATGTGCAAGTATGAGCAAGTGAGTAAGCACTCCGAGTCATCAGATTGTGATGATGCAGAGAGCAAAAGCATAGGCCAAGTGTGAGTCTTGGCAAGTAATTACAGCGTACTTTTGTGTGTGTGTGTGTGTGTGTGTGTGTGTGTGTGGCTTAGTATGATAATTGCCTTTGTAGTTTTAAAATTCTCATCGTATAAAATTATGATGTCTTTTAGGTACATCCACAAGCCTGCTAATCCTGATGGACCTCCACTTGCTGAACAGCCCAAACCATTGTACCCCTATCGAACAATTGGTTGTGTTTTCAATCATCAGATGTTCCTGGGGAACTGTCAACCCTCGGATGCAGTAGAGACCTGCATATTTGATTTGAATGATGAGTCCAAGTGGAAACCCATGAGTGAAGAAGCAATTAAGTCTGTGTGTGCTCCAGGGGCTACCACGTCTCTCCCTCCCTTCCCACCTCTGTGCGCATCCACAATTGATGCCTCAGTCACAAGCAATGAAATCGAAATGCAGCTGAGACTTCTAGTGTCAGAACACAGAAAGGTGACCAACAAAATTAGTTGTAGCTTCATGCTTTTGTTTTTACATTTTTTTCTAATTTTTTGGGGGGGAAGGGGTTCAAGACAGGGTTTTTCTGTGTAGCATTGTCTGTCTTTGAACTTGATCTGTAGACCAGGCTGGCCTCAAACTCACAGAGATCCACCTGCCTCTGCCTCCTGGATGCTGGGATTAAAGATGTGTGCCACCATGCCTGGCTAGAATTATTGTTTTATGTATATGAGTATTTTGCTTGTAGGTATGTATGTGTGGCACTTGCATTTCTGGTGCCCAGTCCAAAGCGACTTTCTAGAGCCCGTGGGACTGGATTTATGGACAATTACAACCTGCCATGTGGTTACTGGGAATTGGACTTGGTCTTCTGCAAGAGTAATAAGTCCTCTTAACCACTGAGCCATCTATCCCAACTTTTTTTTCCTTAAGTGTGTTCAATACCAGTAGTCACTCATTATTCTAGTACTGTTTTTATGAAAATTATTGTGGTGGAAACTATGGGACATAGTTGTGAGACTTAAAAATTTCCAAATGGAAAGATAGGGTAGTAGCTAAGAACATTTCTTGCTGTTCCAGAGGACTCCGGTTCAGATCCTAGAACCCATGTCCAGGGGCTCACAGTCTATCACTCCATTTCTCGGGAATCCGACAAATCTACCAAACCTTCAAAGTTATCACTTCCTCCTAGATTGAAGAATTAGAGATTTGTTCACATTCTTCAGTCAGACTGTAGTTGAATGTCACTGTTTGGATTTCCTCTTTGTGAAATAGTTTCTTCAGTTAACCAATACATTTTTAAAAAGTTTTGTTAATTTCCTTTTGTCCCCACCCCTAGGCTTTTTTCTTTTTAAGGTTTATATATTTTATGTGACAGTTTTTGTCTGCATGTATGTATGTATGTATGTACACCAGAGGTGTGCGCAGCGATCAAAAGAAGGCATCGGATTCCCATCAGAGTTAACAGGGGGCTATAAACTGCCACATGAACTCTAGGAATTGAAACTCGGTCTTCCAGAAGAACCACAAATACTTATAACTACTGAGTGACCTCTTCAGCTCTGTTCTTGTTTACTGTCTTCCACGTGGGTTGTTATATCCTCATTCTAGCTTTAATTTGTATTCCTTTAATAATAGGATCATATGTCTTGTTTATTAGCCATGTAGATATCCTTTAAAAGGGCGTTAAAGACAAGATGGCACTGATTAAAAGGATAAAATTAGCATGTTTATGTTTTTTAAAATTAATTAATTAATTTATTTTGAGACAGAATGTCACTTTCTTGCTCTGACTGGCCTGGAACTCATCCTGTAGACCAAACTGTCCTTGAACCCAGAGAGCCCACCTCTTCCTCCTAGTGCACCACCACTAGTGAGATTAACATATTTTAAGAATTTACCTTAAACTAGGCGTTGTAGTCCAATGGTAGAGTGTTTGTTAGCACACGCACACATGTGCGTACACACCTACACTGCCCAAACTTGACACTTGGACATTTATTAAAAGAAACTGTTAGGAGACCAAAGCCTTAGAGTAGTAAGTTGTTTATGACTCACAGTCAACAAGGGACTGAAATCTAAAATTTCTAGAAAAGATGTATTTCTAATGTACCTTCGGTGTTTTTAGAATCCTGTTCTTGGAGAAACTTTCCTTATTTTCCTAAAGCTGTCAGAGGCAAACTGGTTTATTATATTCCTGGACTCCCAATTACTGATAGCCTTGGCCTAGCATACTCCTGGCTCATCAGCTCATAAAGCATTCACTGTTTCCAGCATGGAATTGATGGGGAGACTCCTTAATTACACAGCTCAGATGAAAGTCCCTCCTTGTTTTCTCCTTCTCTCACGTTGCCTAGTAATTGAACAGATGAGGACAATATTGTATTGTACTATAAGCTTGTTTTCAACACAGTCCTGTGGTTTCACCGTGGTGTTCTGGTATTATGTATGAGAACTGACATAGCTAATCTGCACCTGTTAGTAATCAGGGAAATATAAGTTAAGGTCAGAATGGGGGTATCATTTCCCATTGACTTGTAGCTGAATTCCGTGTCATTAGCTAAAGTCAGTAGCACCTGTAACCCATTAGGGGACTGTGTAGGGAAAGGGTTAAGTTGATTCAGGCCTTTGAGACTCCTTTACAACAGCTAGAACCCTGAGTGGATGACAGGAAACTGTCATGGTCAGTAATCACAGAATGAAAACATTTAGAATTGTAAGACGTTTTTGATATTTGTATCTAAAGGTTTTTCTTAGTTTGTATATCAGTAGTTCACTGTGTTTACAGATGAAATCATAATTGTCTTGAGCATTCATAGAAATGTGTGTTTTAAGTTTTCTGTCAGCTGGTAGGTAGCATATTGTCTTTACCTTTTTAAAATTTTTTTTTAGATTTACTTCTTATTTTTTGTGTATGAGTATTTGCCTGCATGCCTAGTATCCACGACTTTCAGAAAGGGCTGTGATCCCTTGGAACTGGAGTTACAGATGATTGTGAGCTGCCATGTGGGTGCTGGGAATGGATCTCTGTAAGAGCAACAAGTGCTCTTAACTGTTGAGCCAACTTTCCAGCCTTGTCTTTACCTTTTAATCTCTTATAGTGTAAAAGATAGTGCCTTTTAGGATCACTGTTCAGGAAATACTTGAGGGTCATTTATTCAATTGATTTATTGACTTTGTCCCCTATCGTAGGTGAATTTATGCAGATTGTCTTACTAAACTTTTTGAGGGGTAAGGGGGACAGAATAGTTTTTTATACCCTAGGCTGGCCTCAAACTTTCTCTGTAACTGATCCTCCTGCATCCACCTCTTATGTATTGAGATTACAAGTGTGCACCTTCAAACCTAGTTTTATGTAGTTCTAGCAGTTGAACCCAGGGCTCCAAGCCTTACCAAGCAATTTAAATAAAATATAATTTCAAAGTTTATTGACATGTCTTCTATATTAGGATGATTATGTGTATTCTGTCTAATTGGTATTTGTTTTGTAGTTTTGAACTTTATACATGCTAGATAAATCATTGTATTGAATGATTTTTAGTTATTCCTAAGAAACAGAACATAATAACGTCCTCTTATTTTTATTAGTTCATTCCTAGAATAATTAATAGTAAACTGAGAAATTTTGATACCTTAAAAAAACTTCGCAATACAAAAAATTGAAATAACCCCATGTATCTTTTTGGATCACCATGACTTAGAATTCAATAGCAACACTAATTTCAGAAAGCCCACAAACATATGGAAATTAAACAGTGTTCACCTGAATCACCAATGGGTCAAGGAAGAAATAAAGGAAATAATTAAAGACTTCCTAAAATTCAGAAAAAATGACCACACGAAATACCCAAATTTATGGAGCACAATGAAAGCAGTGTTATCCCAGAGAACCTTGACAACAAAGAGATCCCTAAGAGAGACATACATTGATCCAGTCTACATAGGAAGTAGAAAAAGACAAGTAAAAGAAAAATCCTAAGTAAATTGGGAGCATGGGATCATGGGAGAGTGTAGAAGGGCAGGGAAGAAGAATGGAGGGGAATGGAGAAGAATATATAGCTTAATTAAAAACAATTTTTAAAATGTAAAATGCAAAAGAATTCTCTTCAGCTGGGCATGATGACACACACCTTTAATCCTAGCACTTGGGAGACTGAGGTGGGCAGATCTCTGGAGGCCAGCCTGGTCTACTTAGCGAATTCTGGGACAGCAAGGGCTATGTAGAAGAAACCCTTTCTTTAAAAAGAAAACCTGAAAGCTTGGGAGGCAGAACCAGGCAAATCTCTGAGTTCCAGGCCAGTCAGGACTACATGGCGAGAATTTATCTGAAAACAAACACAAATATCTGCAATCCCAGCACTCAGGAGGCATGAGCAGGAGAATCATTGTAAGTTGGAGGACATCTTTGAAGGCTAGCTAGTGCTACAAAGTCAGATTCTCACACACACACACAGACTCATCTTGAGTTGGCACATGCCTGCAATCCTAAGTGTTTGGGAGATGAATTTGAGGCCAACCTGGTCTACAAAGTGATTTCTAGAGCAACCAGGGCTACACAGAGAAAAAGTTTGGGGAAAAACAAAGCAGTAGAAAGTACATTTTTCTGTAATTGGATATTAAGATGCTAATATTTTTCACTATTTTAATTGTTACAGGATCTTGGTCTCACTACTGTTTGGGAGGATCAGCTTTCCTATCTTTTATCACCAGCTTTGGCGTCATATGAATTTGAGCGAACGACAAGCATATCTGCAGGCAATGAAGAATTTCAAGATGCTATCAGGAGGGCTGTACCTGATGGCCACACATTTAAAGGGTTTCCAATACATTTTGTGTATAGAAACGCAAGGCGTGCATTCGCCACTTGTCTTCGGTAAGGCTTTTATGGATTCATAATGAAGAAATTTATGAATTCAGCTGGGTACATTCCTTTAATCACTTAAGCTCTCAGGAGACAAAGGCAGGTAGATCTCTGTGAGTTCTAGGCCAGCCTGGTCTACAAAGTGAGCTCCAGGACAGCCAGAGCTACACAGAGAAACCCTGCCTTGGAAAACAAAAACAAACAAAAGGAATCTAGAAAGGCAATTATTCTGATCATTGCTAAGAGTGTCGGCATACATACATGGGAGTGTCTACAGTGACTTTCTCTTTAAACACATTTTCTTTTTATATAGGTCTCCTTTTTGTGAAGAAATAATCTGTTGTCGTGGTGATCAGGTGCGACTGGCAGTTCGTGTTCGAGTGTTTACCTACCCTGAATCTGCATGTGCTGTTTGGATCATGTTTGCTTGTAAATATCGCTCAGTATTATAGGACTAACATTTCCTAAGAATTACTCCTGTGTTTTATTAGAATGGTATATGACTAGCTGTGTGAAGGCTTCTTAATTTAAATTCAGCCTCTAGCTTTTGATGTCAATGTTTTGTATAGATCTGACTGGTAACGTTTTAAAATATCATGTGTGTATTTAAAAATTAAGTATAAAATATTTGTATTGAATTTAGTATAAATTAAGTGTATAATAATAAACGATACTTTCTTTTAAGGGACTCAGTTTGACTGTGAATATAAGATGTTTACATTAATAAGTAAAGAGATTTGTCTAGTGATTTAAGCCATAGTTAAATCAAATGGTCATTATTTTTCATAAATGAAAGATTATTTTACACAAATTAGGAAAAGTTAACTTCGTAATAGCTTATTTATTACATAGATGAAAATATATTTTGCTGAATTAGTATTTTTGTGGTTTACTCATGACATTAGGGATATATTTGAGGCTTTCCAGAAATTTTTTGAAGACTTTGATGTAAGAATAGGAAAAAGGGCCAAGTATGGTGGCACAGGCTTTTAATCCCACGAGAGGCCAGCCTGGTCTACATAGCAAGTTCCAGGCCAGGCAGGGCTATACAGTGAAAACCTATCTCAAAAAAAAATGTAGTATCAAAAGCATAAATATTAATAACAAGTCTCACATGAGTATGTGGGAGTGTAAATAATTTACTGATGTTATTAAAATGAATTGAGCACTTTAGAAAATACTTATTACACTTCCTAGCTACAAAGTGATTTGACTTTCTCTAAGGAGCTAATGATGAATTTGTCAAGTTTGACTGTCCATTCTTCTGTGTTTTGTTTTTGTGATACTAGAAACACAGGGCTTCCTGCATGCCAGGCCAACACTACCACTGAGCTATACCCACAGTATTTCACTATGTAGCCTTTGCTGGCCTGGAACTCACAGAGATTTGCCTGACTCTGTGTGCAGTTTCTTAGTTTAGTTGCTTTACCCATTGGTTGTCTTAAGATGTAAGTGTGTGCTAGTTCACTATCCAAATTATTTATTCTTTTCATTACCTACTATTGCAAATAAAATAACTTTATTTATTTACTTGTTTTTGGATATTTGACTTTTTTTTACATTGACTTTGTGTGTTTGTGTGTGTGTGTATGTATGTGTGATATGGTGTCAGAATAGGTGAAATCAGAACTTTCAGGAGTAGGTGCTGTCTTCCATGCTGGAGAGTGGACTCAGGTCATCAGACATGGCAGCAAGTAAGTGCCTCTACCTGCTGAGCCACCTCACTGGTCTAAAACTTGTTGAAATTACTTGAAATTAAAATCTAAAGATATTGTGCCAGGCAGTGATGGAGCACCTTTAAGGCCAGCACTTGGGAGGCAGAGGCAGGCAAATCTCTGTGAATTCAGGGCCAGCTGGGACTATAAAGCCAGTTCCAGGACAGCCAGAACTGTACAGAGAAACTGTCTTGAAAACTAAAATAAGGCTGGGTGGTGGTGGTGTGCACCTTTAATCCCAGTACTCGGGAGGAAGAGGCAGGCGGATCTCTGTGAGTTCAAGACCAGCCTGGTGTACAGAGCAAGTTCTGGGACAGGCTCCAAAGCTACAGAGAAACTCTGTTTGGGGAGGGGAGAAAGGACTTCTTTTTGTGTTTCCCATTCAGGAACTACCTCTTGTAGACCAGGCTGGCCTTGAACTCACAGAAATCCACCTGCCCCTGCCTCCCAAGCGCTGGGATTAAAGGCATGCGCCACCACTGCCTGGTGAGACATCTTAAAACTTAAAAAATGACTTTACCTTATTTTTAGAAGTCTAAAAATATTCTTCCCTCACTTTTACCTCTTGTAAAACTGCATGACTTTAAAGAATTAATCTGTTACCAGAATTACACATGAAGCCATCAACAGAAAATTGCTCGTAATGTATTAAGATCAAAGCTGTTTTATCATTAGTTTGGGCCTCTTGCCTTCCTATATATTTATTTCAGCATGCTTTGCTATAAATTCTATAATTTTTTTTTACTTAATAAAAGTCTGTTTAGGAGCAATGACTGCTCTTCCAGAGAACCTGAGTTAAATTCCCGGCACCCACATTGTAATGATCTGTTCTGTCTCTTTAAGAGACAAGCCATGCCCACTCCCTCCCCTGTCCACTCAGGCAGGCTGATGATCTTCAGCTTCCAGCCTGAGCTCTCTTTTCCATCTCCCTCTCGAAGAGGCAGCTTCTCCCTCTCCCCTCTTCTCCCCGTTCTCTCTCTCTCTCTCTCTCTCTCTCTCTCTCTCTCTCTCTCTCTCTCTCTCTCTCTCCCATCTTCTCTCCTTTCTTCCCCCTTCATAACCCACTGAATCCAACCTCACTTTGCATGGTGTGCCAATCCATGTCTCTGTCTCTTGCTGCTGCCTCATGTCTCCCGGACCCGCTGCCTGCCGCCACATGGCCCATTGTTGCCACTCGGGGACCTACAGCGTTTCTGCCACTGCAGCTGCCAGGGATCCGGGAATCTTGCAGCATTTTTATCAATCCATGGCAGCTCACAACTGTCTGTAAATCCAATAACAGGGGGCCTGAAACCTTCATAAAAACAGGCAGACTTGCTGGCAAAATACCAATGCACATTTTAAAAAAAGATGGTTATATGGTTAAGTCATTGATCAGTAGAATGCTTGTGCTAATTTTGTGTGTTGTGTCTTAGTTACCTTTCCTGTCCCTGGGATAAAGTGCCATGACAAAAGCAACTTAAGGGAGAAAGGTTGCACTCAATCATGGTGGTAGAACTTGAAGCTACGGATCACGTAGCAACCACAGTCAAGAAAGAGAAGGATCCAAGCCCTTCCCCTAACTGTTCACAGGTTTGCCTGAAGGCTTGCCTCCTAAGCTGTGATTCCAGATCCTGTGATACCAGCCAACCATTAGTGTGTTCCTTTGGGTCTTGTTTTGTTTTGTTGTTTTTCTGTTTGTTTTTTAAATAGGGTTTCTGTGTGTTGTCCTGTCACGAGATCCACCTGCCTCTGACTCCACCACCACCACCCAGCTCTTTTCAATCTTCTGAGACAGGGTCTTTTTATATATCTATTGCTGGCCTCAAACTCAAGGCAATCCTCCTGATTCAGTCTCCCAAGTGCTAGAATTACAGCTGTTCATGACCACACCCAGCAATAAGTCTTACCTTCTAAAATTGGGAGCTGAGCAGCAATTTTGCATTCTTTTAATTCCAGCACTTGGGAAGTTAGAGGCAGGCCTCTGTGAGTTGGAGGCCAGCCCTGTCTACAGAGCTGGTTCAAGGACAGCCAGAGATACACAGAGAAGCCCTGTCTTGAAAAAAAAAATTAATCATGTATTTCTGTTTATTTCATATGCCACCCCTCCAGCCCTTGAGGTCCACATTTTTACTGCCTAATAAAGTTTGAGTTCAAGTGCAGGCTTATATTTGAAAAGAAAGTTGTTACTAAGGGTTTTTTTGAAGCAGGGTGGACTCTAACTCACTCTAGCCAAGGATGACCTTGAGCTCGTAATTCTCTGAGATTTCAGGCACGCGCTGTCCCGCCTGAAACCTAAAAATCCGAAGATACTAGTTATGAACCTTCAATTATGTAAACTCAGAAACCCATTCTAGTCTCATGCCTGCCAGGAACTAAAAAACAAAACAAAACAAAAAAAAAACCCTCAAATTGTATTATGGTTTAAATTGATCTTTTTTTTATTGACTAAGATAACAATTTCACATTTTAAGAAGATAAATACAGAAATTAGTTGTATTTTTAACATGGCCCTAATCTTTGTAACAATGAAAGTAATATACTCTCCAATAGTTGTTATCTGATAAACACGTTTTCTAGACTATCTTAAAATAGCTAAATATGTAAAGTAGAAGACATGTTGTGAAGTTTTTTTTTAACATACTGTTAATATAGCACAGTACAGTTAAATCACAAGTTCATGCAGAATAAATGCTTTTTTGTTTTGGTTTTGATAAAGGGTTTCTGTGTGTAGCCCTAGTTGTCCTGGAACTTATTTTGTAGACCAGGCTGTCCTAGAACTCACAGAGATCCACCTGCCTCTGTCTCTTGATTGCTAGGATTAAAGGCATGCACCATCACTGCCCAATTCTAAACAGTTTTATATATTGGAGTTTTAGTATATTCTTCTGAGATTTTGTTGGTATATGCCTTATAATTATATTTGATTTATAGTTGACATATGATGAATACATTTGGAGCCCATTTTCATATGATTTAACAAAAAGTTTGTTTCTAGAATTATCTTTGTGTATGTGTGAATGAATGCCTGCTTGTCTGCATGTGCACTATGTCCATGATGTGCTCTCAGGTCAGATGAGAGTGTCCCCAGTACAAAATACTTTAATGTTTACAAAAAGCAATATAATTTTCTCTGTTGTTTATAGTTGGGACTGAAGAATCTGTTGCCAAATCTATAGCTGCACAGATATGCGTTCTCTTCTCAGCTATAAGTTTTCAGTGAACTGTATAAGGTGTGGGTTGAGGGTACAAGTGCAATGGCACTATTTGTTTTAGAAAGTTTCCCCCTTAGCTGGGCAGTGGTGGTGCACACCTTCAATACCAGCACTCGGGAGGCAGAGGCAGGTGGATCTCTGTGAGTTCAAGGCCAGCCTGGTCTACAAAGGGAATTTCAGGACAGTCAGGGCTGTTACACAGAGAAACCCTGTCTTTTTTTTTTTTTAATATTTATTATGTATACAATAGTCTATCTGTGTGTATGCCGAAGGCCAGAAGAGGGCACCAGACCTTATTACAGATGGTTGTGAGCCACCATGTGGTTGCTGGGAATTGAACTCAGGACCTTTGGAAGAGCAGGCAATGCTCTTAACCACTGAGCCATCTCTCCAGCCCGAGAAACCCTGTCTTTGATGGTTGAAGTTACAAAAGGATCCCACACTACAGAATTACATATAATAAAGGGTTATTTATTTACGGGAGATTTACAGATCACTGTCCTAGATCACAGTCCTCTGCACAAACAGGGAACAGGGACAGAGTTTAGTAGCTGGAAGCAAGAAAGCAAGAGCACGCTTTACAGCTGCATTTATAGTATATGAGACCACACCCAAGTGGGCTGGTATCTTAAAGGAGCTCCCACAGCCTGTCTTGAAAAACAAACAAAAAAATCAGCAAAAAAAATTATTTGACCATATGTGCACACAGTTTTTTTCTTAAGTCGCACTTCTCTTCCTATTATACTAATATCACACGTTAGAAATATAAAAGCAATCTCATTTATGTAGCACTATTGGCCTGGGACTCATTAACTAAACCAGACTGGCTTGGATGTTGCTTCAGTCCCAAGTGCTAGGATTACAGGCATACCACCATGCCCAGTTTGTGACAGTTATTTTTTTGAGGCAGTGTCTCACATAAACCAGGTTGGCATTAAATTCATTCTGGTAGCTGAGGGTGACTGAATTTCTGGTCCTCCTGAGTCCCAGGATTACAGACATGTGCCACCACAGTCCATTCTATGTAGACTCATGCCTGCACTTTACCTACAGAGCTACACCCCTAGCACACACACTTTTTTTGTTTTTGTTTTTCAAGATAGGGTTTCTCTGTTACACTCCTGGCTGTCCTGGCACTAGTTCTTGTAGACCAGGTTAGCCCCAACTCACAGAGATCCGCCTGCCTCTGCCTCCTGAGTGCTGGGATTAAAGGCGTGCACCACCACTGCCTGGCTGCGCGTATACATCTTTATTACTGTTTCTGAGCTTGGAAAAGTGTAGATTCACAATCTTGTTCTTTTTCCAAGACCACTCAGACTATTCTGGGTATCTTGCGATTCCATATAAATTTTAGAACCAAGCTGAGAGGTGGTGTGCGCACACCTTTAATCCTAACACTCAGGAGGCAGAGGCAGGCAGATCTCTGTGAATTTGAGCCCAGCCTGGTCTACAGAGCGAGTTCCAGGACAGGCTCCAAAGCTACAGAGAAACCCTGTCTCGAATTGCAAAAATCAAACAAACAAAAATTTTAGAACCAGATTTTCAATTTATATTAAAAAAAAAAAAGCCATCTTATGGGGAGGGCAGGTAGAGAAGAGAAAGTCAGTTGGCCTTCTAATGGTTCACTTGGAATGTGTGGGTCACTTTGGGGAATGTTGTTTTGTTGTTTTCATGACCATAGCCTCTTCCATTCTTAAACTTTAAACTGATCCGTGTCTTTGAATCTAAAATGTATCTTAAACAGATGACATATAACTGAATCTTTTTTAAAAGCCAGTTGAAAGTCTATGTGTCTTGATGGAACTGTTAGATACATTCAGACTTAGATTCAGAGGTAGATCACATGCTTTGCATGTGGAAGGGTATGTAGTGAATTCCTAATACCCCCCCCCCCAGGAAAACACATTCATTATTATATATTATATTCATTTTTACTGATGTAGTTGTACTTAGGTCTGCCATTTTACTTTTTATTTTTGTCTAATGCCTATTTTGTTCTTTTATTCCACCTTTGCTACTATTTTATTTAGGGGTTTTCGGTGTCCATGTGTCCTGTGAGTCCCACTGTGATATCTCCTTCCTCAAGATAGAATCTTGCTATGCAGCTCAGATTGCTCTCAAACTTGACATCCTCCTGCCTCAGCTTCTCCTGAGCTGGGATTAAATATGTGCACCCCATGGTCTATTTCTTTTATTCTGCCTCACCCTCTTTTTTTCTAATTTATTTATTTTTACTTTATGTGCATTGGTGTTTTGTCTGCATGTATGTCTGTGTGAGGGTGTAAGATCTTGGAGTTACAGACAACTGTGAGCTGCCATGTGGGCACTGCTGGGTCCTCTGGAAGAGCAGCCATCTCTTCAGCCCTTCTCACCCCCGTTTTTTCTTTTCCCTCACTATACTGTCTTTATTTTCTGATGGGTGAATGTTCTGTAATGTGACAAGTATGCTCAGCCCCAGATCCTTTATAAAAAGGATTTTCAGCATTAATTATTTTGAGAATGTCTATTTTTTTTTTCAAGACAGGGTTTTTCTAAGTAGCCCTGGCTGTTCTGGCACTAGCAATATAGACCTGGCTGGCCTTGAACTCCCAGAGATCGACTTGCCTTTAATCCACCTGGGATTAAAGTTATGTGCCACCATGCCAGGCTTGAGAATATGTCTTTAGTCAGATATGGTGGCTTAGACATGTAATCACAGCACTCCAGTTGAGAAAGGAGCGTTGCTACCTTGAATTACAGAAGTTTCAGGTAAGTCTGAGCTACAGAATGAGACTGTCAAAAAAAAAATATTTAAATGGCACATTTATCTTCTAAAGTATGCATAGAAGAGAGTCCAATCATTTGGTTGGTATTTGTATTGGTGTATCTGTATGTGTATTTTTTGTGTGTCTGTATGTGTATATTTGTGTGTGTGTGCCCATGTGTATACATGCAGGTAGAGGCCAGAGGTGTAGTTACTGGGATCAAAGTTAGGTCCTCTGCAATAGCAACAAGTGCTCTTAACTGCTGAGCTGTCTGTCCAGCCCAAGATATTAGTTCTAAACTGTAAATTAGCCTTTATGATAATTCATAATTGTTTTTATAGGAATGGGACCAAGTCGATCACGTGGAAGGCAGTTACTATGGGAGATGACTATGGTGATGAACCCTAAGTGCCAATTAATTTACAAAGACTAATCAAGAAAGGATGGCCTCATTTGGGGGTTTCAGTTAGTGTTTTGAAATATCAAGTTTAAACAATTATAATGGTTTCCTCTTGACGTAGACTTGATAGGAGGAGGGATGAGTGTCAGCCCCAGAGAAAAGAAGCTGGTCAGGAAGCCTGGACTCCATTCCCACCCTTCTACTTACCAGCCCTACAGTTTGCCCTGTGACCGTCTCTTCCCACTTGCTAGACAGGGATAATAACTACCCTTTTAGTTTTTATAACTGGGGAAAGGAAGCATTGAAAGTCACTACAATATGTGGAATATAATGATTGACATTGGACACTGAGGTTACAAGATGAAAAAAAAACCCACTGTTATATTTTTTTCCCCTTTTGGTGTACTTTTCCAGGTGAATGTGTCTCTTAGCAGCATTTGTCTGGGAGTATCTGGGATAAGTCGGGGCTGCACAGATAGGCCATGCTCCCCAAAGGCCTCAGAGCAGCCCAGCCTGCAACGTGTCCAGAGCATCAAGCATGAAGTACATCTATTCTACAAAAGTGATAAGTAAATCTAAGAAAAACTCTCAAGGATCCTATTTTTAAAATAAACATAAACAAATCAAGGAAAACTAAGATCATATTCAGAGTTGCATATGCCATTTTCTTTTACTGGTGTCCTGATGCTTTGAAGATTATCTTAAATGTTGGATTGGGTTGTTTGAACATTTGAAGTTTATAAAGTCACTTTTAGAAACCCAAATTACAGAGTAAAAAAAAAAATGCTAGCAACTAGAGTGAAATAAACATAAAGGTGTTTGGACCTTTTGAGATTGAGTTGAAAATAAGAAGAAAGCTGCCCACGATGGCACAGGGTTATAGGGCCTCCACGAGGAGCATGGAGAAGCTCACAGTCACTCACAAGAGAACCGCAAAACATACCGAAGATCTCTGTACAGAAAGTGTCCAGGGTTCAGTTACAACCTGCGTTGATATATACTAGAATATGGACACGGTTTTAAGGATTTTCCTCCTACTCGTTCTGTGTAGAGAAGGCATGTCAATGTTCTAGCTGTCATCTTGTTTCAACTTAATTACATGTCTGCTCACAAGAGGCAGAACATTTACTTTATATTACATATCAGAATTTGTCCCTAACAAAACCAAACTCAAATCCCTCTTTGTGATTCATGGTATTTTCCCTTTCAAAATGTTTATACTTTAAATTATTACCCAGGAAATGAACACAATCTTAGGGTTGCAAATCAGCTTTCAGAAGATTTAAAACATATTCCACATGGGGGTTGTGGGTCGAGCTGAGCTGTTAGAGGTATTTATTGCCTAGCATGCAGGAGCCCTGGGTTTGAGCCCGCAGAAACCAAGCACGGGTGCGCAGTCAAGAGTTTGTCCTTGGCAACAGAGCATATTAGAAGTCAGCCTGGGTTACATAAAAAAAAAAAAAATTCTAATTCTATGGGCTGGAGAGATGGCTCAGTGGTTTAGAGCACTGACTGTGCCCTTCCAGAAGACCTGGGTTTAATTCTCAGTACCCACATTGCAGCTCGTAACTGTCTGTAAGTCCAGGATCCAACACCCTCACACAGACATACATACAGGCAAAAGCACCTATAAAATAAAAATAAATAATTTAAAAATTCTAAAATTTGAGTTTTAACAAAATTTTTGCTTATTTCCACCTCTTTCCTCCTTCCTCAAATTGTTATATTATTTAAATGTATGTTTACTGCCATATTTGAGTGAATGGCTCATGGACTCCTTTGATCAATCCATTTAGGGTGTTCTGAGTGGGTCAGGCAAAGGACAAAACTGGCTCGTGGGCAGTGGGCAGCAATACTCCGTTAGGTCAGAAGGTGGCGATGTTGTCCACAAAAGTGGCCCATTTGTTTTCCTGCATTGTTTGAAGAATTTTAAGCTCTTCTGTATTTTCAAAAGCCACACAGAGTCCAGACTTTTAAAATAGCAAGATTTGGGATTATTAGCATAATAATGTTATTACATAATATATCATAGTAACTCTAGTATTACTATGCATTACTCTCACAAACCAGGAAAGAGGCTTTGCCTCAGAGTTTTGTCACACAGAAATGCTACATGAATTTTTTAAACATGTTTTTGTGTGCATTGTGTGTGCACACATGCACATCGAGTTCAGGGACTGGCTTCGTGGACTGGGTTCTCTCCTGTAGCTTTCTGGTCTGTCGGGCTTGGCAGCAAAGTCCTCTCACCCGCTGAGCCATCTCGCTGGCCCTAAATACTGCGTTTTTACGTTGGAGATTATGAACCAATAATTAAGTGATTCTACTGGAAGGCTTTGCTTTACCTCTCTCGGAGTGAAGACGAAAGGTGCCTATGGAGCTTTTTCCCTTGATCGCGTCTCCATTTCTTACCCTTAACAACTTCGTTTTTCTTTCAATTCCTGCTGTCTGCATGGTGGCATCTTACTTATGACTAAATCATGATTTCTAGTATAAGATTAACTGTAGCGTGCAGTTTCCCGCATTCCACACAAAATGATACCTACTATGATTTTCTTTCTTGGTTGATGCTACAACTCTAGGGATCTGGAAGACTAGCATGGGTGGCACGCTACCAACCAAAACCATCTACCAATGGATGGACTTACTGCTTAAGAATTGCCTGTTTTATCGCACACTTAAACGGGTTCAGGGAGGTCCCTACCGTTCTATGGATAACTACCCTTAGTTTTGTCTCTTGACACCAATTCCTAGTCATATGACAGGCTGGGCTGTTAACTGTTAATGAGCACGGTTAATCGGGGACTACCTCAGGAAGGCTGTTGTAACATTCTAAAAGGCTGCTTTAACGAACCTCTGAGCGCTGTGCACCGCACCCCAGGCCCTGATCGGAGAATTCGGGGAGGCAAGCCTAAGATCGCTGCCCTCACACTGAACACCAAACGTGTGTGACTGGAGAGAATTCCCAAACACGAGAAACCCAAGCCCGGTGTGGTGGTGCATACCTTGCAATCTCAGTTAACAAGCCAAGGCTGAGCAGGGCGGTGGTGGCACACCCCTTTAATCTCAGCACTCGGGAGGCAGAGGCAGGTGAATCTCTGTTGAGTTCGAGGTCAGCCTGGTCTACAAACCAAAAAAAAAAAAAAAAGAAAGAAAGAAAGAAAGAAAGAAAGAAAAGAAAGAAAGAAAAGAAGCCAAAGCTGAAGAATAGCGAGTTCAAGGCCAGTCTGGGTTACCCGGGGAGACTGTTTCCAAATAAATACATAGATAAATATATCTAAAAATTAATTTTGCAAAGTGTCGAGTGGTCAAGGGGCCAAGAGGAGGTCAAAGCGGGGAGGTCCCAGGCAGCCAGAGGCGAGGGCGATTCACGTGACCGTTTCTTTTTAGTAAATCGCCCCAGATTGAAGTCAAGTTCTTAAATAGACTACGAGTGAGCTGAGGCGAGGCGAACCGAGTGACAGCGACTTGGCAGCAGGACCCCGCGGGACCCACAGCCCCGGCCGCAACCGAGCCGTCGCCCCTCGCCGCACGTCACTCACTGCGGGGGCAACGCCCCCCGGTCGCGCTGGGCGCTCGGCCGCGCGTCTCTCAGCACCGGGGACGACGTCCCCAGGCGTCCGGCAGATCTCGGCCGCGCGCCCCCAAGGCGAGGAGGGGCGGGGCGAGGCGAGGCGGGGCGGGGCGAGCGGACGCCATCGCCGCGCTACCGGCCGGCGGCGTGCTGGCCAGCGCCGAGCGCAGCGGCGTCCCCGCCTAGTCCCCGCGGCGGCGCGCAGCCGGCCTGGGCGGCGGCGGCTCGGAGATGCGGAGGCGGCGGCTCGCGGAGACGATGCTCGGGCGCTGAGGAGAGGCGGCCAGCCGAGCGCCGGCCGCGCAGCGACGTGGGCCGCATGGCGCAGCCCTCCAGCCCGGGCGGCGAGACGCCGCAGCTCGGCGCGACGGGGGACTCCCGGGACGCGCTGAGCCTGGAGGAGATCCTGCGTCTCTACAACCAGCCCATCAACGAGGAGCAGGCGTGGGCCGTGTGCTTTCAGTGCTGCGGCTCCCTGCGCGCCGCCGCCGCCCGCCGCCAGCCCCACCGCCGCGTGCGCTCGGCCGCGCAGATCCGCGTCTGGAGGGACGGGGCCGTCACCCTGGCGCCCGCCGCCGGCGAAGAAGGAGAGCCGCCTCCCGCCTCCGGTGAGGTCGCGGCTCGACACCCCCGGCCGAGCGGGAACCGGCGGGTGGCCCCGGGGGGGGCGGTCGAGCGGGCGGGGCTGCGGGACCCGGGCTCCGGGGACGCTGTGTGCGTGTCCGCCGGCCTCGGCTGTTTACCGGTGGCTGCGCGGGAGGTCCTGTCAGGAAGATTACATCTTCGAGAATGAGCAATCCCCTCGTACCATGTTTTGAATTTGTCACGAGTCCTTGGGAATGCCAGGGAAGCCGCTGAGCCCCGAGAATCCTGCTGTTTTGGGGAGGATTAGAATAAATGACGACTCTAGTTACTGAGCGTGAAAATGGACTGGGATGAAAAGTACAGGCTTATTTTTTTTTTTTAAAGTAAACAGGCTGTTCTGATAAAATTGCTTTTAGTTAGTACGGGTACATTCTTCATGACTTGTCACCTAAACAGTGAGACATTACCAGGAGCTTACTCACATGCTTTATTGATGGCAACACTGGTAATAGGTTTCCCCTATCCGGCTCGATCTAATTCATTCTTTGAGAAGCAAGTCTATTAAAAACATAGCAAAACAATCCACCTTCTCCTTTAGAAAGTTGATGGAAGGGGCTGGAGGGATGGCTCAGTGGTTAAGAGCATTGCCTGCTCTTCCAAAGGTCCTGAGTTCAATTCCCAGCAACCACATGGTGGCTCACAACCATCTGTAATGAGGTCTGATTCCCTCTTCTGGCCTGCAGACATACAGACAGAATATTGTATACATAATAAATAAATATTTAAAAAAAAAAAAAAAAAAAAAAAAAAAAAAAAGAAAGTTGATGGAAGTGTCAAAATGCTTAAGGTAGAAAGTGTAATTAGACTAGTGTGTAAAATGACATTTAGTGAAGATCTTTCCAAATTCAGGATTATCAGCCCTACTAGAATGTGTTCTAATTTTTTTTTAGTTAAAGTAAGTATAGCTTTATTAATTTATTTAAAGTCAGCCTTGTGATGTATTAAAAACCTCAATGTTGCGCTATTTTCGGAATACCTTGTGATGTTTTGATACACATGTATCTTGAATGATATTTAAAGCTTGCTTTTTAATGATTCTTTTGAATCCCTTTTGCTTCCTTCAAAATTTATTTGATCTGTTGCTTGATTTTAGACTTGGCCATAGCAGATGGCAAAGTCAGTTGCAATTTATTTAGAAGATGCCATGAAAAGATAATTTTCTCCAAACAACGAGGCTTTGTTTTCATCCCGAACTGTTTGAAGAGGACAGAGTGTGTGCGACCTCACTTGAGAAGAATCTTTGGTTGTATTGAAAGAACAGTCCTGGTTGTATGGTGTATCAAGAACTGTTGAGGAGCTTGATCCCAGAAATATTTATCAGACTGATAGGTTCTTTGGGGTGATTTCTCATAAATCTTGTTGGAAGACTGAAATAATTTAGTTTTTGCGTCACTGATATGGCTATAGCTCCCTTCAGAAAAAACAGTAAATAGATGTTCCCAGGAACTATAATGAGTTTTTCAAAACTTACTTCCAAATTTTTACTTATCACCGTGTGCGTGGTGTGAGGAGGGACACTTGCCACCATCCATGTGCAGGTCAGGGGTCAACATCCTGGCGTGGGTTCTGGAGGGCAAACTTGGGTTGCCAGGTTTGTGAGGCAAGCTCTTTACTCCCTGAGCCATCTCATCGGGCCTCTATTTTTAGTTTTGCATTTTTTTGTGGGGCACTAAGTCTCCTTTACTCAGGCTGAAGCTGTTCTCGGACTCTTGGTTCTTCTGCCTTCACCACCCATTGACATGGGCTATCACACCCTACTTCGTAATGGATTTATAACCACCTACTTTCTCCTATTCCAGTCCATGATCTCTGCTCCCAGATACAAAGAGAACCTGACCTGTGTAGTTGATAATCAGGAGCGTCTCAGGGCCTCTTGGTTAAAATAGCTAGAGATGAAAGAGGAAAGAACAGAATAAAATACATTGCATGAGAAAAGATTTTGATAAAAAATATTTGGGCTGTCATTTTCTTTCTTTCTTTCTTTTTTTTTCTTTCTTTCTTTCTTTTTTCTTTTTCCTGAGACAGGGTTTCTCTGTAGCTCTGTCCTGGAACTCTCTGTAGACAAGGCCTGCATTGAACTCACAGAGATCCTCCTGCCTCTGCCTCTCAAGTGCTGGGATTAAAGGCATGTGCCACCATTGTCCAGCTAAGGTTATCCAATTTCAGATGTTGTTCTATTAGTTTATTTCCTCCTGGAGTTTAAGAGTAGGTCCTTGGCTGTGGAAAATACATGTCTTTAAACATTCATTCTTGATTCTTGTTTAAGACAGGGTCTCCTATAGCCTTGGTAGGTCTCAACAGTCTGTGAAACAGACTGGCCTTGAACTCATGACCTTCCTGCCTACAACTTCCCAAGTCCAAGCGCTGGGATATAGATGTCTGCTATCATGCCCAGCTTTAAATCTTGTTTTTAATAAGTGATTAGTAATGACTATCGGTCTCCTGCCCCAGATTCTCAGGGAAAAAACAGTGATTAGTAGCTTGGTACTGGATAAATTTCTGTAAGCCTTTTTTTTCCTAATTTATTTATTTTTATGTGCATTGATATTTTGCCTACACATGCATATCTGTGAGGGTACTAGATCCTCTGGAACTGGAGTTGCAGACGGCTATGAGCTGCCCTGTGGATGCTGGGATTCCCTGGTCCTCTAGAGCTCTTTACCATTGAACCTTCTCTCCAGCCCAAGGTTTTTTGTTTTGTTTTTGTTTTGTGTTTTTAGAAATGAAGCAAGTTTATTGAGTACACATTAAGGGGAATCAGATTGGGCAGTAGTAAAACACTGCTTGCTCGCTTGCTTGCTTTTTTTTTAAATTTTTTGTTTTATTTTGTCTCACTATGTAGCCTTGGGTGGCCTTGTCCTCAGAGACTTGCCTGCTTCTGCTGGGATGAAAGGCTAGAGCCACCATACTCTACTTTAGGCCTGTAACTTACCTTGAATAGCCCAGACTGACCTTTAACTTGTGACAATCCTGCTCCCCAAGTGCTGGGATTACAGCCATGAGCTTCATCCCAGCTCATTTATTTTCCAAGCCGAGGTTTTGAGAAGTCCAGTGGCGTGTTCCAAGTCAGACTGGTGACCTCTCTGACTCAAGCCCAGGTCTAAGTGTCACAGCTTTGTGAAGTGACACATTTTGTTTGACTCCCCTCCATTCCTGCTGAATGATGTCAAGAAAGTCCCCGAGTCTTCCAGTGTCCAGGATGCTGTGGGGATTCAATCTCTCTCTTTTTAAAATCTAGGCAGTGTGTTAATATGTAATATGTAAAATGATAACAGATTCATTCTCCCTCGTCTCGTGGTCCTCTCACGCCACCATAGTGTCTTTTGTCCAGTTGCTGTAAGTCTTCACTAAAAATTGAGACAGATGTCGAGGACAGATGTTTCTTAATCTCAACACCATTGCTATTTTGAGCCAAATAATTCCCTGTTTTGGACTGTCTTGTGTGCCTTATTTCTCTCTGCAATATCCTAGGATGCTGCCACTGGTTGACAGTAAACCTGTTTTTCCACTGTGACAATAAGAGATGCTGATTTACTTATTTTGAGATAAGCTCTCTCTATGTAGCTTTGGCTGTCCTGGAACTCCCTATAAAGACCATGCTGGCCTTGAACTCACAAAGATCCTTACGTCTCCACCTACCAAATGGCTGGAATTAAAGGTGTGTGCCACAGCATTTGACAATAAAAGATCTTTAGATCCTAGGCAATCTTTGGACTGGGTACTGGAGAGATGGCTCAGGGACTTAGAGCACTTGTTCTTGCGGAGGACCTGGGTTCTATTCCCAGTACCTACCTTGGGGGCTCAGAACCATTTAAAACTCCTGTTTCAGGGGATCTGATGCCCTCTCCTGACCTCCAAGTGCAACACACACCCACAGTGCATATGCATATATATGCATGCCAGCAAAACATTCATACACATAAAATAAATACATTTAAGAAAAATTAATTAAAAAATAAAAGGTCTTCAGACAGGGCTGGAGAGATGGTTCAAAGGTTAAGAGCACTGGCTGCTCTTCCAGAGGTCCTGAGTTCAATTCCCAGCACCCACATGGTGGCTCAAAACCAATTATGGTGTCTTCTGTCATGCAGGCATGCATGCAAGCAGAATACTGTATACATAATAAATAACTAAATCTTAAAAACAAAGAGAAAAAAAAGGTCGGTTCTTCCGTGCACAGTAGTTCTGGCTGAGAAGTGCTGTTAGCGGTTGTTGGGTGATGCCTGCATTGTGGCTGCCACCGTGGGTGCTGCTGTCTTGCCTACCAGTATTGCTCCACTGAATCTCACCAGGAGAAAGAGCCCCTCGTGTGCTTTTCTGACTTAGTGTGGGACTGAGTACAGTAGAGTGTTCCCTGTTCTACTTCTGACTCTACTTGTGCTGTAACCATGGTCATTACGATCTCAAAGGAAAGGAAAAACTTTGTAAACAACAAACTCCAGTCTTACTCCAAGCATTCCAGTAACTGTTTTGTATATTTACCTCACTGTACTAAGTAGTTGGTTTGTATGAGATAGTTTTAAAAAACCCAGACATAAAAGGTTTCTTTTATCCCCTTTGCCTATGCAGTTTGGGTTGTTTATTTTTTGGCCTGTTTGATGTATATGTGGAAACAATGTCCAGCAGTAAACAGAATTTTATTTTGCTGAGTTGTTCTAAAAATAAAAGAAAGTTGCAGGTGGTGAGATTTGGGGACAGCCTGGCTCTTTCTGTGATAAAAGTGTTATTCGTCTGAGCTGTCACAGAAATGCTCATAATGTCATATTAGAGATGAAAATCCTGCCTGGTCCCATCAGCCTTTTGGGATTTAAATACCCATTAAATAGCACTCAGCTATTTCAACTTTGGCTCCAAAATCTTGACATCCCTTTCGTTTTAGATGTATAAAGAACATTTTAGAAATTGTGGCCCCTTTTTGATTTTAAATAACCTGAAGGGAGGTAGCGAGATAGATTTCCTGGGAGCAACAATGGAGGCTTGTGCGCATACGAATAAGGGAATCCCTTGAGGATGGTTTTTGGTATAGAGCACATTCAGGCTTTGTTTGGGATGTGAAAAGAGGATGGGATCAGTCAGGCTTCTCAGGAGGTTTACGCTAATGTGAGCAGAGTGGTCTCTTTGATTCTAAAGAAACAGTGTTTGTGGAAAAGGTGGACACACTCAAAACGGGCTTCAAAATATTTCAGTCCACTCTTGCTGTGTTTCTTGAGTGTTCATAGCTTGATCGCTATCAGCTGTCTGTGTAAGAGCATATGTGTATGAATCCAGGGTAGATGTCTGGGAGTCAGTGGTGGAATTGCAGACTGCCAAAATCCATTATTGATTACAAGAGGAAGAAAGAGTCATCTTTGTTGCTTGTGTCAGAACTAGTTCAGCTTAACAAACATATCGTGAATTTACATTATGTGCCAGTAGTATTCTGGTTTCCGGCGCAGTTTAAACATGAATAGTTGTAAGAAGAAACAAAATATAAATGCAGTGGCAAGTTACCCTAAAGTTAATACTACTGAAATGTCAAGCCTCCTCCTCCTCTAGTCTCTTTCCAGGTACTGGGAAGGTTCAGATGCTCATTTGCAAAGTGAAACCTGATTGGGTAAAATCGATGTCACTTTCAACTTCAATTTACTCCTCAAATACTTACAGTGTTGGATTGTCTGGAAAGAGTTACAGCGTTCTGGGAAGAAATTTCTCCTTATGCGAAAGGCTGTAAATAGTTTCATCATGTTCAAATATTGATACTTAAGTTTGAACTCTGTTGAAAAATTATTAGCTTAAGAGTTTTCACTGAACAGAAAAAAAAACCCACCTACATTTACCAGTGATTATATGTTGATAGGCTACGTATACTCTGCATGCATGGTGACTCACATATCTGAAATCCCAGCATCCCAGAGCCTGAGACAGGAGGATTGCCAAAGGTTCAAGAATAGCCTGGGCTACATAGTTAGAGATTGAGAGAACATGCCCAGAGAGAATAGAACACAGCAGACCAGTCAGTCACCCTGCTTATTTGTCACATCAGAAACATTCTGTGTCACAGCTTCTGTAGCATAGAAACAGGTCCCCTCTGTCTCCTGTATCTGTACATGAAAGCTCCATGTTTCGGGTAGGGCAGGTACACACCTTTAATCCCAGCTCTCAGGAGGTAGATAGAGGTCAGTGGAGCTCTAGTTCAAGACCATCCCATCTATATAGCAAGTTGCAGGCCAGCCAGGGTTACTTAGCGAGAGTCCTAAACCCAAAATGAACAAGAAAAAGCCACCAGTAGCGAACAGGAAGTGCATCTTGTATTTACATACCATGTCCCTGTCTCTCCAGTCTGTGGGAGTTCTTCGCATCTTGTCTTTGCTTGTGTTTTTGTGACTAGACAGGACTGTAGGTTCGAGTGGAAGAATACCAGAATAGTGAAGGTTTCATCTTCTTACGTCATATCTGGGCACATGACATCCCATGGAGCAGTGATTTTAGTTCTGGTAGTTGGTCAAGACAGTGTTTACCAAGTTGTTTTTGCTCTTAAAGATAATTTTACCTTTCTTTATGATTGTTTAAGAATGACACTTAAAAAATAAGTATAATTAAAAGTGTTGAGGTTTTTCTTTTTTGAGTATTGTTACGAGTGTTATGTCCAGTCCTGTGTGCGTGCTGGCATTCACTCTGCCGCTAAGAACCCTCTACCATCTCGAAACCTTAGTCTTTAATTTTAGCTCAGATTTGTTTTCATTTAGTTTGATTACTGAAATTTGGATTTTATAAACTTTTCTGTTTTGCATCTCTTCTATATTAATTGTCTTACTGATTTTTGATTTTTTTTTTCTTTTTCAAGATGGTTTCCCTGTAGCTTTGGAGCCTATCCTTGAACTCACTTTGTAGACCAGGCTGTGCTTGAATTTACGGAGATCCTCCTGCTTCTGCCTCTTGAGTGTTGGGATTAAAGGTGTACGTCGCCACTTTTCAGCTAGTTCATATTTTAAAATACCATAAAACAGTATTTTTTTCTTGTCAAGACAGTATTTTTATATAATTTTATATTTATCTAGATTGTTCTATGTAATGTCATCTTGATCCTTCCAGGAGATTTGCAAGATGAAAAACTACTTTCCCTTCTTTTAAATTATTCTTAGCCTACAAAATAATGGGTTTCATGTGTATCATATCTATCATTGTACTTTGCTTATATTTAGAACCCATTTTTCTCCTGTGTCCCCTCTGCTACTCCCCTTAGCCCCACAAATACTTCTTGTTTTATGGTCTTTTATTTATATATGTATATGTGTGTATGTGTGTGGGGTGTTTTGTCATCTGAATTCTGCATATGAGAGCAAAGTTGTGGATATTAGTTGAACCAACCAATATGTAGTTGGTTCATATTTTAGTGTCACATTCCTTTGTGGCCATGTTGTTGATTCATTCCATGCTGCATTGACATTTGAGATTCAGATAGTCAATAGCATGAATAATGCTGCTATTGAACATGTCTTTTGTGTTAAGTAACATTCCTGAAAGGGCAGTTGCTCCTTAGTTGTGTGTTCAGTATTATAGTAGATACTGTAAAAGTTTTCCAAAATGATTGTACCTCGCAAACTTGAGTTATTTTTATTTTACGTGTATGGGTATTTTGTCTGCATATGTGTCTATGCACCACCTGCAGGTAGTACCCATGGAGTCCAGTAAAGGGTGTTGGTTTCCCTGGAACTGGAGATACATGTAGTTGTGAGCCACCAATGGGTGCTGGGAATTGAACCCAGGTGCTCTGAAAGAGCAGCTTGTGCTCTTAACCACTGAACCATCATTTCTCTAGCCTACCTCACAAACGTTTAAAGCCAAAACCATTCTGGGACATGTAGGTGACTGGATAAATACTGTCTTACAAAATGGTAAAGTGAAATGAGGGCTGGTGAGGCGGCTCAGTGGTAGTGCACCTGCTGACAAGCCCAAAGGTCTGAGTTTGATCCCTGGAACCCACATAGTGGCAGAGAGAGCCAACTGCACAAAGTTGTCTTCTGACTTCCTAGAATGCTGTGCCACATGGACCACCCGCAGTTCCTTTCATACTCATCCACACACTGTAATGATTCTTGAAAAGGTGTCAAGGCAGGGCATGGTGGCATATGCCTTTAATCCTAGACTTTTGGAGGTATGGGGAGGCAGATCTCTGAGATGGACGCCAGCCTGGTCTACTTAGTGAGTTTTGGACTAGTGAGGACTACATAGTACCTAGTCTTAACCAAAAAGGTTGGAATAGACCAGGGAGCCATAAATGATATGCGATATGTGATAGTAAACACTGGCATAGGAAAAGGACAGTGGTGGAAAAATTGAAGAAATATAAATTTAAAAAAAACTTTTCAGAGGCAGGTTGATCTCTGAGTTTGAGGTCATTGTAGTTCATTCAGGAAGTTCCAAGCCAGAGTGAGACTCTGTCTGCAAAAACAAAACAAACCCAGAAATGATATCATTTTAAGATAATAGGTGTAGATATTTGATCTTCTAGAATGTATTGAAATACCACTTTACATTTCATAAATATATATATAGTTTGATTTGTCCACTTAGCACATATGTGTTTTTATTAGTGATATGTTGAGGGATTATAGTCTTAATAATAACAACCTCAGGGCCTATATTTAGCTTCTGAAAACTTTAAGTCTTACATGTTTTCACACTGCTTGTGCTAATCTTTTTTCTTTTAATTGGGACTATTATTGTCTTCTCGTATTTGCCACTTTCTCTACTGCACCCAGTATGCTTCCTCAATATGTTGTGTTTTTGAGAGGTAATGATGAGTACAGTTGGCAATGATGGCAGTGTGTAATCAGCCTGGCACATGGGTTGTCTGGCTGGACTGGGCTTCTTAGGTTTTCAGTGAGAACCCCGGCACTGTGTTAGAGGCATCCCTGATGAAGGCTTCCTTCCGTTTGCCCATTTCACCAGGATTCGCATGTCTTTCAGGTGGACTGTGTTAGATGTTGAAGGTGCACAGAGGAGCAGAGTACACCTGCACGCAGACGCTAGCAGGTGCATAAGCTACCACCCTGTGGTGCAATACAGTAATTGAGAAGGCTAGAGACACAGAAACTGTGATCCCAGAGAGAGAGAGAGAGAGAGAGAGAGAGAGAGAGAGAGAGTGGCTGCCTTTGCCTCATGACTCTTTAACAAGCAAGTTTTAAATGGGAGACTGAGTTTAGAAGTTGTGAAGGCTGAAGTGTGAAATGGTGGACATATAGACAGAACTATGTAGGTAGAAAAGTTTGGAACTGTGGAAGGACTCCATATAGTATCCAAAGGCCAGAGTGCCACTTGTGTAGACACTAAGTGTGACATTTGTTGTGCCCCCCTTTTCCAGGTTAGAAGCAAACACTGCTTACTAATAGGTCATGACTTTTTTTTTTTTTTGCTGCTAAATTTATAAACAGCCTCTTGAGTTCTCAACAGGATGCTTCAGGCAGCCACTACAATTATCTGGACTTGGCATGTGAGGTTAAACCTGTTTGTCTGCTTTGTGGTGGGTGTTCACTGTGCCTGGAGCATAGGATGTGTGTGGGAGTGGTGGGGAGTGAGACAGGCTGGAAAGGCATGTTCATTGAGAGCCACAGTATTGTTTGTGCCTATAGGTTGGATGGGCAGTGGAGAGCACATAGGGAATTTACACTGGAAAATGGGTAAACAGATTACTCTTTAGAAAGACACACAGACTTTGTAGAGAGTACCTGTCTTCTGGGATGCCTGTGACAGAAGGATTCTGGGAGGCTGAGACAGAAGGATTATTTGAGTTTGAGGCTAACCTGGTCTACATTTTGAGTACCAGGCCAACCAGGGCTACCAGCAAGACCTGTCTCAACAAAGCAAAAGAATAGATACATGTCTTCTACAAATGTACTACCTTAGGTGTTAGTAGCCTTTGGGCTAATAAACCATTTGGAATATTTCTGCTTCAGACCTGAAGTGATGAAGATTTGAACTAGATCAGTAAGAATAGAAAGTCAGGTTGGTGCTTTAGAAATGGATCATGGCATGGCTCTTTTGTTTTGATCTGTAGGTGGAAGAAGAAGGAAGCCTGGAAAGCTCTCAGACTCCTACCTGGGTGATGGGGAAGGCAGGAGGAGCAAGTTAGGGTGGGAAGATGATGATTTATGCTGCAAGGAAATTAAGGTAGCGTGGGACATATTTTCCAGGTAGAGTCATGTTAATTTCCACCAAGTTCCTTTGCTCTTTCAGACACATGCAAATCACCTTTGCTTCCCCTGGTAGCACAGAACTGCATTGGTGCTGCAGGAGAGATGAGACTTAGATTCTTGGTTCCGAGGCTGAATGTGTAGTTAAAGCCTCTGGTAAAGCCACTTAGCCTTTCTGGTTGTTTGTTTGTTTGTTTTAATTTGTAAAAATGGGAGTTGTGTTTGTCCAGCTTATAAGGCTGTACGTGAGAGTATGTTGTCAGCATTGTACAAAGTTATTTTCCCATCTTTTTGTGAAAAGCATTTCAAGATCCTTTGACTGGAGATTGATAAATTCTAAAACAATATCAACTCTATGTTTTGAAGTCCAGAAAATGAGACTGACAATGTGGAATGTAGATATTTTTAGGTCTATGGACAGGATTTTTGAATGGACTTATGAGCTATGGAGAATTTCTTCAGACTGCTGGAGAAAGTTTATATCTGATCACCATCCATAGTTCTGCATGATTCCACAAGGAGTTTTTGTGTGGTTCTATTTCTGTGAACTGTCTAGAGGAGGCAGCTCCTTTCAGACAAAGCATGTTGAATGATGGGGTCTTCACTTGGCTGATGATGCCCACTGCTTGATTAGGGCCATTTGCAGAGATGCCCATTTAAGTCCTTTAAACAGATTTGAATTGGGCCGTTTTTCTTCTTGTTGTGGTTGAGTTTTAGGAGGTTCTTCATATTAGGTCTTTGAAGTTCAGTTAATTTTTTTTTGATGGAATGAGATAAGGGTCTATCTTCATTTTTCCTGTATGTGGATATCCAGTTTCCCCAAGACCGTCTGCTGGAGAAACTGTTGTTCTTTCTTTATTAGCTGGCCTTTCCAACTGATGGTTAGTTATGTGCTGACTCTTTCATCTAGCTTCTTTAAGTCCTCTGGGAAGTAGGACTTCTTTACATCAGTAGTAAAACTGTTCAAGTGTGTTGCTTAATTTCTGTAGCCTTTCATTTGAGGTGTGGATGAAATGAGACATTTGGACTATTGTCTGCTGTATATAGAATTAAATCTTGGGGGGAAATGACCACTCATTAGCTTAGTGGCTCTCAGGCTCTGATGTTCTTCTTTGGTCTGTGCTTATTTCATTCAGTTTATCTTTAGAGAACTTGGGCACTAGAGGCTGAACACTAGTGAGTCCCATGCAAGGCTGGGTAACCTGGTGAGACCCCTTACTCAAAAACACAAAAACTTAGGTTTTTATTTATTAATATAACATATGTATAATTAGAAAATTGCAGAAGGCTTATTCCTTGGTAATAAGCATAGTAAAAGTTAAACAGCTAAAAATGTGTATGTGGGCTTATTTATTTATTTATTTATTTATTTATTTATCCTTTTCCTCTTTCACTACTGGGGATTAAGTACTTGCATGTACTGGTCAAGTGTTATGCCACTGAGCTGAACCCCAAGCCAGCCTAGATAGCTTTGATAGTTCAAATAACTCACCTTCCTTCGCTCCCCTTTCACCTCTCCTTCCTCTCCCTTTTTCTTCCTTTTTCTTTCTTCTTCTTTTGAGTCAGGGTGTAGTCCCAGCTAGCCCCATACTAGAAACCCTCCTGGCATATTCCTTTTGTGTGCTGGGCTTAGAGGTATGCCCTACTACTTAGCAGCCTTTCATTCTTGATAGAGAATTGGTTAAAAAAAGGGGGGAGGGGTTATGTGG
Source organism: Microtus pennsylvanicus (assembly GCF_037038515.1). NCBI lineage: Eukaryota > Metazoa > Chordata > Mammalia > Rodentia > Cricetidae > Microtus > Microtus pennsylvanicus. The sequence goes on from NC_134582.1 coordinate 18,558,990, forward strand.
AAAGCCAGGCGTGGTTTTGCACAGCTTTATTCCAGATCTCAGCATTGCTCAGAAGGCGGATGCAGGCAGATCTCTTTGAGTTGGAGGCCAGCTTGCTCTACAGAGGAAACTCTGGGACAGCTAGGGCTAAATACTGAGACCTATATCTGCAGAGACAGAGGGAGAAAGGGAGAGAGAGAGTGTGTGTCTTAAATGGAAATGGGGGGCCAAGTTGTGCCATGTCTGAAGGGAGGTAGAAAAGTATCAGAGATAGGTGAGCAAGATGGCTCCACTGATAAGTCAGGTGAGCAGGTCAAGTCTGGTGATCTGAGTTAGATTCTTAGAGCCTGCATTGTAGAGGGAGAGAACAACTCCTGAAGGCTGTCCTCAGACCTCCAGACACGGCTCTGTGCTGTGCTTGGGCTCACACACACACACACACACGTAAGTAAGTAAGTAAGTAAGTAAATAAATAGGCATGGGCTGTGTTGGGCTTATGTACACACACAAAATAAACAAACAAATGAGTGAGTGAGTAAATAAATAATGTTGGTTTGGGTTTTGTTGTTTTTTTTTTTAAAGATATATTTATTTATTATGTGTACAACTTTCTGCCTCCATATATACCCAAATGCCAGAGGAGGGAGCCAGATCTCATTACAGATGGTTTGGAGCCACCATGTGGTTGCTGGGAATTGAACTCAGGACCTCTGAAAGAGCAGACGGCGCTCTTAACCACTGAGCCATCTCTCCAGCCTTTGGTTTGGGTTTTGTTATGTTTTGTTTTAAATGGGACAGGGTTTCTCTGTGTAAAGCGCTAGCTATCCTGGAACTTACTCTGTAGACCAGGCTGGCATCTGCCTCCCAGTACTGGGATTAAAGGTGTGTGCCACCATGCCTAGCTAACTTTTGATATTAATAGGGAACTAAAATATAATGATGTTCATGGATGGGTCCCAGGTCCTCAGTGGCCATGATGCTTTAAAAATTCAGTTGTTATTAGATTGCAAAAAGTTTTTTAATTGTCAAATTTCAACCTGTTGATTATTCAGAATTATGCCTTTTTAATTATTAATGTGACAGCTATCTTAAATCCCACCCGCCCCAATTCTCCACACCTACCTGTTTTGTAGATAGTGTTATGTAACCTATGCTGGCCTGGAATTTGTAACCAATGTAGCCACAGTTGGCCAGAAACTCAGGAGAGTCCTATTGCCTGAGCCTTGTACTTAAAGTTAGCTACTATGCTAGTACTGGGAAATTGTGTCTGGTGCCCCTACTCCGTAAGCACACATTCTGCCACTGAGTTAAATCTCCAAGCTCTTGAGTTATATCTTGACTCCTCTTATCTTTCACATCCTGTAGCTGTACCTTGAGCTCCCCATCCCCCCTTGCTCTCTAGAATGACAGAAGCCTCCTGGCAGGCCTGTGCTTGCACTGCGTCCCTCTGGACAAGGCTGACCTGGAAATACAATCAGCTCATTCTTTCATTTTTTGAGACAAGCTCTCACTGTGAGGCTATGTAGCCTTGGATGGCCTGGACCTTGCTGTGTAGACCAGGCTGGTCTCACTTATAGGATCTGCATCCAGTGCTGGGATTATAGTGTGCACCATTCACTCTTGATTAGTGCCCCTTGTGTTTCAGAGCACACCTGCTTTTCCCAACACAGTCAGCTACCTGCCCACCAGCTGTATCTCGGACTCAGGCTACCTCCTGGTTCTCCAACAGGCTGTTCCTCCAGTCTTAAGTCAGCCCTACCCAAATCCAAGGTCTTTGTTTAAATATCCTCAAGAGAGCTTGCCTAGCTAACTGAAGTCGGGTCATTTCGTTGTTTCCTTTCTCTGTCTTTGGGCCCCAGTAGCAGATTACCAGTTGCCATCAGTGTTCACTTTTGTCTACACTGGCTAAAATGCAGCTACTGTACTACAAGGGCTGTATCTGACTTGCTGTCTGTGAATTACTTAGGGATTTATGGGACAACTGAGAGGGATAGGCAAGCTGTGCACCTGTTTGTATCTATCAGTTTTAGCATGAAAAAGTGTGGTAGGAAGCTGCTTATTTGTCTTGTCTGCCCCAAATCAAAATAATCACACAGAAACTGTATTAATTAAATCATTGCTTGGCCTATTAGCTCCAGCATCTTATTGGCTAACTCTTACATATTAATTTAATCAGTTTCTATTAATCTGTGTATCGCTACATGACAGTGGCTTACCGGCAAGGTTTCAGCATGTTTGACTCTGGCAGCGGCTCTATGACTTCTCTCTAACTCCTCCTCCTTTCTCCCAGCATTCCGTTTACTTTTCCCCACCTAGCTCTGTTCCCCTATAGCTCTGTTATAGGTCCAAAGCAATTCCTTTATTAATCAGTGATATTCACAGCATTCAAAGGGAAATCCACATCACTTCCCCTTTTTTTAAATGAAAAGGAAGGTTTTAACTTTAATATAGTAAAATTACATAGAACAGGTATTAAGCAAGAGTTACAGTTACAATATTTATATCTACTTTATCTCTTATCATAACTAAGGAAAACTATAACTATATATTCTTCAATTCTATCAAAGACTCCAGAAGGATCTAATATTACCTAAGTAAACAGGAAGTACATTGTATGCAACTTCCAAAACTCTAGAATTGACAGAGAGTTCCTGCTACCTGGACAGTCACCCAAAGTTCTTCTGTACTGTTGGGGCATCCATCTTCAGCCTACAGGCACATAGTATACAGTAGACTTTTCCATGAAGCAGGAAATTTCAAAGACAGTTTTATATAGGCAGTTTGTCTGTCACTTTTTCCTGTATCCTGCAGAATGTCTAGCAGACTCTTTCATGAAGCAGGAACCCTGAAGGATTGTCTCACCTTTAGGCAAGTTCAGCAGTCATTTCTCCGTGGGTCTTGCATGTCCATGCCCAGTTAAGCAGTCCAGGCAAGAACAATTTCTTGCTCAAATAGCTAGCAAACTTTATAAGGAACCTCTTTGATGCCCATCTTCTTCTTGAAGTAACTGGTGCTACCAGGAGCAGACATGTTTCTGTCATGAAAAGTCCTAAGTTCTTAAACATTTTAAATGCCATATTCTATAGTCTTTGAAAGATTTGAAGAATGCCTATCCATCTGAAATATATCTCTGTACATCTAGAAAAATCTAACACGACTACAAGCTTGATAATTATCTATTAACCTATATTTCTTAATTATACATTATAGTTTTAAGTGAACTGGACAAACAATACCTTAATCAAGAGCAGAAATATACATATAACAAAATTGACTCTAAATTTGCATCAATAAACTAAGATTCCATACCAATGCAAATCTCTAAAGCATATTCCCCCTTTAAATGTAAATAAACATTTATAGACAATATTTGGGAGTATGGGCGTGGTTCTGTCCAAACTTCTTCCTGCTGTTTATTGGGTGAAATAATTTTTTTTGTTTGTTTGTTTTTCGAGACAGGGTTTCTCTGTGGCTTTGGAGCCTGTCCTGGAACTAGCTCTGTAGACCAGGCTGGTCTCGAATTCACAGAGATCCGCCTGCTTCTGCCTCCCGAATGCTGGGATTAAAGGTGTGAGCCGCCATCGCCCGGCGAAATAATTTTTTTGAGGGGTGTTCAAGGCAACCTTTCATAGGGGTCTTGGTCCATCAAAACCATATTAGTCTGGAAGCAATCCACAGGTTCTCATCTTCTGTGGAAACACAAGACTAACCTCTTTTCCAAAGCAACATATCATTAGACCTATATTTTGAATTCAAGATACATTTAAGATATATATGTTGGTTTAGCTTAGCAGCCCATACAATGAAATGTTTCTCTGTACTTAGCTCATTTACAGTCAAAAAATTCAAAGAAAATACAATAATATACATAATCCAGACTCTCTGTGAATTTTCCATCTTTACATGACCTATTTTTCTTTACTCCTTTTAATCTATGACTGTCTGTAGTCTGTCTCTTTAAAGACGTCACCTTTAAAAAAAAAACAACTATTTACTCCTTTTTTTTTTTTTTTTTTGGTTTTTCGAGACAGGGTTTCTCTGTGATTTTGGAGCCTGTCCTGGAACTAGCTCTTGTAGACCAGGCTGCTATTTACTCCTTTTTATAACTGTCTATATTCTTTTTCTTCTCTCTCCCAAACCTATGTACATTTATCCAACACTGTGACCCATTTATAGGTCTTTTTTAATCTGGATTTGTCTGTATTGCATATCTAATTATTTTCTGACCAGAAGTGCTTCAAATGCTAAGCACTTAAGAATCTAAGCTGCAACATTGCTAGGGTATATACGGTACTTCCTGCTTGCCTTGCCCATCCCAACATGGTAGAGCTGCTCGCTGCTTCCAAGAGCCACACACACTGCCCCACTTCCAGGCACACAGCTGGTCCACGTTGCCATCAAGCAAGCCGCAGCACGCTTCTCACAAACCCCTTCCAAATGCTCTGTCTACTGAAAGAACCAGAGGTCATGCTGGCAGCATGGCCCAGAAAGCCAGCATTTCAAAGTGGTGTGGCTTTTTCCTGCTACCGCTGAATCAGGAAAACCTCTCTTAAAGGAGCCACAGCATGCTGCCAGCAAGCAAAGCCCACTCGGAAAATAAATGCAGCTAAACTTTGTTTTTTAGTGTCTAGAATTCCTTTCCAAGCCCTCTCAGGTTTTACGTGGATTTAGTCCACAACGTTGGTGCCAGTTGGAAGGAGCCACTAGTTTGTTCTCAGCTGCGTAGCCCCGAACCTTGTTTACACATGGTCAGATGTGTCTAACAGTTGGAGTTGAAGCACATAGGACAACATGTTAACCATTTAGCTTAAAATTTTTGATAGGTCTGTCTTTTGGTGGGTATACCTTGCTGTTTTTAGTCAGCTAATTTGCATCCTGTTGATAATATGACTGATAATTCAGCAAGTATGATGAGGCTTGTCACTCCAGAGAAAGCTTTCCACCTTCATTTGAAAATAATACAAATTTACATGAAAATGTGTTTGGTGTTTTTTTTTTTCTTCCTGAAACTACCTTAATTTCTACCAACAGGCTGTGTAGTTCATCAACATTTGTAGTTGTCCTGAACATCCAAGCTGAGGGACCTATTAGGGGCATCGCAGATGTTCTTCCTGAGATTTTTGGAGCATATTGGATGAGTGGAGTTTTACTGATCATTAGCATTTAAAGCTGAATGTCTGTAGCAGGGCTGGTGCCAGTGGGGAGTGGTCCTTTGACCTCCACACATGCTCTGTGCTGTGTGTGCACACACAAATGAAAAAAATTAAAATTATAAATGTATCTTGAAAATAAATGGCTTTTGGTTTTGTTTTGTTTTTTGAAGTAACAGGCATTGTCTACCAGGACTCCTTCGTTACTTAAACCAGCTGTATTCCTTTATGGGAAAATCTGTCTTCCTAATTGGTAGGCCATGAGGGGGCCTTATCTTCATAGCAGAACAGATCTTTTACATTGAGTTAAAAATGTGAGTTTAAGGGGCTGGAGAATGGTTCAGCAGTTAAAAGCACTGGTTGCTCTTCCAGAGGACCCCAGTCAATTCCCAGTACCCCTATGGCAGCTCATAACTGTCTGTAACTCCAGTTCCAGGGGTTCCAACGCTGTCATATAGACATTCATGCAGGCAAAATACCAATGCACATAAAACTAGAAATAAATAAATTATTTTAAAAATATGTTTTTAAACTGGGTGGTAGTGCTGCATGCTTTTAATCCCAGCACTTGGGAGTCAGAGGCAGATGGATCTTTGTGAGTTTGAGGCCAGCTTGGTCTACAGAGCAAGTTCCAGGACAGCCAGGGCTACACAGAGAAAAAACAACAAACAAAATCTGTTCTAAATGTAATCTAGTGAAATTATTACTCGATTCAAAGAGCTAATTCACTGTGATTATAATCTGAAGATTGGTTAAGGCCTACTGTAGCTTAGGTTATTGAAAACATAGAAAGTGGAATCATGGATTTTGGAGTTTGAGAGGGATTCTTTGCATATATATGTTTTTTTCTGAGGCAGAGGCAGCCAGCCCTTGAAGGAAGACTCAAAAAGGATGGGACATAATTCGCTGACAGTAAACAGGCGGCTGCAGCTTAAGGTGTTGGAAAGCAGTGGGGTGCTGGGATGGATGCCTGCAGTTTCCCCTTCTGACCTTGGCAGTAGCAATGGAGAGCGGGTAACAAAGCCATGCTGGCATGTATAACAAGGCTAGATGAGCCCTGGAGTGTTCCTACACCTCCCACCTGCTGTGTTGGCATGTGAGCATGTGCCAGTCATGTGACTTCTCTGGCTTGCCATGTCTCATCTGCAAAGTAAATGGATTGTGCAGTCCTGTCCAAGGCCTTTGTAGCTCTGATGATGTGTGATTAGGATTCCCATTCCTAGGTCAGCACCTGGGCGTGGACTTGGATGACAGAATTTGTGGGTGGCTGGGAATGTTGTGCTCCTAACCGGCATGTGTTCTTGCATGCTCAGCAGTTCGTGTGGGGTAACCAAGTGCAGTTGCGTCTTACACAAGGATTTGATATTCTTAAGAAGAGTAAGTTTTGTTTTGCATTAGGTGATTACAAGGAATCTAATTTCAGTCGCCTATGCTTTTTAACATCATACAATAATTCCTTAAGTCCATTATTTTTCAGGTGCAGAAAGTTGTTCACAGCTTCTTATAGTTGTCCTAGCCAGCCAGCATCAGAAGTCTGCTGAGGGTTCCTGAGTTGAATCAGGCAGGATAGGCTCACTGTGCCTTTGCAAAGTGGAGTCTCCCATTTTTGGTGTACAGAGCTAGTTTTTCAAGTTGGGTAATAAATACTTCTAGTTCCAGATCAGCACCCAGTGTTTCCTCTCCTTCCCACAGGTTAGGTTTGTATATTGTCACACAGCACAAGCCATGACTTCCCAGCATTGCTCTGTTTTCTCCTCTGCCTATGCTGTAATGGAAGTGGATTTTAGAATCTCCACCAATAAAAAGCATATTTGCTAGTCATGGTCGCACACATCATTAATTACAGCACTGGAGAGGTAGGCAGATCTCTGAGTTTAAGGCCAGCCTGATCTATACAGGGAGTCCCAGGCCAGTCAAGGCTACATAACCAGACCTTGTCTCAAAAATGAAATAAACAAGCAAGCCCAAATTTCTAATACTTGTTTGTTTGCTTTCCTTCTTTCATGGTGGTGGGGGGGCACGACGATGACAACAGGATCTTGTGTAACTCAGGCTGGCTTCGAATTCACTATATAGCCAAGGATGACCTTAACCTTTTGAATCTCTGATTGTCACCTCCCGAGTGTTGGAATTATAGGCATGGTTTCACAGTGCGGGAAATGAACCCAGTGCTTTCTGTGAGCACTGCACTCTACCAACCAAGCTGTATCCCAGCCCTTGGTTTCAGAGTTTTTGTGATTTTTTTTTTCTTCCTTACGGATTATTTCCTGGGGCTGGAGAAATGGCTCCGTGGCTAAGAGCACTGGCTGCTCTTCCAAATGTTCTGAGTTCAATTCCCAGCATCCATATGGTGGCTCACAAACATCCATAATGACATCTAGTGACCTTTTCTGGCCTGCAGACATGCTGCAGGCATGCAGAACGTTTCATTCATAATAAATAAATAAATCTTCCCTGGCCGTAGTGGCACACACCTTTAATCCCAGCACTGGGGAGGCAGAGGCAGATGGATTTCTCTGAGTTTGAGGCTAGCCTGGTCTACAAAGCAAGTTCCAGGACAGCTAGGGCTGTTTCACAGAGAAACCCTGTCACAAAAAACAAAGCAAAAAGAATTATTTCCTATTGGTGATGTGATCCGTGTTCTTTAAAGGATGTTGCTTTCTTCTGTGTTACAATTTGCTATCCTGTCCTCCTTTTCCTCTCCTACAGATTAGAGTACTCAGTGTTTCCCCACAGGTAGACTCTGTGCTCTACTTTGAGCTGTTTCTAATGGTGTTCTTAGGTAAATTAATTAACAATTCTATAGAAGTCTTAACTCCTATAAGTAATCCTCCACAGTATTATGGTCTGAAAAGTCTTATGCTTATATAAATAAAATATATATCACCATATATGAGTATAATTTTATGTTAGCAACAAACTTATGCCATATATTCACTGGTATATAAAAGCGTTATAACTTAAAGTCATTTTGTATGCATGCTCATATAATTTTTATTGCTTGTATATACTTTTTATTTTACAAGACCCAAGGTCCCGTTTTCTAGTTTGAGTTTCAGCACTGTTTTATATTACATAGGATTATAGTAAGATCATTAGGCATTAAGGAACTGTGGTTTCAACTGTACTTTTCATTTGAAGAATTGGGTGGCATACAGCTATGATTTTTTTCTTTGATGATGTCACCATGAACAGCAAGATGGCTAAATCCTTCTGAGCATTAAAAATTTCAATCATGGTAGAATCATACTGTGAATAGGTACAGATGTAGCAGGCTGGGAGAAGTAGGAGTTACTAGGAGTCCTGGGAGGGAAGGCTGTGCAGACATGTATAAGCCTTAGACAGTGATGTGTAAGATGAGTAGATGGGGCTCATGAGGTGGCTTAATAAATTAAAGGTGCTTGCCACCAAGCCTGATGATCTGGGTTCAACCCTCAGGACCTGGATGGTGGAAGGCCTTCTCAACACACATATGCTATGGCACCTGTTTGTGTACACACATATACAGATGAATAATTGCAGGGGGAAAAATATAGATGGGAAAAATTAAAAGTTTCTGCCACCCCATGTAAAGTTATTATCTGGTTTTTTTTTTAAATAAATTACTCTTAAAGTAGCAGCTTTTATTTTCAAAGTATGATTTTTGTCCCAAATTGACAAAATATGTGGTTGTACAAGTTCTTGGGTATTATGTCTCATTGATGAGAAAATACTATTGTTGGTATAGCCAACTGTTGTTGAGTTCTAGGGATGTCTTAGTTAGGATTTCTATTGCTGTGATGAAACACCATGACCAAAAAGCCAGTTGGAGAGGGAAGGGTTTATTAGACTTCCACTTCCACATCATTGTTCATCACTGACGGAAGTCAGGACAGGAACTCAAACTGGGCAGGATCCTGGAGGTAGGAGCTGATGCGGAGGCCATAGAAGGGAGCTGCTTGCTGGCTTGCTCCACCCCCACCCCACGCTTGCTCAGCCTACTTTGTTTGTTTGTTTGTTTTTCTGGGGTTTTGTTTTCTGTTTTGTTTGTTTGTTTTATTTTTCGAGACAGGGTTTCTCTGTAGCTTTGGAGCCTGTCCTGGATCTAGCTCTTGTAGATCAGGCTGGCCTCAAACTTACTTCGAGATCTGCCTGCTTCTACCTCCCGAATGGTGGGCTTAAAGGCGTGCACCACCACTGCCCGGCCAGCCTACTTTCTTATAGAACCCAGGACGACCAGCCCAACGATAGCACCATGGGCTGGGTCCTCCCCCATTGATCACTAATTGAGAAAATGCCTTTAGCTGGATCTCATGGAGGCATTTCCTCAGCTGAGGTTCCTTCCTCTCTGATGACTCTAGCTTGTGTCAAGTTGATACACAACCAACCAGTACAAGGGGTTTCTTTCTTCTTTTTTGTTGTTTTGTTTTGATATAAGGCCTCACTCCCTAGTTCATGCTGGCCAAAAACTAGATTTTCCTGCCTCAGCCCAAGAGTCCGTCAATGACTGTCTGTCTGTCCCCCTTTCTCTCTGTTGTCTGTTTACATTTTTGAGACATTGTCTCACTGTATAACCCTGACTGACCTGGAACTCACTATATAGGCCAGCCTCCTTGAACTTATAGAGATCCATCTGCCTCTGCCTTGGGAATTAAAGGTGTGCACCAACCACGTATGGATTTTTTCCCTTCCCCCTTCTTTTGATCATAAATGCAGTGTTTTCTTTTTCTTTAAAAATGTCTTTCTTTTTTGGGACAGTCTTGTAAGTCCTGGTTGTCCTGGACCTTGCTCTGTAGACCAGGCCATCCCAGAACCTGCAGTGATCTTCCTCTCTAGCATCTTGAGTTCTAGGATTATGAGTATGCAGCCAGCTTGGTAACTGAATGAACGAACCAACAACTTTGTACATGAAAAACAATTATCCTGCCATTTGTTGTTTTCACATATTTAATTAAGCTGTGACTATAGTTGCTTGGACATATTATTGATGACTTTAAAACCCCTCAATCATTTGAAAGTAACTTTTTGTATTTCTATTACAGGTAAATTGGGATATTCACATTGTACAGAAACAGAGGTAAGATAAATGTATGGATATTTCTGTAAAATAGTCTTATACTTTTTGGCATGACTTGAGTAGTGAACTCTTGCTGTGGGTTTCTCAGTTTTCAGATAATGTTATATTTAGAACAGGCACATAACTTCTCTATTCAGGAAGCACAAATGTGAAAAAAATCAATTACCTGTCTACTTGGCTATAGCATTAGAAGAAATGGCTTAAACATAGCTTATTTCCTATATTCTTAAAATGATTTACCATTCAGAGCCCTGAATAAACATTATTTAAGTTTATCTTATTTTTTCATAATTCAGTCTGGTGTGTTATGATCATATGATATGTTATGCTTGGATATGGAAGCTTCCATAGTGCTTCTTTAGTAGAACAAGAAAATTAAGACATGGGCATTGTTCAGTTGAAATTAATAATGTGAAGTGCTTGGGTATTTTTAAAGGAGGTTTATTATTTTAAAATACATTTGATAATTTTATTTGGGATTCTCATGTGAAATTTGAGGAGTTTCTGTGTGATTGCTTGTGTTCCTTACAGTTTTCAAGGATAACATTGGATGCCGGGTTGTCTATATGTGTGTCTCCTGTCCAGTAGCAGAGTGCCATCTAAGACTAGAATATTAGCAACTTTGTTAATGTGTACATATTTAAGAAATTGTAGCCAGTGGTGATGGTACACGCCTTTAATCTTATAATTCTAGCGCCTGGGAGGCAGAGGCAGGTGGATCTCTGTGTTTGAGGCCAGCCTGATTTATAGAGTTGAGTGGCAGAACAGCCAGGGCTGCAGAGAAACCTTGTCGAGAGAGAGAGAGAGAGAGAGAGAGAGAGAGAGAGAGAGAGAGAAATTGTGTCTACTTTTATAATGAATCTGAGTGCTGATAATAGGTTTCAGTAAATTTTAACTCCTTTGTGTAAAATGTAAGCTTCCTAAAAGATGTTGCATAATTAAAAACTAAAAATACATTCTTCTTTTTAATTAAATTCATTTTTATATTTTCTGTTCAACTTTAAAAGTATAAAATTTTCAAATTAGTTTTTTAAATGGACTAAGAATTTAGTATTTTTTTTTAAAAGAACTTACTGTTTTTGTTTAGTTAGGATTTTTGATGTATTTTTCACAAGATAAAAAGAAGTAGGCTCAAGCAGAAGAGAGAAGTATTGCTGTAGTTCCAGGGTCTGTATATTTATAGCTATGACATTCTGAGCGATGAGTTTTCCCCCAGACCATTGCCTATAAAATACTTAATATAATTTCTGTTAAGCTCATAGAACTGTGGAATTGTAAAAAGAAAATATATCACTATTGTAAATTAAGAGTCTACAAATACAGTTCACATCCATCTGCATTTGACCTTGAAATGTCCTAATGGAAAGCTTGTCTTGAGCCTCCTTCTCCTGTTTCATGTTGTATTGCCATGAGATCAGCATGGTTTTAACACTGTGTAATATCTGAGAGGGTGGCTATCAGACTAACTGCAGAGGCAAACCTGAGACCTGGCTGCCCACTACCGAGCCCATTAGAGTGGTAGAAAGGTGTAAAATTTTTATTTTTTGTTCAACAGTAATTTTTTTCTTCCTTAAAAGTTTTATTTATATTAATGTGCTGCAGGTTTAATTGGTGAAATTAATAAGTATCTTTAAATTTTGTTTTGATTTCTGGCATTATGAATGTTAGTGGTTTACAGGCTGCATCAATAAAAGCTCTTTAGTGGTGAATTTTTGTTTTGGTTTGTTTGTTTGTTTGTTTGTTTGTTTTAGAAGAGTATCAAGGTTGGAAAACCAGGCACTCTTGGGCTGGAATAGAGCCTGCAAGTGCAGCTTGTTCCTGAGAAGTGGGGTTGGAGGGAGAGAGGAAGCTAGTGTGCTGAGGCAGCAACATGGAGTCCCTGATGACTGACCACAAAAACCAGTCCTGGAGAGTGGTTGCAGTAGGCTGGAAAGGGTACTTTTGAGAGCCTGTCTTGGTTTCTGAATTGATTTTCTCTTGAGGAAGGAAACTCCCATATCCTAGTGTGAGGCCGAAGCCTTTTGTACTCTTGCCAGCAGGAAGGCCAGACTAAGAATGTATGGAGTTAGCTGTGTCAGGGCTGTGTACATGTGTCCTGTGTGTACATGCCTGAGCTTATGAGTGGGTGTGGGTGGTGGTGGAAGGGCTGGTCAATGCCCTCTCCTTCCAGCTTCCTAGAGTCCTGGTGGACTGCTGCAAAGGACCGCAGGATGAAGGTGAAGAAGCATGCCTTGATAGAGTATGTTGTTAGAAGGTCCTGGTTCCTAAGCAGGGTTCATAGGCTCATGAAGGGACAAAAGGGAAATTACCTTTTCTGAGGCTGTAGTAGTCTAATCAAAGCAATGTAGTCAACATAGAGTTTTAATAACACATAAAAACCATGTTATGAATTACCTTTTAACTGTGAATTTTAGTTTATTCTTTGAGATTTCACAATTGTATACAGTGTATTTTGATCATGTTTATTACTCTTATTTCCCCTCTCAAACTACTCTTGGATCCCCTTTTCCCCCCATCTCCAAGTTTCATGTCCTCTTTATTTTCCCCTTAAAATGTAACTGCTGAGACAATTTGTGCTGCCCATGTGTGCGTAGCTGTGAAGCCATCCCCTGGAACACTCAGTCTACCAGGGGCCAGGCCCCTAAAGAAAGCTGACTGTCTGTGCTGGTTAGTTTTCTTGTTGTCTTGACATAAGCTAAGTTTTTCTGGGAAGAGGGAACAGATTGAGAAACACCTCCATCACAGTTTCTTGACTTTCGTTTGTTGTGAGATGGTGACAACCCTGGGTAGATGATCCTCAGTTGTATAAGCTGAACAAGCCAGTAAGCAGTGTTCTTCTGTGACCTCTGCTTTAGTTCCTGCTCCAGGTTCCTGTTTGCACTCCTGCCTTGATTTTCTTCCATGCCGGACTGTAAGTGCTAAGATGAAATAAACCCTCTCCTCTGTTGCTTTTGGTTAGGGTGTTTATTGCAGCAATAGAAAGCAAAGTAGAATATTTCCCTAGCAGTAATAGCTCCTTAGCTAGGGGTAGAAGCTTATGAGCCCCTCCCCTCAGCCCATGCTGGAATACTCTCTGAATTCTCTTCCAGGGCTTGTCACCTCACTAGCCATGAGTTTATGGCTAGATTACTGTATCAGGGTACCTGGTTTCCTCCTGTGGAAAGGCCTTAAATTCAGTATAGAGTGCTGGCCACTCTAACATTCACGGCAGTAGTGCAGCCATGAGGATATCAGTCGCACCATATTCTGGTCATTATTGTGACCCACAGGGTTCACAGCTGGGTAAAACTGTTGATGGCCATCCCCCACAGCAGTCTGTAGATCACTTTCTGGTACCACTAAAGCTGGCTGTTAAGGACAAAGCTTCAAGGTCAGCACTAGCTTCATTTCTCCTTGTCCTGTGACCAAAGTGTGTGATCCTATCTGGCATAAAGTTTGGGAAGACAAGTAGGAGCAATGCCTATATCCAGTATTGTTTGGGGACACACACTGTCCCCACCCCATACTGATTAGTTTGATGTTGTTTTATTGTTGTGAGTTCGGATCTCTTTATGAAGCCATACTGTCTTGGAACTTGCTATGTAGACCAAGATGACGTTGAATTCATAGAGATCTGCCTGTCTTTGCCTCTTGAGTGCTGGGATTAAAGGAGTATGCCACCATGTCCAGCTGGCTTTTTTTTGTGTGTGTCAATTTAACACAAGCTAGGTTCATCTGGGAAGAGGGAATTTAAATTAAGAAAATGTCTCTATCAGATTTGCCTATAGGCAAGTCTGTGAGGGCATTTTCTTTATTAATGATTGATGTAGGAGGGCTCAGCACAATGTGGTTGGTGCTTCTCTTTGGCATATCATTCTGGGAAGTATAAAAACAATTGTAGCTGAGCCAGATAGTGGTGGTACATATACTTTTAATCCCAGCACTCAGGAGGCAGAGGCAGGTAGATCTCTTTGAGTAAAAAGCCAGCCTGTTCTACAGAGTGAGTTCCAGGACAGCCAGGAGTTTCAGGGCTACACAGTGAAACAAAACAAAAAAAGAACAACATCAAAAACAAAAAGAAATGAGAGGAAAGGTAGACAATCTGAGCAGCAAGCCAGCAAGCAGTGTTCCTCTATAACCTCTGCTTCAGATGACCTTGCTGTGCAGCAGGACTCCTGCCTCAGCCTTCTCTGTGTCAGGGTCACAAGGCACAACACTTGGCTAGCACAGCTGTATTCTTTTTCTTTTTTTTCTATCATGGCTGTTGGAACCTAAAGTCCAATCACCGAGGAGGAGTTGCCCCAAGAGACCATTCTCACACCGCAGTTGATGTAAAAGCAAGAGCATTTAATTCTGTCGCCACAGGGTCTTTCAGCATTCGAGAAGCCAAAAGACCCCGAATGATTGTTACAAGCTACTTTTAAAGTAAAAAGCCATAGAAACAAGGCGGGGGAGAACTCCAGGGTTGTTCTTCAACTGTTAGGATTGGCTTATTCAAAGTGCTATTAACAATAATTGGTCTGGGGGCTGGAGAGATGGCTCAGAGGTTAAGAGCATTGCTTGCTCTTCCAAAGGTCCTGAGTTCAATTCCCAGCAACCACATGGTGGCTCACAACCATCTGTAATGAGGACTGGTGCCCTCTTCTGGCCTGCAGTCATACACACAGACAGAATATTGTATACATAATAAATAAATATTTAAAAAAAACAATAATTGGTCTGAGCCAGGACTGGAGGGCAGTTGCCAGATCAGGTGAGGTAAGAGGAAACATTTGAGGGCTACTTTGACCCCTTCCCAGGGACTGAGTCAAAACACCTGTGGACATCTGAGGGTTATCTTGTCTTAATTCCAGGAGCGGAGCTTTATTTGGAGAACACTCACAAGGACTCAGGGAGATGGAAAGTCCCCAACCAACATTCTAGTAGGTGCAGGTGTAGTTGTTAGGTTCCCAGGGGTGGTGGTAGGGAAGCACTAAGGCTGAGAGGCCTCAGAAATTGCCTCAGAGTTTTACAATGGCCAGCTTTTATATGATTTGTTTTAAGGAATGTTCCTTTAAATAAAAATGGGGTTTTCACTATGTAGCATATGCATCTACCACCTGAGTGTTGGGAGTTCAGGTAATATGCTATCATGCCTGGCTTCTATGTGAATATTTAAAAGTTTTTAATAGGCAATTAAATTTCACCCTTTTTTTGTTCTTAATAATTTTAAATTTTAATTGAAATATAATTACATCACTTCCCTCTTCTTTTTTTTCTTACCAAACCCTCTCATGGTCTTTACCCCCAACCCTTACCACCCCCATTGCCTCTCAAATTCATGGTCTCTTTGATTATTACTGTTACATACATACATATGTGTATATAAACATAAATATATAGCTATAGCATGCTGAGTCTGTCTTATAATGTTTGTATGTGTATAATTTCAGGGCTGACCACTTGGTTTTTGAAGGCATTTTTTTCCATTGTTTTATAAACACACCCCTTTGTTAGGCATCATCATGGTCAGATTCAACCATTCCCACAAGTCCCACCCCCATAATTTTCATATTCCCATGCCTAGCAGCCACTCACTTCTTGCTGCTCTTAATGCTTTAAGGAGCTCTGCACGCTCCCTTCCAGAAGTGGGTCACGCTCCAGCTGGTAACTTATAAACTTGTAAATGGTGACTGACCTGTGCTTGCACTTGCCTGTCTAGAAGGCAGCTCTGACCCAGGGTTAAGACAGCTTTAACTGCTGCCATTGTACAAGTTTTCCTGCTTCCATTATTGAAATAGTATGTATGGATTGGAACCCTTGAAAATTGCCAGACACTTGAAATTCCTGGATTGTAGCTGGACTTGTAGTTTCCAATCTGAGCCTGTTCCATTCCGTCTTGTAGACTAACTGCTGCCAGTCATAGAGCGCTCAGAGCCTTTGCAGGAGAACGCCTAATGAATAACTAGAGCGGGCTGCTGTTCTCGTGGAAAGTTGGCTATGTTTTAAGTGGGATAGGTTAAACCATTATATAACACGGAGTTAGCTTTTATCATTACTTAATCTTGATAGAGCTCATTTAATTGAACACTCATTGATAGAGCTGATTGTAATCTGTGCAATAACAGAAAAACTGGATCGTCACTGAAAGGAACTGTAAAAACACTCATGACTTATTTTTATTTTTAAATATGTATATGTATGTGGGTATGTGTGATTGACTGCAGTGCCCACGAAGGCCAGAGACATTGGATTCCTTGGAGCTGCGGTTATAGGCTGTTGTGAGCCACCCGAGGGGGGTGCAAACAACTCTGGTTCTCTGCAAGAGTAATGGCTGCTTTTTACTTCAGAGTCTGCTCTCCACCTCCTCCTCTTATATTTTAAACACTAAGTTTACACGCTTATGTCATAAAAACTGTTTGTAATATTTATACTTTTACATTCATTTTAAAAACTGCTGAGGGTCTACTGTGGTGAGCATTGATAGAGACATTATTTTAATAACAATTCTATGAAGCTAATTTTATGATTATTGACATTTTGGAGTTGAGAATTAAAGAATAGAGAGACATAGTACCCTTCGATGTTAATCTTACCTGTTGAGTTTAGGAGCACTTGGGAGACACACTTGTGGATATGCTTGTGAGGATGTCTCTAGAGAGGTTCAACTGAAGAGGGAAGAGTCCCCTTAGCTGTGGGCAGCACTGAGTAACTGGGTGGAGAGATGGAAAGGAGAAAGCGAGCTGAGCACCAGCGTCTGTCTCTGTGAACACAGTGTGCCGAGCCACCTCATGCTCCTGCTGCTGTGCCTGTCTCCTGTGATGGACAGGACCGGCCAAGTGTGAGCCAGTAAATCACCTTCAGTTGCTTTTGTCTGCTGCCTTGTCACAGAGGAAGTCACTGATAGACTTGCCCAGCTCAGATGGCTGGTAGGCAGCCGCATTCATTGCCTGCTTCCCTGTGTCGTCGTCATCCAGCTTGTTGTTGCCTTTGGTGTAACACAGCTGCACAGGGCTGGAAGTCATCTTGCTGTCCCTTTTCTGCATGTGCCTCTTGCACGTGAGTACTGCAGTGATGGCCTTTTGAAGCCAGGGGCTGTGCTTCAGCTAAACTGAAGCTTGGGAAAAGGCTCGAAGGCAGCCCATGAACCCTCGGCCCTCATGGATTAGATGGGTGCAGGGTTTTTCTGTAGGAATTTATGAAATAGGCTGATTCTAAATCAGAATGATTTAAGAATTGTCCTATATATTGAAGTCCTTGGGGAAATTGGACCTGTAATTCTTGGTGTGCCTTGGGAATGAGTCAAAAAATACATTGACGTTAGTATCTTAGGCTTAATCCTTGTGGTTATGGATAGTTTGGGGCATATACTTGAGTAGACGAAAAAGTTTCCAGATAACCTAAATCACTAAAGGTACTATGTAGGGTTTGTTGCTTTAGTGCAGAGTGTAACATTGGAAAATGTGCATTTGGTCTTTAGCTAAATCTGCCTGTTCTATTTTGACCTCGCCTCTGGCTCGTGGATGCTCATGTGACAGTTAGGTGTATACTGCTTTTTAAGTTGACACTGGCTAAACCTTGCTTAATTTCAGAAGTGATAAAAAAAAATCTAACCTGAAGTAATGGGATGTTTTTATTAAAAGTAGCAGGTTGAGGAAATAGCTCAGCTGGTAAAGTGCTTGCTACACAAGCCGGAGGGCTTTGTTCACACCCCAGCAACCCTGGCACGGTGACCGATTGGAGAGCATTGTTGCCTTTGCTGGAAGTTGACTGGAAGTTCTGTGAGATCCCAGTATGGCTACCCTCCTCCTCAGAGCCAGTCTAGACGCTCCTCCAACACTGGGTAACATGGTCATGGACTTGGAACCTCAAGCATCCCATGATCCTTTCTCTGTTCTGTTGCCTGGAGGCATATTGCAGGTCTCACATGACCATCAGGATGTGGAGACCACAGGGCCACCGTAGAGTCTGTCTGTATGATCAGGGACACAAACCGTATGACATGCCTCTCACTGTCAGAGCACACTCCTGCCTCTCAGGTATCTTGCCAGCTGTGTATGACCCAGGGACATGAGACAGATGAATACCTTAGGAGCTGTGTGTCTCACTTGTGCTCTTTATAAAGACAAAATAAGGAACTAGGTTAAAGGAGACTAAACAAAAACAAATAGAATCGATGATACTTTATTTGGAGCAAAGTACTGAGAAAACATTTAGGGGACAGTCATTGACATTTTAATATGTATAATGCATTGTATAGGTGATAATTTTCCTGATTTGGGTAACTACTGTGGTCGCCTAAGATATGTCCTTAGCTTTGGAAAATAAAATTCACACTATTTGGATAGTAGGTAGGCATTGTGTGTGCTGTTTTCCTCCCAGATCTGAGGGAGCAGAAGAGGCGTGATCTCTGTCATCGGCAAACCTGGTAGAGGACAAGTAGAAGTTCTTAAGGCCTACTCTTGAGATGTTTCTGCAGCTTTAAAATTATATCAAAATAAAGTTCCCCAAACTGACTTGAGTGGCAAGGACATGTCTTAGAAGTTGGTAGTCTGATTGGGGGTTGACCTTAGTTAGTGCTGGTCTTTCACTTCCCAGTTCAACTCTCACAGGAACTTCAGTTGAAGCATGTCTTCTGCCACGCGCCAGGGATCCATAGGGGCTGCCTCCTTTCTCCTTGAGTCGATAAATATTGTTGCCCTTTAAGTTGAAAGTTGCTAGGTGTGGTGTTGCACACTTTTTATTCCAACACCCGGGAGGCAGAGACAGGCAGATCTCAGAGTTTGAGGTCAGTCTGGTGTACAGAGTGAGTTCCAGAACAGCCAGAGCTGTAACACAGAGAAACTATGTCTTGAAAACAAATAAGAAAACAAACAAACCCAGACCTATAAGCAGTGCTTTATGTTATACATCCATTAGAGACAATACAGCCTGAAAGCAGGTGAGAGGGGAGAGCCCTTTCCTTTTCTTCTGTGGTCATTAAATGTCATTAGATTGTGTCTTGTCGGAGGGAAATCTTAGAGATAAATATTGTTTTAATAAAACCTAGGAGCATGGAGAATATTTGGAAAAGAATCAGTGCTTCTGAGGTAATTTTAGATTTGAGGTACCTTATAAACATTGTATATATGTTGCTGGGTGGTGGTGGCACATGCCTTTAATCCCAGCAGTTGGGAGGCAGAGGCAGGCGGATCTCTGAGTTTGAGACCAGCCTGGTCTACAAGAACTAGTTCCAGGACAGGCTCCAAAGCTACAGAAAAACCCTGTCTCGAAAAACAAAACAAAACAAAAATAAATAAATAAAAAATAAAGAAAACCCCCAAACCATTGTATATGTCTAGTTTAGTGTAAAATATAATTGTAGACCTGTAGGGTGGCTTAGCAAGAATAGCTACCTGCAGCTAACCCTGACAACTTGCGTTCTATCAAGCCACATGGTGGAAATGACTCCAGAAAACTGTCCTCTGACCTCCACAGGCATGCCATGACATATATGTGTCCCCTCCATACACATGCACCCAGTATAAATGAATTAAGGTGTAGTGACTAAAAAATAATTACATATAGTTAGAAAGACATAATCATACCAGGCAAGTACAAGAAAATATGTAACTAAATGTCACAGTTATTAGTTTCTACCACGAATTTCATAGTTTTGAAATGTCAGTGATTTGATACCCATTCTTTTGATGACTCACTCTGGTCTGTTGTATAAAAATGCAAAATATCCAGACTGTGTGCTGCCTTGGCCTGCAGACACCAGTACAGGCCAGCTGTCTTCACACCCACCACCTTAACCAGCTTCCTGGAGTCCCTAGTAGATGCGATTGGGCAGGGCCTACACACCCAGCTATGCAATAGTGTGGGCATGACAGCCACTGGATTCCATTCTTCTTTCCTTCATCTAGCATATTTAATTAGGCACTGGCCCAGTTTGCTTTCTGTTGTAATAACACCAGCCAAAATCAACGTGGGGAGGAAAGGGTTTACTTGGTTTACAGCTTACAGCCCAGTGCAGGAGCTCAGGTAAGAACTTGGAGGCAAGAACTGACACAGCGACCAGGGGGAGTATTGCTTGCTTACTGGCTCACTCTCAAGCTTGTGTTCTGCTCCCTGTACAGCCCAGGCCCAACTGCCCAGGGATGATACCACCTGTAGTGTACGGGACTGTTTGTATCAGTTAGCAATTAAGAAAATGTCCACAGCCATGCCCACAGGCCAATCTGATAGAGAGGCATTTTCTCAACTGACTGCCCTCTTCCTAGGTGTGTCAAGTAGACAACCAGTGTTAGCTGTCACTGACTTCCTGGAAAGTGCTGTCAAGAAATTAACTCAGCTATTTCAGGCCTTTGAGAAGCTCAGAAAAACCAATGGAAAGCTTATGTACTTTGCTTCTTGAGCGCTATTAGTACAAGAGAAACAGGGAGCCACAGCTGTTGATACATAATTCTCAGCAGATCGTACGCTGCAGCATTTCTTCCTTGCCAAGCATGTCTTTTAAATAGCAGATTTATTTTGGGGACCCTGAGATGAAACAATCATTTACCAAATGCAGAGCTGCCAGGCACAGACATTCAGAATTAGTCTTGCCCTCATTCTTGGTACTGGTATGACATAGATAAGCTGTTCTGGCTTCTACCTGTCTCCGTGAGTTCTCAGTGCCTGTTCATGGTTAAAGCAGCACCTGCCACCTGCTCTGAGTAGCCTTTTCCTCCACATCATTACCCCTTGAGCCCAGACAGGAGGAGTGGCTGATGGGAAAGGAAACAATGACAAGTTTGAGTAAGGGGCGCTCGGGCTATATGAAGAGGCCAGAGCAGCAGGTCTGGCGCACCTTTGTCAAGAACTTTCATTGTGAAAGCAACAGGGCTGTGGAGGTTGGAGTGGGGTTTGCTTCTTCTTAGTGTGGAGGAGGAAATGAGAGGTTAGCAGGGTCCTGAACAGCTCACATTTGCAGTGAGTATGTATTTCGTGTATCCTAGGCCAACCTCTTAAGTTGCAGTAGGAGAGTGAAGTTCTGATCCTGTCTCTACTTCTCACGTGGTGGGGTTACAGCTGTGCACCCCCTGCTCAGCTTGTACTCTGGGTCGAACCTAGAACCTCCTGCACCCTGCGCAGACCCTCTACCAGCTACATCTCTAGCTTCTGGTGACTTCTTCAACATGATGTCAGTCACTAGAAAATTAATGACAAAAGTCCTGCTTCCCATTTCTTTTTTTTGAATTATTTGATTGTCATTTTAAACATTAAGAATAATCAAAAAGGAACAAAACAAGGACAAAAAATTGTCCTTGGAATATATGGAGTTTTATCTAAGCTACAGATTTCGCCAGTAAGATTTCAGTGTGAATTATTTGTCATAAGCAACAACAATTCTGTTACTAACGTTAATTACTCAAAATACTCCCTCTCTAACTTTGCAGGGAAATATTTCTTTCTAAGCTTCTATACAGTAAAAATTTAAGTACTCAGTGACTTGCCTTTTGTGTCTGATTTATGTATTGCTGTATTTTTTAAAATTAGAAGTAGAATGATAAAAAGAGTAATGTGTGCCTGTGACCCAAAAAAGGGCAAAAGAAAACTGAAATGACAGAGTGGTTCCAAGAGTTGAAGAGTTCATACTGAAGTGGAGGGGGGCTCCTGTTTTACTAGACACACGAAACAAGACAGAGTGCTTGCTGCCTTTGCTTAGCTTCTATTTCAGTCCTTACCTTCTTTTTATTAAGTAAAAGGTGGTCTAGGCCTTCCCCTTTTCTAGGCCTTTGAATTTACTTGGAAACTGTCCACGTGGAGTCAGACCCCGCTGCACACCTGTCCTTGACAGTCCAGAACTCTGCAGAGTGGGCCTGGGCTGGAGCAGCGATAAGGACTCGCGGTCTGGCCATTGTGTCCTTCCAACAGTGGCTCCTTGTGAGGCAGGTTGAGTGCATCAATGCCGCATTGTAGTTGGGTTTGTGTAATCGGTACAGTGTCTCTTCCAGCCCTCTCCCCAACTTTCTTCAGGTGGCAAATAGGTCAAGGTGATGTCCGATGAATGTGACTCCCTGAGGTACATGAGGAAGATAGCAAGGGCAGACTTCTCAAATGACAGTGGCCTCTGACCTCAGAACTCCACAGTTACTGCTGTGTGACATCTCTACTGACAGTTACCTCCCCAAGCCAGACTGCGCCCCCATGTGTGTGCGCACTCGTGCATGTGCCAGAGGCTGACATCAGGTGTTTTTCCTCAGGAGCTGTAGACCAGACTGACCTCGAATTCAGTGATTTCCTTGCGCCTGCCTTCTCAGTGCTGGGATTAAAGGTGCGTGCCACCACTGCCTGGCTTGTGAACTCACTTTTATAAGGCATGTTCTTTGATTCTTTTTTCCTGATGTTCAAACATACAAAATATTTTTGTGTTTCAGCTATCAGCTTTGTTTTCAGAAGTATGTCCTCTGCCCCCTTCCAGTGACTGCCTGCTGAGCTGCAGCCAGAGACATTTTCTCCCTGCTCCGTCTTCCTGCAGTCCAAAGGCAGGGTGACATCATGCCTAATGCCACTCTGCGGGCTTTCAGGGAACCCTTCATAAGAGTGCTTACAGGAGTTGGCCAGGACTGTTGGTCTGCAGCAGCCTGGCTTCTCAGGTGGTGTTGCCTCCCTTGTTCATCTTCACACGCACTGGCCACCGTCCTGTGTGACAGACACCTCACGCACCTTCTGTCCCAGGGCCTTTGTACTGGCTGGTCCTGCTTCTAATGCTTTCCCAGATTGCTGTGTGCCCAGCTCTCCCTCACCACTGGCCCGCCTCCCTCCTGCTCTGCTGTAGCCATGGGGTATGGCATGCGTTAATTATTACAATTTTACACTGCCACCTTGAAATACCTGTTCTCTCACCTTTTTCCTACGAGAACGTAAACTTTAGAGAGCACAATTACTTCTTGTGTCACTGCTGTCACAGGCTCTGTAGTAGTAGCTGATAACATCATCTTCAGAGAGTTTTCTCAACTGTATACAACGGGAACATATTTATTGTGTTTGTAGGCATCATTTTAGCTAAGCACTCCTCCCTTAAGCTTATGTTATGCTCATAAAGAAATAATCAGCCAGGTGGTGGTATATACCTTTAATCCCAGGTTGATTGTTATGAGTTCGAGGCCAGTCTATAGAGCTGTTATACAGAGAGACCCTGTCTCAAAAAACTAATACAACCCATTTTACAAACTGCGCACATAAACGCAGGTGTAGAAAGACCCTGACTCAGGAGAGGTATCCTGGTATGCCATGTTAGTCTGGGGGCCTGTGGAACCTTCCCCCATGAGGATGGTATCCTCAGGGACCCCCGGGGACCCTCATACTAATGTCTTTTCTCCACAGAGCTCATACTGCCCTTTCTCTTGTGGCTTGGGCTGTATGGTGGACGTGAGGCGGATGCCTCTTTTGAGCCTTATCTAGTTTAAGTGTTCTGCTGTGGCCTCACACTGATATGCTTTCTAACTTTATGAGGAAAGTTCATTTCTAGTTTTCAGACCACATTGGAAGAAAACTTTGAAGCTTAATGTATTCAGCAGTTAAAATGGCTATTCAGTTACTGGTTACAATGCCCTTATGGGCCAATTAGTCTAAGCTTGAACTTGCAAACCTCTTTGTCAGTGTTTGCTTTATGCAAATAAAGTATGTGAGCAGCTAATGGGGAAAGGACTTATTTGGTTAACATTAAACCACCCTCCATGTAGCAAAAGGTAACTTGCTCTTCAATGACATTAGGTCCCTGCTTCCTTGTTTTGATGCATAAGGTGGCAAAGGTGGTGGCTGTCACTGGATTAGACTAGAAGGAGCCTACAGCTCTATGTCCATCTGTCTTTGTCCTGTTTCTCCTCTGGCTGGGACTTCTTGTTTGTTTTCTCAGCTTGACACAGAAGCTCTTTTCAGAAGTGGTGCGCCGTAAACCACTCAGAACAGGCTGGTTTACTAAGAACAGTTTTCAAAGAACCCAGCGTTCCATGTATACTGCTGATGTGTGTGTGTGTGGAGGTGGGTGGCCCTTGGACTTCCCACAGGTCAGGGAACCCTGATTGCTCTTTGGGCTGATGAGGGAGGGGGACTTGATCGGGGGAGGAGGAGGGAAATGGGAGGCGGTGGCGAGGAGGAGGCAGAAATCTTTAATGAATTAAAAAAAAAAAAAGAAGCAGATCATGGTGATAGTACCCTGACTTCTCTCTAGGAAGCCTTAGTAGGGCAGGCTGACTGCACACCTCCCCTCTCAGTCCCTGGGCAGGGAGGTTCAAGGTCAGTGTTTCCTCTCTCCTTCTTTAGATCCCTCTGTGACCGCGTTTGAGCAGAACCGCACAAACTCGTATTCATGGGCTCTAAGCGCTGGCTGCATAGCCGGCTCACGTCCTGATAGCCTTAGTCTAGATTCCAAGTCACTAAAACTGGGGGAGGGGAGTGGGATGAAGGTTAATATGCATAATGCCTATTTAACAATGATAAGTATGATAATTAAGATGTGGGAAAATAATTGACATAGGACCTTGTCGGTCACATGGCATCACAGTTCAGTAAGTGTCAGCTGATAGGAAAATACACTTTAAGTTGTATTTCTTTCTTTCACATTCTCTTTTTATGCATATTAACTTATCTGTATTTGTGAATACCTATCTGATCTCTGCCAGGAGCTGAGTACACAAGAATGACCGAAACAGATCTGACTTTGAGCACAGCATCCAGCAGGAAAGACAGGTGTGCTTGAAACCTGACAGTTACTAGAACATTTATGTTGAACCAGGAGTAGAGTTTTACAATTACTAGAACATTTATGTTGAACCAGGAATAGAGTTTTAAATACAGACTTTAATTTTTAAAAGCTTCTGCAGTGGAAAAGTGAGAAAAAAATCAGTGTAGTTTTCCAGAGTTTTGAGAAAGAGGTGCTTACGCGAGCGAGCTGTGTAACTGTCCGTCAAGGACAGTTAGTAGGTCAATAGAAATGGAAGAAAGGGGTGGAAAGAAACGGCTTGTAAAGCAGACTGGAGCAAGTCCATTGAGGATTTTCTAAGTGAAACAAGGAGAGAATTGTGAACTGGAAAGTGAAGTTCCTAATTTTCCAGCACTGAAGTCATAACTCTGACAGCAGAGTCAGACTTAGTAGCTGGTTTGCCAGAAGGAAAATTTGGTTTAAAAGTATGAACAAACCTCAACAATTCTAACATGGTGTAGTGATCATTTTGTTTTTGGTATAACTGAATACTATATAAAAGTTTATTGTTAACTGTAAATAATATATCATTTAAACATATTTAATTTTATGTATATGATTGTTTCCCCTGTGTGTATGTGGGTGTGTAGCATGAATTCTAATTGGTCTTAATAATAAAAACCTGGAGTCAGATATTAGGGTGAAAGCTGAAAGATCAGAGAAGCAGAGCAGTCAGCCACCAGTTCTTACCTCTCTGACATCCTCAGAGTGGGGTATCCTTTCTCTACAAGACCTCGGACTCAATGCCTGAGCTCTAGCCTCCTCCCGCCTTATATTCCTCTCTCTGTCCAGCCATATCCCTTCCTGTCTCCACCTCCCCAGTGCCGTGATTAAAGGTGTGTGACTACCAAGTACTGGAGTTAAAGGTGTGAGTCACCACTACCTGTGTTTGATTCGCTTTTAGACTGAATCAATCTTGTGTAACTTAGGGGTGGTCTTGAACTCACAGAGATCTGTGTGCCTCTGATCCTGAGTACTGGAATTAAAGGTGTGCGCCACCACTGCCTGGCCTCTATGGCTAACTAGTGGCTAGCTCTTTACTGTAATACTCAGGCAAGCTAGAACCTGGAAACAACCTAGATGCCCTTCAATGGAAGAATGGGTGAAGAAAGTATGGAATATATACATATTAGAGTACTACTCAGCAGTAAAAAACAAGGACTTCTTGAATTTTGCATGCAAGTGGATGGAAATAGAAAACACTATCCTGAGTGAGGTAAGCCAGACCCAAAAAGAGGAACATGGGATGTACTCACTCATATTTGGTTTCTAGCCATAAATAAAGGACATTGAGCCTATTATTAGTGATCCTAGAGAAGCTAAATAAGGAGAACCCAAAGAAAAACATATAGGCATCCTCCTGAATATTAACCTTCATCAGGCGATGAAAGGAGACAGAGACCCACATTGGAGCACTGGACAGAAATCTCAAGGTCCAAATCAGGAACAGAAGGAGAGGGAGCACAAGCAAGGAACTCAGGACCGCGAGGGGTGCACCCACACACAGAGACAATGGGGATGTTCTATCGGTAACTCACCAAGGCCAGCTGGCCTGGGTCTGAAAAAGCCTGGGATAAAACCGGACTCACTGACCATAGCGGACAATGAGGACTACTGAGAACTCAAGAACAATGGCAGTGGGTTTTTGATCCTACTGCACGTACTGGCTTTGCGGGAGCCTAGGCAGTTTGGATGCTCACCTTACTAGACCTGGATGGAGGTGGGTGGTCCTTGGACTTCCCACAGGGCAGGGAACCCTGATTGCTCTTTGGGCTGACGAGGGAGGGGGACTTGATTGGGGGAGGGGGAGGGAAATGGGAGGCGGTGGCGGAGAAGAGACAGAAATCTTTAATAAATAAATGAATGAATGAATGAATAAATAAATAAAAAATATTCAGGCAAGCTTTATTTGTTAAAGCACAAACAAAATATCATCACGTGTGTGTACATACACACACACACATACGTACCTGGTTCCTACGTATTGGATCCTCTGAAACTCTGGTTATAGATGGTTGTGAGCCACCATGTCGGTGCTGGGAACTAAACTAGGTCCCTTGCAAGAACACTGAGCTATCGCTTCAGAGCCTTACACATCATTTCTATAATGAGAACCAGGTACAGTGGCTCATGCCTTTGGTGAAGATGAATGTCTGTTCTCAAAAATGCAGACCTTCCAGTCAGTTCCACACAAGGAGAAAAGATTAAATGGCTGAGTAAACTTTTTGTTTTTGTTTTGTTTTTTTGACAGCAGGATGCAAATTAAAACGACTTTGAGATTCTATTTTACTCCAGTCAGACTGGCTGTCATGAAGAAAACAAATGACAACAAATGCTGACAAGGCTTTGGGGATGGAGATCTTTTCCTTACTCCCTGCTCGTAGGAGTGCAAACTAACGGAACAACTGGAAATCAGTATAGACCTTCAGAAAACTCACACTAGGAAGCCATGTGACACAGTGTATCACTCCTAATGAAGATGTGCTATATATACACATAAAGGGATTTAAATTAGCTGTCAAGAAAAATAAAATGATGACATTTACCGGAAAATAGATGGAACTCTAAACTGTATTAAATGAGATGACCACATATCAGAAAGACAAAATTTGCGTATTCTCTATCATGTGTAGTTCCTAACTTTTAATATTTGTGTGTATGTAAACAAGGAGGCATGAGAGTGGATGGGACTTATGAAACTAGATAGGAGACCAGGGAGGAAAATGATACTGAGAAAGGAAGGTGGGGGAGAGGGAAAGGAGGCTGCTGTTGGGGGTCATAGGACAGGAGAGGAAGGACCAGGGATGGGGAGGAATTTGAGGGAAAAATAGCAAATTTTGTGTAAAAAATATCCCATAGTGAAACCTTACCCCAGCCTGGAGCTCCCCTTCAAGGACTTCTGGCCAGGGACTGGATTTCTTGGTAAAGGCACTGACATTTGTGGATGTTTGTGCCTTTACTCATAGCTGGGCTAAAAGAACTAACCCCGAATTCTGGGTGTAGAATTAGAAAGTCAGTGACATCCTCATTACAACCAAAGCTCTGTATTTCAAAGAGGAAAGTAAAGCAAAATAGAGTGTCTCTTTGCATAGCTGGCTTGTCTTTACTATTTTTTTAAATATTTATTTATTATGTATACAATATTCTGTCTGTGTGTATGTCTGAAAGCCAGAAGAGGGCACCAGACCTCATTACAGATGGTTGTGAGCCACCATGTGGTTGCTGGGAATTGAACTCAGGATCTTTGGAAGAACAGGCGATGCTCTTAACCTCTGAGCCATCTCTCCAGCCCATCTTTACTATTTTTTGAAATATTTCTTCTTCCTTTTTTCGTTAAATAATTTTGTTAAATAATAAAATCATACTATTTTTGTTAAGCCTGTTTTTCCTTTTCATTAATGTCGTCTTCTGATTTGTTCTTTTCCTGGCATGGCAGTTCTGTTCCTTTCACCGTCCTGTGCTGTATTTTAGGTGTGTTTGTAGTGACTCGTGTGTTGTGAAGTTGCCTGTTTAAAACAATTCCCACTTGAGAATCTGCCACCTAGGGCATGTCTCGCCTGTTTGCATTCATTAGGATATTTAATATATGTGGACTAATTTCTGTCTTCGGATTGTTAGGCCCGTTTTGGTCTTAATGCCTCCTCCCACCGTGCAAAGCACATTTTGCAGTCAAGCATGTACTTCTGCATAGAAGAAGTGACAAAGAAAAGCATGGGCACTGCTCTCTCCAGTTGATCAAAGTCCCCACAGCCCTTTCTGTCCTTCTGACCTGTGATAACAGGATGTCTGAAAGTTCCTTCAGAGAATGATGTCATCAATGTCAGACAGATTTGGAATTATTAAACTGTTTTATGAACTTCTCTACCCATTGTTGAAAATTATGATGCAGAACATTGATTACTGGGGAACTTAATGTGATTAGTGTTGGGTCAAGTTTCCTATTATAAAAACATACCAAGTCACAATTTTTAGCTTTTTAAAGTTGAGGAATAAATGGGCATCACCGCTTGGTTAACATAAAGCAAGGTTAAATATTTCCTTTTGTGTGGTGGACTTCTTGACCGGCGACGGAAGAACGACCACCACACCAGGATTCCACTCAGATCACGCTTTACTGGAGTGCCCTTGATTGATGGGGGGCAGGGAACGAGAGGGTAGGAAGCGGAGGGGCAGGGAGCGAAGGGAAGGGGCGCACTTAGGCAGCCGCTTAAATAGGGAATTGGCACATGGGTCGCCCTGTGATTGGCTGCCACCAACAGCTGACACCAGACCGCATCAGGATAGGCTCAAGGATCCTCATCCACCGCCGCATGCGGGAAGCAGGGATGCACAGCTCTCAAAGCCATAGCCAAATACGGAGTTGTTTGTGACCAACAAGACAGGATGTTGGCGCCATCTTGTAATGACGATCCTGTCCGGCTCACTACACTTTTGTTATTTTTTTTCTCTAAAATGTTCTTTAAACTTTCCTATACTTTTCATGTGATCTAGAAGAGACAGTTCCTTACACATGCTTTATGCCTTCTCATAAACAAGAGCAATAACTGGCAAAGCCGGAGGGTACCGAAGCAGAGAAAATGCGAGGTTGGACTAGATGTGGTTTCCACTTCCCAGAAGACAAGAGTTATCATGGGCACGAAGTTGACCTGATTTCTATGGCGCTCCGTTGAGTTATACTCAGGTGGCTTATTTGCGTTGAGCCACCTGTGGAGCTGGAGGATGGCTTTTTCTCTGAAAGCCCGTGAACCTTGTCGAGTTGTAGACAGTTGTTAGTGAGACCTGTGATTGAGAAGCAGTTCATCGGGTTCCTTGTCTGTCTTCTCAATCTCATCACCTAGGCTCTCTGAGTGAATTTTTTTCAGTAGATAAATTTAAAGAGAGGGGATGTTTTTATATTTAACCAGAGTAAAGTTCAAAAATTAACAAACAGGTTTTTTTCTTTCAACGTCTTTATCTTTTAGTCATGGTTAGTATTTAACCTTCTAGTGCCTTGGCTTTCAGAATGGAGATTATAATTTGTGCTGTATGGAACCTTAATTAATACTTACTAATCATGTGCTTTAAGCCAGAGATGAAAGTCCCTTCAGTTCAAAGTTCATAATAACATTTCAAATAAGCAGCTGAACTTTCTGGAGAAATGACTGGCCTCAGATCATTAACTTACGTATCATGATTACTTTGTGCTGTTTTGATAAGATGGGACATTTTTGTTCTTTTTAAGAGATTCTCAGTCCTACCTTCTAGAGTTCTTTTTTTTTAACATTTTTTTTATTGATAAAAGAAGAATAAAGAAAAAAAAACAAATTTCCACCTCCTCCCAGCCTCCCCTTTCCCTCCCCCTCCTCCCACTCTTCTCCCCCTCCTCCCACTCTTCTCCCCCTCCTCCCACCCCTCTCCCCTTCCCCCCACTCCTCTCCCCCTCTCTCTCCAGTCCAAAGAGCAGTCAGGGTTCCCTGCCCTGTGGTAAGTCCTAGGTCCTCCCCCCTCCGTCCATATCTAGGAAGGTGAACATCCAAACTGGCTAGGCTCCCACCAAGCCAGCAGATTGCGTAGGATCAAAACTGCGTGCCATTGTCCTTGGCGTCTCATCAGCCCTCATTGTTCGTCATGATCAGAAAGTTCAGTTTTATCCCATGCTTTTTTTGGTAATAGTCCAGCTGGCCTTGGTGAGCTCCCAGTAGATCAGCTCCACTGTCTCAGTGGGTGGGTGCACCCCTCGTGGTCCCGACTTCTTTGCTCATGTTCTCCCTCCTTCTGCTCCTCATTGGGACCTTGGGAGCTCAGTCCAGTGCTCCAGTGTGGGTCTCTGTCTCTATCTCCATCCATCGCCAGATGAAAGTTCTAAGATGATATGCAAGATATTCGTCAGTATTGCGCTAGGATGGGGTCATTTCAGGTTCCTTATCCTCAGCTGCCCAAGGAACTAACTGGGGACCTCAGCTTGGACACCTGGGAGCCCCTCTAGGGTCAATTCTCCTGCCCACCCTAAAGTGGGTCCCTTAACTAAGGATTGTGGTTACGTGCTCCCCTATCCAACCTTCCTTTATCCCGATCCTCCTATTTCCCCAAGTCCCCCCTCCTTCCCTTCTACCTTTTCTCTCCCCATCTCCCCTTACCCCCTTCCCACCCCACCCCTTCTAGAGTTCTTAAGTCTTTTTATTTCACTCAGTGAAATATTTACTTAGTAGTTGATGGGCAATGTGTGAGATATTGTGCTAGGAACAGGGCATAGCTAGATCTTTCCTTCAGACAAACAGGAGTATGGAAAGAGAAGAATTGACCCACAGAAAATGTCTCATTTTCCTTATTCTTTCTGTAAGTGTATTGTGACAAAGCACCATGTCATCCTAAATTTACTTAGTACTTAGACATCAAGTGTGTTAACTCATGCTCACAATATTGGTTTCCTGGGACCGTGGAGATGACTCAGTGGCTAAAGGCTCTTGCTGCCAAGCCTGAAAACTTGAGTTTGATCCTTAGAGAAAGTAAAGTGAAAATGGTGGAGGAATTGAATCGCCCTCTGACCCACCACACGCACATGCACAAACATATACACACATAAATTTGGAAGTGATTTGGTTTCTTTTTTTCTGTAATATTGGTGGTTGAAGCAGTGTTTCTCTGGCCTGTCCTTACGCTTTGGATATAAGCATGTGAATGTGCTCCGGATCCCAAAACTGCCTTTCTTGTAATGCTTAACCTTTTTGTTATGTCTGTAACTTCACCTTAGACTCATACCGAAAGCTTTGTTTTCTTTACTCTGTCGACCTGTGTTGTTTAGTTTGGTAGCTACTTCCTACCTTTTAAAATTCATAGTAGATGACATTTAAGCCTGTCAGTGGTTCTTTGTGCCCAGTGCCAACAGCCTGAATGTAAAGCACATCATGCTAGAATGTTCTAAAATATTAGACATTGCTGCAGTTTAGAATAAAGCTCACTAGTAAGTTTATGTATATTTATTCATCCAGTTGGGTTCTGCCCAGCAAATCCACATTTTAAGATATTATTTTAGGCCGGGCGATGGTGGCGCACGCCTTTAATCCCAGCACTCGGGAGGCAGAGGCAGGCGGATCTCTGCGAGTTCGAGACCAGCCTGGTCTACAGAGCTAGTTCCAGGACAGGCTCCAAAGCCACAGAGAAACCCTGTCTCGAAAAACCAAAAAAAAAAAAAAAAAAAGATATTATTTTAGATATACCATATTGTATGTTTTTTGTTTTGTTTTGTTTGTTTTTGCCATTTTCCATTTCTTACAATATTTTTAATGCTTTTTTTTTAATTTGAGAATTTCATACATGGCTGCATTATATTTGCATCATTCCCACCCTGCCTTTTCTCGGCTTCGACTCTTCTCATGTTCCCACTCCCTCTCTTTCCTCCCTGACTCCCTCTCTAATTCATGACCTCTTTTATAATTATGTTATACACCACCTCCTACTGAGCCCAGTTAGTGCTGCTGTTATTTGAATGTGTTTGGGGCTGACTACTCAGAGATTGAGGTTTGTCCCTGAAAACCACTTGTTCCCTCTCCCTAAAGTCATTGACTTCCTGTAGATTTTTTATAGTTTTTTCAAAATACAATTTACATACCACGGCATTTGCCCATCTAAAACGTGTAGTTCATGATGTTGAGTGTATTCTTTTGGGAAGAGGGAGGAAAGGACTATTTGCTTTACACTTCCATGTCACAGTCCATCATTGAGTGAGGGCAGGAAGGGCAGGAACTCAGTGAAGAACCTGAAGGCAGAGACAGGCGAAAACAGCTGGAGAACAAAGAGTTCCCCTCGGTGTATTTTTGAGCTATGTGAGCATTACAACCACCAAGTTTTCAATATTTCCTTTATCCCAGGAAGAATTTTTGTGTGTGTGTTTTGGTTTTTCGAGACAGGGTTTCTCTGTTTAATAGTCCTGGCTCTCAGTTTATAGACCAGGCTGGCCTCGAACTCACAAGAAATCTGGCTGCCTCTGCCTCCCAAGTTTGGGATTAAAGGCATGCGCCAGCACTGCCTGGAGATTTTTTTTTTAAATGTCCATTTTTTATTTTATGTGTTTGAGTGTTTTGATTGAATCTAGTAAGTGAATCATGTGCATGCCTTATGCTGCAGAAGGTCTGGATTTCTGGGAGCTGGAGTTATGGGAGGTCATCACTGAGCCATCTTACCAGCCCCACGGATTTTTATACCTTCTGCCAGTTATTACACACTTCTCATCAGTAGTCCAGCTTTAGGCAATAAAAACTTTCTACCCATAGCCGGGCGATGGTGGCGCACGCCTTTAATCCCAGCACTCGGGAGGCAGAGGCAGGCGGATCTCTGTGAGTTCGAGACCAGCCTGGTCTACAGAGCTAGTTCCAGGACAGGCTCCAAAACCACAGAGAAACCCTGTCTCGAAAAACCAAAAAAAAAAAACAAAAAAACAAAACAAAAAAAAAAACTTTCTACCTCTGTAGATTTATCAGTCATAGGTATTTCATATAAATAGTGTGATTTCTTCTGCTTTTCAGGGTCTATGTGTCAGCGGGGTATTTGTTTTAATGACCCTCTAATATTCTCTTGTATGGGTACACCAGAGTTATATGCTACAGTTGATGGATTTGGGCTTATACTGGCATTTATAGCCATTCTTATATTTTTGTGATATTCAAAAATAAAACTTTCTGTATAAGGAAGTTAGGGTGCTGAGGCTATAGCTCAGTGCGTGTTTGCTTAGAGCCTGTGGGGCCCTAAGGTGTGGTGCCAGCAATGCCAAGAGGGCACTGGGGAGACAGTCTAGTCAGTGGCATGCCTGTGGTAACTGGGAGACCTGAGTGGCTCTCCAGCATCCACATAAAGGCTCAGTGCCTAGCTTGTCCGTGTTTCCCCACTGGTGAGGGAGGAAGGACAGGCGGGTCCTCTTGAGTCACAGGGTGTTTATTTGGAGATGAGGATCTACAGCACCACCGCTCACATCGGCTGTGTGTTTTAGCATCAGATATATATATTAATCAGAAATGAGTCTGTGTGGTAAATAGAAATTACATTGTAGCTCACTCCCCACATCCTCTTGCAGTAGACACTCCTGTGCCTTCCCTGTCGATCTGAGGGTGTGCTGGGCTCCTGGGCACATCCCTTCATCTAAGAATGACTACCATGTTCTTCCCATTGCAGAAGGCATTTCTCCACGTGACTCACACTTAACTGGAAAATTCCTTAGTGTACTTCTTCTTCTTCTTCTTTTTAAAAGCAGTGTTGCCTTTGCAAGAAAACTTTAGTAACCTTGGGTCTTCACCAGACCATGTCTCTGCTCAGCTGGGAGTCACTTTCAAACCTTGTCTTTTTCTTCAGCACTTTCCTCCTTCCACACTCCCAACTCCAATTGCAGTTTTCTTTACTCAAGAAAACAGAAAGAGCCCGAGGAGAGCTTCCACCTTCTCCTCCACCCAGTGCGCTGCTGAGTCTGCTGAAATACCTACTCGGGAACAGCATTTCTCATGCAGGCTGTGGTCTGGATGGAAAACACTGCAGAGTGTGAAATCAAGAGAAGAAACTGGCTCCAAAGGAGGACGGGCAATGTGGGGCCTACGCAGCCATGATCCCTTCAGAGGCTAAATGATTGAAGGCAGCTGAGGCCTGCCCAGGGCTCTGCAGAGTGGCGGAATGAGATGCAGCTGCCCCTCCTGAGGTGTTGATTCCTGGGACAGTTATCTTATTTTGGAAACTCCAGGAACCACTATAAATAAGATTTGGGCCTTTTGAATGCTGCCAAGTGGTAACACCTCCTTAGAATTGAGTTAAGCTCATATAGTTTTTAAAAATTTTATAATTTATTTGTGTGTGGAGTTACAGGTGGTTGTGAGCTGCCTGGTGTGGGTGCTAGGAATGAACGCAGGTTCTGTGTGAGACCAGTCCATGCTCTTCACCACCAAGCCATCTCTCCTGCCCTAGCCCCAGGATTTTTGTTGTACTGAAATACACATACCATCTTAACTGTTTCAAGCATACACCCAGTGGTATTAAATCCATTTATAGTGATTCACATCTGTCACTGTCTGCTTCCAAAACTGTTACATAAACTCTGCACTCAGCAAACCTTAACTAACCTCTCCCTACTAGTCTCAAGTATGCTTTTTGTTGCTATAAATTCTGTTTCTATAAAGTCTTGATGTTTCATTTAGTGGAATCCTAGCTTTTTGTGTGTCTTCCTTTACTTAGCATGATGTATTAGTTTGCTTTCTATTGCTGTGGTAAGACACTGTGACCAAAACCAACTTGAGTTTATTTCATCTTACAGTTCATCATGAAGGGAAGTCAGGGCAGAAACTCAGGCAGGAACCTAAAGGGGGGAACTGAAGCAGAGGCCATGGAAGAATTGTGTGTTCGCTGGCTCTTCATGGCTTGCTCGACCTGCTTTCTTATACAACCCAGAACCACCTTCTTAGAGTATACTGGGCCCTCCCACATCAATCATTAATCGAGAAAATGCCCCAAAGCTTGCCCACTGTACAATCTGATGGAGGCCATCGCTCAGTTAAGTCCCCTCTTCCCAGATGACTCTAGCTTGTATGAGTTGACAAAAGAACTAACTAGCACATGTTTTTAATGTTCATCCATGATATGATATGGCTCAGAATTTTGTCGCTGTAAGGGCTTAGTGATGCTTTATTGTGTATATAGCCTCAATCTATTAGTTTGTGACAGTATCTCATGTTGCCCAGTCTGGCCTTGAACTTATTTTGGAGTCAAGGATGGCTTTGAACTCCTGATTCTCTATTCTAAGTACTGAGAGGACAGGCATGTGACACCATGCCTGCATTTTAATCAGGCTTCATTACTGATCAGTACTGTATATTTATAACCCTTCTCAGTAGTGGAAAGTTCCTTTTTCTCAGCAGTGTTCAGATTTCATTGTATTTGTTTCCTCTCCAGATTAGAGCCTGTTTGGTTTTTTTTGTTTGTTTGTTTGTCTTTTGTTTGTCCCAACTGAAGGAGAGAACCATTTCTAAACTTGAGTATTTCTTCAGAGAGGTCAGGCAGGGTCTCATGATGACAGCTGGGTTGCTAATGTAGTTCTTCTTTACAGTATAATTTAGTTTAACGCCTGCTTGAAAAAAACTTTACTTAACCTTTCTCTTAATCAAAACTAAAGTATTGTATCTGTAGTTTTTCATGTTTTAATTCTGTGTTTATTACTCATCATACTTATTAATGCTGGTGTAAGCTAAATAGTATCACCTGGATTGAGTGGTTGGTCTGAGGTCACACATCAGATAGCCGGTGGAATCTCGTCTCATGATTCCTGGTTCAGTATCCTCTTCACAGTAGAATTAACTCACTCAGCTGGTTTTCAGCAATCTCGAGAGCCAGGATCTGTGGCTCACGCCTGCAGTCCCAACACTTGCAAGATTGAGGCAGGAGACTATAAAAAGTACAAGGCCAGCCTGGACTGCAGAGTGAGTTCCAGGCCAGTCTAGGCTACCAAGGTGAGGCATTGCCTGAAAACAAATCTTGAGGCACAGAAATTTGAAATGTAATACAACACTGCTAATTTAGATAGTTTGACGGATAAACAAATCTGTAGTCTTGCATAAATGCTATCTGAATCATTTCTTCACCACAGAAAGTTATCGGTCTTTGCAGTCAATTCCCACACCCCAGCTCCAATTTCCTGTATATGGAATCATGCAGGATGTGCATTTTATACCACCTTTACTGTTGCTGCTGGGTTGTTTCTTTGTTCTTAGTTTTGATTCAGGAACAATTTTTGCAACTCATCATCGGCAACATTTTGCAGCTATAGTATCACATTCTGTAGTAATGTGTTCTCTTTTGTCTCCAGCCTAGTATTCTGTTGTGTTGTAGACTATTATTTTAAGATGTGTTACATTTGTTTATACTGTTGAACATTTGTTTTAATAATGCAAAGATATGTTGCATTATTTTATGTTACATTTGTTTAACTCTGTGAAGCTGTATTACTTTGCCTGTTTAAGACACCACATAGTCTACTAAAGAGCTGAACGGCCAATAGCAAGGCAGGAGAAAGGATAGGTGGGTCTGGCAGCCAGAGAGAATAAATAGGAGGAGAAATCTGGGAAGAAGGAAGAGGGAGCAAGAGAGCAAGGCTAGCCTCAGAGTAAGAGTGAAGGTAAGATACACAGAAGTAAGAAAAGAAAAAAGCTCATAGGCAAAAGGTAGACAGGTTAATTTAAGAAAAGCTGGCTAGAAACAAGCTAAGCTAAGGCTGGGTATTTATAAGTAATAATAAGTCACTCTGTGTGAGTTATTTGGTTGCTGGGTGGTGGGCCCCCAGAAGTAAAGAGTAAAAACAGCAACAACATTTTGGCACCCCACTTTGGGCATCAAGGTAAAGAGGGAGGAAACTCTGTGATCAAATCAGATTTATTAACAGGTGAAGTACACTCACAGTACAGAACAAAGCTGCTGCTGTTACAGCTCCAGCTGATACACCATCACAGTTTCCACTGCCGCTCATTTCAGAAGGGGACGAAAACCAAGCCACCTGCCACATGTGTTCCTGTGGCTCACTGCCAGCTTGCCTACATCCAAGAGAGTGTCCTTCATCCCACCCTTACCTTTTATTTGAGAATTCGGGTTATGTATCCCCAGAGAAGACATGCTCATTAGGCCAAGCTACCCCAATACAATTGGCCGTCAGATCAAGTTCCCACAACACTATTATGTAATGTTCCTTTGTTTATGTTGTTGAATAGTTAGGTTGTTTACAATATGTGGCTATTATGAGCATTTATGTATGAGTCTTTTAAAAATCCTTGTGTATGATTTGTGTACATGTAGAGGACAACTTGGGGTGTTGGTTGTTGCCTTCCTCTTTAAGATAGGGCACTTTGCTGTTTACCCCTGTGCTAGCTGACCTGAGGGCTTCTAGGGACTCTTGTTTCTGCCTCCCATCATGCTATAGGAACACAGGAGTTACAGGTGTGTGCTACTACTTTCAGCTTTATGTGAGTTCTAGGGATCAAACACAGGTCCTCCTGTTGGCAAACAGTCTACCGGCTGAGCCATCTCCCCAACGTATGTGAGTCTTTGCTTGTTTGTTTGGAGACATGATCTCTCTATGTAGCCCTGGCTGTCCTAGATCTTGCTACGTAGACCAGGCTGGCCTTGAACTCAGAGATGTACCTGTCTCTGCCTGTGCCTTCCAAGTGCTAGGATTAAAATTGTGCCCTGCCGTGCCTGCTCTGTATAAATCTTTTTATAGACATACATGTTTACTGCTCTTGGGTAAATATCCTGGTTGGGTTTTTGCCAACTTGAGGAAGCTAGCGTTATCTGGGGAAAGAACCTTAAATGAGAAATTGTCCCTATCCAGATTGGCTGTAGTCCAGTCTATGGGCATTGGTTGGTGGTTGATGTGGGAGGACCCACCCAGCCCAGTGTGGGAAGTGTCAGTGAAATAAACCCCCTTCTTTCCAACTTGCTTTTGATAATGGTGGGTTTTGGGTTTTTTGTTTGTCTGTTTGTTTTTCCCAGACAGGATTTCTTTGTGTAACAGCTCTAGCTGTCCTGGAACTAGCTCCTGTAGACCAGGCTGGCCTCGAACTCATAGAGATCCGCCTGCCTTTGCCTCCCAAGTGCTGGGATTAAAGGAGCACGGGAGCCAGTAATAGTGTTTTTTATCACAGTAATAGCAATCCTAAAACAGTAAATAGCTAGAAATGTAATTGGTACTTAGTGTGGCAAATATGTTTGACTTTTAAAAGAAACTGTTAGACTTTTGGTTTGGAGCCCGTCTTGAAATTCACTTCGTAGATCAGGCTGGCCTTGAACTCACAGAGATCCACCTGCCTCCTAAAGGTAAGCCATGCACCACCACCGCCTGGCTAGACATTTTACAATATAGCTGTAGTTATATTATTTCCTGTTCATAGTAGCAAATATGAAAGTTCCTTTTGTTCTCATCCTCCCCCAACACTGCTTTTAAAGGCTGAATGGAGTTGGGATTTGTCAGACAAAATGTTAGGTGAAGGCAACAACAGAGGGTACTATGAGTCAAAATGGAAAGTACAACCCAGGGAAAGTGCTCCAAGTGATGTACACTGGGACACTGAGAGCCTACGGACAACTTGTAAATGGCTTTGAATGACATGTGAATGATATGTTGACCTAGAAAGTCCTCTAGTGTTGGTCAAGGAGTAAGTACCATGTATGTGCAAATAGACGTTTTATCACTTAACAAAAGCACTTGGGCCAGCCCTTGAAGCTCCAGCTCTGTGTTTAATGCCCTCATTACTGCACCAAAACCAAAACCACACAAACAGGTCAAATCTACTTCAGGGAAAGTGTTTGGTTGCTTTTTTTTTGTGGTGGGGGGCAGTCCCTAAGCTGTTTGGGAGATAGAATTGGCCACCTGATCATTTCAGTAATCTTGACTTTTGTCTTCCCATTGTCTTCAACTTTTTCCTCCCTACTTCATCACTATTTCCAGACCCAATACCTAGTTGTCTTACACACACACAAACACACACACACACCCCACTCCCCTCTGGCTAGTCTCATATCACTGTTTATACACGTGGACTGTCCTTGCAGAAGTCCCATGGCCACCACCTCCCTGAGCCAGGGGTTGTGCTCTGTGTCCCTCCCTCTGGACCACATTCAGCGTACAGATATTCTCTCTTTGATTTTGTGACTGTCCTTATTTCATCCTCTCACTCCTTCCACTCCTGTCCCTCCTTTGTAATTTGGTCCTGGGCTTTTTAGCCTCTAGCTGGCGGTTCAGCATTTAGTTCCTTCCCTATGATTTCTCCTTAGACTCTCATACTACTTCACTGTCTCATAGTTAGTTTAGGTCACACAGTTGCCTACCTAAGGTCTAGGACTGTAGTCCCTGCAGGTGTCTGAACTGACCAAAACGCCACCACAGTCTCTACTAGCACAAGCTAAAACTAAGACTCACTTGGACTCCTTCCTACATTGAAAACATTGAAAAGTCTTGTTCATTCTTCCTCCTTCCTTTGGACCCACTGTTGTTCCATTCCCCTTCCCCTTTTAATGTCTTAACAGTTGACTTAGGCATCTGCCGTGGTGATGTCAGCCTCCATTCCTGGCTCAACACTGGTAGAAGCTCTCTGCTTGCCATCTCCAGGGCTAGATGAGAGTCAGTGGGTTTTGGATCCTTATCTGTTAACTTTCCCTGAGAGTGTGGGGGCTCCAGCACAGGTGTTTTTGTTCCTGTTTTCACAGTGATTCCCAGAGTTTTTGTAGGAATCTAGGCTTTGACTGTCACTTGGAGATTTGTCACGTGGTTCCTCCAGCATTTTCATTCCAGGATAATCCTAATTGCATGATTCCACAGTCATCTTTCAAGTATATTTAAAATCCTTGCTGTCTCAGATATAGATTAGGAGTCTGAGAAGCAGACAGTCTCTGATCCCACCCATAGAGTGTGTGAGTATGGGATCTGACTTTGATCCCCAGCACCCACATGTAGTGTAGCACATTCTAACCCTGGAGGAGAGGCCAACAGGTCAGCCAGTCTAGCTGAAGCAGCTCCAGTGAAATACCCTATCACACAAAAATAAAAAAATAAAAATCAAGATGAAGGCCCGGTAAGATAGCTAAGTAGGCAAAAGTTCTTCCATATAAGCCTGATGACCTGAGTTCTATCCCTGGAGTCCCCAGTGGGAGGAGAAAACTGACTTCTGAAAGTTGTCCTCTGACCTCCACATGTACAACCATGTGGCAGGTGTGTGCCTCATTCTCATGCTCTTATCATATATGCATATGGAAGTAATCAAAATTAAAAGATGAGGCAGAAAATGCTTGAGGAAGACACTTATAACCTCTGGGCTTCACATGAACACATATTTACTTGTGCTCTCAGACACATACATAAGTATGTACACACAACATACATGTGTGCACACACACAAATGGAAGTTACATTTGAAAGCCACTAGACTTCTAAGAGATGAATCTAAGTGTGACTAATCATATTACAGATGCATGTGTGCTATCATTTTTCCTCTTTTAATTGTTTGGATTTTATACCAGTGCTTAAACTTAACTAGGCCTTAGCTTGAGATTGTTTGATGTGGAAGTGATTTTGCTGTAAGAAGTGAGACCAGCTCTGCCCAAGTGTTGATGGAATCATGGCGATATTCCATTATAGCTCGCAGTCTGTGGCTGTTCTTTCTCCATATTTCATTCCCTCTCGAGTCATTTAGAATTGAAGGTGGTTTGCAAAGCACCTGCTGTTTACTCTGCCTTTCCCTCTTCTTTCCCCAGTCCTCCCTCTTTGTTTTCCTCCTCTAGCTCACCCTCTTCTTAAACTTGGAGGGTTTGTACTACTCAATTCAATTGGAGACACAGATAGGAATTTTTACCATGTGGAGTTGACATTAAACCTAAACAAAACATTCAAAGCATCACATAATGCTTTTATAGTGAATAAATAAATGAAAGCCATGCTGCAGGCTGGCTTCCTGACTGACTGGTTCCTCAGTGAGAGAGTCATGGGCCGAGGTAGGAGTGGAGGGACCTGCGCTCAGCATCACCTGCCGCTGCCTCTTTGCTAAGACAGCAAACAAACAGAAATGCTGTTTGGGCTGATTTCTAATTTGTTCTTTGCCACTGTGCTTTTTAAGCTACAGCCTCTGTGTATTTATTCCAGCCAGTAGGCTTCTTTCTCTCAGAGCATAAGAGTCCCCACACAGTCCTCTCCTCGTCCCATAATGTTCTGTGTAATCTATTGCTGAAGAATCAATGTTGGTATATTGTTATTGATGGAAGTCCATAGTCTATTAGGGTTCAGTCTTTGTGTTGTACATTTTTTGGGTCCTGGCACATACATAATGACGTGCCTCCCTTTACTGTGTCCTGTACATGTACTACTTGATGGAGTACTTTCCTCACCTTAAAACCTCTGGTGCTTCACCGCCTCCCTTCCCCTGAGCCTTAGCAACCACTGTTTATCTCCTCCAGAGTGTGACATGGTTAGAATGATACAACAATAGCCTATCAAATTGTTTGCTTTATCTAGTAAAATCACTAAAGGCTTACATTTCGTACAGTTGTTTTGAACTTGATAGCCTTTTTGATTGCTTGGCTCAGGCCTTATTTAGCTGTACCCAGCCTGAGCTCATTTTTTTTTTTAAATCTGTGACTCATTTTCCTTTGTCTCTATGTGCTACAAATCCCTTGTCCACTTGTTTGTTCAAGGTTGTCTTGTCTGTGTTTGGACAATTGTGAACAAAATTGTTGTCAATATTTCATGTCTTGATTGTTTTATGTGGACAGAAATGTTCAGTTTATTTGAATGTAATTGCTGGATCATATGGTAAGAAGATGTTTGCTTTTGTAAGTAACTGCTGAACTGTGGGCATGGCATGGTGAACATGCCATATTGCATTCCCAGTGTCAATGGATAAGAGTTCCTGTTGGTCATAGCTGGTGAGCTGGCATGCACTTGTAGATTCAGCCACTTCCTAGTCGAGGAAGAAGGATAACTTGAGGCCAGCTATAGCATCATAGTGAAACTCTGTCTCAGGGGAAAAAAAGAGAAAAAAACACTTCCAATTATTCTACATCTTGTTAGCACTTGTTGCTGTCAGCTTTGGCCTTTCTAGTAAAGGGATATAGTAGTGTCTCATTTTTACTTGAAGTTTCTTTGAAAATCATACAGTGTACTTTTTTTTTATGTTTGTTTAGTTTTTCAAGGCAGGGTTTCTCTGTATAGTCCTGGCCATCCTGGAACTCTGTAGACCAGACTGGCCTTGAACTCAGAGATCCACTACTCCCCCCACTCCCCGCCAGGTAGCTGGAATTAAAGTTGTGAACCACCACTGCCTGGAAAACAGCTTCTTTTTATGTGCCCATAGCCAACTGCTTGATCTTTGATGAGGAGGCCACATACTTACCCATTTTACTTTTTAATATTTATTTTGTTTTTGATTGTTTGTGGGGTTATGTATACATAAGTGCTTGTGCCTGTGGAGGCCAGAGGCATCAAATGCACTTGGAGTCAGAGCTACAGGTGGCTGAGTGTGCTCGGAATTAAACTCGAGTCCTCTGAAGAACAGTAGTGTGTCCTCTTAACCACCGAGCCATCTCTCCAGCTCCTTAAGCTTTAAAAATGTTTCCATATGATTTGGCCAGCGTTCTTCTAAAGTTAATTTCAAGTAGTTGTCTATAGGAGCTTCTATGTCCAGTGTCCAAATACTCTGAAATTTTCAGTAGTTTTTCTGGTGGTCACCTCTTGTCCCAGCTCAGGACTGCAGAACTGCTTACAGACTTCTTGAGGGTCCTTCATTCCCAGCAAAGGGAAGAGCCACCTGTGTGCATGCCTGTCTAATGAGCCCAGCTGTGTTATGCCTGCATCTCTAAGAGGCCGACTTACATTTAGAGATACCTGTGACTCAGACGAAGTCAGACAGTTCTGGAATGTTTAAATGGACCAGATGCTGTTTACTCTTGGGTCGGAAATCCTCCAGGATGTTTCAGAGCCGAACAGGTTGGGTCATCCGTGTGGTGGTCAGTTGGGAGGACAGAGATTGAAGTGACTATAAGGTATTTACCCAAACATTAACCTTGCATACATGAGTGGAAGGAATTTTTATCTTACTGACTTTGTTCATTAACTGTTAAGTTCCTACTGCTCATAAAACAGTTGAACATATGACGATGAAGTCTAGAGGGATTTTTGCTTTCAATGAGCTCAGTCTCCTTGTTGGAGAATTAAGATGTGTTTGTAACAGTTCACAGTCTGTGAATGAGCCACAGAGAGTCACAGAGTCATGGAGTATTCCTGTTCTTACTGGATTAGTGTCAGCTTAGTTTATTTGTCTCCGTTCCTTTAAGAGAGCTTCTTTTAGACAATATACTAGTTTTCAGTTCACCTTTAGACTCCTATTTGAAGGATGTAGACTATTGATGCCCAGAATTATTGCTGATAGAGTTGTATTAACATCTACCACATTTGTTTTCTATTTTTTTAAACCTTTGCTCTCTGTTCCTCTCTTTTGCATTCCATGGACTGTCTGCCTTTGGTGATTTTAAAGGAACATTTTACAGGATTGTGTTTTCTTACCTTTCTTAGCACACCAGTTGTACTTATTTTGCTGTTGTTCTCTAAAGTGTCTGCCCTAAAATTTGCAGTGTGCATTTACAATTCAAGCCCAGTTTCCTGGAACACTATTTCATCCACATTGTAGGCAGGACAAAAGACCTGACCTATCAAGATAATCCCAGTTCTTCCTCCTGTCCCTTATATTATTTCTGGCTTACATCAGGCATACACATGCTACACAGGAGATACATACATATATATGCACACATAATTAGTATGGCAGTTGTTCTTTTAAACTGGTATTTGTTAATAGTTAGAGTAAAAGTTTTTACTTGACCCCAATTCTTTCTTCAGTGGGTTTTTCATAGAGATCTGAGTTTCTGACTTATTTTCTTTCTTCCTAAAGAATTATCCCCCACTCCCCAGGCTAGTTATGGCACTTAGGCATTGTATTAAGCAAGGCTTCTGAGAAAGTCTCTTTCACTTTTGAAGGATAACCTTATGGAGTATAAAGTATAGGTTGGGTTGGTTTTGTTGTTGTTTTCCTTGAGGCACTGAATATTTTGCTTCCATCTGGTTGAATGTTTTCTGTTGATGAAAAAAAAAATTCTCACCCTAAAGAGAATAAGAGATAGTTAATTCTGGAGCCATTTTAGTGACCATGGCCCAGGAGCCAGAACAAGTTTCATGACATTTTAGGGGACATTGGTGGGTACATGAGAGAGGCAGGTACAGCAAGATGAGGGGGACTTTTCTGTAGGCCTCAGGGGCTGTCTGATGGCATTCTGAGCTTTTGGGCTGGTGGGAGCCAATGGATCTAAGTCAGTAGATCCCAAGGGGTTTTTTATGATTCAGGA
This sequence comes from Microtus pennsylvanicus, assembly GCF_037038515.1. Classification (NCBI taxonomy): domain Eukaryota; kingdom Metazoa; phylum Chordata; class Mammalia; order Rodentia; family Cricetidae; genus Microtus; species Microtus pennsylvanicus. The sequence goes on from NC_134582.1 coordinate 18,603,745, forward strand.
TGCTAGTACAGATGCACACAGGTATGGACAAGGTGGACTATCCAGGGGGCTAATGTTAGCCCAAGATAAGGTGACTAGCCTCTGGACCTGCATAACATTTCAGTCTCTGCAGACAGTGCTTTCCTGGAGTCTTCACGTTTCTGAATCTGCTGCCCTTCATCTCCTTACCCCATTAGTAAGATGACTGCTCCCCTACTAGCTTCTTTTCAGAATTATTTTTCTTTGATTTTTTTTTATAATTTGAAAATGCATGTCTAAATTCAATTTTTGTTTGTTTCTATGCTTGTTTGGTTTTGCATTTATGCTGCTTGGTGTTTGCCAAACAGACTGTATCAGAATGTTCTTCCTGCCAAGAATTTGTGTCAGAATTAGTTAATAGTTTTCTCTTTCAGAGCTTGGGATGGCTTTTTTAGTTTCTCTCCACCATCTACCAGCTACTGCTTCTCTATGGTTTGCCAGGTCCCCACTTTTCTGGATACGTGAGTTCTAGTGTCCAAGATTCTGAGGAAGTGGGGACAGTGGATGGCTTGTACTTCCTTTTGCCTCTGGGTGCTTCCGGCTTTCATTGTCCTTGCGGAGTCTCTTTACCTGTCTTACTTCTAGTGCTTGTGCTCCCAAGGTGTCAGCTTGGACTTTGGGTAGGTTGAGTTTTCCCTTCAGGTAAGTCACTCTGGGATGGTGGTAGAGTAAGATGCAGCCTTAGGCTGCCACATTCCATGACCTTGCAGACCGCCCCTTCTAGGATCCTTCCATCTTTTTCTGGCCCAACCCTTATGTTAGGTGCCACGTGTTCTAGCCCAGCAGCTGCTATCAGGCTTCTTCAAGTATGGAGGACTTTCCGAATCTCCCCTCCGTATACTTCTCCCCACATCGTTCTGTCCCTCCACTTTGTACTGACCTGCTCCTCCTGGGGTGCGTTCCTGATGCTTAGCTGCTCTGTCTCTTTGGAGCAATCCATTCTGTCGTATCTTGACTCTTCTCCCTTCATCGTGTCACAGAGGCAGCCTCTAATCTGCAACCTTACACAGAAGTCTTTTTTAAAAAATAGTTTCATTGCTTCAAAATTAGAAGTTAAGAATTTTAAGTAATGGGGCTGGAGAGATGACTGAGCTGTTAAGAGCGCTGACTGCTCTTCCAGAGTCCGGAGTTCAGTTCCCAGCAACCACATGGTGACTCACCACAATCTGTAGTGGGGTGCCCTCTTCTGGCGTAAAGTCCATAGAATACTCATATACATAAAATAAATTTTTTTAAAAACCTTTTAAATAATATTATATGTATTTTAAATGCTCGTATTATTTCCTCTGGTAATAAAACTTTGAGATTTTGTAGAGTTTGTTAAGTAATTATGTGAATGCTTTTACGGGGTATTGAATATGTGACGTCAGTGCTACTGTGTTTAACTCGTCTTACAACTCTTACATTAAAAATCACTTCATTGAAAAAAGTAGAATAAAGAAAATGAAGTTTCTTTACAGTTTTGAGATTGGTAACGGGATAAACATTGGAAACAAGTGAATGTAGGGAAGAGGGGAAGAACAGTACATTTATTTGTACATAATCATGCATTTAATGCCTTCAAGAGCTCATGACATGTAAATGTTACTAGTACCCATTTTACAGAAAAATCACCAAAAATGATTTTCCTTGAGCCAGATGACTGTTGATAAGGGTCATTTAACTCTAAGTCTTTGGTGTTGTTGATTCTACTATTTTCTTTTAAAGAAGAGCTAAGATGGAAGGAATAGTGCTGTTGGTGTTATAAAGTAAAATACAGGCACTGCGTTTATGATTTAGGCAGTGTTGAGGGATAATCTAGAGTTCTCCTGCTGGCCATGTCTGGAGCACTTGTCAGGGTGCTGTTGATGGTGGCCTGCTCTTCACAAGTCAGGTTCACATGGGTGGAGGCGGCCACACGGAGGATTCTTATGTCTTTCATTGCAAACTCTGAATTTAAAAAAAATGAATGAATCTCCCATTTGTTTGTGCCATTTGAGAAGATGTGTTTCTAGTGAGTGGAACTCATTGAGCAATCTGTATATTGATATGAAGATATTTCTTGTTATTTGGGCTTAAATAAATTGCTACTTAGAATTGAATTTTTAAGTCTCAGCTACTTTGGGAGATCTATGAAGGCTCTAAACATTGAAATAAAATTTTTTGGAAAATACTGCAAGTCAGCTTAGTCAGTATTCATGTGTGTGTGTGTGAGTGAGTGTGTGTGTGTGTGTGTGATGAGTGGAAAATGCTGATCTTAACATCTAGTATGAATTTATGAAAATATGAAAAAGGTTTGTGGATACGTTATGAAATCACACAAAAATTGCTGTTTTCAAATTTTTAAATACATGTGTTGGTAAAAATTTTTAAATTTCTTCTTAAATATTAGTTATGTCTGAAATCATGAACATTTCATGTCTTGCCGTCTTTAGAGTTGTCAGTCACCTCCATTCACCACCATCTTTAATATCCGTAGGTTATTGAATCCCTGGGAATTATTATTTATAAAGCATTGGACTATGGCTTGAAGGAAAATGAAGAGAGGGAGCTGAGCCCTCCTCTAGAGCAGCTCATCGACCAAATGGCCAACACTGTGGAGGCTGATGGTAACCACGATGAGGGATATGAGGCTGCAGATGAAGGCCCTGAGGATGAAGATGGAGAAAAGAGAAACATCTCAGCTATTCGGTCCTATCAAGATGTCATGAAGGTAAAGCCATAGTTCACTTTAGTACTGTCTCTTTGTGAATCATTGTCTCATAGTTTAAAAGAGTGGCATAGTGGCTCAGCATTTGACAACAGTTCAGACTGTTTGCAGCCTGGCTGTGGCCTTTTGCTGGGTCATGGCACTTGGCCACTTGTAGGTGTGTTGGGTGTTGGTTATCTTTCTGCCATCCGGCTGACTGGGCATGATTCTGTCAGCTGGCCTCTGTGGAATGGACAGCATCTGTGAGCAGATTCTGTACCTGAAGACTGAGCCGTGCCAGTCACAGCTGATTGGTGTTTGGTTTTTTATTTTGGCCTTCCCATAGGAATTTGTTTGTTTGTTTGTTTGTTTTTACTGATTTTATTGAGGTCTGCATTTTTCTCTGCTCCCCTTCTTGTCTTTCCTCTCCCCTTTTACCCTCTTCCATGATCCCCATGCTCCCAGTTTACTCAGGAGATCTTGTCTTTTTCTACTTCCCATGTAGATTAGATCCATGTATGTCTCAGGGTCCTCTTTGTTGTCTTGGTTCTCTGGAATTGTGATTTGTAGGTGTTTTTTTTTTTTCTTTATGTCTAAAAGTCACTTATGAGTGAGTATATATGATAATTGTCTTTATGGGTTACTTCACTCAATATGATGTTTTCTAGCTCCATCCATTTGCCTGCAAATTTCAAGATGTCATTTTTTTCCTGCTGTATAGTACATTTTCCTTATCCATCCTTCAGTCAAGGGGCATTCAGGTTGTTTCCAGGTTCTGCTTATGACAAACAATGCTGCTATGAACATAGTTGAGCATATGTCCTTGTGGTATGATTGAGCTTTCTTTTGGTATAAACCCAAAAGTGGTATTACTGGGTCTTGAGGAAGGTTGTTTTCTAATTTTCTGAGAAATCGCCACACTGACATCCAGAGGGGCTGTACCAGCTTGCACTTCCACCAGCAATGCAGGAGTGTTCTCTTTACTCCACAGCCTCTCCAGCATAAGTTGTCATCAGTGTTTTTGATCTTGGCCATTCTTACAGGTGTAAGATGGAATCTCAGAGTTGTTTTGATTTGCATTTCTCTGATGACTAAGGATGTTGAACATTTCCTTAAGTGTCTTTCAGCCATTTTAGATTCCTCTGTTGAGAGTTCTCTGTTTATGTCTGTACTCCATTTTTTTTATTGGATTATGTGTTCTTTTGATGTCCAGTTTCTTGAGTTCTTTATATATTTTGGAGATCAGACCTCTGTCTGATGTGGGGTTAGTGAAGATCTTTTTCCATTCTGTAGGCTGTCGTTTTGTCTTGTTGACCGTGTCCTTTGCTTTACAGAAGCTTTTCAGTTTCAGGAGGTCCCATTTATTAATTGTTTCTCTTAGTGTCTGTGCTGCTGCGGATCTATTTAGGAAGTGGTTCCCTGTGCCAATGCGTTCAGGTGTACTTCCCCCTTTCTCTTCTATGAGGTTCAGTGTGGCTGACTTTTTGTTGAGGTCTTTGATCCGTTTGGACTTGAGTTTTGTGCATGGTGATAGATCTGGGTCTATTTTCTTTCTTCTACATGTTGATATCCAGTTACGCCAGCACCATTTGTTAAATATGCTTTCTTTTCTTCCATTTGATATTTTTTTGCTTCTTTGTCAAAAATCAGGTGTTCATAGATGTGTGGATTAATATCTGGGTCTTTTATTCTGTTCCATTGGTCCTCCTGTCTGTTTTTATGCCAATACCAGGCTGTTTTCAGTACTGTAGCTCTTTAGTAGAGTTTGAAATCAGGGATTGTGATGCCTCCAGAAGTTCTTTTATTGTACAGGATCGTTTTGGCTATCCTGGGTTTTTTGCTGTCCCATATGAAGTTGAGTACTGTTTTTTTGAGGTCTGTGAAGAATTTTGCTGGGATTTTGATGGGCATTGCGTTGAATCTGTAGATTGCTTTTGCTAAGATTGCCATTTTTATTATGTTAATTCTACCTACCCAAGAGCATGGGAGATCTTTCCACTTTCTGGTGTCGTCTTCAATTTCTTTCTTCAAAGATTTAAAGATCTTGTCATTTAAGTCTTCCACTTCTTTAGTTAGAATTACTCTGAGATATTTTATGCTATTTGTGGCTATTGTCCTAAAAACAAAAATTAATTAATAACTAATTAATTAAACATTGGGGTTGGCAGACCAATAATTCTGTGAAGACCACTGATAAATAGTAGTGTCAAATGTGAAGAATAGAATAAGGTATTGCATAAGAAGCAAAATTTATATTCTGACAGTGGCTACAGGCTTGGCCGTGTGTGCGTTGGAGGGGCTGCACAAAGAATAGAGGAAGAAGGGACACACACAGTCATGGTCTATCCAGCCATCTGGTACCATGGCCGAGGAGCAGCAGATTGCTCCCGCACTACAGGGTAGAAGATGATGGAAGTCTTAGAATTCTTGCTCAGCAGCATTAATTAGATTAACTTTTTCTTTTTAAGATTCTTGGGCACGTATTAGTTGGAATGAATTCATTTCATCTATTATGTTTTAGATTTGAGCCACTATGCCTATGAAAAATATGTCATTAAAAATATACTTAATACATATTTTATCGTTTGGGGGAAATCTATACTTTTACCAATTCTATTTTTGGCACTTTTGTTTGAGAATATCATAAATTATTTGCTTTTTGGTTTCTGTATTATTCAACATTCCTATCAGTTTCCTGTCTCTGTAAATATTATGACTGTTCTTTTCAACTGAATGAAAGGGGGAAATTGCCGAGACTTTTAACAGGTTTTGAAAATTTGAAATACAAATATCATAAAATCTGTTATATATGACAATAGAGACAGACACAGGACTCTATGGTTTCAGTGGGGGCATTGAAAACCTCAATAATGACTGATTGGCTTTGTTGAAAGAGAAGACATAGAGTTAACTGAGGAAATATGACCGCCCTTTGTCTTTTTAAAAATTTTAATTATTAATGTGTATGTGTACATATGTGTGTGTGCTAATGCGTGTGTGTGTGATGGTCAATTCTGTTTGTACCCTTACATGAGTTCCAGGACCACACTTAGGTCATCAGGCATGTGCAGAGTGCACCTTTACTGCTGCACCATCTCCCCAAACTGTGTTTGCCTTTTTATTGTTAAATGTAAAAACATTAAGCTAAGTTGGAATAATTCAAATGATAGGGCTTGTAGGATCTTGAAAATTTGTCTAATTTTAGTCATCAAGATCTCTGAATAAGGCTCCAAGACCACAGAGAAACCCTGTCTCGAAAAAGCAAAAAAAAAAAAAAAAAAAAGATCTCTGAATATATAGCAAATATAAACTTCATATTTTATCGTTGCCTGTTGATTATGGTGGAAAGAAAGAGAATATACATGGGGTTAAGCATGAACACACATATGTAATTATTTTTCTGACTCATTCTGGTGCTCTTTGCTGCTGACACTAAAGCCACATAAATTGTGCATACAAATTTAGACATATGCTCCCCTTGAATAAAGAATATACTCTCTGGACCAGAGAGATTGCTCTGTGTAAAGAACCCTTGCTCCTCCTCCAGGTTTATAATCGTCTTTATAAACGTGGTTTTCGTTATTTTGCTTGTGATGAACATCTTATGCAATTTGATTCTGCATTACTATCTTAGAAAATACTTTCTAGAATTGGGGATTTAGCTCAGGCGTAGAGCACTTCTCTAGCAAGCACAGGCATTGGGTGTGATCTTAAGGAAATAATTTTGAATTTGAGTAGGGAGCTGTTACAGTTTGGGTATGGGATAACCCCACAAAGGCTCCTGTTAAAGGCTTCGTTCACACCTCACAGTGCTATTAAGAGGTGATTGAATCATAAAGGTGCTGTGATAGCTTCATCAGTGGATTAATCCTCTGGTGAGATCATAGTTGGATTGGCCTTGGAGGAAGTCAGCCTTTGTGGGGGTGCTTTTGAAGGATGCTCTCTGCTCCTTCCTGTCTCTGTGCCACCTGTGCACGTGATAGAGCCACACCACTCTACCTCATCTTTTCCTCGTGGTGTTCAGCCTCTCACCACACAAAGGCCAGAACCAAGAAAGCCAAGTGAGCATGGACTATAGGACTATAACCTATGAACCTATGAAGCCATGAGTCAGAATTAGTCCTTGCTCTTTTGTTTTTCTCAGTACTTTGTCAACACACAGAAAAAAAGTAACACAAGAACCTTCTGTGTGGTACAAAAAAAAAACAAACAAACCAAAAAACTAAGAAACATGAAAACAATACAGCTATCATTGAACGTCTTTTATTCTGTGTTATTGTTTGTTTTGTTTTGTTTTCTTGAGACTTGGTTTCATGTAGCTTTGGCTGGCCTGGAACTCGCTATATACACCAGGTTGACCTCAAACTAATAGAGTTCCTCCTACCTCTGCCTCTGTAGTGCTATGACCTTTGTTGTGGACCATCACACCTTCTTTTGACTCTTTTAGTAATATAGTATTTCATGGAGCCCAGGCAGGCCTTACTCCTGGTTTCTCTGCCTCTGACTACATCGTGGAGGATAACCATGGACTCCTGGTCTCTCTGTCTCTGACTGCGTAGCAGTGGGATTGATCATAGGCTTGGATTCACCTTACCAGCTCTCTCTATTCTTTCTAGAAATTGTTAAAATATAGCAGATTTCTTTCCAACAACTATATTAATGTCTAACTTATTAAGAGACATTAACAGCTTTTTATTGCAAATGAAGTGCTTTAAAATGTGACTATTGAACATGGATACATAAATCTTATTTTTTAGAAACGTAACATTATTATTTCTCCTAAGAGACTATCTTTGCAGTGTAATAAAGAACCTGGTGTACATTTGTTTCCAGATCACTTTGAGTCATGTTAAGTTGCTTCTCTTACAGCTTGCATCATCTTGAGACATGAGGGCCAGACATAGACAGCACTGGAGGGCTGGCTCCCTGCCCTCCTCTTCCAGCCTCTATTCCCACTTCCCCAGGCTTCACAAGAGAACAAGTGTGGGCTTCAGAACCTAGTAGAAGCATGCTTAGGTTCTCCTTGTGGATAAAAAACAAAACAGGGATGATTCAGGGTTATATTTGAGAGCACATGGTATTGTGCTGTGCATACGCCATGTCAGACATGCATCTGGCATGAGGGATGCTCAGAAAGCAGTAGCTGGTTGTCCTAGTTGCTTTCTGTTGCTGCGATAAATACCATGGACAAATGCAACTTGGAGAGGAAAGCGTTTGTTTCATTTTACAGGGTACAGTCCATTGCTAGGGAAGTCGGGGCAATAACAAGAGGTAGAAACCATGAAGGAATGTTGCTTACTGGCTTGCTCCCTCTGGCTGGTTTAGCTAGCTTTCTTATACAACCCAGACCCACCTACCTGGGGATGGTGCCACCTACTGTGGCGTATGCCCTACGACTCAATCCACAGTTAAGAAAGTGGTCACAATTAAGACTTTGCCAAGCTGAGCAGTGATGGCACACGCCTTTAATTCCAGCACTTAAGGAGACAGAGGCAAATAGAGCTCTGTGAGTTCGAGGCCAGCCTGGTCTGCAAAGCGAGTTCCAGGACAGCTGGACTGTTACACAGAGAAACCAGTCTTGAAAAACAGAAACAAAAAAAAAGAAAAGGACTTGGCTACAGGCCAGTGTGATCAAGACAATTCTTCAGTTGAGGTTACCTTTTCCCAGGTTTGTGTTGCATCAAGTTGACAGCTGAAACTAATTATGACACTGTTAAAATACCTTGTCAATATTTAGCAAGTCTTTTTTTTTTCTCTCAGACTAAACTTTTTGGCACACGTCCCTATCATTTTCCAATAGGATCTAATTCTAGTCAGCTTATCTTTGCTGCTAGGTATCCTTTAGTTAAACCATTTTTCCACATGATTGTGTGGCCTTTATCCATGGTCCTATGGTACATAAACCTCAGGTGATGGGGCTTAACTTCATCTAAAAGAAAAAATTCACGTAGACGGGTGTGTCTCTTTTAATGGTACCTAAAATGCCAGTGATAACCAAACTCCATAATTTCCTTGTTTTCTCCTGCAGATATGTGCCGCTCATCTCCCAGCTGAGTCGGAGGCACCAAATCATTATCAGGCAGTATGTCGAGCACTGTTTGCAGAAACCATGGAACTGCATACATTTCTGACCAAAATTAAGAGTGCAAAGGAGGTGAGTACAAGCCCTAATATTTATAGACATTGAAATAGGTAGCCTCGATTTTCAATATTGTCCATTCTGTGCTTTTTGGTTTGGGCTTTGTTTTTTTCTTTTCCTTTTTAAAGACAAGGTCTTACTGTATACCCAGGCTAGTTGTGAACTCAGGACCCTCTTACCTCTCAAGAATACGTATTTATTATAGAACAGAGATGTTCTATAATACGTATTCTTGAATATTAACACTGACTCTACTTAATAAAACAAAAGCTTTCATAAAGCTTTCTTCTAAGTGCAATAACCAGTCGAGATTGTTTTTATATGTTTCCTGTGGTACTGACTTTTCACCTCATTCTGTACTCTCTTCTGTTGTTCATTTTGGGACATATTATCACCTCCTTCAGGAAGTTGTGGATAAGGTGGAGACATTCTTATCCATGAGGTCACACTCTCTTTTCATTGTTCAGTTGTTGAAGTAGACTTTATTAAAGATTTAGTGGAGGACACCAGAATTCCTGTTTTGAAATTCTGAGTATTTTGTTTAGTTAATGTTTGTTCATGTCTAAGGTTTAAAGTGTTGTGTTCAAGGAGAAGCATTCCAGATTGTTTGGAAGGAGAGACCTATTTTATATTGCACAGATGGTTGTGAAAATCCACTGAGATTGTACATAAGACTGTTGGCATCTGCCCCGAGAGAGCTTGTTCCAGTATGACTAGAGTGCCGAGCTTCTATGGGGCACTAGGCTAAAACGTTTAGAAAGAGACACCTGTGGGGCATGCAAGCATGAAGGGAGAAGCTGGCCTGTCGCCAAGTGAGACTCAAGTAGCCCTAGTAAAAAGTAGGTGACACATCCATCCACTAAGCCATATTTCATAAGCTCAGCTGTGGATGCAGGGACAGTTCGAGGTTTTCTCCTCTTTCTGAGTACTGTTCATAGCAGGGCCAGTGACGGGCCAGGGAAACCTGTGCCTCTAAAAAAACACAAGAGGAAAGCTGTCAAGGAGCTAAGAGTGGACCGAGTTGTTGAAGATCTTTAGAGACAGAAACAGGCAGTACTCAGTGAACGTCTCAAACCTGCCCTCAGCCAAGAGTTTTTTAGAGTTGTCCTGAGCTAAGAATTTGCCTTCCCAGAGCATTTTTTTCAGACTAGTATAGCAAGTTAAAGGAGTTTTAAAATTTTTCCAACACTAGCATTCTCAGAAAACATTTTTAAATTTAAAGAATGGTAGGCATTTTTAGCTCTCCATTCTGTTAGCTTGAAAAACTTCTTTTTATTCTTGATTAAATTTTGCTTTAGGTGGCTGGAGAGATGGCCCTGTGGTTAAGAGCTCTTTATGCTCTTACAGAACACCTGGGTTCAGTTCCCAGAGCCCACACGGTGTTGAACAGCCATTTACTTCCAGAGTGCTAAGATTAAAGGTGGGAACTACCATTCCCATGCCCAGCTTTGGTACATAAAATTTAAGGGTTAGAAAAATCAGTGCATTTTGCATCCCCAGCGTGCACTGACAGTCCTTGTCTCCATGGTGACAGATTGCCCTTGTTTGCATCGACTTCTCCGATATACCAGAAGTGGATTCATATAGGAAAAAGCTCAATGTACCAGAGAAATAGATGTTTTCAGACGGAACTCAGGTAGAGGCAGGAGGACCAGGAGTTCAGGGCTATCCTCTGCTACATAATAAATTAACGGCCAGCTTGAACCACATGAGTCCTTGTCTGTCTGAAACAAAAATAGGAGCTTCGTTTTGAAAAAGAAGCCTTTTTCAAAGAAACAACTCATTTTCAGTTTATAATTTTAGATATGATACTAACACTGATCCATTTTTTAAGGTCTCTGTGGATGAATTAAATTCTATTTCTGTTATGTATGTATACACCACATTTTCTTTATCCCTTTATCTGTTGATGGGCATCCAGGTTAATTCCTAACTTTGCTGTTGTGAATTAGTGCTGTAATAAATGTGGATGTGCAAGTATCTCTGAATTGTGTTGCATTTAATTCCCTGTGCTATGTGTCTAGGAGTGTTACAGTAAAATCTGTATGGTAATTCTATTCTTGGTTTTTTGAGGAACCTCCATACTGATTTCCATATTGGCTGAACTAATTTGCATCCTCATCAACAATGTATAAGAATTTCTTTCTGCTGTGTCCTTTTTTCCACCATGAAGGAGATATTAGGCAACTCTTTTTAAGTACCTCTCCTATTTTAGGGAGCTGTTTCTGTACTTCTCAGTAAAGTTTGCTTGCTTGTCCTTTTAAAAAGAAGAAAGAAATTGGTCTGGTAAGATAGCTCAGTCTGTAAAATGCTTGTTTCATAAGTAAGCTTGGGGACCTATGTAAAAGTAACTCGCATGGGGGCTGGAGAGATGGCTCAGTGGTTAAGAGCACTGCTGTTCTTCCAGAAGTACTGAGTTCAATTCCCAGCAACCACATGGTGGCTCACAACCATCTGTAATGAGATCTGGTGCCCTCTTCTGGTGTGCATGAGTATATGCAGGCAGAACGCAGTGTACATAATAAATAAATAAAATCTTAAAAAGAGTAAAAAAAAAAAAAGAACTGGCATGATGGTATAGCTTGTAATTTTAGTGACAGGGAGGCAGAAATAGGAGGATTCCTGGAACTTACTGGCCAGCCAGCCTAGTCTAACTGGTGAGCATCAGGCCAATGAAAGACCCTGTCTCATGAGGTAGACATCATTCCTGAAGGTGACAGCTGAGGTTGTCCTCTGGCTTCCACATGTGGGTTTGTAGACACATTTAAGAAGAAGAAAGAAATTATGTCATTTGCAGGAAAACATTATCAGGAGCTTATTAGTATGGTAAAATAATTCTGTTTCACAGAGAGAAGTATCACATATGTCCTCTCATATATAGAATTTAGAATGGAAAGAGAGAGGACATGAAAGTAAAAGGAAGCCAGGCATTGTTGCAGGTTCACAGCCTACCTGGCCTACATTGCTAGTATTAGGCCAGCCAGAAGCTACAAAGCAAGACCCTGGGGGCTTGTATAAAAATATCATAATGAAGCCCATTGCTTTATAATACTTAATTTCTATTTTCTTCTTGTTTTGAGACAGTATCTCACTGTATAGCCCTAGCTGGCCTGGAACTTGCTTTGTAGGCTAGGCTAAGCTTGAATTCACTGAGATTCCCCTGCCTATGCTTCCCTACCATGCCTGGCTAATTATTAATTTTTAAAACGTTCCTTCACTGTTGTTGAGTAATTTTCTACCATTTATTAGTCATATGACTGCTTAAATAAGTTAACCTGTGTTAGATACACCCCTATACACTTTCACTTTCTCTCTTCTTCCCTCTGTCTCTGACTCACTGTTTCTTTCTCACTGCCTGATGTCAACTCTGTGTCTATGGGTTTCTTCTCTTTCTTTCCTAATGTCTTTATTTCTCCCTCTATCTGTGGTTCTTTGTCTCTGCCTATTTTGTCCATTATTGTCTCTTTCTGTTGTGCTGTCTGAAGGAGGCTTCTTCTTGCCATGGCCTACTATTTCAGACCACCAGCATTTCTTACGGATTATATCCATAGTACCCTCACCAGTTGTGTCTTTGTGTCCTCAGATTCCAGTTGGAAACTGGAATGATCCTAGTGGAGTATAAACCAGATCGCAGCCCTTCTAGTTCAACCCTTCACAGGTCTCAGAGGGCTTGGAGTAGAGCCATGGTCTTTAAGACAGTTTGAGGTTTCTCCGGTTTCCAGGACGAAGGCCTGTGGGAGGGGAAGGAGTGAGTGTGCAGAGGTGATTTCAGAAGTGTTTGTGTTCTGAGAAAACAGGCTGGTTCTGACCAGACTGCCCCGTTCCTGTCTCTGGTTCTCAGGTTCTCCGAGTCTAGCATGAACTAACAGTCTAGCTGCCGTGACGTCTTTAGCACCCCCTTCCCTAAGCTCCTTCTTTTATCTGCAGGCTTCTACATAGGCCTCTTGTTTGCCTAAATTCAGCTGTGTCCCTAAAACTGCCTTAAGCAGACTGAGTAAAGGGGACTTAGACTCCAGGGTCCCAGTCTTACATAATAGGGATACTCTTACCTAACCCCTTCCTTACCCTGAAAAGATGATACAGACGTGGGAAGACATGAAGTCATAGCACCTCTGCTCCCAGGCTCGTGGTTCCTCTTTTGGTCATTCCTCCTTTTACCTTTGTTGCCTCCTCTACCCCAGTCAAGCAGAGAGTTTCTCCTGCTCACTCATGTCTGACATCAAAGAAGGAACAGTTAGATTTGCGAAGGTTCATGAAGTCATGAAGCCTATGCAGAAAGATGGAGTAGCATGACTTTATCATGCTGTACTCAGCAAACCAGCATTCCTTAGTTCCATGTCAGTCTTAGCTGTATGTGCACATACAGACATTTTAAGTTCGTACCCAAACTCTTATACATTTTCTTCAGATTGTATAAGTCTTTGGCTCTCAAGTGCATGCCCAGTAACATTTATTTCCCAGAGTGGGGAGAAACCCCTCAATAATAGTTAAATAAATAGACAGGGCCAATAATTGTGTGTTGTGAATTATTATGTACTTTAAATTTTTTTAATTTATGAGGTTGGGAGACTGAGGCAAGAGAATTGCCAATTCAAGGCCTTTTTGTACTATAGAGTGAGTTCAAGGTCATCTTATCAAGACTTTATCTTTTTTAATTACAAATTTATTATGTATGCATTGTTCTGTTTGTGTGTGTGTGCCTGCAGGCCAGAAGAAGGCTCCAGAGCTCATTACAGTTGGTTGTGAGCCACCATGTGGATTCTGGGAACTGACTCAGGACCTCTGGAAGAGGAGCCAGTGTTCTTAACCACTGAGCCATCTCTCCCACCCTCAGACCTTATCTTAAAAATAGGAGTTAAAAATATCCCACACTAGTGAATTCACAGAATATTTGAAAACTTCAGAACAAAAGGAAGCAAACTCATCTAAAAATAAAGGGGATATAGCTTGGTGGGAGCATGAATGGTCTGGTGTTTGTTCCTCAGCACCACAGAAATAACAGAAAACTTTGTAAGTCATAGAAAATAAGTCTGGGTTCTGTAAGAAACCCTGCTTTAAAAAAAAAAGGTAAGCCGGGCGGTGGTGGCGCACGCCTTTAATCCCAGCACTCGGGAGGCAGAGGCAGGCGGATCTCTGTGAGTTTGAGACCAGCCTGGTCTACAAGAGCTAGTTCCAGGACAGGCTCCAAAACCACAGAGAAACCCTGTCTCGAAAAACCAAAAAAAAAAAAAGGCAGTCATTGATAGAGGAAGATATCTAACACATATGCACACATAATAATAATAATGATAATAATAATAATGAAAATGGAGCTTGAGATGAGAGACTAGGACATGACGGAGGTTTCTGTCAGTCCCAGTGTGAGCAGCAATGCAGGAGTTGGGAATGATGGTGAAAGTTAGACAGGATGCAGTAACTGTTGCTGGTTAGGCATGCTCGTGAAGGAAGGAGGTACTGTACTTCAGGAAACCAGGAATGTGGGCACAACGGTTTCACTCCCAAAGCAGTTCTTTAGTGTGCATACTACGTATCGGGCTACGTTTAGTCACTTATTCTGCGCTAGATAGCGTCCTAAGGTGTCTGTGCACATTAATTCTTTCAGTCATCACAGAAGTCATATGTTAAGTGCTCTTGCTATTTCCTTTTGCCTTGGAGGTCCAGTGGTGAACAGGATGAACTTGGTCCCTCCTCACAGCACGTTAAGCAGGAGTCAGCTCAGCACAGTGTAAGAAAGCTGTGATGGGTGCATGAAGGGAGCTAATTCAAGACAGAGGGCTTGAGCCGCATTCCAAAACTGACTTTGGCCTGAAGCTAGAATGCTGCTGAGCAAAGAGGTGAATAAAGCAGCCCAAGCGAGGGCTAGGAGACGAGGGCATAAAGACAGGAAGAGAAAGAGGGGGCAGCTCTTCAGACCCAGGGACCACTGTCAGAAAGGGCATCTCCTAAGGGTACTCCACAGGGGAAATTGGGCGTCTGAAATGGGGTGGGTCATAGAGTCTCTATTTTTGTGACTGCTTAGTCTATGAATGCATTCTTTAGCACTAAGCAAATCTCTGTATGTTTGGGACTCTGACCTTTGACTGCATTTGTTTAGTGTATGTGGCTGAATACCTCTGTTTTTAGTCAGGTAGTAAACCTTTGAGCATATGCAGATCACTTTGTCTCCATGGAGATGCCATGGAACACTCCTCCTGAACAAAATACATGAACTTATATATTAGAGACAGTCTTCTTTCTGGTGCTATTTATTTACTTGATTGATTATTTATTTATTTATTTATTTAATTTTGAGACAGGGTTTCTCTGTGTAACAGCCCTGGTTGTCCTGGAACTCACTCTGTAGACCAGGCTGACCTCAAAATCACAGAGATCCACCTGCCTCTGCTTCCCAAGTGCTGGGATTAAAGGTGTGCATCACCACCACCTGCCCTCTCTGGTGCTATTTATGGCTAGTACTTACAGAATATAGTTAGAGGACTGGGGAGATAGGCCAGTCAGTAATAGGCTGAGGACCTGAGTTTAATCCCTATAGCCCAGGTACAAAAGTTGGAGGCCTTGGCTCATGAGTTTGTAATCACAGGTAGATCCCTGCAACCTCCCCAGTAAGCTTTGGGGCAGTGTGGGACCCTGTCTCCTTAAAACAAGGTGGGTGACTCCCAAGGGGCTGCACCTGGGGTTGATTGCTGGCCTGCACACACACATGCACACGTGAGCCTGCAGGAACACACGGTGAAGGAAACAAAATACAGTTAGTCTCTAGTGACTCTGTTTTCTAGAAATGAAGCTGCTGCGTTTTAAAGATGGCTTTCTTTTAAAATGGAGATCTTGATAAATCTGTGCTCATCAGGGAACTTTGGCCAGAAAGTAGGGTGAGGAAGCAAGCTGCCGCTTTTGGTGTTTGATGTTTCTGGACCAGTTTCTGGACATCCAGAGAGGCCAGAGTTGAGAGAACAGGAAACCAAGCTTGCCCTGTGTGGGCTGGAGGGGGAAGGAGAGAGTTAATGCTTCCATTTTTCCTCCACGTTCTCTTCTGAAGATCTACACTGGGGCTGAGCAGGTAAGAGAGAAGACTGAGTCTGGTTTCCAGCACCGGCGTCTGGGCTCACAACACCTGTAACTCTAGCACTGCTGGCCTCTGCGGACAGATGCACTCAGCTTACACCTCCACACATACTGCCTACAGTTAAAAATAAGGTAGATTTTTAAAAAAGGATAAAGAGTCTACTCAAATTAGATTTAAAAACCTACAATTTAGATTTATGTTTGTCAGTTTTTGACTCAATCCTTTTTCTTTTTTTGTATTTTAAAGGTATATTTTTATTGTGCCTGCATGTTTGTAAGTGCACCATGTGTGTGCAGTGCCTATAAAGCACAGAAGGGGGCATCAGATTCCCTGGAACTGGAGGTACAGACAGTTTTGAGCTACACTCTGGATGTTGGGAACCAAATGTAGGTCTGTGCAGGAGCAGCAAGTGCTGAGCCATCTCTCTAGGCCCAGTGCATAATCTTTACTCTCGTAGAACTCATGGCAGGAGCCTGAGACTACATCTTCCCTCCCCCTCCTTTGCTTTTTAACTTTCTCAGCCTTCTCTCTTCTTGATTGGAGGATGTCGGGTGTCCTGCTCAATCACTCCCCACCGTATGCCCTTGAGATGGGGTGTCTCCCAGCAGTCCTCCTGCCTCCCCCCCCCCCGCAGTGCTGAGGTTACACGTGTGTGCACTTTCACTACTGTGCCCAGCGTTCTATGTGTGCTCTAGGGCTTTGAACTCAGAACTTCATGCTCTGCAGCAAATGCTTTTACCACTGGTCCATCTCCTTACCCTAAGGACATGTGTTTTTAAAGTATTTATTTATTGGTTTTAACTTTACAAATTAGAAAATGTAAATGAGGATATAGTAGTTTCATTATTGAAAAAGAGCAAGATTAAATTATTCACCTTTGACTTTCTAAGCTGTTATACTGAAAAGTAAATAGATTTTTTTTTGGTCTTTCATAATTCAAATTTTTTTCTAAAATTGTCCTAGGGAAGGAAATACTTTTCTCCTGGGTCAATACTAATAGTTACTATTGTTTTAAAATGGGATTATTCATGGTTGAGAAGGACCTTAGTTCAGAACCCCAACATTCAGCCGCGTGGTGTGTGCCTATAATAGTAGAACTAGGTAGATAGAGGCAGGAGGATCCCGTGGGCTTGCCGGCCAGCTACTCTTGCCAGATTGCTCAGCTCTAGGTTCAGTAAGCGATGTTATCTCAAAACGTGAGAAGAGTGATGGAGGAAGACACCAGCTGTTAACCCATGGTCCGGCACACACACACACACACACAAACATGTCCATGTGCACCCGCATGCATGTGTGCACATACCTAGCATGCACACCTTCCACAAATAATGGCATTATTCTAATGACTTCAGATGTTGAAACTATTCTCACATATGACATTGCAAAAATTTGTCATAGAGTTCTTCCAGATGGCTTGATGTTGTCCTATGCTTAACAAAACACAGTAAGATGGAAAGATAACTGCCAGGTGCCAGTTAGTGTTTAGTTACTAATAGTTCACCAGGCAATGAAGTTCCGGGGTGAGGAACTAAATTGAAAATAAGAATGGCTCCTTATAGATTTTTCCGAGCATTCTATCCGCATCTTACACGCTGTGATCTGTTATCACTGAGAAGCTTTACTCAGTGACTTATATACACTGATTGACTTAGTCCTGTTTAAGAAATTCCATGGAAGTAAAAGACTTCCATGATGAAATCTTTGATCTCAGTTTATCTTGAAGATGACTTTGACTAAAATATCTTTCTTAAAATAGAATGTACATATGCATAAATGCTCTGGGAGAGCAATTTTGGAATTGGCTCAGTTGTTATGAAATCATTTTTGATACTATAACTACAACTAAAATGTGAAAGTTGGTTTTTCAGAAGACCTGTGTAAATGTTTCCAGTCCCATTCTCTTGTCAAGCAAACAGGCACCTCCACCTGTGTCATAGTGCAGACTCCACGTCAGCTCACACCAAGATGCTTGCTTGTGAGAATCAGAGAAACAAAGCCACAGACCCCTGTCTCATACTGAAGAACATTTTATGAGCTTTCTCTCTCTCTCTCCTTGCCTGTTCTCTACACATCTAGCAATACAACTGTGGCATTTAAGTTAGCTGGAAATATACTCCCATTCCTAAAGTGGGTTTATTTCCCTCCAAATGGTGAACATATCACTTTTTGATAGAGAATCACAACCAGATGTCTGTGTGAATGATAGCCATTTGTTCATTTTAATTAGTTCATTCATCATTTGTAACCTTCAAGGTCCTTGTTGCTGCTTGTGTTTTTTTTTTTCTTTTGTTGTAAATGTCGGTGTACATGAGAATGCTCACTGAGCCAGCGACATTTAAATAATTTCTGTCCAGATTATCCTTGTTCTTACCACTACTGTCCCGCTTTAATAGTGTTTCACAAGAAGCTTTTGCACAAAAGAAGATGAAAGATTTCTTCCAAGTCCTCATGTATAGAGAAAATGACACCTGGTTGAAATGGTTACCAAGCTGAGAAAAATGGTGATCTTTAAAATCAAAAGGCATTTGTGTAAGAGCTGGCATTGAAGCTATTGAAATGAATTATACTCAGAGCATTTGGTGTGTATGTGATTTACAGAGTACATTTTATTTATTTGTTTTTGAAGATGCCAATAACCAATATGTTGGCATGGAGATATTTTAATTGTTAGCTGAGAATGGTTTCACCAGAAAGGGAAGAGTTAATTGGCAACTGTGTGTTCCCAATTAGAGCTTTCTCACCGCATTCTAAGCATAGGCCAGCATCTGTCATTACATTTATGCAAGAAAAATTCATTCAGAAGCTAAAACAGCATCAACAAGAGGACAGAAGCTCATCTCTGAAATAGGACAGATTTGTAGTTTACTTTCAAATAATTCAACTTCTTTTTTGTTAACTGGAAAACTAGACATTTTGAGCCACACATTAGATCAGGCCTGTATGTACAATTGTAGTATTTATGGACTTTCGACAATTTTATTGTTCTAAGTCAGGATTTTAGCTTCATGAAGAGATTAGAAAGAGGTGTCATCTGAAACAAATCTGCTAAGAGTAAAGCATCCTGGAGGTGAAATATGAATTCATAAGTAGCCCCTTGCTTGCACTCCTCGGCTCACACATCCATTCTGCCCACGTGGCTAAGTCTCTGCATATGAGCCGGCTGCATCCTTTGTCAAAATCTAAGAGTTGTTTTTGTTTTGTTTTGGTTTTTTTATTTATTTGTTTTTTGGCAATGGATTTCTCTCTGTAGCTCTGGATGCCCTGGAACTTGCTCTGTAGACTAGACTGGCCTTGAACTTAAAGAGATCTGCCTCTTCTGTCTCTAGAGTGCTGTGATTAAAAGCATGCACCATTACCACCTAGCTAAAATCTAAGAGTTCTTATTGTGCCCCTTCTACAAATGACAAAATCAATTGAGGATCAGAGCAGTTAGCTAAGGCATGAGAAGTCACACAGCTCGTATCTGACAACCATGTTTGCTGCTTTTCAGGAAAGTTAAGACAAAGGATGTTCTTTGGCCACTCATTTAAATTACCTTTAATATTATAGAAAACATTTTTTTTCTTAATAGTAGGGAGGTACGAATTTGATCCCAATGAAGTAAAGACAAGGAGTGTAAAGACCTATATTTAGTCAGAGAGAGGGTAGAGATTGAGCCATGGCAGACTTTCCAGCAACAGAGTTTAGAGTAAATATATCTAATTATTGCTTCTCATGCCATTCCACCATATGACTAAAAGTCATAGAAGTTGATATTTCTGGAATTATGTGAGCATATTAAATCATGACTTTCAGTTGCTAGGCCTCCACTGCATCTATATAATCCATCATTTTGCTCTGCTCCACCTCCTAAATTTTGTTACGTTTTGGTTTATAATTAGACTGTAGTGCTTGCTGTGGGAGCCTTTAAATGACAAGAAGAACATGATAGAAAAAAACTTGGTTCCTATTGGACCTGAGAGCAGCCCCATACTGAACTCTCAGTTATGTGTGAGCAAAGGGGTATTGGTTAGAACATCAGACCACCAATACCTGGTGATTTTTCTAAAGCACTGAGATGTCAAGCCAGTCCATTTTGATGCTGGTTGAATCTTGCTGACATGATAAGTATTGTAATTATAACCAAACTATGGGTTCTTTCCTTGGAGACTGCAAAGTCAATAAGCACAACTAGAAGGTCAAAGAATAGAGGAGGTTTATTACCTGCAACTGGCCAGGAGAGTACTGAAGTTGTTCCAGAAGCAGCGAGTGCCTTTCAGACAAAGGAAGCCTGCATATACTTACATACAAAATCATTGGGGTGAGCACAGTTGCAGGCCTACTACGTTTAAGAAGGGAACATGGTGGATACATCCCTGGGCCTGTGCAGTTCAGAGTCATGAGGCACATACATATCGTGTTAAAGTAAGTGGTGACCATAACACGTCTAGACAGGAACTCTTATGGGCACACTTACCTTTTTTCAGTAAGTCTTTAGCTGAAACAAAGGAAAAGACACTGTGAAGGTGCAGTCACATGCAAGTTTGCTCTTGAGCCAGCTGGCCTCATGTGCTGCTGACATAATTACTTCATTCTTCTACAGGTCTTAGAAATAAATTTCTTTTTAATTATTTGTTATCTATTTGGCTGGATGTAACACTTGTACATAGTATGAACTCAAGTTAAATATTTTCCTGAACAGGCACATATATCTCTATCCCTAACTCTCCCTTAGGAATTTGAATTTCAAGGCTGGAGATTTCCTCTGAATAATTCTTTTCTCAGATTGAATTTGCTCTAGTTAAAGTTGACTTATTTAAGGCTGTAAAGAAATTTAAGCACTGCTGGGCTATGGTGGCGCACGCCGTTAACCCCAGCACTCGGGAGGCAGAGGCAGGCGGATCTCTATGAGTTCGAGACCAGCCTGGTCTACAGAGCTAGTTCCAGGACAGGCTCCAAAGCCACAGAGAAACCCTGTCTCAAAAAACCAAAAAAAAAGAAAAGAAAGAAAGAAAGAAATTTAACCACTAATATATGATATAAAGTGTCTTTATTTATAGAATAATTACTACGTGCCAACCTTGTACAAAGCACTGTTCTACATATTTGAGAATCCTACTACTGAATAAAATAAACCTTTAAAAATGCTGCTCTTATTATAGGAGGTGAACAGAATACAAACCCCAGTCTATCCTAGAGACTTTTAAGGTCAGGGTGCTCTTTGGAAACAGTGTAGATTAGGTTAAGTGCTAGAGGTGAGGGGCGGGGCTTAGGGTGTGGTCAGGGTGGCCCATTGTGAAAGATCTATCAGAGGTGAGCATTGGGCACAGAGGGAGCCCTCAGAGCAGTGCTGCAAATCTGGAATGGCCTGGAACAGCAGGAATTGGGCTCCTTCCAGCTCTGTGGGCTGGACAGTGCTGTTTCCCTAGACTCTTAGTCTGGAAGCTGTGGTCCCAGGCTGCCCAGAAGCAGTTCTTCTCCTCAACCCATTTTCTTCTACCATTGTAATTTAAGAACCCGGAAGACTCTTCCAATCAATAGAATAGTATATACTCTCAGGCATTAAATCCTTTTTGCGTAGACCTTCAATAACATCTGGGAAACCCAGTAAGGGTTTCTGCCTGTGTGTGGTTCCTCACCACTCAGCTGTGATTCTGATACTTCATACTTCATGGAGAGTGTGCACTTCAGACTATAGTTTTGAGTCATCAGAGTTTTTTTTTTTAAATATCTAACTTCTAGCAAAAAAAAAAAACCCACAGGGATTTTGAATATTGAATATTATAAATACTGTTTACCAGGTTGGTACATCTTAAATGACAATGAGGAACCCTGGTTTTGTAATAATAATTCCTGTTCAGATTTTGATGTAAGGTCATGACATTTTTTTGCAAAGACCAGTTAGATCATAAATTTTATTCTTTTTCCTTGTGTGTTATTAGTATTCTTAAGTATTCATGAATGTTCCTTTTAACAAAATACTCAATTTCTGCATTTGTAGCCTTTTCAGAGAAGCAATTTCTCAAGCCTGCAGATGAGTTTTTCTGTGCTATCTCAGCTCTAGATCTTTACACTTATCTGAAACCTGGATCTTTCCTAAGGTGTTTGTCTACTGGTACGGCCCAGAGTAGAGGCCTAGAACAATAATCATGACAGCTAGTAAGTGAGAAGCATTCAATGATAAGACAACCAAAATCTACCCTAATCCACTTTATAGAGGAACTGGGACTGATAAGGGTCAAGTTCTACTTATTATTACAAAACCAGGGTTCCTCGTTGTCTATCATTTAAGATGTACCAACCTGGTAAACAGAGCTAGTTCCAGGACAGGCTCCAAAAAAAAAAAAAAAAAAAAAAAAAAAGAAAGAAAGAAAGAAAGAAATTTAACCACTAATATATGATATAAAGTGTCTTAATTTATTTATAGAATAACACCACCACCAGCTTTTTAAAAATAGTCAGGAGTCCTTCTGAGATGCTGAAATAAGACACATGCCATTCTTCAGGATTGTGGCTTTGTCAAAGTTACCCAATCTGGGTCTTCTGTTCACCTATGAAATGGAAGTATCACTACCCACTCCTCTACTGTAAGTATTAAAGGAAGTGACACATTAAATTATTGACACACTACTGGGCACAGAAAAGAGACCTAAGCATAATTCCCTATACTTCCTAAATATAAAAAAAAATCACATTTCATTATACCATACAATATATGGTAGAGGACTCCTGACTTTTAAAGAAGATTGTGTAAACACATTCTGAAGTAACTAGAAATAAGTTGTTTCTTTCTTCTGTTTTCCCCTAAGATAGAAGAAAAAATGCATTATTTGTATCACATTTCCAGTGTTCAGAGTCATCTTTTTTCCTGCATTAATGTTTCTTTATTGAGTATTTTTAAAAAGCTGGTGGTGTTATCTTTGTTTTGCACATGGATAGTATGAAATGTTAGGAAGCTAAAAATGTTTTGTTTATAATGTCATGTAGAACAAGCTAGATTTCATATAGTACATTTAAATTCAGTCTGTTGGCAAACAGGCAAATAATAACATATATTAAAGTTGAATTTTGCTATTAGTAGATATGGAATACAGTGTGTTTATAATTAATTTGTAAATAATGCTTTTCAAAATTTTTATTGCATTTATTTGTGTGTGTGAGTGTGTGTGCACGTGCCTGTGCATGCATGCACACATATATGTGCATTTCATTTGTGCGGAGGTCTGAGGACAACTTGCAAAAAAACTCTCTTTCTAGGATCCTGTGGGTCCTAGAAATCTAACTCAGGTCATTGGGCTTGGTGGCAGGTGCCTTAATCTATGGAGCCATCTCACTGTCCTATATATATGTTTTATTAATCAGTATTCTCTTACAAGTTGCCAGTGTTGAGTTGATGCTATTTAAAAGGCATTTTATCAATTGAAGTTTATAAATAAATTACTTGATAAATATTGTATTAGTTGCTTTTCTTATCACTGGGCAAAATACCTGACCAAAAAAAAAAAAAAAAAAGAGAGAGAGAGACTGTTTCTACTCAGCGTTTAAGGGTGTGTGGTGTGTGTTGGCCAGCAGGGAGGCACGGCAGCAGGAGCATGAGGCAGAGCTGTTTACGTGTCATCCCCAGGAAGCAGCGATGGGAATGCTGCTTCTCTCCCTTTTATTCAGTTTCCATCACCAGCGTGCGTGTAGAATGGTATCATCCACATTTAAATTGGGTCTTTCCACCTCAATTAACCCAATTTTTAAAAATCACTCTAAGACACATCCAGAGATTTATTTCCATGGTGATTCTAAATCCTGTCAAGCTGACAATCAAGATTAACCATCACAAATGCATGCCAAGCATCCCAAAGTTCCAAAGTTCTTCTTAACTCTGCCTCAGGAAGCCTAGGGGGAGCCACAGACAGGTGTGAACCTAACGTGAAGCTAAGCGCCCATAGATGAAAAGAGGTTTTGTAATAAAAGGGAAGAAAGGAAGTTCTGTGTGAAGAACTAGTAGTTTCAGTGAACTGATGTCTGCAGAAAAGGAGTGGGCAGTGGGAGAGAGGCAGTGTGGAATGGCCAGGCTGGAGACTGCTTCCCTAGCCGGTAAAATGCAGAGCTGTTTTTAGGAAGAGTTTTAGCAGTCAAGAAGAGAGTGTAAGTTAAAAAAAATTAAATTAAATTAAAGAAAAAAAGGTAATAATTATCCTTGAGATTTAATGAACTGTCTTCTTCATTGATACGTCTGTCTACATTTTCTCTGAAGAGAACTTTTAGAGTTGTAATTTGCTTATAAGAAAGCTTAATAGAATTTTTATGATTGATTTTTTAAATTTTATTTTAACCGCTAGAATCTTAAGAAGATTCAAGAAATGGAGAAGACTGATGAATCTAGCACGGATCTGGAGGACCTGAAAAATGCAGACTGGGTAAGGAAATTGGGTGTGCTTTCTGGTCAGTTTAGCTTTGAAAAATACTGGGTTTTTTTTAAGTGCTGGTTATTAAGGACTGAATTATAAATTAGTACATAAATTTGAATGCTTGATTTTAAAAGTGAATAAATATTTTCATTAAATTTTGAAAGAGCTGTCCCATTGTGTCTGGAAGTATTGTTATTAATATTTATAATTACAAATACCATAAATAACACTTTTGTACTCAAAACAGAAGCTCTGTGTCAGGATGTGAGGCTAGCAGTGCGATGCACTTTCTATCCAGTGAACGTTTACTGGGCGAGACCTATGGAGTCTCTGCCTGTCATAACACAGTCTGGACCTAGGAGATACTTTCTAGAACAGGTGATTATGGTGTTTCCAGATGACACACTTGACTATCCACTCCTTTTCAGGCACCCTGCTCAGTCCTGTCGGTACTGAGTCCCTGCGCTCAGGTCTTGGGCACAGGACAGTAGATGTCTGGAAGTGCTAAGTAAAGCATTTCCAGATGTCAAGGGAGGCACACATTAGGATTCTGACTTTTGAGATTAAAGGTAGTGAGTCAGGGGCTGGAGAGATGGGTCAGCAGTTGAAATCAGTTACTGCTTTTCAGAGGACAGTTCAGTTCCCAGCATAGCCGGGCAGCTCACAGCCAACTCCAGTTCCAGATCAGATGTTGTGTGGCTTTGAGAGCTCCTATACACACAGTGCACTTAAACTTACTCAGGTTCACACACACATAAATAAAATTAAAATCTTTTTTAAAGGGATAGAAATGCTATTATTAAGTGAAAGAGCTTTTAAAATAGATGCAGATTTGAGAACTATCAATAAGTTCCCTTGACCATAGTTTTTGTTTGCCATAGTCCTTTTTTTTTTTTTAATTTTGTTTTGTTTTGATTTTTCGAGACAGCATTTCTGTGTAACTTTGGAGCCTGTCCTGGAACTTGCTATTGTAGACCAGGCTGGCTTTAAACTCACAGAGATCCACCTGCTTCTACCTCCCGAGTGCTGGGATTAAAGGCGTGGGCCAGCTGATACACGTGCTAGGACCTAAACTCAGAACAGTGTGCACTCCTAACTGCTGTGCCTTTTCTCTACCCCACACATCGTCTTAAAAGCTAGTTTTAGCAGACGTGGTGGTGTTCCCAGCACTGAGGAGCAAATGCAGGTGAATCTCTGTGAGTCCAGGACAGCCAGAGCTACACAGGGAAACCCCATCTTTAAAAAAAAGCTAGTCTGTCATTTTAGAGTAATATTGATCGTCTGTTTTCCTTTGTATAGAATACTGTGGCAGGCCGGGCGATGGTGGCGCACGCCTTTAATCCCAGCACTCGGGAGGCAGAGGCAGGCGGATCTCTGGGAGTTCGAGACCAGCCTGGTCTACAGAGCTAGTTCCAGGACAGGCTCCAAAGCCACAGAGAAACCCTGTCTCGAAAAAACCAAAAAAAATAAATTAATTAATTAATAAATAAATAAATAAATAAATAAATAAAAACATTAGGTAAAAAAAAAGAATACTGTGGCAGTATGTAAGAGATATACTATACATTTGCTATTAATGAGGGGTTTTTTGTTTGTTTTTTCAAGACAGGGTTTCTCTATGTAGCTCTGGCTATTGTAGTACTCACTCTGTAGACCAGGCTGGCCTTGAACTCGTGGAGATCCGGAGATCCGCCTGCCTCTGCCTCCCTAGTGCTGAAGCTGAAATTAAAGGCGTGCACCACATGGCATAAAAAGTATTTGTAACATAATATTTCTGTAGTCTTCCCCATTCATTGAAGTCAGACAAGTAACTTCAAATATTCTAAAGCCAGTGAACAAAACCAGGCATGGTAGTACACACCTGTAATCCAGTGCTTGGGAAATAGAGACAGACCTCCATGGAATTCAAAGTCATCTTTTACTACTTAGCAAATTCTAGACCAGCTTGACTGCTTGTGATGTAGTTTATGGTGGGGTAGGAAGGGGACTTGGGGTGTGTGTGTGTGTGTGTGTGTGTGTGTGTGTGTGTGTGTAGAGATTAGCAATAGCTGGGTGTGGTGGCATATGCCTTTAATCCCAGCACTCAGAGGGCAGAAGCAGGTCGATTGCTATGAGTTCAAGACTAGCTCTTGGGCTTCATAGCACATTTCAGGCCAACCAAGTCTACATGGTGAGAGCCTGACTCAAAAGTAAACAAAAACTACTGTGGCTTGCCTTCAAGCCTGTTTGATCTACAGAACCCACACAGTGGAAGGAGAGAACTGACTCCTGGAAGTTGTCATCTGACCTCCACAGGCATGGCACGGCACACAGATGCTCACATACATACATACATGTTCATACAAAATACATAAATAAATGTACATTCTTTAATTAGAGAAGAAAAGGTGGAAGGAGAGGGCTGACTGTACAGAGTTGTCTTCTGACTTCCATATGCTCCGTGGGGTTGCATACCCACATATATACGTCACACTTAATAATAACAGTAGTAAGTCACTAAGTTTTGAAAAATAATAATTAAAATAATAATCCAAACTGAAGCATTCAGTGACCAGAACTTCACAAACTTCAAGGGGAGTTCCTTCTGCTAGATTACACCTCATCTTCCAATATCGCTCAGGTGAACTATCTAGAAAGACGTGAGAGGAGGGAGAAGGGGTGGAAAACTGAACATCTTTAGAGGCAGACCAGCAGAGGCTCAGTGGGCAAAGGTACTTGATGCCCAGCCTGATAATCTGAGTTGCAGCCTCAGAAGAGAGTGACAAAGTGTATTAATATATTATAAATGAAAAATGATTTTGAGAAATGTAATCATTTATTTTATATAGAGAAAGTGGTTTGGTGTTGCAGTTAGAATTCAGAAATTCATACATACAAACCACTTCCTCTATCAGTGAACTGTATACCTGAATGTGGAAAATTCTTATGACTTATAATAAACATTTTTAGATAGCTATTGAAGACACATTAATTTTGGTAAGTTACATTTTAAATACTGTATTGTTTAACTTTTCGCTGATAAGACAGGAGAACAAAGCGGTTAAGGAACAATACACATTTTAGTATTTGTTATGCTAAGTATTTGATGTAAATTTCATCTTATTAGAACTCTTGAAGGTGGACAGAGCATCTTATTATTTGTAGATAGGAAAACTGATTACAGGATGTGTACTAGATAATATAAAATTGTAATTCTGAGCATTTCATATTTATAAAACACAAGATGTCAGTTCTTCACTATTTATTTCTTGTTGGTGAGACACACTTAGGAAGGCAAAGCAGCTGCTGGTACAGAACTGAAGTCTTTAGTGTCCTCTTTCTCTCACTATCCACTGACCGCACCGTTGTATGGGTGTGGGGAATCCAGTGCTTTCAGGAAGCAGAATAGTAATGGAGACTGTCTTAGAGTTTTATGGTTGTGAAGAGACTCCATCACCACGGCAACTCTTATAAAGGAAAACATTTAATTGGGGTGGCTTGCTTATAGTTTCAGAGGTTCAGTCCACCATCATCATGGTGGGGAGCTTGCAGGCAGAGGTGGTGCTGGAGGAATAACTGAGAGTTCTGCATCTTGCAGGCAACAGGAAGTTAAAGTTATACCGAGCGAAGCTTAAGCAAGAGACCTCAAAACCCACCCCCACAGTGACACACTTCCTCCAGCAAGGTCATACCCACTCCAACAAAGCTACACCTCCTAATAAAGCCACTGCCTATGAGGTTATGAGGATCAGTTACATTCAAACTACCAAAGGGACGTTTGTCTTCTAATGCCGACTTCCTACACATCTAATGGTATCCTAAAATCTAAATTGTTTCCTTTACTTGTTTTATATCCATGCTTTTCCTTTATTCTCTTTGACTGTAACCATTCAGAGAAAACTAGTGGATTTATGTATTGATAATGATCCATACTTGGTTCTTTCAGGCACGATTCTGGGTACAGGTGATGCGGGATTTGCGAAATGGGGTCAAACTTAAGAAGGTCCAACAGCGGCAGTACAACCCATTGCCCATTGAATACCAGCTTACCCCTTATGAGATGCTCATGGATGACATTCGGAGCAAAAGATACACCTTGAGGAAAGTAATGGTAAGCACTCAGACGGTTGCCTGTGGGTTATTGGTTGGAAATGGGCTAATCAGTATTCTTTCTTCTCAAGGGATACTTGGTCACTGCCGGGCAGTGGTGGCACATACCTTTAATCCCAGCACTCAAGAGGCAGACACAGGCAGATCTCTATGTTCAAGGCCAGCCTGTCTACAGAGTGAGTTCCAGGACAGCCAGGACTACACAGGGAAACCCTGTCTGAAAAAAAAAAAAAAGATACATTAAGTTCAATAAAGGAAACTTATAAACATATGACTTCATAACCAAAGAGAAATTTTATTATTATACTGGCTGATTTTGTGTGTCAACTTGATACAAGCTAGAGTCACCAGAGAGGAAGGAGCCTCAATAAAGAAAATGCCTCTAAGAGATCCGGCTGCAAGGCATTTTCTCAATTAGTGATCAATGGGGAGGACCCAGCCCATGGTGGGTGGTGCCATCCCTGGCCTGATGGTTCTGGGTTCTATAAGAAAGCAGGCTGAGCAAGCCATGGAGAGCAAGCCAGTGTGCAGTACCCCTCCATGGCCCCTGCCATCAGCTTCTACCTCCAGGATTCTGTCCAGACTTCCTTCAGTGATGTAAGCTGAATAAACCCTTTCCTCCCCTACTTGCTATCTGTCCCAGTAGAAACCCTTAGACAGTTATGGTGCTTCGTCAATGCATTCATATTCATCCCCCTGCCCTGGGTTTTCTGGTGGGTGTGTTGTTATTCTTGTTATTTTGATACAGGGTCTTGCTGTCTTGCACTGACTGGCCTGACCTGTGATAGACCATACTGACCCAAAAGTGGTCCTCCTGCCTCTCCTCTGCCTCCTGAGTCCAGGGATTCAAGCATGTGCCATTCTGCCTCTCTTAATCCTCGGTCTTCTTTCTACATTTTATTAGACAATGGGCTGATTTCAGTTTACAACCTGGTATCTTGTTTTACGTTGTGAGTCTTCTTCCGTATCATTAGTGCTTCTAAGTAATTCCATATGTTCTAGCTTGTGGATGTATCAGAGTTCATTAAACTCATCACCTCAGTGTCAGGTATAAGCTGGTTGTTTTATGTATCCTGTTCTATACATCTTTATTAATAGCTATACAGTGAGGTCCTCAAGCCGAGTTGTGAGGATAGGAACATCCAGCTCCTCAGCAAACCCTGTAAGCTCTGCCTTAAAATCTCTCCTTTGTGAGCCTCTTCTCCTGTCACCGCCATTTCTTGTTGAGATTCTCGCAGTACTCTCACTGTCCTCCTGTTTGCTGGGGCTACAGGTGTGGAATACCGCATCTTTTAAATTTTCAACCTAGTTTTGCTGTGGTTGAGAAGTCTTGAGCCCTTAAGAAAAATATGTATTCTTTTTTTTTTTTTTTTTTGGTTTTTCGAGACAGGGTTTCTCTGTAGCTTTGGAGCCTGTCCTGGAACTAGCTTTGTAGACCAGGCTGGTCTCGAACTCACAGAGATCCACCTGTCTCTGCCTCCCAAGTGTGCGCCACCATCGCCCGGCAGAAAAATATGTACTCTACAGTTGCCAGATGTGGTAACATATATTTGTGATTCCCTGTACTCATGAGGTACAGGCAGAAAGTCGGTCTCAGAAAAGAGTAGGAGTGAGGGAGAGGCAGAGGAAGTGAGGGGAAAGAGGCGGATATTCTTTTACTAGTGGAGAGCACTTCTAGTTAATTTACAGAGTTGTTCAAATCCCTTTATGTTGTTGATCTTCTGTTCCGTACACTTTTGTAAATGGAGTATTAAAGTCTTCAGCTGTTCTAGAAATTTTCATCTCACTTTCAGTGTTTGATTCTTTACTTTGGTACATATATACTTGTGGGGTTTTTTGTTTGTTTTGTCTTTTGTTTTTCGAGACAGGGTTTCATTGCGTATCTCTGGCTGTCCTAGAACTAGCTCTGTAGGCCAGGGTGGCCTGGAACTCACAGAGAATTGTCTGCCTCTGTCTCTGCCCCTCAAGTGCTGGGATTAAAGGTGTGTGCTACCACCACCTGGCTGCAAGTAATTATTATTACTTATAATTATTACATTTTCGGTATCTGGTGTCTGCTTTTGTCTTTTTTGTTAGCTGTTTCCAAGGCATCTGTCTTATCTGCTGTTAATACTGCTGCCCTAGCTCTTTCTTTCCTTGCTTACTGTTTGCATTGACATCCTTTGTTCTTGAACTAATTCATGTTACACATTTCTTTTTCTATTTCTTTAAGATTTATCTATTTATTTTATTCATTTGAGTACTTTAGCTGCATGTATGTAAGTGCACTGTGTGTGCCTGGTGTAAAAGGGGCCAGAAGAAAGTGCCAGATCCCTTGGAATTGGAGTTACACCTATGTGCCCCTGAAATATGATCAAGTTTCTCTATTTTCTTGAAATCTATAATTTGTTGATCTGTAACCATTTCTTATTTCAGTTGGGACTGCTTGTTTTGTTTTGGCAATTGTTCTATGAACTGAGAATGATCTGCTGGCTCAATAGCAGTGTTTTTTGTTTATACATACTCTAGCTTACTTTGTCTCCACTCAGCTCCCGTCCTCAGAATGGCTGCTGGTGCACAGTGGGTTGAGAGCCAGGTTGTAGCTCTAAGGCAAAGCCAGGAGTGGTAGCACATACACATAATCTCAGCGCTTGGGAGCTGGAGAAGGAGGATTAGGAATTTGATATTCTTAGCTACATATCAATTGGAGGCCAGTCTAGGATACATAAGACAGTCTCAAAAACAAAAGCACCAGAAGAGCAGCTCATGTGATGTGTTTGTGCGGATGTTGGAACTTGCAAGCCAACTTTGTTCATTTTTTTCATCTTGTTGTGGTGGAGAGACTATTATAAGCATGTGAAAATTATTTAGAAGGACATATTAGTCTGTTTAGAATCAGAATTCTAAGTATAGGATTCTATACTTAGAATGTCAGATTAAGTTGTATAATATCAGTGGATTTTAAAAATCTCAACACTAGGAAATCCATGAGTAAGTGTCATGCTATATCAGGCCTGTGGTCGATCCTACAGCTCTACTTCTTAAGCTAGGCACTGACACTCACATGCTGGACTGTGCTCTGTAGCGATTGCTGCTGAGGGCTGCTATGGGACCTGGGTATAGTGCACATGGAGGAAGGGAGTGGTGTTGGGTAGATCCCAGAGCAGTTGCCACAGGGGAGGAACCAGGCCTGAGGTGGTAGTTCAGCCTGTTTTATTTAAGTTATACTGGGAAACAAAGACATGTTTGATGACACATATCTATGACCCCAGCACTTCGGATGTAGAAATACGAAGTTTGGAAGTTCAGGGTCACCTTCCACACTGCCTATGAGTTCAAAACCTTATCTCAAAAACCCACCCCTTAAGAAAGACAGAGTCACATCTGTGCTATCTGGGAAATCAGAGTCTCAGTTACTGAACATACAGTGATAGGTTCTCGATTCACATGACATGTTATTTTTTTGTCTCCTTTTAGGTCAATGGTGACATTCCCCCTCGGTTAAGAAAGAGTGCTCATGAGATCATCCTTGACTTCATCAGATCAAGACCTCCTTTAAATCCAGTATGTAACATAGCACAGTCTCCCCAGGGACAGGAGCTCTCTACCAAGCTCTCCCTTGAGAGTATGAAGCCTACCTGTAAACCACAGTCTACAGCACAGTGACATACCTTCAGTTATTCAATGCAATTATAACAATCCGAGTCAGTGCACGGTCTGGCTGAATACCTGCTGTAACAGCTGAAAACTCACACCATATGGTTTCTGGCATGGTTGGTTTTCCAGCTCAGATCATGCTGCTACACTGCTCAGACCACACTGTCATGCTGATGGTGTTTTACAGTGAATGTGTCCTCACTTTTCTGTTAACAGTCTGTTGGCCAGGCTTTTCCTAAGCCATAGACTCAGAATGCTGTTCGAAATGCTGTTTGTGTTTTTCCTTACTTCTTTTCCTCCTGGCTGAGTAGCCGGCTTCCATCAAACCATGTCAAGCCTATGTGCATAAAGTAACAGCAAGGGTAAAGCAGAAGAAAGGGGAGTCATAAGAACCAGATAGTTCACACTAGCAACACAGTCTAGCTTGATAGAGCTTTAAACAAGTTAACCTGCCTCTCAGCCTCAGTGTCCTCCTTAATAGACTGTAGACAGTAGTACTTCAAGGTGGTGAGTTACTAATGGTTCTGTGGACAGGGGTTGTGGTTTGCCCTATAATCTCAGCACTCAAGAGGCTGAGGTGAGGGGTTGCCACAAGTGTGAGACAAGTCTGGACTATAGAATAAGACTTGAGTCTCAAAATGACAACAGTATAGTTAGTTTTCAAAACAGTGGCATAAAGGGGACATGACTATAACTTTAGCAGATCTGACTACTTCAGTTTACCTGAGTACATGTGATCAGATCACTGGGAGACCTAGTAGTCTCCTATTGCATTAAAAGTCTTGACAGTGGGGGTTGGGAGATAGCTCAGTAGGTAAAGGTGTCTGCCACCAAGACTGATGGTCTGGGGTCTTTGCCCCGGATGTCACAAAGTGGAAGGTGTAAACTCACTCCCTTGAATTGTTGTCTGACTTATATATATTAACATACATAGAAAATTTAAAAATTTGAAATCTTGATATTGAATGACTTGAATAGCCTTTTATTGTGCAACATGACAGTCAGTGAAATACAGTTCATAATTCTGTATTGTATGAATAAAGTCAGAACAGCTAATCAAGTCTCTTACCATTGCTCTTCCTTTCCAAGGCATCAGCCAGGAAATTGAAACCAACCCCACCCCGACCACGAAGCCTCCATGAAAGAATATTAGAAGAAATTAAAGCAGAAAGAAAGCTGCGGCCTGTGTCACCAGAAGAAATTAGGCGGAGCAGACTAGGTAAGTCCTCACTTCCTGTGCTCACGAGTCACTGCTAGGAAAATTGTGTTTCTACTCATACATGTAAAAGTAACCCACAGTTCTCTTTCTCCTGTGTCTTCCCTTCCTTCCCGCCCCTCCTCTCCTAGCTGTTGCTCACTAACATGTACCCTCACGTTTGATATGACAGTTCTTCCCTTCTCTGATGTTGAACATGAGAACATTGTGCTGCCACAGCAGAAAGGAGGGATAAAAGATGTAGCCTCTAGGATACTTTTTCTATAGTAGCTAAATAAGATTGTGCTAAAAAGAGGAAAGAAAGCCCTGCTAAACTGACATGTGTACAACTGTAGATGACAGACTCATAGTATTACTTCATTTCTTTCAGAATCCTTCTGATCATGGGTGTGGGTGGGTGTGGGCGCTCCTGTGTGTGCCATGCAGAGACCAGAGGTCAGCATGAAGGGGTCTGCTGCTGTCTTCTACCATGTTTTGAGACAGTTTTTCACTGCGTTTGGAGCATACTGTTGAAGCTAAGCTAGCTGGCCCAGCAATCCCCTGGAACCATCCATCATCTCCACCCCCTCCCACCATTGGGGTCACAGCTTTTCCAGAGTCAGGGCCTGATGCTTGTGCAGCAAGCCTTCTGCCCCCTGAGAAGACTGTCCATAGTGGCCGCACTATTCTGTGCCCTCTTCAGCAGCAGGAAATGCCTTGGTTCTGCATCCTTGCTTCACTTACTACCACTGGGTCTTTGAGGAGCTTGTTTATTTGACAGTAGTCATCCTGACACAGAAGGTGATAGTCTAGTTTTGATTTTCATTTCCCTAGTGATTGATGATTGATGTTTGCATATTCTTTCATGTGTTTGTGAACTATTTGTGTCACCTTTGGATTGTCTCTTTAGGGTCTTTGCTTATTTTTAAGTCAGGGTCATCAGATAGTGTTTTATTATTGAGTTATTAGCATTTGTTAGTATTTTAAGCATTAACCCTATGTGTTGTGTAGTCAGCAAGTTCCTTTCCCCCATAAAGTAAGCTGCCTCTCACCTGTAAGAGTCCAGGAACAGCAGGAGTGTCGGGAGTGTGAAGCAGAGAGGACAGAAGTGCTTTCCAGATGTCCTCTGATGACTTTACGTCTGAGTCAGTCCCTGTGCCCTGCAGGCTCCACAGCCCCTGCGCCCCCCCCCCCCCCCCCCCCCGCCAAACATGAGCCCAAAAGGGACGGTTACATTCAAACCATAGCACCATAAGAATTTCAGGAGTGGTTTTTTTTCTATTTCTGGGAAAATGATTATTAAGATTCCAGTGGAGGGGTAGAAGGCCGAAGAGATGAATAGGTAGGTAAGAGCACTGTTTGCTCTTGAGAGGACATGGGTTAGAATCCCAATATTCACATGACAACTTAGAACTCTCTGTAACTCCAGAACTAGGGAATGTGGTGCAGCCCCCCCCCCGCCCCCAATGCTTCTGACCCTTGAGGGTACATACATGTATGTATGTGGTGTATATACTTACATGCAGACAAAGCAGTCATACATAGAAAATTAAATCTTTAAAATAATTTTTTTTAAATGAAGATTCTTTGGGGGCCTGGAGATATAACTCCGTAATTGAGTGTTTTCCACTCAATTAGCCTTTAATGCTAACACTGGAGAGGCAGAGGGGGTGTTTATGAGTTTGAGGTCAACCTGGTTTACATGGTGAGACCCTTCCTCAAAAAAAAAAGAAGCCAAAAAAAAAAAAAGCCGCAAAGAAAAAAAGATTTTTCATAGGAATACACATCTATAATCCCAGCTCTCAGAAAGTAGAAGGATCATGAATTTGAGGCCAGTCTGGGCTATATAGTGTCTAACCTTAAAAGGAAAGTGGAGGGACAAGGGACAAAGAGAAGGGAGCACAGGGAGAGAAGAAAAAAAAACTCTATTTTTGGGGGGGGGCGGGGATGGAGTTGAATCTGTAGGTGGCTTTGTGTATATGGATTTTCTTTGTTTCGATTTTTGAGACAGGGTTACCATGTAGCCCTAGCTGTTCCCAAACTCACTCTGTAGATCAGTCTGGCCTTGAACTCAGAGATCCGCCTCTGCCTCCTGAGTGCTAGAATTAAAGATGTATACTGTCTTTACCTGGCTGGTATATGAATATTTTAACAATATTAATTCTTCCAATCTGTGAGCATAGACCATCTTTGTGTTTTATAATTTTCTTTGTTATTAATGTTCCGAAATAGTTTATTATTTTTCAGTGATGTAACAAATGGTATTGGTTTTTTTTTGTGTTCCTTTTTGCATGTTATATCAACACATAATACATTTGTCTTGACTTTCTATCAAGAAACTTGAATCTAGGTGTCAAGGTAGTAAATACTAGCCAGGACACCATCCTTGTGTTCCAGAAATAAATCCCACTTAGTCATGGTGTATGGCCTTTAATGTGCTGTTGGACTGGCTTGATAGTATTTGTTGAGGTTTTGTTTTCTTTCTTTGTGTTTTAGCTTCAGTGTTCCTCCCTCTTCTGTGTCTTAGAACAGTTTGGAAAAGATTGGAATTATTTCATCTGTCAAGGTTTGGTAGAATCATGGGTGAAGCACTCTAGTCCAGGACTTTTCTTACTGGGAACTTTTTGTTTGTTTTGTGTTATGAGACAGCATCATATAGTTGAGATACTCCTCAGACTTACTGTATCTAAGGATGGTCTTGATTTAGGCGCAGATGTTATAGGCGTATGCCATCGCTCCAGACTTTTTGTTTGTTTTCCTGAGACAGAGTCTCATTATGTAGCCCTGACAGGCCTCAGACTCAGACCAGGCTGGGGCCTCCTGTGTGCTGAGACCACAGATTGGGAGCTTCTGGACTTCTGACCCAGTCTCTCATTTGTATTTCTTCATTTCACTTCTTAAGATTTTATTTAACTCTGAGGAAGGGGACCCTGCTTTAGTAAAACTAAACAACAAATTTATGTTGAGTTTGCCATATTTCCATCATGAGCTTTGATGTTTCACAATGTTTAGAATTGAACAGTCATAGTATGTGATTATTCAGAGACTGATGATATGGTTCTACCACTTAAGGCTCTTGTCACCAAGCCTGGTGATCCAAGTTCTCAGAAAGACCCACGTGACAGAAGAAGGACTGCCTCAAATTGTCTTACACACACACACGCGTGCTCACATGGCATATGCAAATATACACATTAAATACTTTTTTCAAAAGAAAGAAAATGATTATTCTGAGATCCTTGCTTCTAGAATTCTGAGTTTAAACTAGTCTTTAACCTCAAATGGAAAGGAAGAGATTGCATTGGGTTTTACTGTAGACTTGTATATTGGGGTGTTTGGTTAGGATAGAATTGGCAGGATTAACTTGAAAAAACAAATTTCTCTAGATTTTTTTGTGTTTTCTCCTTGTAATTACAAGTAGAAACAATGCAGATAGTGGGAGAAATGTCTTAATGACTAAGAGAATTATCCATAGTTTCAAAATCCACTGGCATCCTCTGTGAGCTCGGGCATTACAAATAACAGTGAGGGGTAAGGAACGACTCAGTCAGGAGAGCACCTGCCTTCAAGCAGGAGGGTTTGTGTTTGGTCCTAGAAGCCATATACATATGTCCAGCGTGGCGGTGCATGCTTGGAACTGCTGCGCTGAGGGAGATGGAGAAGGAGGGTTCCTGACGTTCACTGCCAACCAGTCTAGCCTCATTGGTAAATTCCAGGTGTAAGAAGACTTTTCTTTTTCCTTAGGCTTCTCCCCAAATAACCACACAGAGACTTAATATTAAGTATAAATGCTTGGCCAATAGCTTGAGCTTCTTTTTTAGCTTGCTCTTAGAAATTAAATTAACCCATTTCTGTGAATCTGTGTGCTGCCTAAGGCTCGTTTACCTCATCTACGTACTTCCCATCTTGCTCACTGTGTCTCATGGGGTCTCCTCTGACTCTGCCCTTTGTCTCCCCAGCATAGCCATCAGCCAATCAGCTTTTAATTTTATTCATTCATTAATTCATTCATTGGTTTTCTGAAACGGGGTTTCTCTGTAGCTTTGGAGCCTGTCCTGGAACTAGCTCTTGTAGACCAGGCTGGCCTCGAACTCATAGAGATTCACCTGCCTCTGCCTCCTGAGTGCTAGGATTAAAGGCATGCACCACTGCTTTTTATTAACAGTGAGAGCAACTCATCATCACAGTGAATAGAAGGATTAATCCAGAATATTCAGGCCATTGAAAGACTGTCTTAAAGGTGGTAAAAGCATCCTAATGGTGATATCCAAGCTTGTCCTTCAGCCCCCATACACACTTTAATTCATAAAAAATGAAATTAAAAATTTTTAAATAATGACATAAACTACAAAATCTATATTCTCTTGGTTTAACATTAATTATGGCTGAAAATCTTTCATCATTAAACATAAACCAAAACATGATTTATTAAGACATGATCTCCCAGCTGATGTCTAAATGATGTATTTACCTACTCCCTACTGGTGTATGGGCCATTTCCTTTTTTTCCTAGTAAGTCTGTAGTTACTGTTATTTATTGTTCCTCAGCCTCTATTTATGTCACTGGTACTTTTTTCTAAACATCTTACTATAATCCTTCACTCTTGTCCTTTCGGTGGTATATGGAGCTGAAAAATGAAAGCCTCAGTTAGGGATTTCACTCAGACCCAAAAAACAACAAAAAGGGGAGCCAAGAATGTAGCTAAGTTGATAGAGTACTTGTCTACCCTGCATAAAGACCTGGGTTCAATTAGCTTGTGGGGAGTGAGTGGGGAGATGAACTTCATTACCCAAGAGTTGATAATATTGCTTTTGTATGCTGTGGTCAGTTTACTCAAAAGTTATGTTCATGTACCAGAAAAGAGCTCAATAGTAGACTTGGTTGAAGAGTGGTTTGAGAATATGTATTATTTCATTTACTATACTTAGCAAGGGAAATCTGGGATATAGTTGAGTGTAGAACTGAGTATTTTATTTTTTTGAATGGTGGGTAGAAAATTATTCTCATCAACACAAAATCCCTGTTCACTTTCCTGAGACATCTAAAACTCTTGCATATTGGATGGAAATGCTTAAATTCTTAGTTCCTGGCAATCAAATATTATCGTTTGCAAGATACTTATTATTTGATGAACATAACTTTTGAATAAAACTGACCACTGTATACAAAAGGAATGCTATCACTTCTTGAGAGATGAGGTTCATATTTTTTCTCATTATCTTGTTTTCATTCTCAGTGTATTCTTTAAAATGGTATTTTTTTTTCTTCAGATTGTTGTTGTCTGGAACTGGAATTAAGACTCTTGTGTGGTTTTATTATATTTCAGAATTGTATCCACTAGCTTCTAGCTAGCCTCCAAGGACTGCTAGTGAGAACTCTACCCCTTCTCTCTGTCCTGTCTCCCTGTGGATCCCTAATGGCTGAATTACTTTCTCTTTATTGTTTGTTTTCTTTTTTCAGCAATGCGGCCACTTAGCATGTCTCACAGTTTTGACTTGTCAGGTAAAAAAAAAAAAAAAAAAAGCACTTTCACACCTGACATGGGCTGTGTGGTTTCTGTGAATCACATTCATTTGTCTGCTTGGTTAGACGTGTCAAAAGAAAATTGAAAAGCTTTCTTCTAAGCTGTGGTCAGTAAAACAAAATAGCCTACCTATTTCAGAGCAATCCACGTAATTAAAGCCACAGTGAATCTGCAGCTCCCAGAAGAGCTGTGCTGCCGTCGGCAGACTGGACATGGCTGCTGCCCAGTACGTGGCGGCTCTCACTGGGTCACACCTTTCCTGTAAGGAAACAGAAAAAACTGTAAAGAAACCATTTTGAAGTGAGCTTCAGTGGGCAGAACTGCTGTCTGTGCCCTCTGCCTGTCATTCATGGCTCTGTGCTGGTCCCAGAAGATCACTGTCAGGGCTCTCTGATGTGTGCCCTAACTCTACAGTGTACTTTACAATTCTTGTTTAGTCATCCGGGATAATGGTTAAATGAAAAATTGAAAATGACTATATTTTATTGTAAATAAAAATTTAAATACATTTATGAGCAAATTTTTCATTTTTTTCTTAATTCTTATATTTTCAAATTCAATTTTTTAATTGCACAAGTTACCATTTCCAGCTAAAATGAGGCAAGATTTATTTTCCCAGAATGTTTCTGGAAATGTTATGGAATACTTCCTAAGTTAAAAAGAATTGTTGGCACACAAATTTATGCATAACAAGCCAGTGAGTTCCAGTATCTTTTTCTAGTGTCATTATTGAATATTTATTGTCTTCTAACTACAAGTTAGTTTCCATGTGTTTTTTTAATTTTCTGTTTGTTTTTGTAGCTCTCAAGCATGACTTTAGCAGTTTGGTCCTCATTAACTATTTTTGACTGACCACCAGAGAGCCTTTTCTCTTTTCTCTATCCATTTAGCTAATCTTATTTATTTTATGAACTATGTGTGCAGTGAACCTGTAAAAATTTTAGACTGGAAAATAAAACCAAAATTTTGGACCATGTGTGCTATGCTAAATCTCTAAAAGCTAGCTACTGTCACTCTGGACATCTGCTGGTCACGTGTCCATTGGCTGGACAAGGAGTAGAAGGCCACCTAAACAGGGATTGCAGGCTGGTATTGGCTGGTCAGGACAGCATGCATGCTCTTGAACATGCTTCTGCATGTGATCTCTGGTGTTCTTACAGGCTCATGCTGGCCCTGTGTCAGGAAAACCAGGGCAGAATAGTTTGGTTGTCAGTGTCATTGTCTGCTGTGGTCTGTCCCGTGCCTTGGTGGTGTCCTGTGTGATGTCCCCAGCCTCACTGTCCACTGCTTATGCTGCTTCCATGGTTTTCACTGTCGCATTTGACTGTTGACTAAAATGTTCCAGATTATAAGTGGAATAGATTAATCCATTCTTCCAACTTTAAAGGCTAAAGTACATCTTCTTAGAAAAATGAGCACCCTAACGAGTTAACAGTCTAAACGTGTAGCGTATATAATTATGACTTTGACCTTGAGTGCAGACTGAGATGAAGGGATGCATATTCTGCTGTTCAGGGGGTCTTAGAAATATTTCTTAGTGAAATCCTAATAAGCCATTCAGCATCAATTAAGGTAAGTCTGATTGATTCTTCCTGTGCAAATATTAACTATTTAGTCCATGTTCTAGTCACGTTTCTTCCAACTAAGTAAAGCAGCAGACACAAAATTACTGAAGTATTTAATATCATGGGTATGCCTTTTAGATTCTGAATTTAAGATGTGACAATTACTAAAATCATCTCTATTTTATATCTTTAATATTGCTCTACATACAGATTTTGTTTTGTTTTGTTTTTTTGTTTTTTTTGTTTGTTTGTTTTTTTGTTTTTCGAGATAGGGTTTCTCTGTGGCTTTCGAGCCTGTCCTGGAACTAGCTCTGTAGACCAGGCTGGTCTCGAATTCACAGAGATCCGCCTGCCTCTGCCTCCCGAGTGCTGGGATTAAAGGCGTGCGCCACCATCGCCTGGCTTTTTTTTAAAAAATATTTATTTATTTATTTATTATGTATACAATATTCTGTTTGTGCATATGCCTGTAGGCCAGAAGAGGCACCAGACCCCATTACAGATGGTTGTGAGCCACCATGTGGTTGCTGGGAATTGAAATCAGGACCTTTGGAAGAACAGGCAATGCTCTTAACCTCTGAGCCATCTCTCCAGCCCTTTTTTTTTTTTAAGATTTATTTATTATGTAGACAGCATTCCTTCCATATGTACCTGCACACCAGAAAGGGGCACCAGGTCTCGTTATAGATGGCTGTGAGCCACCATGTGGTTGCTGGGAATTGAACTCAGGACCTCTAGAAGAGCAGTCAGTGCTCTTAACCACTGAGCCATCTCTCCAGCCCAGATTTTTTTTTTTCTCAAGAAATTTTGTCTTCAAGAGTTTGACTGTTGCTATGTGTTGTGGCTCACATCTTTATTCCCAGGCCAGCCCGGTCTACAGTGCAAGTTCCAGGACAGCCAGTGCTACACAGAGAACCCTGTCTTGAAAAACAAACGAAGAAACAAAAAGAGCTTGACTCTTTACTTAGTATACTGAAATAATAGTATTTATTGTTTCAACAGTGAATATAATAATCAAACTCTGTAAAATGTTGTGCCGAGTCTTATAGGAAATGATTCTTGCACAGTATCTCATCTTGGAGGTCACTGAAGCCTCCTGGGAGAACCTTTTACCGGTACATTCCCCTCAAAACTTTGAACTTACTATGGATGTTTGTTTCGATCATCTTCTGTTGGAAAGTCCAAGAATCTAACGTTGTTTGGTCAAAGGGGCTGGATGTCTCCGATGGTCTTCATTATCCCAGTGAGAGAGTGAACTTGCCAGTGAGGGTGAGGGCAAACAGACAAAGAGTAAGCATGTCCTCTGTGCCCTAGCACATATAGCCATATATATGCTATAGTCTATATAGCCATATAGACTGTCACCAGAAGGTATGGCGCGGTTAAGGTGAACCTTCCCACCCAGAAAGATCAGGATTTACTTAACAAAAACCCTCACAGGTGTATGCCCAGCTGCTTAGATTTTAGCTAATTCCAGATGGCAAGTTGACAACCAAGAATAGCCACCACACCAGCACTACTTAAATATTTTTAACCTAAACAATATTAAATACTATCAACACAATTTAAAAATTTTAATCTATCCTGGGTCTGGAGAGATGGCTCAGTGGTTGAGGGGACTGACTAATGAGTCGTTCTTCCAGAGGACCTGGGTTCGATTTCCAGTACCTCAGTAGCAGCTCACAACCATCTGTAATTTCAGTTCTGGGAGATCTGACAACCACTTCTGGTTTGTACAGGTGAATACCTGAAGCACATACATACATGAAGGCAAAATACTCATATACAAAAAATAAAACTAAATCTTTTTTAAAAAATTAATCTACCTTAAACGACTTCTAAATTTTCTTAAGCAATAACATCCACAGAAATGTAGGTATGATACAATAGTTTGGGTTTTTTTTTTAATGCAAGATAGTAAATGAATATATAGCCAATAAAATCTCTTTGCCTTGACAGCATGAGCCCAGTCTTGGGAACTGGGTTTGTTCTTGTTGCTAAGTCTCTTTGTGGGAGGTGCGTTGTCTCACTGGCTTCTGCTGTGACACGAGAGGCTGAGAAGGCACATGAATGTGCAGTTTGTCTTTTCTTCCATGTATTTATTTATTTTGGTTTTTTGTCTATGTTTTGTTTGTTTTGTTTTGATACAGAATCTTACTATGTAGCCCTGGCTCTCCTGGATCTCAATCTGTAGACCAAGCTGACCTTGAACTCACAGAGACCCTCCTACCTCTGCCTCTTGAGTGCTGGGATTAAAGGCACACGCAACCACTGCCTAGTCATAAAATTATTTTTTGTCTTGCTACTTGCAGTGTATTCCAGGCTATCAGGCTCATAATTAGCCTTTTTACCTTAGCCTTGTGAATGCTGGTGTTACAGACGTGTGCCACTATACCTGGCTAGAAATTGTAAATATTAAATAAGAACTTATCATTGTAATAAATAATGTTAAGGAAAATGTAAGAACACAGATACAAAGGGGCTAAATATGTAGCTCAGCTGGTAGAATACTAGCCTAGCACAGACAGAGCCCTGGGTGAGATCCCCATCATCACACAGACTGAGCATGGTGGTGCACAGGAGAAATGGAGCATGAGGATCAGAAGGTGGTCCTTCTCAGCTGCACCGTGAGTTCAAGGCCAGCCTGGTGTACACCAACCTTATTCCAAAAATTAATAATAAAATAAAATAAGAACATACTTAAATACTGAGTGTTTTCTACTTCAGGGATATAGATAGCAATTGTTGAGAGAAAAATAACCTTCAGTTACAATTTTTCCCCTCCCACAGTCTTTCTCAGTTTGCATGAAGCTTTCTCAGAAGCTTCATAGATGGTTCTGTTTGCAAAGAGCCACTGATTGTTCTGGACTGCGCATTAACCTGCACTGTTTGCCACGTTTTTACTTCTCTGATTTTATAGTTAGCTATTTGAGGTAATTCATGTTAAGTCTTTATTTGAAATGTTCAAGAAAATCAATTCTGTTTTCATTGGAGAATTCCAGGCTAGAATACTAAAAAGCAGGCCTTGGGAATCAGCTCTGGCCCACACCAGTGTCAGTCAAGGGCTTGGGTTCCTTAGAAGGAGAACTGGAAACTAGTGTTATCATTGGCTAACACTGACTGTACTAGGCACAGGATGTTACTCACAGTTACTGACCTGCTTAATCCTCTCAGCTAGCTGTATCTGTACTGCTCTGCTTCTCAGGGGGAGGAAGTGGAGATTAGGGAGCTTACCCAGACAGCTAGCCGTGGAGGAAGACCTCCAGCCCTGTGTGCATATGCCAACTGT
This sequence comes from Microtus pennsylvanicus, assembly GCF_037038515.1. NCBI lineage: Eukaryota > Metazoa > Chordata > Mammalia > Rodentia > Cricetidae > Microtus > Microtus pennsylvanicus. The sequence goes on from NC_134582.1 coordinate 18,647,313, forward strand.
ATACTGCTACATTTTCTCCCACATGCTGAAGATGTAAGCCCTTAATAATGTAAATCTGATGTATTGAGATGTGTCCCAGATTCTTTGTGCTTACATAAATGTGCTTATATGAGTATAGATTCTTAACTTCTTTGATTTTTAGGACAAGACATTTTTAGATCTTATCCCTAGGGAGACAGTGTGTGCTGTATGTTTCTTCTACCTGGGTACCTTAGCATGAGTACAGCTAGCTCTGAGCCTCTGTTTATTTATCTGGGAAAGAAGAAGTCAAGGTCGTTTATCTAGGGTTTCTCCCAGCTCTGAGTTCTAAACTACAAATGTGAATATATAATTATCCACCTTAGGTTTTCCTGGCAATAGTCTGACAGTAGCTTTAACAAACGTTCCATATGCACAGGCATGGCGTCACTGTACTGAGCCTTTGTGTTTTATTTGTGTGACATGGAAATGCTGTCACCTGGTTGTGCTTCCAACACAGATTACCTTTTCTGGCTCAAGAAAAGGTAAGCTTTTGCCTTTCTCTTACTAGACGTCACTACCCCAGAATCTCCAAAGAATGTTGGGGAATCATCATTGGCGAATGGAAGCTTAACATCTCAAACAAAGGAAAATGGGCTGAGCGCTGCCCAGCCCGGGCCTGCGCAGCGGAAGAAACTGCTCAAAGCTCCAACCCTGGCTGAGCTAGACAGCTCTGACTCTGAGGTAAGGATGCCAGGCACAGAGATGCCTCTGACCCTGTCCCCCACCCAGTGCCTTGAGCTGTTTGCTCATCTATTCATGTTTCAATCAGTAAAGGTATGATTGAAGTTAATGTGGCCAGCAGGAAGGATAGTTACTGTTACTACTACAGACCAGTGTGGTGGATATGCTTAGAAAATAGCTACTGAAGTTGAGATCTGTAGTCTTAGATTATAAGTAGGGATAAGATAAGTCAACAACCTTAAAACTCCTATGGCCTTGATCTTTGCTTTAAGAAGGAGAAAATCAAGTTGAGACATATTTCTGTAGTTTCTTCTTCCTCTGCAGTACACCCTGACACATGTACGTCTATTCTGTAATTGTCATGCCAGCAAACAAACCTTCAGGAAGAGAGTTGTTTTCCCTGCAGTCTTTGCTTTACCCTGTGCCCTTCAGGGGAGAATACCCATCTGCTCAGTTTCCATACCTGCATCAATGCTGCACCTCCTCCATCTGCTGAGTTACAACTGTCAGAATGGCGTGTTGCTGCTTGATAGATCTTCACTGCCTGGCCCTAACTTACACAAAGATGACGTTCTTCTACTCTTCTCTGTGGTACATGGACACATATATCATTGTCATTGCTGGCTCCATCTTCCCCATGTCCATCTGAGTTAGATATTACTACTTAATTCCTTTATTTTCAGTCACCACCACCATCCACAACACTATCAATAATATGGTTTCTCTACTAGAGGTGTTTCCCAACAGGGCTAGGGAGATGGTCCAGTGGAGTAAAAGTGTTTGCTATGCAAGCATGAGGAACTGAGTTAAAATCCCCAGCACCTAAGCAAAAAGCAGAGTATGGATACACCCATGCCTGTAACCCCAGCATTGTTAGGTTATAGAGACAAAAGGATCACTGGAGCTTTCTGGCTGTCAACTTAGCTCCAGGTTCAGAGAGAGACCTTGTCTCAAGGGAATAAGGCAGAGAGTGATATCAACAGATAACAGACATCCTCCTCTGGCTTCTTTGACGATGTGTATGCTTGTGTAATCAAGTATATATAAATGCATGCACGCGCGTGCACACGCGCGCACACACACACAGATATTCTTGTTACTGATATCAGTTGTCTCCCTGTCTTACCTGTTTGATTTTCTTTTTATTTCTGGGTATAATTCCCAGATTATACCCTGCACAGATCTTTTATCATTCCTCCTTGAACACTTTGGAAAACTCCATCCCATACAGCAGACAGTTCATGTTTCATACAGATAGAGATGTCAGAGAGCCGCCCCATCCCTGCTGTGAGATGCTTGTGCCCATTAATAGTGCCCAAAGCAAGCAGTTAGGGCTGAGAAGGGAAGTGAATCTTGGGTAAAGAAACTTGGGTCAGTAATAGGAGAAATCACAGTGCTGTTGGGTGGTATTCTTGTACAGTGTAAAGATTTGTCACTCGAGCCGGGCAGTGGTGGCGCACGCCTTTAATCCCAGCACTCGGGAGGCAGAGGCAGGCGGATCTCTGTGAGTTCGAGACCAGCCTGGTCTACAGAGCTAGTTCCAGGACAGGCCCCAAAGCCACAGAGAAACCCTGTCTCGAAAAACCAAAAAAAAAAAAAAAAAAAAAGATTTGTCACTCGTATTGTTTAATAAAACGCCGGTTGGCCAGTAGCCAAGCAGGAGGTATAGGTGGGGTGACCAGACTAGGAGAATTCTGGGAAGAGGAAAGGCAGAGATACAATTGCCAGACAGAAACAGAGGAAGCAAGATGAGAATGCCTTACTGATAAAGGTACCAAGTCACTGGCTAAACATAGATAAGAATTGTGGGTCAATTTAAGTTGTAAGAGCTAATTGATAATAAGCCTGGGCTAATAGGCCAAACAGTTTATAAATAATATCAACCTCTGTGTGTTTCTTTGGGACTGAATGGCAGTGGGACCAGTCAAGACAGAAATTTCTGTCTATATCATAGGATTATGGAAGGAAATAAATGATCTTGAAAAAAAGACCTAGAATTAAGTGCACTCTTTGTGTGTATTTTTAAATTGATGTTTTTAAGTATAAGGAAAGATTAATCAAAGGTATATTCAGGAGTGTTGTGTTCTTATTTTTAGACAAAAATTTTACAACTTCTCATTACATTAAATCTTTAATGTTTAGAAAGCACAGATATGCAGGTGACTTATTTTAAATCAGCTGTTCACATTGGGGCTTTGTATTATGTTATCAAAGTTTCTATTGATGGGGCTGGAGAGATGGAACAGCAATTAGTAGTGTTTGCTGCATACACACAAGTACAGGAGTTCAGGTCCCAGTACCCACATGACAAGCCAGGTTCCCACATGGATCTGTGGCTGGGACTCTAGCTCCAAAAGGGGCAAAGAACAGAGACAGGAGGATTTCTGGGCTTATTGACTTTCCCAGGTTCCCAAAGAAACTTTGATTGAGTATTGAGTGGGGGATAGGCTGAAGGATTGTGATAGGGGAAGATGTCCTGCATCTTCTTATACACACATAAATATTTTTTGTAAAAGCTTCTATTGATGAAACACAAATTTATTTAATATTGGTAGATAAATTGTATTCGTCCTAAACATGTCTCTCAACATCAGCTACTTCTAGACTATCTTTTACTTGATTAAAGCCATGAAATATGTCTCGTAAAAGCCAGATGTTTACCCAGGTGAATGTGAACCAGTGGAGACAGTTCTCCAAATGGTACTTACCCCGGGTCCTCGCTCTGAGTGTGTAGAGAGAACACTGGGCCCAGCACTTCATCTTGTTAGCTGTCAGTGTAGCCTCATGTGCTGGGGGTGTCTGTCCCTGCATCCTCTGTGGGGTGAGACAGCCGGTCCTTTTTTTTTTTTTTAATATTTATTTATTTATTTATTATGTATACAATATTCTTTCTGTGTGTATGCCTGAAGGCCAGAAGAGGGCACCAGACCTCATTACAGATGGTTGTGAGCCACCATGTGGTTGCTGGGAATTGAACTCAGGACCTTTGGAAGAGCAGGCAATGCTCTTAACCTCTGAGCCATCTCTCCAGCCCTAGCCGGTACTTTTATCCTCTACCAGGGCTGTCAGCTCGTATCAGTGTCACTGGATGGGGACAGTTGATTTTGTTGATTTTCAGTCTTCTGGATCCAAAAATAGTAAGTGAGGAGCACAGTCTCCTAATTTGGCAGATTTGTATCTCCGTACTCCTCTATTAATTTCTGATGTCAGGAAATCCCTAAACAAACATTGATTTGCTTGCTTGGTCATATTTGCTTTCTCATAATGGCCATAAATACAAAGCTATTAAGTGTTTCCCATATCACATAGTAGACTATTTACTTTTGCTGGTGTATTTTGTTCCCTACTTCATGTATTTTTCCACTCTTCTTTTTACCAAACTCTTATTCCTCAGTTCATTTATTGAATGTCTTCAGTAAGTATCAAATGCAGAAGCAAAAGTGTGGTGGCATTAACACTCCAATTGCTTCTAATTTATACAGGAATTAAAAACATGCCTGATAAGACACATGTTTGCTAGGCACTGCCTGTTGAGAGACTGAAGACTCTGGAAGGACTAGGGATGCCTCAGTGCTGATTACGGGCATATAGCAGACAGGCAGGGTACTTGCCATGTTTCTGTGGGATGTTGGTCTTGCTGTGCCGTGGCATGCTCATGTAGTTCTCGCTGGGCAGACTCATCATGCACACATCTTCCTCACCTTCATTCTCAACTCTGCCTGTGTCTGTGGTGGCTCTGCTGACTAGCTGAGGCTGTACAGTGAACAAATTTAAATAGAGAGGAGTCTCAGGAGCCGGGAGAGACCCACCTCCTCCCTCCCTCCTCCCTCCCTCCCTCCCTCCTCTTCTTCCTTCCCACTCATGTGCTTTCCCAGTTTACCTGAGTATTTCCTCCTATCTTGAGCATCCAGATCCCTTGTTTTTAAACACCAAAACATATTTTTACCTCAGATGCACACAGAAGTATAATGTCCAGCAGGTAGAAATGGAATGGGAACTACAGCTAAGTCCATCCAGCACGAGCTCCCTGTCTTGCAAGATCTTGTGGAACACTGGGAAGTTTATTGTCCATTATAAGCGCAAGTGCTGGGCCTGGGCCCAGCAGATAAAGCTCTTATTCTAGTTCACTTTTTATTCTAGTTCACTTTCCAGTTGCTATAGTAGGCACCACACCCCAAATTAACTTGGATTAGAATGGGTTTATTTCAGCCCATAGGTTACAGTCTCATTAAGGGAACCCAAGACAGGCGCTCAAGGAGGAACCTGAAGGCAGGAAGCAAAGCAGAGACCATGGAAGAATGCTGCTTCCTGGCTTAATCTCTCCCGCCTGTTTCCCTAATTAAAAATTAATCACTTTTAATTAGGCAAAGTGAGGATATGAGCCCATCCCTAATTTTAGATCCCTTTTAGTTTCTCTTGAGCCTCTGGCATCATAATTTGATGTCTTGTGTTAAAGCATCTGTTTACTAGGATGTCATTCAGTAGCAGAGGATCTGAAGTTTACGAATTTGCCTTTTTCAGGAGGAAACTCTGCACAAGTCAACCAGCAGCAGCAGTGCATCTCCCTCCCTCTATGAGGACCCAGTATTGGAGGCCATGTGCGCAAGAAAGAGTGAGTGCATACCTTACAAAATCCTCGACCTAGAGCAGGGGCCCACAGTGCACTGTGATCATTTGGGGTATATAGCACTAACCCTTGTGCCTCAGTGTCAGGAGCAGACAGGCTGCATGGACAGTTACCTTAACTAGGTCAGGCAAGTTTATTTTTGTACATGCATAGCATGCATATAGATAAATCAGCAGAGAGTGTGTGCGTGCATGTGTGTGCACACACTTTTCAGATTAATGACCTCCTAGTCTGAATTTAAGCTCAGAAGCACTTGATAACCATATTTGTTCCCTACCTGCCTGGTGTAACATACGTACAGCCATACCCAATGTGAAATCATTAAGAAGGGTTAGAAATTAATTCATTGAATATTAAGATGTTCTTAAGGGGTGGAGAGATAGCTCAGTAGTTAAGAGCACTTGCTGCTCTCACAGTGGCCCTTAGTTAGGTTCCCAGCACCCACATAACAGCTTACAGTCATTTGTAACTCCCTCTGCTGGCCTCCATAGGCACCACACACACAAAATTAAGTCAATAAGAGTTGTCTTGGTTGTTAGCTAGGCCCACTAAACCTAACAGAGGCCCTTGAGCTGGAGCTTTAACTCAGTTGTAGAGTGACGACTGCCTAGCATACACAAAGCCCTAGATTTGAACTCTGGTGGTAAATAAAACCAGGTATGGTAGTGCAAACTTGGAATCCCAACACTCAGGAGATAGAGGTAATAGGATCAGATCAGTAGATTGGGGTCATCCTCAGCCATATAGCAGATTTGAGACCAGCCTGGACTACATGAGATCTGTCTCAAAATAAATAAGTAAATAAATTAATAGTATAGCATGCCCATCAAACTGTGTAAGCAATTTCATTATCATTTCATTTACTGGAAATTAGTAGGTTGCCTTCATGGGATAATCCAAAGACATGGATCCCACTTAACTATGATGACTCTTACCTTCCTCCCTACAGTATGAGCAGCCCTGCTTTATGGGTAGAGTAGGAGGAAGTGCTAAATAAAACTTCAATAATGTAACTTATTTCTAATAGCCTTATTCCTTTACATAATGCATCCAGAACCTTTCATCCTAAAGATTATCCTGAAAATTGCTAGTTAGTATTGGGAATACAGTTCAGAGGCTGAACGCTTGCTTGGCAGGTCCAAGAGTGTAAAAATAGGGTTCACTTGAATTTTGATATAGTTAGGGTTGCTTTTGGGCCATACAGAATATATGTATTTCTGTGGGGATTTTTTCGGTTGGTTGGTTGGTTTTTCAAGACAGGGTTTCTCTATGTAGCCCTGGCTGTCCTGGAACTCACTCTGTAGACCAGGCTGGCCCCAGACTCAGAGGTCTGCCTACCTTTGCTTCCCAAGTTCTGGGATTAAAGACATGTACCACTGCAGCCAGCTGTTTTTGTGTTTTTAAAATAGGAATGGAGAGGTCAGTTGTAAGGTTTATGGAAAGTAAAATGAGGGCATTTGCACATACAAACCTTAAGGATAATCATAATATGTTTTAATATGAACTTGAATAGATATTAAAACCATAGAACTTTCCCCCATTTTCCTTGCTGTTTCTGTAGCAGGTTCATCTAGTAAGCAATTTTTGGAACAATTCTTTCTCCATCCCCAGAGCTGCCATCTTAAAACAGCTCTCCCCTGAAATAAGTCCTTAGTCTTTGAATACAGTGTCATCATACAGTGCAAAAAGTTATCTGTTGGAAAATTCAGAATCTTAGATTGTATTTTTTAAGAAAGTTTATTTATTTGGTTAACTCTTTAGAGCCTCCAAAATTCTTGCCTATCTCGTCAACACCCCAGCCAGAGAGACGGCAACCACCCCAGAGGCGCCATTCCATTGAAAAGGAAACACCTACCAACGTGAGGCAGTTTCTGCCACCATCCAGGCAGAGCTCGCGCTCTCTTGTAAGTACCAAAGGATGAACAGAGATGTCTAGGGAGGAATAGTCAGCTTGTTTTCAAAATGAAAAGGAGAAAAGCCCGCACAGGTTAGCCTGAGCTTTACCATCTTTGTGCTTAATATCTAAAGAAAATGGGCTCTGGCTGCAGACCAGCCTCTGGTTGATGTTGAGTATTCATTTTGAAAAGCTTTGTCAATGAGTTATTACAGAAATGCTTTCTTTGTCTTAGAGGGTAAAATTGTCAAAACGTTCTCAGCATAATCTGACTGAGTAGCTCATTTTATCTGAGTGGAACAGGAAGAACTGTATCTGGCTTGTCAGTGTCTGTAATGCAGGCAGAACCGCTGTCTGAGCATCAGTGGCTGTTGCTCCTTACACTGGGGTAGCGCACACAGAAAAGTCTGCAGAGATCCTTTTGGTTTCCCTCATGAGCTTCCAAAACACAACATGATGCAAGAGGTCCACCAACATTCCAGCCACAGTCAAATACAGCGGTTCTCAGCCTGCACTCACAACTCCTTCAGGGTTGCATATCAGATGCTTACGTTACAGTTCATAACAACAGGGAAGTAATGAAGTAGCAACAAAATAATTTTATGGTTGCAGGTCACCACAACACAAGGAACTGAAAGGATCACAGCATTAGGAAGGTTGAGAAACACTGGTCTAAGAGCTAATGTTGTCTTTCAGATACTCAGGAATAAAAGTCACATGAACATGCTTATATCTCCACCTTTACCTGTGATGGGTCATACATGTTTCAAATGAAACAGCAGACAGATGTCCTTCCTTCAAGGAGAGGACACAGTGGTCAGTATAGACGGGAAGTATGAGCAGAATTTAGAATCTGGCATTTGATGTCACATCTATTGCAAAATAATACAATTAAAAAATCTATGGGGTGATGGCCATTTTTTATGAGATTTTTCTAACTCTCTCACTTGAGCCACTGCTCTCATTTGACATACTGGTATGCTTGGTAATGCTACCATTTAGAGGGTCACCACAAGTTCAAAGCCAGTCTGAGATACATAATGAGTTCCAAACCAACTGGGCTACAGAATAAGAACCTGTTTTAAAGATAGAAATTCTTTGGTGAAATGGAGACTTGTTAATGTCCTGCCAGCAGTAAAGCAACTCAGGAAAATAAGCTCGGATTTAAAATCCAAAACCTGTTAGTCAGTGTGGACAGATTTTTACTTTACCAAAATACACAACTGGATGTGGTGGTGCACACCTGTAATGTATGCACTGCTTTGGAAGCTGAGGCAAAGAAGATCAGAAGTTGAAAGTCACCCTTAAGGGCAGCTTCCTGGGTTCCATGAGACCCTGTCTCAAAAAAGAAAAAAAAAAGACAAAAAGTTATGAGCATAAGGGAGCTGTAGTGGCATTTCACTTGTATTTTAATAAATAAAACTTGCCTGGAAATGAAGCACGATTAATAAAAACTCAGAGTCAGATATTGAGGTTCGATCTGAAGGTCAGAAAAGCAAAACAGCCAGCCATTGACTCTTACCTCAACCTCAGTCTAAAAATGGCAATCCTGCCTCCAGGAATCTTAGAATGACACTGTGTCTGAGAACTGTTTCCTCCCGTTTTAGAATCCTCTCTAGGACTGGGATTAAAGGCATGCACCACTCAGTTTCTATGGCAACAAATGTGGCTACAGGAATTAAAAGTGTGTCTCACCACAGTCTGTAAGCCTGACTGATCTTCAAGCAAGCTTTATTTATTAAAATACAAATAAAATGTCATCACAAGGAACTTTAGATTACTACAAAGTAGTTTGCTCCAATAACATAAATGATGCCAAACATGCAGCTACATGCCAGGCACACAAAGACTGTTTGCTAGAGAAGGAGAACTGTGGTGTGTGCTTGGTCAGACTGTAGGCTCCTGTGGAGGAGGAGGAGGAAAGAAAAATATTTGCACTTACTGAGGAGGGAGGGTCTTGGGAACAGGCAGTGGGAAAGGGGCCTGGCCCACAGATAGTGGTGGTTAAAGGGTAGGGAAGGAGGTCATGCTGGAGACAGCTCCTTCGAGTTCATGGGTACCAGCTGAGAGAAAGGAGGCCTCCTCCACACAGTGACTTTTCTCACTAGTAGTTTGGTGAGTTTGTAGAAATCACTGACAGTGAGTGAAGTCCTCTAGTTCAGGACATGATGTTCTTAAAGCATAGTCATGGAGAGCTTTACCTGCATTGTAGAAAAGGAGAAAGCATTTTGTGTTTATCTCTTCGACTGAAAATAGCAGGAATGTTTTTGCTGTAAGTAAATTTTATTTTGTTATGTTTAAATATTATTTCATTATGATGTTGATTGCTCATTCAAGTGAAAAGCAGTTGTTATTAAGGACTTTCCAGGGCCAGGGGCAGATGGGTTGTGGGCACAGGAGCTGCATCTCAACCAGCCTCATTTGGAAGAATCAGAGTCCTCACAGACCACCAAATGGAGCAGCTCTAAGTGTCTCTGCTGAGTGACTCTTGGAGTGTGGCTTACTGGTTGATTCTTGACTTACAAAAATGAATGGGATGTCAGCATGGACCATTGCCATCCACATGTTGCTTTTTGTTTTGCTTTGTTTTTCTTTCACAGTCTGTAATTGTCATTTGTAGGTCACTTGTTCAGCATTTTCTCCTTTTCTTCCCCCTGCTGTTTTCTTTTTCCCTTCCGTGCTCAGGTCCCTAGGATAACCAGTGTATGGCCAAGGACGCCTTTCCGACCGCTTTTCTCTACCATACAAACAGCTTCTCTGCTGAGCTCTCATCCTTTTGAAGCAGCCATGTTTGGGGTAGCAGGGGCTATGTATTATCTGTTTGAGAGAGCTTTTACCAGCAGGTGGAAACCCTCAAAGGTTGGCCTCTTTCCGCTGGTTCTGGGAACCCTTTTCTCTCTGTATCTCTGACAGTGACACCTCAGCTACTGCACTCTGCAAGAATTAACAGCTCAGATGGGCACTTTGCTTTTGATCGCTGATTCCAATCTTGTGTAGGACTTATAGATCATGCTGTGATCTCATTGGAGAAGAAAATAGCTGAAAGGACAACAAACTCAAAATGCAGCATCAGCTAGAGAGCCCGTGGGTGTTTGTCTCTGGGAGTGACTCACTGTCAGCAGGGCATTGCTTCCTCCTGACTCCTGTGCAGGCAGGCACCCCTGTGAGGGAGGGCTTCAGTGACCTCCCACCTTGGAGCCTTGGGAAGGGCTTATTCACTCACCCAGCTGGCAAACCAGCTGTGGCGGTCACGATGGACACCCTGCCACACCTGTAGAGGTGCAGATGCATCCCGGTGTTTCTCCCACACTCCATCACCAGCTCTGTGATCAAATCCCCCCCCCCCAGAATGCTACTTCTCCAGAAAGAGAAGCGAGTTTTCTTTTTACTGATAGTTATGCAAAACATTTTTTAAAAACTATTTGTTATTTTGTCACATTTTGGGGGATTTTTTTTCTCTCACAGAATAATATATGTTACTGTCATTTGAATGTTTTTGAAAGGCCACATTAAACCCTCCCACCCCTTCCCCAGTGGTAGAGAGCAGCAAGGGCCTGGCTCTTCAAGGATCTATATGAAACAAGCCCTTGACAGACAGAGGACCCAGCAGCTGGGTTCTCTGTTACTCATCTCTAGTTAAAGGACATAGGGCACAGTGAACATGTTCCTAACTCTGTCGTTTGTCACAGAATTTCTGTGTCCATCTGTATTCACTATTCCCCACCTAACTTTAGACTATCCCCTTAGACAAAATAGGTGGCTCTTTAATTCTCTTACTGCCATGTGTTGACATTGTATTATGAACGTCCTCAAATAGAAATACCTACATGAGGTCCATAGACTGTTTGAAGCAAAATACAAATTCACTTTCAGTTTTAAAATTGAATTTAAAGAGAAGAGTGATTAAATGTAAGACATGTTTTTATTTAGGTTGGATAGTTTATAAATATTTGCTGCTGGTATGGCCTAAGCTTCTTTCTAACTGAAGCAATTATATAAAAGATATAAAATATCTCTCTTCTCAGCCTGCAAGATGGCTCAGCAGGTTAAGGTACTTGTTGCCTGCCCAGCCTGATAGCCTGAGTTCAATCCTCAGGACCCACATTATGGAGGGAGAGAACCCCAAGTGGTCCTCTTATGTCCACAACCTCACTGTGTGCACATGTGCCCCGTGCTCCACATTAAAATAGGTAGACAGAAAAACAGACAGGTCAGTCCTCTCATTTCTCTGTAGCTGGTAACTAATAATCAGAGTTTCACATTCTGCTCTCTAATTTCCATGCCGCCTCATTCTGACCTCTTTTGTCTGGTTAAACTATGATCAGAATATTCAGTAACATTCAGCTTGTAAACATGTAAATAAGGGGCATGCCTGGCCCCATTGTCAGAGTCTTCGCTGCTCTCTCCCACCCACCCACTCACCCATTCTGAGATACTTTGGGACATAGAACAACAGGGGTGGTGGAGTCAGGCTGGCCTAACCCCATCTACTGACCCCACAGCAGGGGACAGTATACAGGGTCATATGGGGAAGGCACTCTCTTGTCTCAGCACCTGGGATACTCCTCAGCTGGGAGCATAAGATCTGTTACAGTTTGATTTGGCTTTAGAGATTCTGAATTAATATTGTCAAATGGAAAAACATTGTAGTCACAATGTTGCATTAAAGTCTTGTTGTCCTTGGGCAAGCTCCAGAGTTAAAACATTAGCATTTGACATGATGGAAATTATTTTTACCAAGGGTAATCTGCATGAAATTTTTAAAAAGAATAAAAATAATCACGCTCCATGATTTCTTACTGTGAAACACTGAATTTGCAAGTGGTTCAAAGCAGAAAGTTGAAGGTATCTTGACAAAGTAGGCTGTTTTGTGACTTAGACTGCAGGGAGGGAAACACAGCTGGGAGTTTGTTTTGTGTGGCAGTCTGTCCTCAAGTAACAACATTTCCCAGCCAGGGAGCTGCAGGACACAGGGATCCGAATGCTTGCTTCGTTAGTTAGATTAGCAGAGTATTTTGCTGCAGCTTAGCAGGTTTGTCATAGTTAACTAACAGCTACCTTTTATTAAATACTGGTAGAAAAACTTATCTGACAAAAAATTGAAAAAGAAAAATCATCACAAAACCATGCTCAGCCAGCACCACTAATTTAATAGTCCACTTACGTGGCCTACCCTTCACATAGGTAGCTCTTGTGACCCTGCTCTGTTCTCCGGGTAAAACAAAATCAGGGCATATTGAACACACTGCTTAATCCTGTAATCTCTGAAAGTGTTTCCACTAAAGGGGAAATTGTGTGTGATGGTGGCTCTTTTTGAGCGCCCATTGTGGGCATCTTAGAGCAAATGACACAGTCTACTTAAGCAAACCCTGACCCCCAACTACTGAGAAGCTCCTCATCTTAACAACTCAAGTGCAGGTTCTTTCCAAAGCATCTAAAACAGCCCAGCTCATTAAGTTAGCTTGAGCAGATCCTGTGTTGAATTGAAGCAAAGTGAGACAGACTTGTTTTTTTTTTTTTAGTAAATGCTAATGTTTGTCAAATTTGCAACCTAGATTTATTTTTGTTTCTTTCTGATTGAAAGACAGAACTGAATGTTAACACTCCATAAACTGATGCCCTCATGGTCATGTGCTTTCTCATTTGGCTTATTTGGTTCCAGAATGCCTGGGAGCAGTGCTGCAGTGTGTGGGAGTGAATTGTAATGTGTGTGCTAAGAACATTGAGTTTCAGTGTCAATGCACCACAATGGCCCCTTGAAGCCTGGCAGGGCCTGAGTGCACAGGGCTGTTCTGTCTTTCTCTTAGATCTACCAATCAACAGCACCGGATGGAGGACGGATGGTTCGAGGCTCTTATTCAGTGGATCAGTTACATCAACATTTTTCACAGCTGTTTGTAAGGAGGCCATTAACATAAGAAGCCAACATAAATATTTATCATGAAAGGCTCCATCTCCATCTGTGCTGACTGTGCATTCAGCAGCCGGTGAAAAGACCTGGGGCTGCTGGAGCGATGGGCCTCGGCAATAAGCTGCCCATGCTCCCACTTCCTGCTGCGGTTCCACTCAAAGCTTTAGGGAGTTTTGAGAGTGTGCTGATGTAACTGATCACTCAGCAATGCTTATCTGTATAAAGTACTAACCACCTTCACTTGGCTGTTCTGGGTACCACAAGCCAGTTTGGAAAACAGGACCAAACTTGTACATTTCCAGTAGCGTGTAGTTCAGAACACATTTGCAGAATCATCTGTGACACAAGGCTTGATTCAATTAACCAGAGATACCTGACCAAATGTGAGGAACTTCGGTTTATTGGAAATTGCATTAGGCTGCAACATTTCACTCGGTCATGGTCCTGTTTTCTATGGTGCACTTAGGAGTGATGTGGTCCCCAGAGGGAGCCAGCTCTGTCCCAGTGATCATGGGACTCCTGTCCTCTGAACCTACTAACCTGGTGTCTGATCTCGGGAGCACTGCAGTTCTAGAGCAGGGCAGGCACTCCTCACTCACAAGGCCTTTGAATTTCAGGAGGAATTCTGCTACCCAGTGGAGTGCCTCGCTCTCACCGTGGAGGAAGTGATGCACATCCGTCAGGTCCTGGTGAAAGCTGAGCTGGAAAAGTACCAACAGTATAAGGATGTCTACACTGCCCTGAAAAAAGGAAAGGTAGACCGGTTTAAAGTTGATTGAACTGTACAATGTATGATCTCTTATGAGGCCTGAGTGCTAGGCAGGTGGTACAGCTTCAGGGGTCTTAGGAGGTCAGGTATTTATATTCTAGGCTATTCCCTGTTCTTTCTCATTCAAAGAGGAGTTTTTTGTTTCTCCCTTGGCAAAAGTAATAGAAGGTTTAAAAACGACCCTAAGCTGTAGTAATAGGAGCGGCGGGGCTGAGTCCCCAGCACCCCGGCCGCCTCAAACACTGCTTGGCCCATTTCTATCTAGCCTCTTCTAGGCTAATTCTCACATATTAATTTAGCCTATTTCTAATCATCTGTGTAGCACTGCTAGGTGCGCTTACCAGGAAGATTCTAGCCTACGTCCATCCTGGGTTGGAGTTTCGCTTGTGCCCCAGAGAGCAGAGCTATCGCATCTCGCATCTGCCCGGGAGAGGGGATCATGGCGTCTCTGAGCTCACTTCCTCTTCCTCCCAGCATTCTGTTCTGTTTACTCTTCCCACCAATGTTTTAACCTATCAGGGCCAAGCAGTTTCTTTATTGCTTAACCAATGAAATCAACAGATTGATATATGACACTCCCACATCACTAAGAGATAATATACGGCTTCCTAAAGCCATGTGTACTTGTGTTGCACTTTTAAAGGATCAATAAACAAAGCATGTCTGAGGCAGAAGTGCCTTCCCTCAGAATTGATCCCATGGCCATGAGATGCTTGAGCACTGAGTTTTTGTTATTTTCAAAGAACTGTCATTAAACATAAAACCAGCTTATGTGTCACAGCCAAGCATAAAAGCTAGGTTTCTGGGTTCTTGTCCTTTTGTCTGCAAACATACCTGAGATATCCCCCAGATGAGCGGGAAGCAGATCCGCCACAGAAGCCAGGAAGGGTTGACCCCATTCTCTTCTCCTTTTAACTTTGTATTTTTTAGCTCTGCTTCTGTTGCCGAACCCGGAGGTTTTCCTTCTTCACGTGGTCTTACACCTGTCAGTTCTGTAAGAGGTAAGGCTTTTATCACTGTAGAGTTCGAACAGACACACAGAAATGCAAGTTGTTCTTTTGTTCCATCGTTTTTCCCGCTCGAGAGAGGCATTAAAAAGAACCCATTCTGTGGTTTTATTCTGTGCCTGCCTTACCACTTGGCACTGCAGTTTCTTCAAGAGTGGGTTGAACTATTGTCGAACCTGGGGAAAAGCTCTGGCTTTGCCTGCACCCATTGTGTCCACCAAGTAACACTTCTTGTTTTGTACACAGGCCCGTGTGCTCACAGTGTTGCAAAAAGGTAAGCTTAACTCCTGGAATTTCCAGTGCATCTGTTTGCTCCCTGTGCCCATCCTGGAGCTCATTCTCACTTTTGTTTGGGATAACAGATGCGGCTGCCCTCCAAGCCATATTCCACTCTACCTATCTTCTCATTGGGACCTTCTGCCTTGCAAAGGGGGGAAAGTTGTACGAGGTCAGAAAAACCCTCCACTGGTCACCATAGGCCACTTCGGAGTATCGCCAGGTAAGCAGGGATCAGGAGCTTCAAGAGTGTCCTCTGAATAAATAGCACATAGGGTTGGGGTGATTATGACAGGACTAGGGTTTGGCTCAGGGCATGTTGCTGGTTCTTTGGTTTGGGGGGGGCGGGTGTTTTGGGTTTTGGTTTTTCAAGACAGGGTTTCTCTGTAGCTTTTAGAGCCTATCCTTGAACTTGTAGACCAGGCTGGCTTCGAACTCAGAGAGATCCGCCTGCCTCTGCCTCCCGAGTGCTAGGATTAAAGGTGTGTGCCACCGCTACCCAGCTTGGTTCTTTGGTTTTAATACAATTTCAGTCTTGCACAAATCTCCAAAGTTCCTCCAACGGTACTTTTCAGTTGATAATACCTAGTTACTTAAAAGATACTGTAACGCCGGGCAGTGGTAGCGCACTTGGGAGACAGAGGCACTTGGGAGACAGAGGCAGGCGGATCTCTGTGAGTATGAGGTCAGCCTGGTCTATAGCGTGAGTTCCAGGACAGCCAGAACTGTTACGCACATAAACCCTGTCTTGGGATGGGGGAGATATTTTAGCATAGTTTTGTTTAATTATATTTCAAAATAACTTTTATGTCTTTAAAAGATCATCTTTAAAATTGACTTTTAGGCTATGTGGGCCATGCCTGTGATCCAGATTAGAAAGTCATTGGGGTTGGAGAGGTGGGTCACTAACCAAGAGCACTTACCCCTCTTGCAGAGAAAGTGAGTTCAGTGCCCAGCACCCACATAAGGCCTTACGACTGCAATTCCAGGTCTTGGGGTTCTGGTGCTCTGTTCTAGACTGTACAGGCACTACACGCATACATGTAGGCAAAACACTCATACACATAAAATAAAAATAAATCTAAAAAAATAAATTCCATTTCATCCGCAGCTGCATAGTGAGATGCTATGTACAAAAACAACTACGAAACACATTGTCCTTGTTTTTTTCAGTCTTGTCTAGTCTTCCTTTCCTCCTTATCTAGTTTAAAATAAAATCCATTGACACTTGTGTTTATAACATCTGCTATAGCTGTGACTTGTTTATTATTGTAAAGGCAGAGATAAAGCTTTATGCCAAGAATTGAGCCTCAAACCATTCAGTACAGGGTAGGCCACTATTGTCCTTAACAGAAAGGGAAGGTCCCCCCCAGGCCACATGCTGGCAGGGCAAGAGATCCTTGGCTCTGGACTGTGGGGTTAGAAAGCCGTGTGCAGGGGCTGGAGAGATGGCTCAGCGGTTAAGAGCACCAGCTGCCCTTCCAGAGGTCCTGAGTTCAATTCCCAGCACCCACATGGTGGCTCATGACCATCTGCAGCGGGATCTGATGCCCTCTTCTGACACACAGGTGTACATGCAGAGTACTCATACATAAAATTAAATAAAGTTTGAGAAAGCCGTGTACATAGTTTTTAACCTGGGCCCATGAAGCCCTGAGCCCTGCTCTCCTGGGACTTGGATGGCTGACCATGGGAAGCACTGAAGGGCCAGGGACAAGGCCAGGACAGCCATCAGTTGCCAGGCCATTTGTACCTACCGTGTCTTTCTTTCGCTTTCCCCTTTGGAAAGTAGTTAGTTGACACAGTAGTGAGTTAGATAATCTGCAGTTACCGTGAACAGTCTTGGAAGCATTATGGTTATAATTCAGCTCCCTGGCCCCACCTAGCCAAGCACTCAAATTGTTGGGGATGCGTGAGCATCGGAACAAAAGAGGATAACAGAAGAAGAGTGGTGAGATGTTTTTTCAGGATCAGACTCATCAATTACTTCTGCTTCTATAGTCTGACCTATTACTATCCGCCATCCATTAAAGTTGATAGGTAGTGATGTAGAACACTGGACCTTGGAAAAAGACTATGAATCAATAGTTCGGTAGAATGTTAGCCACACATATTTGTATTTCATTTAGATGTTTAAAACCGTAATCCATGCTAGGCAGTGGTGGCACACTCCTTTAAACCCCAGCACTTGGGAAGCAGAGGCAGGTGGATCTCTGTGAGTTCAAGGCCAGCCTGGTCTACAGAGCAGGTTCCAGGACTGCCAGGACTGTTAAATAGAGAAACTTTGCCTTGGAAGTTCAAGAAAAAGAAAAAAGAAAAAAACATAGTCTATGATGTGCGGTAATCAAGAAAATATCTGGACACCCTATTTTCCTAAAATTCTACAAGAGAATAGAATTTTCAGTGATCTCATTCTCTTTGTTTCTTATTTGTTTGTTGTGTTACTGGGGTTGAACCAGGGCCTTCACATGCTAGGCAAGTATTCAACTATTGAGCAGCTAAGTCACAGTATTGAATTTTGCTGTTGGCTTTGTTTTGGTTTTGAGCGTTTATGTATGTGTTTGCGTGTTTGTGGGTACACAGTGTACATTTAAAGGCCAGAAGCTGACATCTCTTTCCATCTCATATGTTGAGACTGGATCTGATCTTGGAACTCCCTCTGACCACTTGCTGCAGGGTCTTCTGACTCTGCCTCCTGAGTACTAGGGTTACAGGCAAACCTCCATGCCCACGTGACTTTTACATTGGGTGCTGGATATCAACACTCCTATCTTCACCTTTGCAGGGCACGAAGTTTTACTTGCTGAGCCACCCGTCTTCCAGCTCCAGTATTGCTTCTATTGTTTTTTAATTACTTTATTATTTTATGCATATGGGTGTTTTTCTTGCATATAAGTCTGTCAGCCACTTGTGAGCCTGGTACCTGTGGAGCCCAGAAGAGGGCTTCAGATCCCATCCATCTAGAGTTTCATATGGGTTCTAGGAATTAGGTTGAGGTCCTCCAGTAGAATAACCAGTGCTCTTAACCCCTGAGCTATCACTCCAGCTCCACCCACCCCACAGTATTATTATTGCTATTGATGTTATTATCATTATTTCTTCTTTCTTTGTCTTCCTTCTTTTTCCTCCTCCTCTTCCCCCCTTTTCTTCCTCCTTCTTCCTTCTTTTTCTTCTTCTTTTTCTTGAGACAGGGACTCACTATATAGCCCTGGCTGTTCAGGAACTCACTCTGCAGACCAGGCTGACCTTGAACTTCTAGATGCCTGCCTCTGCTTTCCTAGTGCTGAGATTAAAGGTGTGCGCCACCACTGCCTGGCTCTCTTACCTATTCTTAATATTGCAGTTGAACTATTAAGAATGGTAAATATGAAGCTTGGCGGTGGTGGCGCACGCCTTTAATCCCAGCACTCAGGAGGCAGAGGCAGGGGGATCTCTGTGAGTTCGAGGCCAGCCTGGTCTACAAGAGCTAGTTCCCAGACAGGCACCAAAGCTACAGAGAAACCCTGTCTCGAAAAACCAAAAAAAAAAAAAAAAAGAATGGTAAATATTTTTAGTTTTCTCCCACAGGTTTTCCTCAAAATCAAGGTCGGTGGACAAATCAGATGAAGAACTCCAGTTTCCCAAAGAATTGATGGAGGATTGGAGTACAATGGAGGTGTGTGTAGACTGCAAAAAGTTCATCTCCGAAATCATCAGCTCAAGCCGGCGCAGCCTGGTGTTGGCCAACAAAAGAGCCCGGTTGAAAAGGAAGACACAGTCTTTCTACATGTCCTCAGCGGGCCCCTCGGAGTACTGCCCCTCCGAAAGGACTATCAATGAGATCTGAGCCCTGTGCCTTCCCCTTGCGTTTGTGTCCAGGGCAGCCTCGGTGCAGCCCTGCTGCAGGACTCTTCCCAGGGGTTTTCCTTAGCAGGCTCCATCCGCAGCAGGTCAGGCTGTGCTGTGCCTTGTGGCCCCGACGCAAGGCTGTGTTCATATGGTTGATGGTACGAGGCAGGTCAGCCAGCTGTTCATTTGCACTCAGAAAGCCTAAAACTTGATTGTGTGTGTGAATAGGGAAGCCAGACACTTCCTTAGTTCCGCTCCTCGGTGTTCTTCAGATAATTTCCTGACTAAGGCAAAAAGCTTCTTGTGTGTGAAGTCGGTCTGACAGAGTGTTGATGTTAGCACAGTTCTAAGCAGTAAGTCATATTGGCATTCCACTTGACAGTGTTCCTATCCATGTACATAATGGTCCAAAGCCCTGCCACACTCCGGCTCCCTGGGGTGGGCCAGGGTGGCTGTTCTCTCACAGCACAAACCTAGAAGGCCTTGCTCATACTCTCCTCCTTTTGGGGCTCTGGCTGCATCCAGTGCAGAACATCCAAGTGAGCCATACAGGTGGCCACTTCTGTGAGTTGCTGGGTCTGCCCAGCTATCATGCCTCAGTGTCTCCCGAGCTGCTAACAGGCCTCCATTCCCTGTTGTGAATGTATTAGGTTCTGAATAGTTTTATAATACACATTTAAGAATTAAAATTTTGTGGACGTTTGAGGAAAAAAGAAGACTAAAATTTTGTCAAGCAGCTTAGTGTGTTGGTGAACTGTGACAGGCGTGGCTGCAGAGGGTGCCACAGAAAGGAGCCGCAGCTCAGACGGTTTCAGCAACATTTTCCATAACTTTATAGCGTGGCCATCATGACTCAATTAACCACAGTTTGGTACCTGAGACTCAAACTGAAGATTATTTTTATAAATGAATTTTAAAAATCCTGACTCTTTAAAACTTGAAGAAAATGAACCTGCTGCCATGCATAATTTTTGGATGCTTTTGCACTAGTTGTCTTGTGAATGCTCCTGAGCGTCTGAGCAAGGGCCGTTGGCAGGTAGTGTCGGTTCCTGTGACTCAAGCCATTGTCTGTCCCTTGTTCCCATATGCTTAGAAATAGCCAGGCAATCAGATTGCCACTAACGTTTGGAAAATCAGTTAAGGCACATGCACAGTCATTAATTCCTAAACGCTATTAAAAACGCTCTCATAGTCACCAAACCGATGGCAGCTCCATTTAATAAAGGGCATGACAATTGCATTTCATACCAACATCAAGGTAAAATAACATTTCTACATTAAATTGACAGCGACACCTCAGAAATGCTCCCGTAGTCATTTCTAATGCATTGAAATTTATAGTTTAGTAAATGGCTTTAAATTACTTAAAACTAACAAAATAAACTTTACCAGTTGTCTCAAGTCATGCATGTTAGTAGTTCCTCTGTACTGCATGTAGAAGTGGGCCACCAGAAGACCCTCACCAACTGCATTCCAGCTGTTTTAAGACTGTTGTTTAAGAGCTATAAAACTTGCATTGTGTGAATCCCAGTTATATAGTTTTCCCTGAGACCACTTGAACTTTACACGCTCTGGCCCCAGGCATAAATTCTTAAAAAAAAAGGGGGGGATGACCTCCTGGAAGGGAGCAAGGAAGAAGGTACCTGTGTAGGTGTATAAGCATGCATGTAGGGTGACCTGCTTCTGTAAAGCAGTGACTAATTAGTATGTGACTTCCCACATGAGACACTGAGTCCCATTCACATTGCCAAATCAATGACCTAGTAAATCTCATGGCTATGACTTCATTCCTTCAGGCTTATGGTGCTGTGCATAGTAATTTGGGCATCGTGAACACTTTTCCTAGAGCATCAGGATGTAAATCTTTCAGCACATTAATGGGATTTACCAAGTGTGTGAAAAGAGTTCACGTGTATGCCATGCTCAGTGAAACAACCTGCGAAGAAGTGGTGGGAAAAAATGGCACGACAAGGTTGAGCTGGTAGAATAAAATTACTGTTGTTTGAGGAACACCAAAATAAATGTGTGTTTAGCTCTACCTTGTCTACAAGACAGACGCCCCTCCCCCAGCTCTCGTTAAGCTAGGATCCCATTGGCTAAGCACTCCAGAGCTGGCTCAGCTTGTGCGCAGCTTGCTCGTCAGTCCTAGCTGCCAGTAATCAGCTTCCTGCCCTCCGGGAACCACACTTGCGGCCTTTCACCCTGCTTTCCTGCTGCGCTGCTGCTTTAGTTCAGCAGTTTTTTCTGGCCGACCCCAGAGTCCAATGCATCTCCTGAACACATCTGGATGTTGTCCCTCTTGACCCCTCTAGGTATGAGCACCAGTTCCATTGGTCCCACAGACCATGAGGTCAGAGTATGTAAGAATGTTTGTAAATATTGTAACATATCCATTAATATTTAAAAGGCATTTGTTATTGGCAATGGGAATTAGTTCTCCCAAGTCAAGTAAAAATTAAATAATTGATTTGTACATTGACTTGATTACTAGATTTCAAGTCTCAGTCCTTTCAAATTGAACCAGAAAGTTGTTTTTGCAGTCGTTCTAAAAACAATCCGTGTTGAAGAGGTGTGTGGTGCTGTGTGTAGTACCATGAACTCAACACTGCAAAGTTTGTAAGGTTTTTACTTTTCTAACTGCTGATAGAGGACTGAAGTTTAGGTAAATATAGGAAACATAAAAGTTTTGAATTACATTGCTGTTTGTTAAAATAAAACAAAAAATTTACACATTGAAGGACCATGAAGAAAGTGTACTGGTCTCTGACCTGGCTTCCCATATGTGTAAGCAAAATATTGCTGACATTCCAAGGTAAATGATACTGCTAAATGTGTTTCATATGATATTTTATTTTGCCAGGCGGTAGTGGCGCACGCCTTTAATCCCAGCACTTGGGAGGCAGAGGCAGGCGAATCTCTGTGAATTCGAGGCTAGCCTGGTCGACAAGAGCTAGTTCCAGGACAGCCTCCAAAGCTACAGAGAAACCCTGTCTCGAAAAACAAAAACAACAACAAAAAATTTACCTTAGCAAGGTGTGTTACCACACACCTTTAATCCCAGCATTCCAGAGGCAGAGGCAGGAAATCTCTGTGATTTAAGGGCCAGCCCGATCTACACAGTGAGACCTTGTCTTCTTCTTCCTTTCCTTTCTTTCTTTTTTATTTTTAAGGCATTTTATTTTAAAACTTACGTAGGGAAAATTAAATTGGTTTTTGTCATTTCTGTGTTGAGTTCCTATTGTAAAATGGTGATGTCTTCCAGGAACCAGCTAGCTGTTAGAAGTCATGCAGGTTGTAAAAGTTACAACAGAAGTTTAAAAACACTTTAAAAATAAGTTCCCAAGGACCAAGTAGAAAAATAAAAACAGTTCTCCCGTCAGCGGCTTCTGTTAGGAAGCATGTGAGAGGTAGTTGTCAGGTATGGTAGAACATTTGGGAAGTGGAGACAGGAGGATCATGAAGACTGCCTGGACAGCTTGACCCTGCAGTGCAGCAACCTTGGTCCTGCTGCCTCCCTTAACTGTAAGCATCCAGTTGCTCAGACATGGCTTCTCACCCATCTGCCCTGGAGAAAGGCGGGAGGAAGAGTGTGTGTGCATGAGGAAGTCTCGGCCATCATCCCCAAGAATGTTGCCCTGTCTTTTGAGAAAGGGTTGTTGCTCTGAATTAATCAGTTAGACTAGGCTCATTTTCCGTGAGTTTGTATACTTTCTGCTGTTGCTGTTGATACCCCAGCTTTAATCTTAATATAGATACAGATGTTATTTAAATTTCCTTATATTTTTGAGATTTGCTTTGTGTCCTATTATGTGATCAGTTTTGGAGAAAGTTCCATGAGCTGCTGAGAAGAAAGTAGATTCTTTACTGTGTGGGTGGAATGGTCTGTAGATATCTGTTAGGTCCATTGATTTAGGATGTGAACACCATCATTTCTTTGCTTAGTTTTTGTCTTGATGACCTGACTGTTGGCCACAGTATTGAGGTGACACGCTGATCAGTTTGTGTGGGTCAATATGCGATTTGAGCTATAGTGGTGTTTATGAACTTGGGTGCCCTTGTGCTTAGTGCATAAATGTTTAGAATTATGATATCCCCTTAGTGGATTTTTTTTCTTTGGTGAGACTGTAGTGTCCTTCCCTATCTCTTCTGACTAGTTTTGGTTTGAAGTCTATTTTGTCCCATATTAAAATGGTTATGCCAGCTTGCTTCTTGGGTCCACTGCTTTTTTCCATCCTTTTACCCTGAGATGAAATCTGTCCTTGGTGGTGAGATGTGTTTGTTTCTTGGATGCAGCAGTCTGTTAGTCTGTGTCTTTTTATTGTGAAATTGAGGCTATTAACAGTTATGGGTAGTGTTTATTGATTTGTGTTTTGTTATGGTTTTAGGTTTTTCCCCCTTTCGATTTACTGTTCTGTGATTATGTTCCTTTTGTCTTCTTGGGTGTAGTTAACCTCTTCAGACTGAAGTTTTTCCTTCTAGTACCTTCTGTAAAGCTGCATCATGGAATGTTTCTGTCTCTCTATCAATTGTGATTGACAGTTTTCCTCAGTATAGTAGTCTGGGCTGGCATCTGTGGTCTCTGAGTTTGTAGAACATGCATCTAGGCCCTTCTGGCTTTCAGACTCTCCATTGAAAAATCAGGTATTGCTGGGCAGTGGTGGTGTACACCTTTAATCCCAGTACTCAGGAGACAGAGGCAGGCGGATCTCTGTGAGTTTGAAGCCAGCCTTATCTACAGAATGTGTTCCAGGACAGCCAGGGCAACACAAAAGAAGCCCTGTAGTGTGGGGGGGGGGGGGGTGCAGGGGGGGGAAGAAAAATCAGATCTTATTTTAAGGGGCCTGCCTTTATTTATGTTACTTGGTCTTTTCCCCTTGTACCTTTTAATATTATTTCTTGTTCTGTACATTTAGTGTTTTTATTATTATGTATCATGGAGAATTTATTTTCTGGTCCTAGTTGGTTTTCTGTATGCTTCCTGTACCTTGATAGGCATCTCCTTTAGATTGGGGACATTCATCCCCCCACCCTTGGTTTTTTGAAAGAGCATATCTCCACATAGCATAGCCCTGATCATCCTGGAACTCACTATGTAGACCAAGCTGGTCTGGAACTCACAAAGATCCACCTGCCTCTGCCTCCCAAGTTCTGGGATTAAAGGCATGAACCACTACACCTGGGCTAATGGGGACATTATCTTCTGTGATTTTATTAAAAATATTTTCTGTGCCTTTGACCTGGGTTTTTTTTTCTTCTTCCTCTATCCATATTATTCACAGGTTTAGTGTTTTTTCATAGTGTCCCAGATTTCCTTGTTTTGTGCCTGGGTTTTGGGGGTTTTGTTTGTTTGTTTGTTTAACGGTTTTCTTTGACCAAGCTATCCATTTCTTCTACCTTCATCTTCAGCACCTGAGATTTTTCTCTTCCATGTCTTACTATCTGTTGGTGAGGCTATCCTGAGGTATTTGTTTGATATTCTAAGCTTTTCATTTCCAGTTTTTTTCAGCTTGGGTATTCTTTAGTGATTTTCTATTTTTATATCTTGAAATGTTTTCATTATTTGACTCAATTATTTGTTTTTGTGGTCTTCATTGAGACATTATTCATATTCTCTTGAGGTTCTTTTTTTTTTTTTTTTTTTTTTTTTTTTTTTTTTGGTTTTTCGAGACAGGGTTTCTCTGTGGTTTTGGAGCCTGTCCTGGAACTAGCTCTTGTAGACCAGGCTGGCCTCCAACTCACAGAGATCCGCCTGCCTCTGCCTCCCAAGTGCTGGGATTAAAGGCGTGCGCCACCACCGCCCGGCTCTTGAGGTTCTTGAAATACTCATTGTAGCCATTTTGAAGTTCTTGTCTTGTACTTCAGCTAACTCTTGTCTCAGAGCCTGGTGTGGTGGGATTCCTGGCTTCTAGAGGAGGCATATTGTCTTGACTATTCGAGTTTGTGGTTTCCACTAGGACCTTGTGGAGATATGCCATGTGAGGTGCTTCTTGGTATGGATATTTTGCCTTGTCTTTGTTTGGGGGATATTCTGTTCTTTGATTGCTGTGCCCCATTGGATCCTAGGCAAGTGGGTGGCTCTGGGGTCTTGGTAGAAAGTACTTCCGTAGGTCTGCAGGTGATACAAAGGAATGGGATGGGCTAGGAGGAACATAGGGAAAGAGCTAGGGCACTAGGGCATGGAGATAGGGTGGGAAGAGGTGCTCCTGACACAGGCCACAACAGGATGAAAAGTAAACCTAGAGAGGCCAGAATGAATGCTGTTTGTTGAGACAGAACATCATGTTGCCCAAGCTGGCCTTGAATTCCAAATTCTCCTTCTACCTCCCCAAGTGCTCGGATCACAGTGGACACCACCAGGCCCAGCTCTTTGTGTGCAAAGTAGTTCATCTGACCATGACTCTGAAAAGACTCACATCCACAGGCGAGCAGATTGTAGTTCTCAAGGAACTGATGATGGTAGCGTATGGTGCCCTGAGTGGCATAGAACAAAGCCAGCTCTGTGTTGAGTGAAGGCAGCTCAGAGGGAGAGCAAATGCCATCTGTCAGCCACATCCCGCCAGTGCCAGGACCTCAGTCTTCGCGTTTACTGTCCTCAGAAAAGAGTAAGCTCTCTAAAACAGAAATCAAAACGCAGACGAATGATTGAATAAATACATGGAATGAAGCATCCCTAAAAGGCTTTCTAGTCAGGGGAGTCCAGACAGGAGGGCTTGGAGTGAATGGAGCAGTGCGCAAGGCAGGCAGTTGTAAGGTGACACGGGAACCATTTCAATTATAAGCCTTTATTATAGCAAACGTCTGTGGGTCAGGAGTTCAGCAGCAGCCCAGGACCACATTTCAGTGCAGAACGACATCAGAGATTCATTGCTTGAAGTGTGGCTCCCCGCACAGCTGAGTGCCCGAAGGACTTGCTGGGCTCCTCTGTGACCTTACCATATGGCAGACTGAGTCGCAGGCACCACCAGTCCATGCCGCTGTGGGACTGAGTGCAGTGGCCGTATGTGTGCAGATGGCAGAGCCTGGGGGTCGTGGGGTGTAGCCTCCCGGGGCCATCGTGGAAGGAGCTCTTCAGTGTAGACAGGAACGGTGAGAATGTGAAACAAAATGGACCTGCGACCTTCCAAGGGAAGATTTGCCTGTCTGATGACCACGCAGAAGCTTCGGGAAAGATTCTTAGTGGGAGTTGTGTTGGTAGATGGAAGAACTACATAATAATGAGGAGGGGAAAGCTGTCTGGCGAAACAAATTTGGTTTAATTTAAGTGATTGAACAGTGGGATCCTTGACAACAAAGGGCCAGATGGGAAGTGTTTCAGGTTTTTGTGGGCCTCGGCATCTCTGTCAGAGAGCCTGGAGTTGAAAGGTTTTTTTAATTTATTTTTTTATTTTTTTCACAACCTTCTGAAAATAGCAGAGCTATTCCTGGCAGCAAGCTTGACTTGCCAGCCCCTGGCCTGGTAGAGTGTGCTATAACCAGCAGCTACCACAGAACTTGAAAAGTACCCCAGAAAACCAAATGGCTTCTACTAAGAGCTAATTACTACCTGATAGTCTCACAGTTGACTGCTTTTCCTGATGACTTAAAAGTTAACAAAAATTAAAAATACCCTCCCTGAGTAAGTGAGCCCCATGGCTGCACCTTAGAATCTCAAGCCTGCTCAACACCAGCAGCATCGTGGACCAGCCCTGAGCCATGCCCAGGGGCCTGCTCTCTGCTCTGAGACCCGCACAGCCCTTTGGAGTGGGTAGTGTGTCCACGGTTCTTGCATGTTCAGCAGGCACGGGCCTACCTGAATTTTCTCAGATCCCTGCGAAGACCATGCATCTGGCTCTTGCAGGACACCTCTTCCCTAACTCAAGTTCCCAGCACAATCCAGTTTCAGATCCAGGGGATACCAAGGTTCTGTATGGAATTGTTTGGAGCCTGGGGGTGTGGCTCACTGACATCACAGCAAAGAAAACTTGTTTACCAAGGCTCAGCCCTAAAGGAGCCCATAGGTTGCAGAGAAAATGGTAGAGAAAGGATACAGCAAACTCTCATACCCGAGCACTCAGGCTGCCTGAATGTGGGTTAAGTACAGACACAAAGTCAAACACCTTCAGAAGTCAGAACCTGTAGCTGGAGGTTTCTCTACCGATCACCAGTTCCTGAGTAACTACTCTGAGGCTTAATATTAATTATAAACTGTTTGGCCTATTAGTTCAGGCTTATTATTAACTAGCTCTCACAACTTAAATTAACCAATTTCTTTTATATTTTACCACGAGGCTCGTGGATTGTTAGCTCACATCTTGCTCCTTTGCAGCTGCTGGCATCTCTCCTTTTCTGCCTTCTTTCTTCCTGTATCTGTTTGGATTTCCTACCTAGCTATATTCTGCCCTGCCATAGGTCAAAGCAGCTTCTTAATTAACCAATGGTAATAAAACATATTCACTGCGTACAGAGGGGCATCCCAAAAAGCCCACTGGTTCAAATAGGCAAGTAGACACTTGTGTATGTGTTCAAGATTTGTGTTTTCATTTTATGTGTATCAATGTTTGCCTGCATGTATATCTGCTCCACATGTGTGTGCCTGGTGCCCCACAGCCAGAAGAAGAGGGCATCCGATCCTTGGAACTGGAGTTACAGATGGTTAGGAGCCACCATGTAGGTGCTAGAAACTGGGATCCTCTGCTCTTAAGAGCTGGGTCATCACCCCATCGTACAGATAGGATTTTACTATTGATTCCCAAGCCAAGTGGGTAGAGAAGCTTTTAAAATTAATCCCAGTGATTTCTACAAGGAAGTCTGGCTGCACAGAGCAGCATCTTGTAACCCAACTTGTAAGAGAGAATACCTTCTCTTGAATACCATTCGGTGGCTTGTGGCTAACATGAGGAGTGACAGTCCCTAGTACCTAGGAGGCTTAACTCATCCCTTACTGAACACACCCGATGACAGTACCTAGTACCTAGGAGGCTTAACTCATCCCTTCCTGCTCACACCCGATGACAGTACCTAGTACCTAGGAGGATTAACTCATCCCTTCCTGCTCACACCCGATGACAGTACCTAGTACCTAGGAGACTTAACTCATCCCTTCCTGAACACACCCAATGACAGTACCTAGTACCTAGGAGGCTTAACTCATCCCTTCCTGAACACACCCAATGACAGTACCTAGTACCTAGGAGCTTAACTCATCCCTTCCTGCTCACACCCAATGACAGTACCTAGTACCTAGGAGGCTTAACTCATCCCTTACTGAACACACCCGATGACAGAACCTAGTACCTAGGAGGCTTAACTCATCCCTTACTGAACACACCCGATGACAGAACCTAGTACCTAGGAGACTTAACGCATCCCTTCCTGAACACACCCGATGACAGAACCTAGTACCTAGGAGGATTAACTCATCCCTTCCTGAACACACCCGATGACAGAACCTAGTACCTAGGAGGCTTAACTCATCCCTTACTGAACACACCCGATGACAGAACCTAGTACCTAGGAGGCTTAACTCATCCCTTACTGAACACACCTGATAACAGTACCTAGTACCTAGGAGACTTAACTCATCCCTTACTGAACACACCCGATGACAGAACCTAGTACCTAGGAGACTTAACTCATCCCTTCCTGAACACACCCAATGACAGTACCTAGTACCTAGGAGGCTTAACTCATCCCTTCCTGAACACACCCGATGACAGAACCTAGTACCTAGGAGACTTAACTCATCCCTTCCTGAACACACCCGATGACAGAACCTAGTACCTAGGAGGATTAACTCATCCCTTACTGAACACACCCAATGACAGTCCCTAGTACCTAGGAGGCTTAACTCATCCCTTCCTGAACACACCCGATGACAGTACCTAGTACCTAGGAGACTTAACTCATCCCTTCCTGAACACACCCGATGACAGAACCTAGTACCTAGGAGGCTTAACTCATCCCTTCCTGAACACACCCGATGACAGAACCTAGTACCTAGGAGGCTTAACTCATCCCTTACTGAACACACCCAATGACAGTACCTAGTACCTAGGAGCTTAACTCATCCCTTACTGAACACACCCAATGACAGTACCTAGTACCTAGGAGGCTTAACTCATCCCTTCCTGAACACACCCGATGACAGAACCTAGTACCTAGGAGGCTTAACTCATCCCTTCCTGAACACACCCGATGACAGTACCTAGTACCTAGGAGCTTAACTCATCCCTTACTGAACACACCCGATGACAGAACCTAGTACCTAGGAGACTTAACGCATCCCTTCCTGAACACACCCGATGACAGAACCTAGTACCTAGGAGCTTAACTCATCCCTTACTGAACACACCCGATGACAGAACCTAGTACCTAGGAGCTTAACTCATCCCTTACTGAACACACCCGATGACAGTCCCTAGTACCTAGGAGACTTAACGCATCCCTTACTGAACACACCCAATGACAGTACCTAGTACCTAGGAGCTTAACTCATCCCTTACTGAACACACCCAATGACAGTACCTAGTACCTAGGAGCTTAACTCATCCCTTACTGAACACACCCGATGACAGAACCTAGTACCTAGGAGGCTTAACTCATCCCTTCCTGCTCACACCCGATGACAGTACCTAGTACCTAGGAGGATTAACTCATCCCTTACTGCTCACACCCGATGACAGAACCTAGTACCTAGGAGGCTTAACTCATCCCTTCCTGAACACACCCGATGACAGAACCTAGTACCTAGGAGACTTAACTCATCCCTTACTGAACACACCCGATGACAGAACCTAGTACCTAGGAGACTTAACTCATCCCTTCCTGAACACACCCAATGACAGTACCTAGTACCTAGGAGGCTTAACTCATCCCTTCCTGAACACACCCGATGACAGTACCTAGTACCTAGGAGACTTAACTCATCCCTTACTGAACACACCCGATGACAGTACCTAGTACCTAGGAGACTTAACTCATCCCTTACTGAACACACCCGATGACAGTACCTAGTACCTAGGAGCTTAACTCATCCCTTCCTGCTCACACCCAATGACAGTACCTAGTACCTAGGAGGCTTAACTCATCCCTTACTGAACACACCCGATGACAGAACCTAGTACCTAGGAGGCTTAACTCATCCCTTCCTGAACACACCCGATGACAGAACCTAGTACCTAGGAGGATTAACTCATCCCTTACTGAACACACCCAATGACAGTCCCTAGTACCTAGGAGGCTTAACTCATCCCTTCCTGAACACACCCGATGACAGTACCTAGTACCTAGGAGACTTAACTCATCCCTTCCTGAACACACCTGATGACAGAACCTAGTACCTAGGAGGCTTAACTCATCCCTTCCTGAACACACCCGATGACAGAACCTAGTACCTAGGAGGCTTAACTCATCCCTTACTGAACACACCCAATGACAGTACCTAGTACCTAGGAGCTTAACTCATCCCTTACTGAACACACCCAATGACAGTACCTAGTACCTAGGAGGCTTAACTCATCCCTTACTGAACACACCCGATGACAGAACCTAGTACCTAGGAGGCTTAACTCATCCCTTCCTGAACACACCCGATGACAGTCCCTAGTACCTAGGAGACTTAACGCATCCCTTCCTGAACACACCCGATGACAGAACCTAGTACCTAGGAGACTTAACGCATCCTTCCTGAACACACCCGATGACAGTACCTAGTACCTAGGAGCTTAACTCATCCCTTACTGAACACACCCGATGACAGAACTTAGTACCTAGGAGCTTAACTCATCCCTTACTGAACACACCCGATGACAGTCCCTAGTACCTAGGAGACTTAACGCATCCCTTCCTGAACACACCCAATGACAGTACCTAGTACCTAGGAGCTTAACTCATCCCTTACTGAACACACCCAATGACAGTACCTAGTACCTAGGAGCTTAACTCATCCCTTACTGAACACACCCGATGACAGAACCTAGTACCTAGGAGGCTTAACTCATCCCTTCCTGAACACACCCGATGACAGTCCCTAGTACCTAGGAGGCTTAACTCATCCCTTCCTGCTCACACCCGATGACAGTACCTAGTACCTAGGAGGCTTAACTCATCCCTTCCTGCTCACACCCGATGACAGTACCTAGTACCTAGGAGGCTTAACTCATCCCTTACTGAACACACCCGATGACAGAACCTAGTACCTAGGAGACTTAACTCATCCCTTCCTGCTCACACCCAATGACAGTACCTAGTACCTAGGAGGCTTAACTCATCCCTTCCTGAACACACCCGATGACAGTCCCTAGTACCTAGGAGGATTAACTCATCCCTTCCTGAACACACCCGATGACAGAACCTGAAAACTGCCATCATTCCTTCAACAACACACTATAATAGCTATTTTATAACACACTGAATTAAGTATTAGTCATTTAGAAAATCTTAATAAAAATGTTTCAGGTTCATAGAAAACAAGCTGAGATGAATTGTCTTCAGAAGAATTTCCTGAGGACAAGTTCCAACACCATGGACATATGCAGCCATGATGAGGCCCTGAAGGAGGGGAGCAAGTCTTTGGGCCCAAAGATGAGTTTCACTGAGAAAAGTACCCATCAAGGGTGCTGAAGGGGAAGCTGTCATCCCTCTCCAGTTCAGCAACTCTGAGGACTGTAGCATCGTGCCACAGGCAGCATGAGTCCTGAAGGGAGACAGAAGCGGGGCTTGGGGGAGCTCCACACAACATGAGCTAGCCCCCATGCCCAGGACAGACAGGCAGGAAAGCACCAGATAAAGACTGTCTTGCGCCTGGATGTGGGGGCGGATGGGCTTGCTCACAGGTGTAGAGGGAGACCGGCGCTGGAAGCATGGTAAGGTCCTGACATGGATTGCTCATCAGTTCTGCAGGAGGCCTGCCCGAGTTCTGCGGGGAGAGGCAGCTAAAGGTTCTATAATCTGACATGACTTAGCACACGGGGAAATGTCCAGAGTACATACAAACACCTCCACTTCGTGTAAAGGGCTTGAGGATCTGGAGGTTTGCATGTCACCTGAGGTCCCCTGAAGATGGCGTGCAACAACTCCATGTATAGAACAAAAGTCTCACCAACTGATACTAGCAAGGCAAGCTTGAGAGGCATTAGCTGTCCCCAGTCCAGCTGAGGGTGTTTTTGCCCTGGATATAAACCAGGGGCAGGCAGCTTTCATTTCCCTGAGCAGCAAGGAATGGGAGCGTAAGCAGTGGGCACAGTCTTGGTGTCCCCGTCCAGTACTGCAGTCACTGAACTAGTTAGGGACCTTTACCTTTAACCCTGCAGATCTTACCGTCCCTGTGAGGGCTTCGAGTGGCAGGCAAGCTCTCAGCAGCTGAATGCCCTGACTCCTGAAGGCACTGTGCGAGCCAGGGCTGTTTGAAGTGGTTTGTACCAAATGTTTGGGAATATAAAGCCTTTGTTACTGAGTGGTGCTTGAGGCGTCTGGGATTGGCCTGGGCTATGATTAAACCAAATACTGCTTCCTGGATTTCATGAGCAAGCTGCTAGGCTTAGTGAGTGGGCTGGACAAGTTCCTGTACTTCCTCCCCAGTGTCGTAACATCCAGTCCCATCAAGACTTCTCTCCCAGGGTGAAGAAGAAATGACTCAAGGGTCAAGAGCACTCTCTGTCCTTCCAGAGGACCCGAGCTCAGTTCCCAGCACCCAAGCCGGTGGTTCACAGCGGCCTGTAACTCCTGCTCCAGGGGAATCTGTCCAGTCCGTCTGCTTCCACAGACATCACAGACATCTACAGTCCTGTGACACATCCATGCATAAAAACAAATCTGTTTTAAAATAACAGCAGTTTAGTGGCTGGGGAGATGCTTTGGACAAGGGAGGGCCTGAGTTCCGATCCTCAGCACCCATGGAAAAAGAGTCAGGCATAGTGGCTTGAACCTGTAATTCTAGTACAGAGGATGCAGAAATGGGGACTCCCCAACCTTCAAGGTAGTTGGTTTTGTCAAGTCTGTGAGCTCCTAGTTTCAGTGAGAGATCCTACCAGAAGGTAGCTGGGCATGGTAGCATTAGCTTTTCATCCCAACACTTGTGTGGATCTGAATTGAGAGCTAGCCTGGTCTCTATGGGAGTTCCAGGCCAGCCAAGACTACATAGAGACTTTGTCTCAAAAATCTGAAATAAATAAACATAAGGAAGACACCTAACGTTCTCAGTTGTAATATGAAATAGAATTTTCTTTATTGTTTAAATTCTTAAGCTAAACCAGTTTAGCTTGTAGAGAAGAAATAAAGATAAGGGCAGTTAGAGTTGTTAAAGTTTGGTTATTGGGCCCACACACACAAATACACGTACATATAAAAGTAATTGTAGTTTTAAAAGTGTTATTTTTCCCTTGTGTATGTGGTGTGTGTGTGTGCACATTAATGTCTGTTTGTGCCCCTGGAAGTGAGAGAACTTACATAGTCTGTTATTCCTTCCACCATATGGGTCCCTGGTCCTCAGGCTTGGCAGTGGGTCTCTCTTCTCAGAGCCAGCTCACTGGCCCATAATGAAAATATTAATAACCCTTTCTAACTGCCCCTGTCTTTCTCTATTTCTCTTCTGTAAGTTAAACTGGTTAAGCTTACAGGTTTAAACAATAAAGAAGAAAATTCTAATTCATATTCTTACTGGTAACGAAACAGGTATTTTCTATTACTTGTTAGACACACCTGAACTTAACAGTCCACATCCTACACTCAAACTAAGGCCAGTGGTCATGGGAAGACAATGACATGGCACTGGTGACACAGGCTTAACATTAGGAGGACACAAGCAAGCAGGAATAATCCTACAACTCAGGTGGGAGGCCACACACTAACAGGTCCATTCTTTCTCAGCCGTGTGCCCAGTAGCTGCATCAGAACCAACAGCAAGGCTGGGCAGTAGTGGTGCACGCCTTTAATCCCAGCACTCAGGAGGCAGAGGCAGGCGGATCTCTAAAAGTTCGAGGCCAGCCTGGTCTGCAAGAGCTAGTTCCAGGACAGGCCTCAAAATTACAGAGAAACCCTGTCTCAAGAAAGAACAAAAGGAAAGAAAAAGAAAGAAAGAAAGAAAGAAAGAAAGAAAGAAAGAAAAGAGAAAAAGAAAAAGAGAGAGAAAAGAAAAGAAAGGAACCAACAGCAAGCCCCTGTGGAATGGGTCCTGTACAGACCACCCAGAGTTAACAAGCTCACAGGGGAACTATGGACTCTCCTGTTTAAACCATATATCCAGCTCTCTGGGGGCAGCGTGCTTTTTGAGAAAACGAAGTGTCCTAGCCACCGTTTATCCCAGCCATGCTGGTCAAAACAGCACCACAAACGCCTGCAGGAGGCCAAGAACGCACTGGGAGCCCTTTCCCTGGACATCCTGACCTGGGGAAAGGATGGACTCTGGGCAAGCATAATCAACTTCCTAAAACCAACAAAACAATCTTCCTACCAAGAAAGAGGCCAGAAGCAGAGCCAAGAAAGTGAGCCCACCGCCTTCCTGGCGCTCCTTTCCTAGTGTGAGCTGACTGTAAACCAGGGGAGGGTTGGGAACAACACCATGGCAGTGGGCCCAGCCCTAGCCTCCATCCCAGCATGATCTCCCACTCAGGGCTGTAGCCCACATGTTCTCTGAGTCTGCATTCAAGGGGCAGTGGCTGAACTCCCAGGCCTCCCAACCCTGCCAAGATTACGCCAGCACTGTGGCACACCCTAGAGGCCCCGTGGCTTCCCACACACACTATATTCTGTTTTGTACCCCCATTTGGCTTCTAGTTTGTGCTTTTTCAGTGGGGTTTGTTACTTTGGGGATCTATAGAACTCTTCTGTGGAGCATCCTGGGATACAAGGCTGTCCTTCGCGATGTCTCTTCCAAGTCCCTGAGGTACGGACTAGCTGTGGAGTGGGATGTGTGAGGCTGACATGACTGTATTTTTAGAGCTGACTTTTGCCTATTTTCTCAACTTAAAAATTAAGGCAGAACACTAAATCATAAAACATCTACTTTTATGCTGATGAGGTCCCTAAAGAAAGAGTTGTAGAATCCACTTCCAAACAAAGCAAAGGCTACAAACAAAACCCAACAACTTTACACAGAACTTATATTAAAAACGACTGGCTAGGTGGTGGTGGTGGTGCAGACTTTAATCCCAGCACTCGGGAGGCAGAGGCAGGTGGAAACCTGTGAGTTCTAGGTCAGCCTGGTCTACAAAGCGAGTTCCAAGACAGGCTCCAAAGCTACAGAGAACCCATCTCGAAAACTTAACCAAAGAAAAAAAAACAACAACAACAACAAAAAGCAATGACTGCACGACCACACGCCCTAATTTGCATCACCTTGAAACGAGCATTACACACTTCTCAGACTGGTGTGACAGAAGACCCAACAGAAGCAATGTAAGGAGAGAAGTCTCTACCATAGTCCAGAGGAATGCAGTCCACCTGGCTGCAGAAGTGAGGTGGTTTGTGGCACCAATCTGGAAGAAGACAGGAGTACCAATGCTCTACTGACATTCTGTTCCCCCTTCTCTTACGTCTGGGGCCTTTGCCCATGGGACGAATGGTGCTGCCCACAGAGAGGGGAGGTGCCCTCACAAAGACGCTAGAGTGTTTTTATTGCCCTAAGTGTTTCCTACTCCAGTCAAGCTGTCAATCAGCAGTCTGTAACCATCTCAAAGTGGGCAGTGTTAAAGAGCCATTCCCACAGAAAGAAACCTCGGTGTCCCACTGGGACCCAACACTTTACAACGGTGACAGACCCAGTGACTGTGGCAAGAGGCCTTCAGTGGCCTCAGGAGCTACAGGCCAGGTTTTCTGCAGGGACTTTTCAAGACACTGCTGTTCAGGGCTGGAGAGATGGATCAGCGGTTAAGAGCACTGGCCACTCTCCCAGAGGACCGGGGTTCAATTCCTAGCACCCACATAGCGGCTCATAAGTATAACTCCCGTTCCAGGGGATCGGACACCCTCAGACAGACAGGTAAGACAAAAATGAACACTTTAAAAAAAAAGACTCTTGTTTAAAAGTAGAGACAGTCACAAAGATAGTTATGGTATAAACCCAAGTTTAATGAAAGAAGACAAACTTTCATAGGCATAGAAAAATTCTAGGTCTGTAAAAATTGTGATTTGACTGACAGGGAGGGCAGAGGTCTATACCAGTCAGTAGATTCAATACCTCTTTTTTAAACTGCAAGCACGAATTGCCTATACATATATACACGTCTCTATACACATCTTTAGTGTTTTAAACCTTGATTTGATGATGGTAGGAAGCCAGGCACGATGATGCTCACCTGTAATTCTGGTCCTTGAAAGGTGGAAGGGGTTCGAAGTCAGCCTCACATCGAAGGTAAATTGAAGGCCAGATTGAGTTACTTACACTACAAGGAGAGGCCCGGAGGATCTCTGTGAGTTCGAGGCCAACCTGGTCTACAGAGTGAGTTCCTGGTCTACAGCAAGGGCTACACAGAGAAAAAGAAAACGACTACAAAGAAACTCTAAGCCAGGAAAGAAAAGTGAGCTTGGGGGAAGGGTTTCAACCTAGGCCAGGAGCACACAGCCACCACTCAGAGCCAGCAGGACCACGGGAGGTAGAGGAGAGAAGTAGGCTCTTCCTTACATAGCAGCAGGTCCCCAACCTCTCCTGTTAGCCGGTAGAAGCTGAAAAGATGGCAGGGACCTGACAAGGATCCCAGTCGGGGCATGGTGGTGCACACCTGGGATTCCAGCACTTGAGATGCTGAGGCAGGAGTTTCAGGAAAACCCGGGTTCCTAGATCTGTCTCAACAACAACCAAAAAGAGCCAAGTATAGCAGCCCAAGTCTGTAATCCCAGCACTTGGGGAGACGGAAGAAGGAAGATCAGGAGTTCAAGGTCATCTTCAGTTACACAGCCAGTCTGATCTTGAAACTCCCAGTCACCGCTGGAACCTATAGTGGCCTCTGAAGAGCACTCCACACCATTATTTTGGATATGGTACATGATGGAGACCCTGAGGGTCAGAAAGCATCTTCTTGTCCACCTTCTTCACAAAGGCGAGTGGAACACTATAAGGTCATGCGGCCACCAGGAACAGAGGACAGCAGCCAGATCCCTGGGGAAGGTTTGGGGGAAACCTACCCTGGCTTAGCTGGCAGGGCATGAGGAGAGGGGAGCTCTCCTTTGGTGAAGTGACTGGAGTCAGCAGGCAGAGGTGGCGCTCCTGCCAGGGGAAGCAGGCAAAAGCTTAAGACCAGCGCAGGGGCAGTGCAGCCCAGTCCTGTCCCAGCCCAGTGCTGTGGCGGCGCGGTACCTACTGCAGAAGCTGCCAGAGCAGGGCTCCAGACCACGCCCAGGAACCACAGCCTCGCACTGCTGGTGCCGGGACCGATGCTGGACTGGGATACTACGGACAGGGAAGATTCCAGCAGTCCCAGCTCTTGCAGTCTTGACCGGAACCACTTCCGTCCACACTTGCCTTTCCTCTTCCTTGTCCAGCCATTCTTCCTTCTTTCTTTTCTCCTTGACTCTTTTTGGTGCAATATCTGACTGAAGGTGGGGACAGCTTAGCTCTAGTTTACAAAGAAACAGAACCTGAGGACTCACCTCAGGCCTCCCTCCCTCCACACACAGCCCCACACACAGCCCCCACAACAAGCTCAGCTCGGGTTGAGGCTAAGTCCCGTGGCAGGTGTCGGCCTGGGACTCAAGGTAAAGTTCTCTGTCAAACTTTGCTGACTTAGGAACAAGTGAAACTGTCTTAAAGATACCTCAGACCCCACAGATTGTTGGCCGAGGGAAATGTGGGAGCAAACATGCGCATGCGCTGGGAGCGAGGGAGGGAAGCAGACTGTAGCAGTCAGCAGCAGACAGGAAGTAAGGAGGTCCCGTCCTAAAGGGAAGTGGGACTCTTTCTGTGACGCCAAGATGAATGCCAACCAATCAATTGTCACCTTCCTGGGGGCTGAGGAAACCAAGGAACACACGTGCTGCTCCTTAAGGTAAGGGAAATGCTTTTGCCACCACGGGGACACAGCCTTGTAGCAGAACAATGGCTTGAACCAAGCGACTAAATAGGTACAAATTATACAAAGTATTCTTCATAGGAACATGTACAGACCCAGACGGGGAGTGGAGCTCAGAGATAGAGCGCTTACTCAAGTCAGCAGGTGTGAGGTCCCAGGTCCCATTATGCCCCAGCTAATAAAAATGATAACATTTTCAGAAAGTATAAATTTTTCCCAAGACAAAACAAACAAACAAAAAACCCCCAAGATTAAATCTGCCCATAACACTGTGGACCAATTCATGGAGGCTCTTCATCAGCGGTGACCATCCTGAGGAATGTTCAGGAAGCCAGGTACTGAGACCTCAGGGCAGCAAATGCAACACTGCCTTCCTCAGCCTCCAGCTGGTAACTGCTCAGGGATACCCCGGAAAGAAGTCTTGACACAAACCCAGGAAACGAAAGAGGACAGACAACAGGAAGCGGACAAACAAGCGTTCTCTTGTGTACTGCATGCACACAGGTAATGAAAAGCCAGACTGTACCAGGTTAGGAAGTTATGGTGGTTGCCCCCGTGTGTCACCAGGCATGGGTGCAGACCTGTTAGCTTATGGCGCTCTCGGAATGTTCAATTATCCACTCGATGGCAGCCCAGCCCTGCAACAACACAGAAGGACTTCAGTTCTTGCTACGTGCGCCAACCAAGTCACCAGCCTGCGACACAGAGAGACTGGGACGGACTTCACAGCGATAGTAACCGACTGGGACAGGTGCCTTTCCCCTCAGATCCTGGTCAGCCTTTCTGTTCCCACTAGAAAAACACAGGAATGTTGTGACCTTAGGAGCTCAACTACAAAGACCCCAGTTGTCAGGAGAACCAGACAGGTCACCACTTCATTGCCCCCGAGGGCACCAGAGCCCCGTCCTGAGGTATCCACCTTCTTTGCATTGGAGGATATTGTGCTGGCCATTAGACTTTCCAGGTAGCTCCCGAGGCTGATCCCCTTCACGGTAATGATGGCTTCTTGGGTGAGCACAGTCCTGCAGAAGAGTTGAAGAGAGGGGCTGACTGACCCTGGGAAGGAAGCTCTGTCCACCCCTGCTGTTCAGGACCCCATCCCAGGATGAGAAGACTCACTTTTCAGGGTTCTCTGGATGAGGTGTGTACACCAACCTCTCATTCACAGACACCAGATTTGTGAGCGTGATCTTTAAAAACAAAACACACATAAAAAATTAAAAAATAGGCCCAGCAGGTCAGTGGTGGCATACACTTTTAATTCCAGCATTTGGGAGGCAGAGGCAGGTGGATCTCTGTGAGTTTGAGGCCAGCCTGGTCTACAGAGTGAGTTCCAAGACAGCCAAGGGCTACACAGAGAAACCCTGCCTTGAAAAACATATGTATACATACATGCATACATACATATATGCATACACATATCAATTCATAACTGGCTTTAGGTTTTAATTTTCTTGTATTTCTTTCCAAACCATCTACATTTCCAGCTCCAAATCAGCCCTTCCAGCCCCAAATTAGCACTTATGAAAGCCAGAGAAAGGAAATATCCTGTGCACTGTATGCTAGGAACAGCACTGGGTAGCTCCTTCTGATGATAATTTTTCAATATTTTTTTAATTTATTCATTTTATATATATAATGTTCTGCCTGCATGTGTCCCTGCAGACAGAAGTTGGCACCAGATCTTATTACAGGTGGTTGTGAGCCACCATATGGTTGCTGGGAATTGAACTCAGGACCTCTGGAAGAGCAGTCAATGCTCTTAACCGCTGAGCCATCTCTCCAGCCCTCCTTCTGGTGATTATTGATCCCTCTCTCCCCATGGAGGGATCGGCCTTCAAGGCACTCACACACAGCCAAGCCCACCAGCAGCTGTGGGACAGACAATCCACTGGTAGTGTCCATGGCAACAGTAGTGAACTCTCCAGCCCGTGTGCCATGCTGGACTGGGGGTCCTGGCTCTGGACTGCGTGTACTAGAGCTCAGGATCCACGCAGAGGCTTCAGCAGCCTCATCTCCAATCCTTCTTCCTGTCAGCCAGCTGACTTACTGTTGTATTTGTTACTAAAACCTACCTAGGCCAGCAAGATAGCTCAGCAGATAAAGGTGCTTGTCACACAAGCTGAGCAACCCGAGTTTGATCCCTGGAACCCATGTAAGCAGGAAAGGACAGAACTGACTTAAAAATTTTTTAGATTTATTTTATTTTACATGTATGAGTATTTTGCCTGCATGCATGTATATGTACCATGTGGTGCCTGGTACCTGCAGAGGTCAGATGAACTTACTGGATCCCTGGAACTGGAGTTATAGATGGTTGTGAGCCACCATATGGGTGCTGGGAAATGAACCTAGGGCCTTTGCAAGAGCAGTAAGTACTTGTCACTGTTGAACCATCTCCCCAGCCCCTGTATATGCCTTTGTGTGTGGGGGGGGGGGGAGCT
Organism: Microtus pennsylvanicus; assembly: GCF_037038515.1. Lineage (NCBI taxonomy): Eukaryota > Metazoa > Chordata > Mammalia > Rodentia > Cricetidae > Microtus > Microtus pennsylvanicus. The sequence continues at coordinate 18,687,751 of NC_134582.1, forward strand.
TAAGGGTTTCTTTATGTAGTCCTGGCTGTCCTGGAACTCACTCTATAGACCAAGCTGGCCTAAAACCCAGAGGTCTACCTGCCTTCTAAGTGCTTGGACTAAAGGCATGCACCACCACACTTAGCTCTCTCTATATATTTTTAATTAAAGAAGTAAGAGAAAAGGGGAAGTGGCTGTTACATTTTATTCTGTCTACTTATTGCATGTACATGCGCGTAGATGAGCATGCCACAGCACACAAATGAAGATCAAAGGGGAGTCTGGAGGCCGGTTCTCTCCTTCTCCCATGTGTGTTCAGGGGTTGAACTCAGCTCCTACACCTTAGCACCAAGTACTTTTATGCACTAACCATCTCTCCAGCTGGAAAGTAGCTTTGAAAATGACCACTAAGGAGTAGGGGATGTAGTTCAGTGGTAGGGGGCTTACTACTACACATGAGTCCCTGAGTCCCTCAAGCATGGGACAAGCAAAGCAAACAATGGCCACCAACCAGGGTATGATGGCATGGAGCTGGAGCCCCAGGTGAAGCACAGGGACTCTGGAGGCTGAGGCCAGAGAATCACTTGAGCTTAGGAATTTGAGGCTAACCAGGTTAACACAGTGAGACCCTATTTCAAACACCACTGGCAGTATCTCTACTGTAGGAGGCACAGAGAGCCTCGAACTCACAGATAAGCACTAGGGAACCAGGCATGTTAAACACACAGGGTTGTCTCTTCAAAGACAGAGATACATGCCTACTTTCCACCTAGAAGGCTGGCAGTAGACATGGCTGATAGTCTGGTGACTTTTGTGCCATCTGTAAGACCACACCGGATCCTCCTCTTTAGATTAAGCCTGTGTTCTCAGTCTACAGAACCCATCTTTATGGAAGATGCCACTTGTACTTCACAAAGGGCTTCCACGTCGTCGTGTCTTAAGGTTTGTTGTGCACATGGGACCGAGTTAATCATTACCAGAAAACTTTCACCAAATTGTGCTGTGCTTAAATGCGCCTAAAATAAACTACCTGGGGTCCGGCTCTCGGAGTCTGAATCAACACCAGCTACTGAGCGGTGCTGAACTTGCCTCTCATAGACTGTCACTGCGCTGGCCAAGGTGTTCGCAGACACACCCACACCCTGCTGTGATTCAGGACGTGTTCTGGAGGCTATTGGGCTTAATTATGTCTGCTTCTTTTTCTGACTGCTCGCCCACACTTTGTGAAAGTTGTGTGCATGTTTGCCTTAGTCTTATTTGTATTAATATATGAAAATTATACACAGATATGGGCACCATAATGTTCCTATGTAGAGTGACATTATGCAACATTCAAATCAGGGTAGGTAATGACTAATCCCAGGACTAGGAAGGCAGAGACAGGTGGATCTCTGGGAGTTCCAGGCCAGTCTGGTCTACATAGTGAGACCCTGTCTCAAAATACACAATTAAAAGTAAAATTCAAAAGTCAGGGTAAATATATCAGTTTCCTCAAATATTTACAATTTCGTGGTGAAGACATTCCAAATATTTTCTTCCAGTTCTTGTTAGCTGGGCATGGTGTCACACATCTGAAGGACATCTATGCATTCAAGGCCAGCCTGGTATTCATAGGATACTCTAGGCCAGCTAGGGCTACATATTGAGACCCTCTCTTCTTCTTCTCCTTCTTCTTCTTATATATAAAATACACAGTCATCCAGGTGCGCAATAATACATGCAGACTCAGTTCTCTTATCTAGCTGGTTATTGCCCTTTTCTTTCTATTTTATTTGTTTATTTACTTATTTTGAGGAAGGGTCTCACTATGTAGCTGTCTGTCCTGGAACTCACTATGCAGATCAGGCTGGCCTCAAACTGAGCTCTGCCTGGTACACACACCACCACCTCTTCTATATGTTGATTATACTTGAATAAAAAGACTAGAGAAAGGTAGGTGTGGCATAGCCTCAGGACTTCAGAGGCGAGGCAGGGGGATTACAGTAAATTTAAGGCCAACCTGTGATATCCAAAGAGTTCCAGGCTGACCTGGGGTATAGTGAGACCCCTGTCTAAAAGCTTTGCTTTTAAAGATAAAACACCTCTAAATAAATTCAAATCACCTACTAAAAACAAGCCTACCTCGAGCAAAAGGCAAGCAGGAATACAATTTAAGGGACGCATTAGCGCCACCGTCAAGAAACATGTAAGCGCCTTTCTCATCTCAGACCTCTGCTTACATTGGTGGAACACAGCTCCATTGTCCTTGCAGCCGGATCCACGATGGAGCGCTCTTTGATGTATGTCAAGGTCCTGTTGGCTCCCAAAATCTAGGAGACAAAAGAAAGCTACTATAGCGACATGTCCAGTTACTCATCTCTTCACATGAAATGCTCTTTACCTGAGGATATAGCAGTGGGCAGAAGGGTCAAACCCCTGGCAGACATCGGAGAACGGACTTAAGAGTTTAACACTTAATAGTAATCAATGTTCTGACAAATATTAAACCAGGGAACCCCGGGGATCCCAAGAAGGGAGGCTTCTCTGCTGGCAAGATCTCTGAAGGAAAGACTGACTCAGCCTGCAGGATTCTATGTCACAACCTGACATAGGATCCAAGAGTGGCAAATGGCCCACAAGGAGACAGCAGGAGATTCTAGAGCCATGTAAGGATCTGCACTCTGAGTGGCGCGGAAGCCAGCGTGCAACCATGCTGGGCAAAACTGTCCCAGCTGTTAAATTCCCACAGCTCTCCACCCGACCCCACCCCACCCCCATCCCTGGCTCTAAGAGAGAGTGTGTCTACCTGAAGTTCCTCTGTGAAGATCTAACTGAAGCATTACAAAATAGGGGGTTCTAGGCCTTGACAGATGTCACTGAAGAAAGGTCACCCAGCTCACTTATCCCAGAGTGACTAGTGTGCTTCCCAAAAAGCGGAATGGGACCCGTGGACAGCCCAAGGAGAAGACGCAGGACTGCGGGGACCTTGCCCAGTCATTTGTGGCATCCCTTAGCAGTAAGGGCAGACGGCCACGCAGGGAGACTCACCGCTCGCACGAGGCTGGGCAGCCCCCACTCAGTACTGAGCAGGCGCAGACTGTGCAGGCGCCCACAGCCGTCCACGCTGCGCTCCAGCACGTCCACGCCCACCACGCACGGGTTCATCGGGTTTGGGTACTTCCGCATGGCAGCCTTGATCACCGTGTCCCAGGGATGGCTGGCAAGAGAACACAATCAGCAGGGTAAGTGGCCGTGACGCTGAGGATCCGGGGTTCTGTCTGAGCCCGGGTCTCCAGAGGAGCCCCAGGTCCCTGCTGGGCCTATGCAGGGCCATGGAGCTTAGCTCACTTTGGATTTTTCCTCTCCTCCAGCCCACAGGAGGTAGAAGCCTTTTGTGGGGACTTAGCAGCACTGAGACAAGCCTCCTTGTCTGCACCTTGCTGGAAAAACACAGGCGGCTGTCCTTAACGCAGGCTGGACCCTGACTTCCATTTGGGCTTACAGGTAGTGTGGCATATTGGAAAACACCCACGCGTACCCAAGCAGGCTTTTGTTCCTACAGGGTCAGTGCTACCAAGAACCAAGGACAGTTCCCAGCTGATTGAATCTGGGCCATTATCGACTTTATAATGGTACAAATGTGTATCTCTGTCATCGTCTTCCGCTTTCAGAACAGACTAAAAGGACCTCAGAGCCCCTGAAGCTGGAGTTACAGTAGTTGTGAGCGGCCCCTCCAGGGCCCTCTACAAGAGCGGGATATGCTTTTGACTGCTGAGCCATTTCTACAGCAGTTTTTACTAATGAGATACATATATAATTTATTTATTTTTGGTTTTCCAAGACAGGACAGGATTTCTCTGTAGCCTTGGAGCCTGTCCTGGAACTAGCTCTTATAGACCAGGCTGGCCTCAAACTCACAAAGATCCACCTGCCTCTGCCTCCTGAGTGCTGGGATTAAAGGCATGTGCCACCACTGCCCGGCCAACTAATGATATTTTCAACCTGCAATCTGGATTTGACAGAAACACCTGCCCTTTTAAACCTCTAAGTGGTACGTGGCTTGAAGCAATTTAAGTTTGTCCTATGTATGAGCGTTCATGTATGCCTGCGTGAATACTTGTGCACCACGTGTGTGCCTTGTGCCTGAAGAACCTAAAAGAAGTCATCGGATCCATGGAACTGGATTTCCAAGTGCTTGTAAAGCTGCCATGTGGAGGCTGGGAACTGAACTCAGGCCCTCTGCAAGTGCAGTAAGTGCTCTTAACCACTGAGCATCCCAGCCTCACAGTTAGAACTTTTTTTTTCTTGAGTTGAGGTTTCTCTGGAGCTTTGGAGCCTGTCCTGGAACTCACTCTGTAGACCATGCTGGCCTCAAACTCACAGAGATCCACCTGTCTTTGCCTCCTAAGTGCTGCGATTAAAGGCGAGTACCACAACCGCCTGGTATTTTTAACCATTTTGTTTCTTTGTTTTTGTTTTATAACAGTTAAAACTTAAAAAAAAAACACCTTTAATCCCAGCATTTAGGAGGAGAAGAAGCAGGTGGATCTCTGAGTTCCAGGCCACATGTGGTACACAAACATACAGGCACATACAAAACTTAGAGTTGCTTCAAGCGACATACCACTTAGAGGTTTGAATGACGTGACGATGCTCCTGCCAAATCCAGAGTCTGGGATTAAAGGCGTGCACCACCACTGCCTCAAAACATCTTTATTTTCTAAAGATTGTATTTTATGTGTAGTGTTTTATTTGTATGTTTCTATGTGCACCAGGGTGTGCCTTTTGCCCATGGGGGCTAGAAGAGGGCATCGGTCCCCTGGCATTGGAATTATTGGCAGTTGCGAGCTGCCTGGTATCTTTAAAGTGACCAAGTTCAGCCTGGGTTTGGTGGCACACACCTTTATACCAGCAGGGAGGGCATAGGCAGATAGAGCTGAGGTTGAGGCTAACCTGGTCTACAGAACAAGTTCCAGGACAGCCTGGTCTACACAGAGAAACCCTGTCTCAAAAAATAAAAAATAAAGGAATAGATACAGTGGCAAAGTCTAGGCACAAAAGTTAATATTGCATCCCCTGGCTGAAGAAAATGCTAACGTACAGCCAGCATGCAAGCCTGGCAACGCTGGGTGTTGAGAAGGGCGTGGCTGGCCGGAGGCCTGTGAGCGCCTCACGGGAGCATCTAACGGGTCCTTTGCCTGCAGAGGCTGCAAGTGCACAGAGCACTCTCTGCCACGCCGAGGCAGATGAGGAGTTGGACAGAGACCACAGGCGGAGTCCCAGCTACACACCGAAGCGTGGTGCAACTGAGTCAGATCCCAAAGGAAGGGAGGCCTCTGCTGCCACCCATTCTAGAACCATCCCAAGCATCCAGAGTCTGCCTGGAACCACAGAGAGCAGGGGGAAGGTTGGACGCCGGTCTCCATGCTGCATTAGAGTCTTCTAAAGGAAGAGAACTGATAGAGTGTATGTGTGTAATGTATATGAATCATCTTATTATATGTGCTGCATATTATATATTATTTATTGTAAAAACATATTATGATTTATAAATATTATAATAAAAATAGTATAATATATATACAGCTCTCTGTGTGAGCCTTGACTTTATATACACACACCTCAACCAAGGCAATATGTTAAAAAACACTGTTGCAGAGGTAGATAAGAGAATCAAGCTTCAGAAACCCAGAAATCATGGTATTATTTTTCAAGTGCCAGTCCTCCAATTTTTGGAAAATGCGGTTGTTAAGTTTTTATTTTTTATTATTGAGAGAGGGTCTCATATAGGCTCAGCTGGCCTTGAACTTCTGATATAATATAAATAGAATATCTATCATATATAGTACAGTCCCAGTCTGGTGCTGAAGGCCTGGAGGACCCGGAGAGCTGCTGGTCTTCAGGCTCTGCAGGAATCCTAGAGAACTGGTGCTGATGTCAGTGAAGGGTTGCCTTAGCAACAGGAAGGATGAACTTGCCAGCAGGAATGAAAGCAGACAGAATGCAAAGCTTCCTTCTTCCATGTGCTTTGATCTGTGTGGCCATAGGGTGAATCTTCCCGCTTCAAAAACCTCATCATGAAAATCCCACGCAGGTTTACCCAGCAGTTTACACTTGAGTTGATTTGAGATCCAGTGAAATCAACAACCAAGAGCAGTCATCACCTTAGGCAAAGCAGGATGGTAGAAACTGATGCCCAAGATTTGCCTAAATCATCCAGGGAAAAGGCCAGTGGTTGTTGGGGGCTGTGGACCCCCAGACCCTGAATTTCCTGTAATCAACTTGCTATGCTTGCAGCTGCTCTGAGCAAAACAACTTGTTTTCCTGTGTTTGCAGCTGTTCTGAGCACGAGACCCTCTGGCGTTCCTGATGGCCGGGGAGTGGTTTCTGGTGAGTTTGGCTGGGGCATGGCTATCAGTTAAGGATCCCTATATAAGCTGCCCCAGAACACAATAAAGGGGGCATTCTTATTTCAAGGATGACCTATGTCCCCATGTCTCTGTCTCTGTGTATATGTATGTGTGTCAATCTCCAGGCCCCTTGCCTGAGACTTGTGAACTGTACCGTAGTGCGTGGTAGCATGGACGGTCTGAGTGGTGGGAATGCGCGGGAAACCAAGCAAACTGTAAGAGGACCAGTTAGCTCAAGAGACCCACCATGTGCACAGGACTCTGCTCTTGTCCATGTTTGCTTATTTCTAAAAGTTGTAGAGTTAAAGGTTTAGGGTAGGGTGGCTAAGAGGCAGTCACAGGGCCAATAGCTCAGCTATACCCTACCTCCAGCGGGTTCCAGGGTTCTGAAGATCGTGGGTCATCCCCTGGGGGCTCTGGACCCTCTTAGGAGGTGGTTGTCACAGCGTGATTGGGACTTTACAAGCTCTCTCTCTAGTCCTATCAACATTTACAGCGATGGCTCTTAAAGCAGTGGGGGAAAGTGCTGGGCTCTCCCAGCAATGCAGGTCAGGCTCCAAACCACAGCCTGATCACAGCTGCTCACACAGGCACTCAGGGAAACAGCTCAGGATTCTCTTAGGAGTATGTGATGAAATGGCAAAGTGGTTAATTTTATCATCACTTGACCTCTGAGGACTCTCTGACAATCTGCAAGAGAACAGGCTGTGTGCCAGAAATACTTCTGCAGACAAGCCGCTCTCAGGCTGCCCTGGATAGATCAGGCTGTTGTGTGGGGAGCCCACCCCGCTTCCCGCCGCCTCGCTGCCGCTGCCCACCACCCACTGCGTGCCCTTGGGAGGACAATGCACAAACGGTTTGCTCAGACTTGGGGACCTGGCAGATATTTTCTGGGAAGTTAAGGAGTGAGTGAGCCTGTCACTGCTTTGTAAGAAGCTCTCTCTCTCTCTCTCTCTCTCTTTTTTTTTTTTTTTTTTTTTTTTTGGTCAGAGCAGTGAAGGGAAGGTACAAAGACATACTCATTTTTTCCAACTCCCTATCTGGGTGAGGCTGGACTGTATCCACACACCTCAACGGAGGCAATAGATTGCAAAATACAGGACGCAGAGGTGGGTAAGAGAATCAAGCTGCAGAAATCCAGAAATCATGGATATTATTTTTCAAGTACCAGGCCTCCAGTTTTTTGAAAATGCAGCTGTTAAGTTTCTGGTGTTTTTTTTTAATTGTTGAGAGAGGGTCTCAGGGCTGGAGAAATGGCTTAGCAGTTGAGAACACTAACTGCTCTTCCAGAGGTTCTGAGTTCAATTCCCAGCAACCACATGGTGGCTCACAACCATCTACAATGGGATCTGATGTCCTCTTCTGTCATTCAGGCATCCGTGTAAAATAGAGCAGTCATACACATAAATAAAGACAGAGGGTCTTATATGTGCCCAGCTGGCCTTAAACTCCTGAATTTCCTGCCTCACCCTCCCAAATGCTGGGATTACAGGCATGTACCACCACATCAAGTTTATGGTGTTGGGGACTGAAGGCAAGGTTTCACACATTCTAGGGAAGCGTTCTACCATCCTCATCCCGATTTTTACTTTAAATTGTGAACCGGATAGGCTTAACACGAGGTATAGTGGCATATGGCCTATCATTTAAGTACTCAGGAAGTGGATACAGGAGGATCAGAAATTCAAAGTCATCCTCAGCTACATAGCGAGCCAGCCAGGGCAACATGAAACCCTCTGTCAAAAAAAAGGGGGGGGGGTTATTGCTGTTCTTTGCAATGAATTAATATTTTAAAATTTGAACTGAAATTTCTTTTATTTTCTTTGGATTTTCTTGAAACAGGGTTTCTCTGTGTAGCTTTGGAATCTGTCTTGGAACTCACTCTGTAGACCATGCTGGCCTCAAGCTCACAAAGGTCTACCAGCCTCTGCCTCACAAGTGCTGGGATTAAAGGCCACCACCACCTGGCTCAATTGAAATTTCTAATGACAACAGAATTTGTTGGTTGTTTGGGGGATTTTGCGGGGGGGGGGGGGGGGGCTAAGACAGGGTTTCTCTGTGTAACAGTCCTAGCTGTCCTGAAACTAGCTCTTGTAGACCAGGCTAGCCTCGAACTCACAGAGATCCACCTGCTTCTGCCTCACACGTGCTGAGATTAAGGCGTGGACTACCACTTCCCGGCTGGTGTTTGTTTATTTGTTTGTTTGTTTGTTTGTTTTTCGAGACAGGGTTTCTCTGTAGCTTTGGTGCTTGTCCTGGAACTAGCTCTTATAGACCAGGCTGGCCTCGAACTCCCAGAGATCCGCCTGCCTCTGCCTCCCGAGTGCTGGGATTAAAGGCGTGCGCCACCACCGCCCGGCTGGCTGGTTGTTTTTTAAGATAGGGTCTCTGTACATAGCCGAGGTGTGCCTAAAAACCCTCTTTCCTAAGTGATGGGTTACAGTATACATGGCTCTCTGATATTGTAAAAGATATAATCAAGGACTAGAGAGATGGCTCGGTGGTTAACAGCACTAGCTGTGCTTCCAAAGGTCCTGAGTTCAATTCCCAGCACTCACACAGTGGCTCACAACTGCCTATAATGGGATTTGATGTCTATTTCTAGCATACATAAAAAAAACCCCACATAAATAAGTAATTTTTTAAAAAGATACAATCAACATAAACCAAAACTGAGGACCTCAATATTTCCAAGAGTGTAAAGTAGTTCTATGACTGAGCAGCCTAAGACCTGCTGGCTGAAGCGGCCCCTTGGCTAGTCACTCTGACAAATACCCCACAGAAACCGTCCAAAAGAAGGAAAGATTGACTCTGGCTCGTGGTTTTAAAGGCTTCAGTATGGTCACGTGTCTCTGCTGCTCCTGTGCCTGCGATGAGGCAGAACATAACAACAGAGGACAGAGTACAGTGCAAAAGCTCACCTCAAGACAGACAGACAGGAAGCTGGAAGGGATAAGAGAAGGAAGGAGAGGAAAGGTCAAGGCATCATCGTTCAATGACACGCCCAAACCAGGTCCCAACTACTTGGATCCACCATTTCCCATTATCAGTGTATTACACCACTGGTTAGGTCAGAGACCTCAGGCACTAACTGATCTCCTATGGCAGTGGGTTCGCAACCTGTGGGTCATGACCCCTTTGGGGTCTAATGACCCTTTCATAGGGGTCACCTAAGACCATATGCATATCAGATATTTACATTACGATTCATAACAGGTACAAAATTAGTTATAAAGCAGCAATAAAAATAATTTTATGGGGCTGGAGAGATGGCTCAGAGGTTAAGAGCATTGCCTGCTCTTCCAAAGGTCCTGAGTTCAATTCCCAGCAACCACATAGTGGCTCACAACCATCTGTAATGAGGTTTGGTGCCCTCTTCTGGCCTGCAGACACACACACAGACAGAATATTGTATACATAATAAATAAATAAATATAAAAAAATAATAATAATTTTATGATTGAGGGGGCACCACAACATGAGGAATTGTATTAAGGGGTTGCAGCATTAGGAAGGGTGAGAACCACTGTATGGAAAAGCCCTCGCAAACATACCCAGGGGTGTGCCTCACTAATTTCCAGGTGTCTCTCAATCCAGGGTGACAGCCAATATTGATCATCACAGGCAGTAAGTATAGCAGAAACACATGTCCTTTCCATAAGAGACAGGGCAAAGTATAGCATATTCATAAAGTGAGCGATTATACAGCTAGATAATCAAGCTATATGTATTATCAATTTATATCCATAGACATATATCTCAGCTTGGACAGATCTCACAAACACACTCTTGGAAGAAAAAGAAACCGCCAAAAGATCCTTACAAGATGATGTCACTGATTTCTATTTGGGAAAAACAAACCATAGTATTTGGATTTGTACATAAACATACATACATGTAGTCACATGGCTTTTGGCACAAACCTTTGGGATTATGTTCACCAAATTTACCATCTTGGCTGCCTTTTTAAAAATAAAAATAAAAGAGACAAAACTGAAGAGAGGGGAAAGTGGACATTTTCAGCCTATCTGGACAGTTAATTCCTCTCTCCTGCTTTTGCTTAGAAAGCAAGCTAGCTATAGGTTCGTCTCCTCAAGTCCTAGGGCCTATGCTGATGGCCTGCCAGAGGCCAATTGCTGTCCTTACTCTGGAAGGACACCTGCTCTCTGTGTGAGCTTCCTCCCTATGAACAGTGGCAGACACTGGTCAGACACTGGCAGAGTACCTGGGATACAAAACAAAGAACCGACACAAGCTACCACATGGGTGAACCTCAACAAAAAAAAAATGCTTTCCAAAAGAAACCAGACCCAGAACACCACATATTGTATAACTATTTATATAAGATATCCCCCTCCCAATATATGCAGAAACAAATCAGTAGTTCCCCGGGGCAGGAAGAGATCTCAGATACCAAGTTCAATATCTCCTTGGAAGGTAAGAGAAATGTTCTACAGCTGGCACTATGGAGATGACCGCACAGTTGGCAAGAAATAATTTCTGTAAATATAGTAAAAATTACTCAACTATATAACACGTTTAACTCTTTTCTCTTTTCGTGTGTGGCATGCATGAGTGTGAGAGCTACACGTAGGTGCACCAGGCTGACGTAGAGAATCCTTTTTGATCTTCAGTGTTATTCACTGAGGCGGGGGAGTTTTGCTCGCTGGCTTGCTCATCCCCATCTCCGCCTAACCAAGCTGGAATCACAGCCCAGCTGCCGCCCTCTCACTGGCTGATGAGTTCTGGGGATCTGAACCCTGGTCCTCACACTTGCATGGTAAGCATCTCTCCAGGCCAGAACTGTAGAATACACTTTAAAATGGGTATCCTGGGATCAACAACATGACTCAGAGCTAAAGATGCCTGACGTCAGACGTTGAGAACAGACTCTGCCATGTTATCCTGACTGCTACTTGCACACTGTGGCAAACACACCCCACAAATAATGAATTAAATGTAATTTTCAAAATATTAAAAAAGGGCCAACCAGGTAGCATATGCCTTTAATCCCAGCCCTGGGGAAGCAGAGGTAGGTGGATCTCTGAAAGTTTGGGGCCAGCCTGGTCTACATAGCAAGCTGTAGGCCAACTCAAAAAAAAAAAAAAGAATCCCCCAAGAAAAAAAAACCAAAACACACACATACACCACAACATTAAAATGGGTGGTAACACATTAGAGATTACAAAATTACAAAACAATAGAATTAAAAAAAATAAAAGGACAGACTGCAAAAATGGTCAAAAATGCCAGGCGGTGGTGGCGCACGCCTTTAATCCCAGCACTCGGGAGGCAGAGGCAGGCGGATCTCTGTGAGTTCGAGGCCAGCCTGGTCTACAAGAGATAGTTCCAGGACAGGAACCAAAAAGCTACGGAGAAACCCTGTGTCGAAAAATCAAAAAAGAAAAAAAAGTCAAAAATGTCAACACTGTTTTCAGAATCAACATTTCGGGACCCTTAGAGCAGCTCTGAGGGTCCAAGACAATACACTGACTTCCCTGTACTTAACGCCTTTCCTCCCCTCTCTGCATTCAGACAGTAGAAATTATGCCTGAATCTTGGGGGAACCTCCTTCAGAAAGGCTGCAAACTTTACCAAAAGAATACATACCACCCGTTCTACGGTTCCATTTTTAAAGTTTTTTTTCTTCAAGGATGGATTTTGTGGTGGAATACTTTTCTAGGAGGCTTGAAACACTGGGTTCGCATTTCCAGCACCATCAAAAAATAAAAATAAGAAGTTCTGAAGCCAGGCGATACGTTTTTATTAAAATGTTACACTTTAAAAGACAACGGATAACAAATTCTGTTTCAAGCAGTTTTCCCACTCCCCCACCCCCGCCCTCGCCCCTCGCTCAGAACGGAACGGTTCTCTAGAAAGGATGAGAAATTCTCAAGATTCTTTTTTCTTGAAAAGATATTAAAACACTCGATGACAAGGTGGAAGGTGCCCTTGGGTCAGGAGGACACTTGAGGTAGCTCGGAGTTTCTCCGGGGTCTTTGAAGCGTTTGTGTGCACAGGTATTCAGAACCAAATGCCCCAAAAGCCTCCCTCGCATCTAGTCCTCCCCCAGATGGAAGCCCTTCGAGCATCATCTGTAACACCCTCTGCGCAACTCCGGCCGGTTCGCAACACCCCCGCGGCGCAGCTTGCAGTCTGCACGGGCTGGCTGGGGATGGGAATGGGGATGGGGAGGCCTGCGTCTCCCACCTGCCTCCCGCTCCCCTTTCCGTGATCCCGGACTCGGAGTGCCTGCCTCTCCCGGATCCCCGCCCCTTCCCGAGGATGCGCGTGGCTCCGGCCTCGTCCACGCACTCCCCAGCGCAGCCCTCAGCCCGCTCACCCGAACACGTGCTCCGAGCTCCAGATCTTCATCGCCGCAGCCGCAGGCCCTAGGCGCGGGCTCGGCGCTCTGCGGGATGCTGCGCGATGCCGCGAGGGCGGGGCGCCTGCTGGACCGCCTCTTCCATCACGTGGCCGGGGCTGCGGCGGCTAAAAATAGGGACGTGGGAGGCGGGTGGTACCCGGAGCAACGCTGCGGCAGGGACTTGCAAATGGCAGCGCCAGGCTCTTTGAAGCCGTCCAAATTGTTCCTCTGCCCTTTCCAACCACACGGGAATGTTGTGGACAAAGCAGACTGCCAATTCAAAATAAAGAGTCTGGGTATTGAATAAGCTTGAAACCCCAGTGACTGGAAGCGTCACAGGCAGCCCAGTAGAGAGACTACAAGGACAGGTCCCTTGCCCCTAGGAAGCAGAAGCAGCGGGTTCTGCGAATGCTTTCGGGGTAAGCTATATGTGGTGCCGCAGCAAAAGGCTTGAGGACAAAGGCAGACTAGAGTTACCAGTAACTGGAGCGCGGCTCTGGTGGAGCTAATTGCCTTTATGCTGTAACACAAAACAGTTCTCGCCTCAGAGGGAGTAAAAAGACCCAGTTTGTTTTTGAGCCCAATATGAATGATCATGATCCAGGAACAAGGCCTGAGGTTGCCCTGAAGACATGTCTCACCGAGAATGTGGTTACACGAAACTGTTAGTTACAGAACAAAGAAAGTCAGAAATCATGGCCTTTACCAAGAAGCCATAGCGATCAGAGCAAGTTGGGAACTCCGCTATAGGCCTTAGATGACAGCGTTCTTAGCATTTGGTTGGTGAAAAGTCAGTGGTCTGCTGTGGAGTGTACTGTAAAGGTTTTGATAGGCAAAGCTACTTGATCAGACACGTGGGTGGGCGGTCTTCAGAAGGGCTGTATAGAAAGGGCTGTATATAGGGTTGCTGGATGGGTATGGCAGCCCACATGTGATCTAAGCTTACTGGAGGTAGACATAGAATCTAGCGAGCAAGGTGGCTAGCCAAACTAACAACAAGCTACAGTTTAGCAAGAGATTCCATACACATACATACATACGTATCTTCACACACACATGCCCACAAACGTGCCCACACACATGCAGCTATGAGCATGAACACCACGCACACACTAACAAAAAAGAAAGATAAAAAGGGATTAAAACTAGCCTAAGATAATTTGGACTCTAATCCAGTTTGAGGCTGGCCTCAAACTCAAAGAGATCCACTCACTTCTGCCGCCTGAGCGCTGGGATTAAAGGTGTGTGTCGCCACCACCCGGCCACATTTATTTCTGGAGTTCTCAGGTTATCCCATCTGACAGAAAGAGCTAAGGCCTGCTTGAACCTGACCCACAAGCTCTGTACCAAATCACATCTCAGTGACGACAGCTTCATTGTAATCTTCCTGCTTTGCAATCACCAAGACCAGCAACTAGATCTGATGGGAGAGGGAACCGGAGGGTCCATCTCTTTATTTTGTTTTTGTTTTGTTTTGAGACAGAATCTCACTGTTTAATGCTGGTTGGTCTGGAAATCTCTTTGCAGACCTCTGTGGCCTGAAACTTGCGGCAATTCTCGTGCCTCTGCTTCCCAGGTCCTGGGATGACAGGAGCAAAGTCCCACATGGGTTCTAGCTTAATTTTACCTGCTCGTATATTCCACAGTTCATGGAAGGAGTTCTCGAAGCACCTGTGCAGCCAAGATCACCCAGCCGGCCAGGGCTGCTCAGCCCTGTGTCCTACTTCACTGGCCCTCTCTATTGCATTAAATGGCTGCACAGTCTCCTGATTGCTCCCTCACCTTCCCGTTTCCTTTGCGCATCCCCCTCTTCTTCCTCCGTACCCTCCCTGGGAACACATCCATTGACTCCCAAGCCTGCATCTCTGTGGTGGCTAGCTTTATGTCAACTTGACACAAGCTAGAATCCCTGGAGAGGAGGAAGCCTCAGTTGTGAAACTCCTCCATAAGACGGGGCTGTGGGCAAGCCTGTAAGGACGTTTTCTTAAATGATTGATGGGGGGAGGGCCCAACCTACTGTGGGTGGTGTCATCCCTGGGCTGGTTGTCCTGGCTTCTATAAAAAAGCAGGAGAACCTGGAGAGATGGCTCAGAGGTTAAGAGCATTGCCTGCTCTTTCAAAGGTCCTGAGTTCAATTCCCAGCAACCACATGGTGGCTCACAACCATCTGCAATGGAGTCTGGTGCCCTCTTCTGGCCTGCAGGCATTCAGACAGAATATTGTATACAGAATAAATAAGTAAATATTAAAAAAAAAAAGAAAGGAAAGCAGGTTGAGCAAGCCATGAGGAGCAAGCCAGTAAGCAGCACCCCTCCATGGCCTCTGCATCAGCTCCTACCTCTAGGTTCCTGCCCTGTTTGAGTCCCTGTCCCGACTTCCTTTAGTGATGACCAGTAAGTGTAAGCCGAATAAACCCTTTCCTCCCCAAGTTGCTTCTGGTCATAGTGTTTCATCACAGCAGTAGTAACCCTGGCTAGGACAATCTCCATGTCTCACTCTCGCGGCCTGGAGGATTATAACCTCCCAACAGGTTCCAGGCACCGGATTCCTAGTGTTCATTTCTCCTCAGTGCTGCATGTCTTAAAGCCAGTCGGTCATGGTCTTTGGGGATTTACCTCTCGCACAGGATGCCAGCCCCATCTTAGAGGAAGGTTGGCCCCCTCTTCGTGAACTACTTTCCTCTAAGCCTTAGGGCCTTTACCCAAGAAAGGAGCAGGCTGGCTGCAGCCACCCTCAAGGGCAGGTGAGAATGGAAGGGAGCCACAGAACCGGCTTTCAGCAGGGTGACCTGCCAGCTGTCATAGCCCTGCCTCCGGACTGCAGACTGCACCCTAGCCCCGTCCACTTCCTCCTCCTGACCGGTCTCACAGCCTCCTACCAGGCTGCCTGAATAAACGGTGCCACCTCGTGCCAGACAGCTGTGACTTGTCCTTGAGAAACTGTCTTCACGCCTCCGTAGGGAAGCCCTGCAGTCCTCAGTACTGCCCTTGGGTGCCCCTCCCCGCTCCCAATGCTGAGAGCCATCTGCACCTCTGGCCTTAAATCACCAAGCTCTGTGGCTACTGGATTTGATGGTCAGTCTCTCCTACCAGACTCACGCTGACTTGGGGCCAGTTTCCAGACCTGCTCACAGGCCTCTTGAGTGGGTTTTTCTGGGACTTTTGCCAGTCAGTGATGGTGAACAACTTTAATTCCAATACTTGGGAGACAGAGGCGGGCAGATCTCTGTGAGTTTGAGGTCAACCTGGACAGCCAGAGCTATTATACAAAGAAATCCTGTCTCCAAAAAAAAAAAAAGAAAGAAAGAAAAGAAAGGAAGGAAGGAAGAGAGAGAGAAAGAAAGAAAGAAAATAAGAAAGAAAGGAAAAAGAAAGAAAAGGGGGCTTGCAAGATGGCTCAGTGGTTAAGAGCACTGGCTGCTCTTCCTAGCACCCACATGGCAGCCCAAAGCCATCTATAACTACACTTCCAGGGGATCTGGAACCTTCATACCAATGCACATCAAACAGAGTTTAAAAATTTTAAAAAAAGAAAAAGAAAAAGAAAAAAATTATACTTTTTTTTAATGAACAGCCTGATCCATTAAAATGCTGGCTAAAGTTTGAAAAGTGGGGCTGAACCTCTTTGACCTGTCCAAGGACAGGATCTGAACCCATTTGCTGTGCACACATGACCTGACCCAGTCTCTGGCAAACAGGAGGTACTTGCCAGGTGCTTGTTCAGTGACTCAAGGATCACTCCTAGACAGTGATAAGACAAAGAGTGCCCTGGCCCTGGGTGGTAGGCACACCACCCAGGGTAACTCCCAGCCGGCAACCAATCCAGTTTGTCCAGCCCTGTTCTTCAACTACTGACCACCTGGGGGAACCCAGAGACGTGCCCAGCAGTGGTCCTACTGACCACCTGGGGGAACCCAGAGGCATGCCCAGCAGTGGCCCTACTGACCACCTGGGGGAACCCACAGGCGTGCCCAGCAGTGGCCCTACTACTTTTTCGCTGTTAGAGATAGATTCGTGCTATGTAATGCAGGTAGTCTCACAGTCCTGATCCTCCTTCCTCAGATTCCCAGTGCTGGAATTATAGGTCTATATTAGCATAGCCAATACGGCTGTGTGTGTGTGTGTGTGTGTGTGTGTGTGTGTGTGTGTGTAATTTCTTTTAGATTTATTTATCTTATGAGTATTTTGCCTTAAATGTATGTATGCCATATGCATGCAGTGCCTGTGGAGACCAGAAGAGGGCATCGGATTTACAGACAGTTGTTAGCCACCCTGGGGGTTACTAGTATCCAAATCTGTCTTGAACCTTATTTAGCCAAGATGCAATCATGTAATCTTTTGGTTCCTGCGGTGCTCTCTTCCCAAGCCCCACTCAGAATCTCTGAGTCTTGCCAACACGCACCTTCAATTTTTCCTCCTTATTTCTGCTGTGCACGTTAATTCTATACAGTCGAGCATACGTCGAGGGGGCTGCCGTCAAGGAGTCGGATGTTCCCAAGTAGTCTTTCAAGAAGGCACAATTGGGCTGGTTTTGCTTTGCCAAAGATTGAACTCGGGGCCTTGCCCGTGTCAGGAAAACATACTAGCTCTGAGCTACAATTCAGCAGGGACTCTATGACATCATCCGTTTACTTTAGTGTACTACTGAGGAAGCGTGTCAAGGAAAACGCTGACTCGCAGGGCTGGAGAGATGGCTCAGAGGTCGAGAGCGCTGGCAGTCTTCCAGAGAACCTGAGTACAATTCCCAGCAATCACATGGTGGCTCACCATCTACAGTGAAACTGGGTGCCCTCTTCTGGCGTGTAGGCATACATGCAGGCAGAACATTATATACATAAAAATAATTAAAGAAACTACTGACTCACGGTGAGGAAAGGGCTGATGAAGGAATTCTAAATGCCCAGCTGCCACCATTCAGGCAGCTTGCATTGCTAGCCCCTCAGGTTAGTGTTGTAATTCATTATACATTGTTAACATCTAGAACCAGAAGTTCTCAACCTAATTGAGACCCCTTTGGAGGGGATCAAATGACCCTTTCACAGGGCTGCCTAAGACCATTGGAAAACATATATTTACATTATGATTCATAACAGTAGCGAAATTACAGTTATGAAGAAACTCGAAATAATTTTCTGGCTGGGGGGTCACCACAGCATGAAGAACTGAATTAAAGGGTTGCGGTGTTAGGAAGGTGGAGAACCATTGATCTAGACGCTCTTAAGTGGACATTTTTAGAGTCTCTCAGCTGAGACACAGTAACTAGGGAGGTCTTGCACTCAGCTTTGTCTTATGGAAAAATCTTAGCCTCTCAGCAGATAAACTATGGCTAAAGTAAAATCACTGAATGATAATTTCAAAAGAAATCCAGACCAGTCTTTTAAAGTTTTAAAATTCTTGTTTGTTGTTGGTTTTTGAGACAGGGTTTCTCCATGTAACTCTGGTTGTCCTGGAACTTGCTCTGTAGACCAGGCTGAACTCCGGCTCAGAGATCTGCCTGTCTGTTTTCCTCAAATGCTGGAATTAAAGACTTCCACCACCAAGTCCAGCATTATTTTGAGGTCTTTTGAAAAAGAGAGAAGAGCCGGGTAGTGGTGGCGCACGCCTTTAATCCCAGAACGTGGGAGGTAGAGGCAGGCGGATCTCTGTGAGTTCGAGGCCAACCTGGTCTACAAGAGCTAGTGCCAGGACAGGCTCCAAAACTACACAGAGAAACTCTGTCTTTAAAAACCAAAAAAAAAAAAAAAAAAAAAAAAGGAAAAGAAAAGGAAAAAAAAAGAAAGAGAAGCTGCTAGTCTTGGAGAGTTTTGTAGCGCTCTCCTGCCATCTAGTGGACAAATATATGCAGCACGGCTCACTTGGGCAATCCCAAATTCCTGCCCAGTACCCATCATCATAAAGGACTAGGGGGAGACAGACTCAGAATTCCAGATACTTGGAAGACTGAGACAATAGGATCACAAGTTCAGGACCTGCTTGAACTAACACAGTAAATTCAAGGATACTGTGAGAAACTTATTGAGACTGTCTCAATATTTAAAAACAATAAAATGATAAAGACAGAAGAAAGGAAAAGAAATTGAACAGAAAGTAAAAAGGAAGAAAAAAGCTGGGCATTTAACTTAGAGCTTCTCCAACTATGGAGGCTCTGGGTGCAATCACCAGAACCAGAAGTAAACAGGTTTGCACCCTGTAGAGTGTGCTAGCCCAGTCCTGGAATCCCACCACTCGGGAGGCAGAGGCCAGCCTGGTTGGTCTATACAGTGAGCTGTAAGGCAGTCTGTTTATATATTGTGAAACCCTGTCTCAGAAAAATCATGCTGTGGATGTTCACTATCTTACACACACAGAATGTAAATGTTTATTTTATCATCTGAACTGGGAATAATGAGATGTTATTTCAGTGCTCCTCGGGTCTGGCAAGACGGCATCGCGAGTGGGTAGATATCTTGATGCACCACCACGAGGTACCTGCTCATCAATTTCAATAAATTCGTCATTCTTTTCCTGTCCAGTGTTCTGTTTTAATGTCCTCACCGAGAACTCCAACTTGCTCAGTAAAGACAATTTCTCATCCTTGGACATATCATAACTTTTCAACAGATTCTGACCGTTAGATTCAACAGCACAAATTCTTTCAGATAATTTTGTCAAATTGATGCTATCCTTCTCCGTAGTATTGGACCATTTTTAATGAGATAATATTGAAAACAAAGCTAGTTCCTAGAATCAAATAAATGGAAGGAAAATAGCATAAGTCTTACACAATACCTTCCATAATATAAGCAAAATAATTATTGAACTCCTGGATATTATCAGTCATTTTTTGTATTTTTTCAGACCTTACCTGTCGTAAGGCAATTACAATGCATTGGAGTAGGTGTAATAATCGTTATCAGCCAGCAGGTGTCGCAGTTGCACCACACGGCAGAGAGATGCTAGCAGCGGTGAACAGCATGTGTTGCTTGCTTAGGTACTGAAAATATGGTCTGTTTAACAACTTAAGAGCAGTTATTAAGGAGATCAAACGATTCCAAGAGTTGGGGTCCAGGATAAAGAGAAAACCCAAAGTTTTCCATCAGTGCACAGAGAGGCAGCCTGTGGGTCGTGAGCTGGGGAGCACTGAGTAGCAGCCTGCTGCATCTGAGGGCCAAGTAGATCCACGGGTGGGAGAGTTACTGCCCAATGCTCCATGCAGCTGGCAGACAGATCCCAAAAAGTGTGGACTGGTCCCCATGATCGGGCACCAGATGATGGCAGAAGTTACAAAATAATCCCATGCTAGTTCATTTATTTATATAATATATAGTTATTTATTTAGGGAAGACTTACAGATCACTGTCCTAGATCACAGTCCTCTGCATGAACAGGGAACAGAAACAGAGTCTAGCAAGATAGCAAGCACATGCTTTACAGCTACATTTATAGTATAAGAGACCATGACCAAGTGGGCTGGTATCTTAAAGGCTATTGGCTGAAGGAGTGGAAGGAACTCCCACAACAGGTATTGGTTCAATCCCCAGACTGGAATAAAAAAATCAAAGAGGATACTCAATGTCATTAATATACAAAACTACATACAAAGCAAAAACTCTGTGTGTATAAAGTAGAACTTCATGAAGAAATAAAGTGTGTATGTTTGCAAATACACTTGGAGCACAGAGTCCCACATGGAAAAGCTGTCCGTGAGAAGGGGAGAAGAATGAGAGATCGAGAGGCTTTCACTTTGCTTCTTTACGAGCTAGTGTCTCAGTCCAGCTCAGACTGGCTCTGACCTTATTATAGAGGTCACTTGCAGTGGCCCTCAGCTTCCCAGATGCTGTGAGTATGGACATGGGCCACCATGCCCAGCTCTGTTTAGTTTTTGAGGTAAGATCTCACTGTGTAGCTCAGGCTGTCCTTGAACTTGTCATTCTCCTGTCTCAGCCTCTCCACTTCTGGGACTACAGATGTGCACAGCCCTGCCCAGTTCTAGATTTGCCTTTAGATGCCTGTCCCTGATGGGTGGTGACACTGAGCACCGTTCCATGTGCCAGCCTAGGCCACCTGTGCTTCTTCCCTTTAGGCACTGACGACTACGACTAAGGGCTTTTGTCAAGAAAGAAAGAAAGAAAGAAAGAAAGAAAGAAAGAAAGAAAGAAAGAAAGAAAGAAAGAAAGAAAAAAGTGTGCCTCAGGCCCCATGTGGAGTGAGTGAGTGAGTGTGTGTGTGTGTGTGTGTGTGTGTGTGAGAGAGAGAGAGAGAGAGAGAGAGAGAGAGAGAGAGAGAGAGAGAGAGGACAACTTTGGGTGATGATTGGCTTCTTCCACCTTTATATGGGTTGTTGGGATTAAATTAGGTCATCATGGCAAGCATTTTTATAGTCTGACACATCTTACTTCCTTGTCCTTGTTTGTTCTGGAGACCAGATTTCACTCAGTAGGCCAGACTGGCCTCAAACTTGCAACCCTCCATACCCTAATGTAGCAGGCTTTCTCTTTTGAGCCCCCAACCAGCTCTCAAATCATGACACAGAGACTTATTTTTAGTGTTGAATGCCAGGCCTACCTTACGCTTCATTCTGGCTACCTCTTTTAGCTCAGATTAACTTGTTTCTCTTTATCCATTGTTTGCCTCAGGGCTTATTACCTTCCTTCCTTTCTTTCTTTCTTTCTTTCTTTCTTTCTTTCTTTCTTTCTTTCTTTCTGTGTATCTTACATTTCACCTCTTTTCTGTGGGGAAAACAGAGTTATGAACCTGGGACCAAGGGAGCTGGGAACAAGCAGCTATCTTTTAAGATTATACCCCAAAGCTATTGGTGAAAAAAAATTCCACAGCATTTTTCCCTTTTGTTTAAATAGGAAGGTTCTAAACCTAATGCAAAACTATATACAATAAGAAAAATTATCAATCAGCGCCACAGCCCGGGTTCGATTCCCGGTCAGGGTACCAAAAAAGAAAAAAGCAAAAAAAAAAAGAAAAAGAAAAGAAAAATTATCAAGTATTTTCAAGGAAAAAAAGGTTAATAACATACAGTAAAATGAAACTATAACCAAACAAGAACAACATCAATCAAGAGACACATACTAAATGTCTCAGATATAGGTAACTTGCAAATAACAGAGATTATTCTGAAAGTTGTCTTATCCTGAAGCATCTAAGTCTTGTTCCTAATATGCCTTAGCTGAGATAAGAGAGGATAGTAGCTGTGATTATCTAGTTTTTAACCCCATCAAAGACCTGAGAAGGAAAATACTATTACCCGAGTAAGCAGGAAGTGCAAGCAAGCAAGTTACAAAACATGCAAGAAATGACAGAAACAGCTGGCTGCCTGGACAGTTACCCAAGGTCTCTCAGCAATGTTGGGGCAACCAACTTTGGCTATAGGCCTAGAACATCTGACAGACCGTTTTCAGAAGCAGAAAATTTTGAAAGACTGTTCTACCCTGTCTTGGCAATGTTCAATAGTTCTTTCCCTCAAATCCTGCTTGTCAAGATTGGACAGTGTCCTTATTGTCAGCTATAAGGCAAGGGCAGTTCTTTGCCGGATAGGCCAGTTTTGTCCAGAAGAAAGCAAGCTCCATCTGGAGTGTCTTCGGTGTCCATCATTCTCTTGGGAGTAAATCAGTACTGCCAGGAGCAGTCATGTCTCATGTCAACAGAATTCTAAATTTTTAACACATTCAAATGCCATATTCGGTAGGTATTTGGAGTGTTTGAGGATTCCCTGTCTATGCGGAGTATGTCTCTGTGCATCTAGAGATCCTAACATAATTATATGTATGACAAACGTGGGTGACTATTCACCTGTAATTCTTAATAACCTATATAACTTAAAGACTAAAGCTTTTCATTATAAAAATAAACAATCTTCAAACAGGTGTATAGATATAATTAAGGAAGTCCATGAGAACTCAGAACAAAAGATAACAACAGATTATTTGGGGAACACTCACAATAAAAAAAAGCTGCTGCGGTCCTTTGCTCTGTTGGTGCTATTTAGTTATCAAATAATTTTACTCTGTTAAAATCCTCAGAAAATTGTCGCGAGTGTAATAATCTTGATTGACCAGCAGGTGGAGCCGATGTTCGGATCGCTGCTGAGATTTTAATAATAACATTTGGCCAGCAGATGTCGCAGTTGTGGCGCTAAGGTAGGACCTGAATAACTTGTGAGACCTAGCAGAGTTCAAATGAATTACATCTAACAAATTTGGTTAGATTTGGATAGATCCTGATTACGGGGGTGGGGAGCGAAAGTTGCGGGCGGGCAGAGTCACCGGGGAGCCCACAAGCAGGTACACGCCGCTCGATCGCCGGTGGGAAGTGCCTGCCCCACAGAGCCACCAGGGGAAGGAGGGATTGATTGATTGCACACAAGCAACCCGGAGCGGGAAATTTAAAACTCCGGGTTAAAACGCACGGGCGCTGGGGCGTGCCTGGAGGACCCGCCAGTGCTGCTCCCGGGCTGGAGGCGCACGGGGCTGTTGAACCGGACGACTGCGGAACTGGAGTGAGGGTGCTTAGCGCAGGCTCAGAACTCGCCGAATGCAAAGCCGTGTCCGGCCACGGGGCACGTCAAACAAAAACGGCAGGCAGACCCGGCTTGAACGCTGTTAAAACCCGGGGAAAACTCTGGCCCACAGGGCCAGTGCTTGGCCGAACTGTTTAAAAACGCCCTGGCGAATGTGCGGCAGGCCTGCGGCTATTTCATGGCTGGGTCCGCAGCTCAATACAGCGAGTGCACGAGCTCCTGGTGCGAGTCTTAGCGAGGAGAGTCTCTCGGTGGCACTCGCTCATACGTGGTTTTAAAACACAAAGCAAAGAAAACCAGCCCACAAATCACAATCCTAGAGAACCTAGACAACAATGAGGACCCTAAGAGAGACATACATGGATCTAATCTACATGGAAAGTAGAAAAAGACAAGATCTCCTGAGTAAATTGGGAGCATGGGGACCACGGGAGAGGGTCGAAGGGGAGGGGAAAGGAAGGGAGGGGAGCAGAGAAAAATGTAGAGATCAATAAAAGTCAATTTTAAAAAAGGGAAAAAAAAGAAAACACAGATATTTACATGTGATAGTTGTCTTTCTGGGTCTGGGTCATCAGTGTTTTTGGTCTTGGCCATTCTTGTAGGTGTAAGATGGAATCTCAGAGTTGTTTTGATTTGCATTTCTCTGATGACTTAGGATGTTGAGCATTTCCTTAAGTGTCTTTCAGCCATTTTAGATTCCTCTGTTGAGAGTTCTCTGTTTAGGTCTGTATTCCATTTCGGGGAGGGAATTGCTGATGCTGTATTGTCATACAGTGACTGTTTAGCTTTAGCCTTTCCACAACAGCAAACCCTGCACATCCCCGCCGATGGAGGTACCGGCTTCTCCACATCTTACCAATACTTACCACCTTTGAAAAAAATTGCCCATAGCTTTCATGGGATATATGTCATGTCTTACTGAATTTTCAGGCTTTCACCTCCGACTCTGAGGGTTTCCCACGACTTCTTCTATTCAATTAAGGAATGTCCCTTCTAGTCCTAGTTTTTCTTTTGTTTGTTTGTTTTGTGTTTTTTGAGACAGGTTTCTCTGTGGCATCGGAGCCTGTCCTGGAGCTCACTCTGTAGACCAGGCTGGCCTTGAACTCACGGAGATCTGCCTGCTGCCTCCTGAGTGCTGGGATTAAAGGCGTGCGCCCCCACAGCCAGTGCTAGTCCTAGTTTTATGAATATTTTTTATCATGCAATGGTGCTGGAGTCTCCATCAATTGGGATGAATGTGATATTTTTTTTCCATCAACTTATTAACCTGAATTTTTTGGTTTTGTTTTCACCAACTTTCCATGTCTCAGTAAATCTCATGGGGTCGTGATGTGTATTTCACATATGCAAGAGTGCACCAAACTCTATATTTGGTTTTCTGGGATTTTGTGTAGGCTTTTCCTGCGCATCTGTTCGGTATATTATCTACGATTATTCTTTTTCTTCTGATGTCTATCTGGTTTTGGTACCTTCTTGCCAGGCATGGTAGTGCATGCCTTCAATCCCAGCACTCGGGAAGCAGAGATGGATTTCTGTGAGTTCAGGTCTAGCCAGGTCTACAAAGGTTGTTCCAGGACAGCCAGGACTACAAAAAGAAACCCTGTCTAAAACCACCCCCCAAAAAAGGTGTGTGTGTGTGTGTGTGTGTGTGTGTGTGTGTGAAAGAGAGAGAGAGAGAGAGAGAGAGAGAGAGAGAGAGAGAGAATGGGAGAAAGAAAAAAAGCAAGAAAGAAAAGCCCACTAATGGTAACAAACAAACAAAAAAGAAAGATACTTGGAGGAAAATGGGTGGACCTGGAAAACATTAATCCAGGTAACCCAGACTCAGGAAAATAAATACTGTACAAGTGAAAGTAAACAGGGTTAAGGCTAGGAAACCAGAATGGCAGCCATGAGACCAGAAAAAGAGAGGCTTTGTGGAAACTGGATAAGGAAGACAATAGAATAATGATATGGGGGAGACTGCAGCAAGGGGTACAATGGGGGGGGGGAGTTCAGGGGAGGGGCAAACCAAAATGAAATATGTATAGACATCCATATGGGATCCTGTCACCAGTTACCACCCCCCACCCCCACCCAGACCTGTTCTTGGGCATTTTCTGCTTCACTGTGGCTAGCACGCATACCGTGTAGGGACTCATTTCTTGTCGTCTTTTTATGATTCATGATTGTCTGGGTAAATAAGCCTGAAAATACTGTGCAGGAAGATTCCTTTTTATCCTTGTTTATGGCACTGGGACCTGAATTCAGGCCTTCACACATGCCGGTCATGCCGAAATTTTCTATAAATATTAATTAGGTTTAGTTTAATCATGGTGATATTAGGGTAGACACAAGGATGAATAACGCTTAGGGTTATTAAAGGACTAAACATAGCCAAGACAGTTTGGCTCTGGCTTTGCAACATTCCAGCTCTTCGCAATCAGGTAGTTTTCACCCACCAGTCAGCACTGTAGAATCTTTAACGTCACTTCAGTTCACAGTAGTGTGTGAGGACAGCCAGAGCTACATAAAAGACCCTGTCCCAAAAAACAAGAGCAAAATAAGTCAGTTTCTGCGTTTTGGCCTTTGCAGAGCCTCCCACGTGCCTGTCAATGAGCAATCACTTAAGTACGTACTTGACAAGTCAGATGGTGAATTCTAAATTGTCAAACAAGACCAGTGGTCTCCAGTTCTAAATGAAAAAAAAAATGTTCTTTTTCTTTCTTTTTTTTTATTTTTTATTTTTTTTATTTATTTATTAAGGATTTCTGCCTCCTCCCCGCAACCGCCTCCCATTTCCCTCCCCCTCCCCCGATCAAGTCCCCCTCCCTCATCTGCTCCAAGAGCAATCAGGGTTCCCTGACCTGTGGGAAGCCCAAGGACCGCCCACCTCTATCCAGGTCTCCTAAGGTGAGCATCCAAACTGCCTAGGCTCCCCCAAAGCCAGTACGCGTAGGATCAAAAACCCACTGCGATTGTTCTTGAGTTCTCAGTAGTCCTCATTGTCCGCTATGGTCAGTGAGTCCGGTTTTATCCCATGCTTTTTCAGACCCAGGCCAGCTGGCCTTGGTGAGTTCCCGATAGAACAAAAAATGTTCTTTTTCATATGGCCTTTGCTAACCCTCCTGTCAACAACTCCTTAAAGTGGTGAATTCTAAATTGTCAAACAAGACCAGTGGTCTCCAGTTCTGAATGAAAAAAAAAAGTTCTTTTTCATATGGCCTTTGCTAACCCTCCTCTCAACAACTCCTTAAAGTCTGCACACCAATCTTGGGCTCCTTATTTGGCCCCTCCCACTTTCTTCGGCCCCTCCCTCAGCCCCGCCTCACTTGCATCTATTGTCTTTCGGCCACGCCTCTAGTAGCTCCTTCAGCCCGGCTCCTCCGACAGCCCCGCCCCTCGCCAGCCCCACTCATTGGACCCAACCTCTGCAGTCCTCTTCGGGCCCGCCTCTAGTCCCGCCCCCACAGTACCCTTCGACTCCGCCCCCTTTCTCTTTTGACCACGCCTTCAAAAAAATCCTCCTTTGGCTCCGCCTCTCTCCAGTCCTCCTCCAACTCCGCCCTGGCCCCGCCCACCTCCTGATCAGCCACGCCCTAATCCGGCCCTGCTCCTCCTTTGGCCCCGCCCACCGCCGCACTCCGCTACTATTTTGGTCCCGCCTTCCTCCGGGCTCCGGCGCTTGCGCGTCCTCACCCCTCCCGAACCAAGGGCGTGGTCAGCCTCCTAGAGGGCACGTCAACGTCTTCACGCCGGGGCGGGGCTTGACGTACGCGTGTGGAGCGTGGGTTCGCGTACTGCCGCGGGTCCCGTGCGCCCGTGGCGCGCAGTTCCCGGAGAACCGACAAGCTGCGGAAGCCGAGGGTCGCCGCACGCCCGCCTTGGCTCCGTGCCTGCGCGCGCCGGAGAGCGGGCCGAGCCCGCCATGGCTCACCGCTGCCTGCTGCTGTGGGGCAGGGGCGGCTGCCGTCGCGGCCTCCCTCCACTGCTCGTGCCCAGCGGCTGCCTGGGTCCGGGGCGGCGGCCCTTCCTCCGCACGGTGAGTCCCGCGTTGCCGCTGCTGGCCGCGGCCGGCTTCCGGCGCGGGCGCAGGGTGTCAAGGTCACCTGCCCGGGACGCGTGACGGCCTGAGCCTCCTGGTTCCCGCGGGCCGTGAGGGCCGCGCAGCTGTGAGTGACGCCGGGGGCCGGGGAAGGTCACGCCTCGGTTCGGCTGCTTGCTGCTGTGGTTTTGCTGACTTTCGCGGCACCGGAAAAAGACGGACGAGTGGGTTGCTTCGGGGTGCTGGAGGGCAGAGAGTGGAACCTCCCTTTCCCATCTGTTGAATAGGGCCGTTGCTGGCATCCTGAATACTCACTTGCAAATACCGCTGGTGTCCGAACAGTAGTTCGGAGTGGTCCTGTGTATTTCTCTGCTTAACAGCCCCTATCGTGAGGCCTCGCTGCTGGTCTAGGGTCACACACCACCTGGTCCCTTTTATTGGAGTGATGTTGTGTTGGCAGGACCATGACACAGCTTCTTGCCATCTGCCAGCCCAGCACAGGTTTTCCCCAAAGGTACATAGCATGGTAGTTCAGGAGTGCAATTGTACACTGGAACCTGGTTTGACCACCAGGTTGCCCTTGATTACGTTAGTTCAGCCCCCTTCATTTACAAGCTAGAGGTAATAAATAGTACAGCAGACTTTCATCATCCGCAGGGCGTTGATGCCAGGACCCTTACAAAATCAGAAAATACAAGCACTTCTATGTGGTTTGGTTTGGTGATACTTGAGACTAGGTCTTACTGTAGCCCAGGCTAGCCTCCTGAATCTCCCACCTGGTCCTCCTAGCCAGGCTGACTCTTCCCTTATACGTTAATCTCTAGATTAATACCTAATAGATATGGTTTGTAAATGGTTTTATGCCCTTGTATTCAAGGAGTAATGACCAAAACCCAACACAAATTAACCTACCAAACACCCCCTCCTGCTCACTCTCAGAACACTGCAGAACACAAATTGGCCTCAAGCATTCTTCATTGTTGAGGTTGGTGTTGAGCTCCTGAACCTCCTGTCTCCTAAGTCTCAAGTGCAGGGGTTACAACTATGTACCAACACCTCAACTCGTGTAGTTTGTTTTTTCTTTTCAGAGTGTTTTTCACCAGTGGTTGGTGGGATACGAGAATGGAAGCCCTGGCTAGGAATACCTGCGTTTGTGACATTTGCTTTGAAACTCCCTTGTCATCTTGTGTGTATTTGAGTCCTTATCTTTTCTACTGTGTACTTCCCTGTTGTATGCTATCTGTGCAGGGTTCGTCTATTCTCCCTTCTTACCTTACTCATCTGACCCCTCCTTTTATCATTAGTGAACTTTGGACGCAGGGATCTGCCTTGTGAGGTTGAAATTCATGTAAAAGGCCTTCATGGGACTGTTGTCCCTGTGAGTCACCAGTGGATGCTGAGACATAAGGAAATTGTTGCTTCAGACAGCTGCAGCTAATTGGTGTGGGTGGGTGTGGCATATACCGCTGGTACTGGGGTACCTATAAATGACACCTGAACATGTTATCCTCCTGCCTCTGTTCCTCAGTATTGGAATTACAGGTGTGGCCCATACCTGGTTTGTTACGTGGTGCTGGGCCATCAAACCCAGGACTGCACTACACCACCTGCTACATCCTCTGCCTCCAGAAGGCATTGAATTTTTTTTAAGATTTGTTTATTTTGTTTTATGTGTATGATGTGTAAGTGCTTTGCATGCCTGAATGTATGTGTACCCCGTGCATCTAGAAGGTCAGAAAAGAGCATTGGCTCCCCTAATATGGAGTTGCAGACTGTTTGAGCCACCATGTGATTGCTGGGAACTGCACCTGGGTCCTGTGCAAGACTAAGAAATGCTTTTAACCGCCGAGCTCTAGCCTCTCACCCGCCAGAGGGCATTTTGAGCTGATATCCGTGGAGTGTAACTGTGTGCCTAGTTCCATACCAAACTATCATGTCTTGTGCTCCTTTTGCTTCTGCGTATGTGTGCAGTTGTGCGTGCTATGGCACTCGTGGGAGTTAGGACACCATGTGAGTTCTGGGGATTGAACTTAGGTCATCAGTCTTGGTGGCAAGTGTCTTAACCTACTAAAGTGTCTCATGGGCTCCCTACATTAAACATGTTGAGAATTTGCCAGACTGTTCCAGAGTAGCTTGGCCATCACTTCTCACCAGCAGTGTAGAAGGGCTTCTGTCTCCTTTTCTTCCACACCGGTCTTTCTGGTGGAACCCACACACCCTGGTGGGTGTGAGGTGTCGTACTTGAGAAGATACTGCTTTAATTTTCTCATCAGACCATAAAAGAGACTGGGCCGCAGTGACTAATACAATAGCTAATACAGATGAACTAGTGCACTAACTAATACAGAGAAACATCACTTCCAGCACCCTCAACCCCTGCAAGCAACGGTTCATAATTTTATGGTGCGAGGGTTCAGACCCAGGGCCTACACATGCTAAGCATGTGTTTTCCTGTTGATCCATACCCTAGCTTTTTAATAATGTTTTGAAACAGAAATCTATCTATAGTAGATTTTTCTATGAGCGTGACTCTTGTCAGGATGACAGCCCATCTTTAGCAGTTGCCTAGTGTAAGATTGACTCTTAGCCCTGACTCTTTCATGTTACAGGAGAGAGAGATAAGTTAGCATTGTTTATAGCAGCACTAACTTGTAACTTCAGATAAGTACCTGAAAATGAATCAGCATGAAACAGTAGGTTTGGGGTTAGAGTTTGTCTTTTGGGTGCTTCGAATCAGGTAAACATTGCCCAAGTGAATGGGTTCTTGGGTATTTATAATTGTGTCCGACTTTGAAGCACCCATGTTTTTTGAGTAGTGTTTATCTCCTGGTTCTGCTGCTAGACTAGAGTAGCCTTGTGCCATCAAGCCCTGGTTCTTCCCGAGGGGAAGCTCATAGCTCTCGTGGGTGTTCGGAATCAAGTCTTCCCTGTTGTAGAGTAGTGCTCATGCTCTTGCTCTGCTCTCATGTTGCAGCTTTATCAGTACGCTACAGTGCAGACAACAACCAGGAACTCTCTTCTGAGGGACGTAATTGCTGCTTATCAAAGGTTCTGTTCCCGACCTCCCAAAGGTAAGTGCTTTAGTCTGACTCAGTGCCCTGTGTTCTTGTTGAAGGACATGCCCTGGGAGGGCTTCCTGTGCGGGTTGGCTTCAGGATGACTAGCTGTTGTCCTCTTATCTACACCCTGACTTCAGCTTCTGGCTGATGGTAGTGGGGAAATATGTAACCTACAAGTGAATGTCTTGCAGGTGATGAAATTGACACCTCTGGGTTGTGAACTGTATTATTTAGACTGTGATGTATTGCTATACAAGAAATGTTATGATTTCTAATGTTTTGTCAGCAGCTTTATAAACCGTATGTGTAAAACCTAATGAATTTTAGTGTGAAAATATTTTTTTATCTTTCCTAACAGGATTTGAAAAATACTTTCCTAATGGAAAAAATGGAAAAAAGGCTACTGAACCTAAGGAAGCTGCTGGAGAAAAAAAAGGTAGTTTTTAAAAAGTTTAGTTTTATTATTTTCCAATGATATTTCTACCAGAGAAAAGAGTCACCAGACGTTGACTGTGTTAGAAGTACTAACTGTAGAGACACACACTTAAAGTTCAGTGGACCTGCTTTATTCCTTGATTCCCTTTTTATATCTCCCTGTCATTTTACACAGTAAGTAGTTCAGAGTCATCTTGGAGAGATGACCATACTAAATCTATTTGTAGGTGTCCCTAACACGTAATTAAACTGTTGAGAAAAATCTTAGAAACCTGACACATGCAGTTTATTTAATGTTAACTATGGGGTAGCACAGACTGTTCTTTTTTTAAAAAAAATATTTATTTATTTATTATGTATACAATATTCTGTCTGTGAGTATGCCTGCAAGCCAGAAGAGGGCACCAGACCTCATTACAGATGGTTGTGAGCCACCATGTGGTTGCTGGGAATTGAACTCAGGACCTTTGGAAGAGCAGGCAATGCGCTTAACTGCTGAGCCATCTCTCCAGCCCTGACTGTTCTATTTTTTAAAGATTTATTTTAAATTGTGTGTGTGTGCACGCATGCATGTGCACATGCTTGTGTGTACGTCGTATATATGTGATGTGCAGGTTACAGATGGTTGTGAGCTGCCTGATGGGGACTAATGTGCATCCTCTGGAAGACTAGGAAGTACTCTTTAACCATTGAACCATGTCTCTGGTTCCATAGTGCAGTGTTCCTAGATTTTTAAAATAAAAATTTAAATTAAAAAAAATTTAAATCTGAACCTTAAGAGAGTCCTGTCTACTGCTTTTTTTTTTTTTTTTCCCAGACAGGGTTTCTTTTTGTGTAGCCCTGGCTGTTCTGAAATTCACTCTGTAGACCAGCCTGGTCTTGAGCTTACAGAGATCTGCCTATTCTGCCTCCTGAGTATTGAGATTAAAGGCATGTGTCACCCCTTCCCAGCCTACAGAGAGTTTTTTTAAGACAGGTGGGCAGATCTTGTGGCACCAAGTCTTCTGTTTCCATTTCATAAGTATTGTGCCGTTTAACACAATGTCATTGTTTGACATCTATTAGCATCCAGCTGGCATCCCTTTTGGGGAAAATGTAAGTCAGACCTTTGGCCTTTTATTATTGGTGGTTCTGGACATTGAACCCAGGTCCTCACCTATGCTGAGCAGATCTACTGTTGAGTGACATCTCCAGGCCAGCCCCTGTTTCTAAAGCTCGCCCAGACTCCAGGCTCTGGGAGGCCGTGTTGGTTACATGGGCAGCACAGAGGACAAACCAGAGGCATGGCGCAGCAGTTGGCAGGCACACCAGTGGTGAGGGATCTGCAATATGAATACAGCCCTTCGGATGTTACCTCGTCTCAGAGTACTTAGGAATATTGTCACCCAACTTGATTGTGCCAACTCTGTCTTAGTGCCTTGTTGGGTGGCCTGAGCTAGCTAGTGTATGTCACATCTGCCTCTGTGCAGGTAATAGTGAGTGTCATGAAGCCACTGAGGGTGACAGGCACTGCTCCATGAGAGAGGTTGTGTCAGGGTAGTTGGTGACATTAGAATGGTCCTCGTAGGTCATTGGGAAGAAAGTGAAATGACAGAAGACAGAGAGATGACAACGACTGCATTGATTTCATTTGGGCTGCCTTGACAAAGGGTTAGATGTTTGGGGAGGAGGGCTTACATGGCAAACTGGTCACCTTAAGTTCTGAAGCCACCACACCTGGTTTATGTGGTGCTGGGGCCTGAACCCCTTTATGTACATGTTAGACCAGCACTGCCAACTACACTCTAGCCCTGCACACACTTTTTAACTTTGATAGGTCTCAAGAATTTGCTTGCTTGGGTTTAAACTTGCCCCTTTTGTTCATATGTTCACATGGCAACATATTACCCAACAAGTTTCTTAAGCTCAGGGTTTCCTGCTAAAATGGATGTAATAGTAGCAATCGTCTGGGGTTATTGGGTTACTCTGTATATTTTCTGAGGTCATGGTAGGAGGTGCTTTGGAGCCTCTTAACTGTTGCCTCTTTGTATGAATGTTTTCCTCATAATGTTTTATGCAGTAACTGAAGCGTTGGCCAGTCAGTCACTTCCTTAGGTCCTCAGACTGGTGTGGAGCTGTGCACGCCTTACTGACATGCGGTGGGTGTTGCATGCTGGACATGCTGCTCTCTGTTTATGACAGACTCACAATCAGCGGCTCCCAAGTCTTCCGGAAGTGCAGGTGGTGGGGGAGGGAAACGCCGTGGCAAGAAAGAAGATTCTCACTGGTGGTCCAGGTTCCAGAAGGTTTGATTTCAAACTGTTGGCTTTGAGGTTGGGTTGGTGGCCCCAAGGAAAGCCCACATAGCACAGATCATATTTACTTACAGAAACTGTGTCCCTCTTGTCTAGGGTGACTTTCCATGGGATGACAAGGATTTCAGGTTGTACTTTCTCTGGACTGCTTTCTTTTGGGGTGGAGTCATGATTTACTTCCTGTTCAAGAGTTCTGGGAGAGAAATCACATGGAAGGACTTTGTCAATAACTACCTTTCTAAAGGAGTGGTAAGTAATGTGTGGGAGCCACAGTTCTCAAGGTGGAATGCAGTTGTATTAGACCACAGAGTGGTCAGCACTTAATAGCTAGCCACACTTGTCCATCATAAAATAACTTTGCATACTGATATTTTTCTTGAAAGCTTTAATAAATTTATGTTTATTTATTTGTTTGTTGACAGGGGTTTCTGTCCCGTCCAGTCTTATAGCCATTCAGTCCCAAAGAAACACACAGAGGTCTATATTAGTTGTAAACTGGTTGGCCTATTAGTTCAGGCTTCTTATTGACTCTTACATCCTACAATAACCCATTATTCTTGTCTGTGTTAGCCATGTGGCTTGGTACCTTTTATCAGTGAGGTGTTCTCATCTTGCATCTTATGTGTCTGGGTAACAACTGCAAACTGACTCTTTCCTCTTTCCCAAATTCTCCTGTTCTCATTGCCCCACCTCTATTTCCTGCCTGGCTATTGGTTAATCAGCGATTCATTAAAAGACCATTGTCCCACAGCATTTCCCCCCCACTTTTTTCCCAAAACAAGAACTCTGAATCTAATCTCCTTTGTTTAGCTTTTTTTTTCCAGACCATTATCCATAACAACTTGTAAACTCTGACCACATGAGTCTTTAATTTGCTAAGCGATATGGCTAGGATTAGAGCTGTGGCTTTGACAGCTGGATCCACTCAACTCCTTAGATTTCTGAGCCTCATGATGGAGGTACTGGCCAGAGCCATGTTTATTGCCACAACTATGACGTTTCAAGGCCCTGCCACCACCAAGAAGCATGTTGTCGGCTATTCATCAACACCATTTAAGTGTTTGCTGGCAGGTCTTCTTAAAACAGCCACAAGGTTTTTGCAGCTAAAACTGAGTCAAGAAGACACACTTGCCTCTAGCAAACAGAGCCCCCTTGAGAAAATGCTGCTACCAAGAAGCCTTTGTTAGCTCTGTTGTTTTGTGTCTAGAATTACTTCCCAAGCTCTCAGGTTTTATGTGGATACAGTTGTCCACGTTGGTGCCGTTTTGTTCTAGGAGGTTTCTGTCCCATCAGGTCCCTCAGTGATTTAATTAATACAGTCTGTGTGGTTATTTTGAGTCTGGGCAGCCGGGACCGAACAAGTGGCCTCCTACAACATTGTTTGTTTATTTGTTTTTGGTTTTTCTGAGATAGGATTTCTCTGGTGTAACTCTGACTATCCTGGAACTCACTCTGTAGACCAGGTTGTCTTCAAACTAATAGAAATCCACCTACCTCTGCTTCCCAAGTGCTGAATCAAAGGTGTGTGCCGCTGCTTATTAGTTTTGTTTTCGACTTACTTTGTGTTCCTCTGTGTGTGTGTGCATGTGTACAGATCAGAGGACAACTTGTAGGAATTAGCTCTTTCCTTCTACTCTGTAGATTCCAGGGATCAAACTCAGGTTGCTGGCTTGGAAGAAAGCGCCTTTACTTACTGAGCCATCTCACTACTCCCTTGGTTTGGCAGGTAGGAGGCGTTAACATTTCCTTATATAGCCTTGGCTAACTTGGAACTTGCTATGTAGGCTAGGCTGGTCTCAAATTTATAGTAATCCTCCATCCTTTACCTCTGCCTCCCAAGTGCTGAAATTAAGGGTATGTACTGTATAAAGTGACAACATGACCCTCCAGGGTATGGTTGAGGAGAAGATTTTTTATTGTAGATGAGGGAGACTACAGCCAGAGGTATCTAGATGAGTTTGGAGTGGGGAGAGAGTATAGTAGATTGAACCTCTCCTACCTCTCTTACCATTGGCCAGTGGACTGGAAATGGTCATGAAAAGAGAGATGGGACAGAGCAAGAGAGGAAGACAAGGTGCAGAGAAAGGAGAAGGGAGCATGAGAGGAAGAAAGAGCATGGCCTAAATAACAGGGTTATATGGAATGAAAGGCTGGGGGAAGCCCAGGAACTGGAGATGGGGGTGGGGTGAGGGTAGTAGAGGGGTGGTTGAATAAGTCCTGGCTAACTCAAAGAGAGA
Organism: Microtus pennsylvanicus; assembly: GCF_037038515.1. Classification (NCBI taxonomy): domain Eukaryota; kingdom Metazoa; phylum Chordata; class Mammalia; order Rodentia; family Cricetidae; genus Microtus; species Microtus pennsylvanicus. The sequence goes on from NC_134582.1 coordinate 18,723,044, forward strand.
GTTGTACTGAGGAAGCTTTGAGGCCAGCATGTGCTTTGATATGCTAATATTACAGGTAGCCATTTGTCCCTTCTTCCAGGGACAAGGAAATGGCTTCTTTGGTATAGGGAAATGGGTGGGCGCCAGAATTTGGGGGAGTGGTTTTTTTTTAATCTGACAATGTACCACCCTGCCCAGTGGTGCTGCTGGCTGCTGTGTGGTGACTTTTTTTTTATTTTCCCAGCTTTTGGGATGGTATTTCCAGGGTTTTCTAGATTGTGTCATCATTTAGAATATTAGGCACGTGAAGTGTATCCTTTTGAATACTTTAGTGATAAACTCAGTAACCAGTAATGAGTTGGTGTTTCGATAAGGGTAAAAAACCTTTCTGCAAACCCAGATTTGAATTCTCCACTTCTTTCTCCCTATGTCTTTTTCATCTTCTGTTACCTGCCTGTTATATGAGTCAGAATATGGTCTGCGTAAAGGTCCTCTTGTGAAGTCTGTGTGTGTCTCCAACAAAGGGTTTTGCTCTTCTATTAAAGAGCACAGGAAATACCACATGGGGAGGAATGAGGGGCACTTCACAGAAGTTTTGTTTATCAAGGGATGAGGTCATTACAAATGACCCTAGCTATCCCAGATAACAAATGAACAAATGCTCCCAAGCAATATCTGTATGTTGCCTCCAACATTATTGGTGGATATTTGTTAGATAAGGTTGTTTCCAATCTACTTAGGATTTTCTTTTTTTTTTTAAAGATTTATTTATTTATTTATTAAGCATACAATATACTATTGGCAAGGAAGGCACCAGGTCTCATTACAGATGGTTGTGAGCCACCATGTGGTTGCTGGGAATTGAACTCGGGACCTCTGGAAGAGCAGCCAGTGCTCTTACCCTCTGAGCCATCTCTCCAGCCCCTCTACTTAGGATTTTCAACATTTATTACCATAACCACATACACCTTTTACATTACTCTGGGTCATGGAGGAGTATATATCTTAAGGTCACGTTTATTCATTAGTTTAGGTTGTAAAAGCTGATTAGATGGGAAATCCAAGGCAATTAAGATTGTTCTCTTAATGAAGGTTAAACAAGCTGAATATATAGTAGAATAGCAGTCTTAAGTGACCTCAGGGTGTCTTGTTAACTTGGTGATGGGCTCTAGTCACCTATCTCTTCTGCTCCCAACCCCTTTCCCTCCCTCTCCATCTCTTTCCCTGTACCCTATTACTCTGATTTTTGTTTGAGACAGGGTTTTTCTGTGTAATCTTAGCTGTCCTGGAACTCACTCTGATAGAGCTTGCCTCAGCTTCTTGAGTGCTGGGACTAAAGGCGTGCACCACCATACCTGGCAGGCAGCCTGTGTCTCTTTGCTGATGAATTCAGGCAATTTATGTATGAAGTCATTATAGAGAGATGCTTACTAAATTCTGGTGATTTTTTTTTTTCCTGGTTGGTTGGATTGTTTGCTCTTTTCTTCTCTGTAGGGTCAGGGGTAGTGTCAGGGTTTGCTGGCTTACTATGGAGGACATGGTGGATGCTTTCCTTATTTCTCCTGTTGAGCCATTCCTGTCCCAAAATTTAATCTTCCTGTACTAGTGTGATTATGTTTTCTTTCTTCCTCTTCTGTGTGTAATATTCCTGCAAGTATCTTTTGCAGTGCCAGTTTGTGATCATGAACTGCTTTCGTTTCTGCTTGTCTTGAAATGTGCTTATTTTTCTTGTCAGTTTCACAAAATAACTGCAAAATATAAGCTTTGCTTGAAATAGACCATTTCATGTTTTCCTGGCCTTTAGAGTTGTTGATGAGAGATCTGACATCATTCTCATGTTTTGCCTTTGTAGATGAATTGACCTTTCCCCCTGATAGCATTTTTTATTATTGTTTCTTGGCTTTGTAGTTTTGACTTGTTGGCCATAATATGTAATATGTTACAGAGTTTATTCTCAGTGTGTATTTGTGGTTCTAGATGCTTCTTATGTTTGAATCTATTTCTTTCTCTAAGTTTTGCCATTATTTCTTCGAGTAGTTTCTCTGTACCCCCATTGTTTATCTGAGCTCCTTATACTGTATGGCTTGTTAGACTGATTGTCGTCCAGAGTTTTGGGTATAGTAGTCATGCTCATTTTGTTACTATATATTCCTTATTGTTATTTTTTTAAAAGATTTATTTATTATGTATGCAGTGTTCTGTCTGCATGTATGCCTGCAGGCCAGAAGAGGACACCAGCTCATTTAAGATTGTTGTGAGCCATTATGTACTTGCTGGGAATTGAACTCAGGACCTCTGGAAGAGCAGCCAGTGCTCTTAATGACTGTGCCATATCTCCAGCCCCCACTTTTTTTTTTTTTTTTTTTGAGAGGAGACACACTGACCTTAAGTTTCCCAAGTAGTTTTAGCCTTTCCTTTCTAGACAGAGCAGTTACCTCTTTGTTCCAATTTCTCTGGACTTATTCTCAGCTTCCTTACTTTCGGTTTGTCCTTGTCAAACTTACTGAAAAGCAGATCATAAGAAATGAACATGCCTTAGAGGATTCATGCTGTCCCTGTCCTTCAGATGTGGTATTCCAAGAGTCTTAATAGAAGTGGGGAGGAAAGAATGCCATTAAGAATCAGATACAGGGCTGACAAGATGGCTCAATGGCTAAAACACTTTGAAACTTGATGACCTGACTTTAATCCAAGGAACCCACATAAGGTGGAAGGAGAGGCTGGTCATCACAAAGTGACCTCTGACCTCTGTATGCTTACTGTGGCATGTGAATGTCTCACCCATACCTCCCCTCTCTTTATCTGTCACATACAAAAATAATAGTAATAAGAAATTTTTAAATCAGATATAGTTAGGAGGTTCAAGAAATCAAGTATATACTATATGATAGTCAGGGAATAGAAAAAAGAATCTTAAAACACCAAGTGTTGGAGATGAAAGCAGTCAGAATCATGGACTAAGAAGAGTGAAAATTGGAGAGCCCCTGTGGGGAGCAGTTTGACATATCTAGTACAGTTGAAGGGCTGTATGCTCTGCAGCTCGTCCTTAGTGTAACTGTCTATAGATTGTGTATCCCGGAAGAACGTTTGAAGACATCGTCCAGAAGTTATCTACGGAGTGTTCATTGCAGCATTTGGTAAGGCTGTGTATGACTTGAAACAGCCTGTTAGTGAGCATGAAGGTAATTTGGGAGTGTGCTTATCAAATGTAAGACTCCACAGAATTAAAGTGCCAATGTATGTAAATCTTGCACATGTAATTATAATGATATTTTATTTCTGTTTTAATAAATAAAGCTTCTCTGAAGATCAGAGGGCAAAACTAAGCCACACTAGAGGCCAGGCAGTGATGGCAAACACCTTTAATCTCAGGATTTGGGAGACAGAGGCAGACAGATCACTGTGAGTTCAAGGCTACCCTGGGATACACAAGATAGATCCAGGTGGTGATGGTTCACACCTTTAATCCCAGTGTTTGGGAGTCACACACCTTTAATTACATCACTAGGGAAATAAAGCCAGGAACGACTTGACTGGGTGGAGAGAGGAATATAAAGGGGAAGAGACAGGAACCACCCAGTGAAGTGTGGAGTCTGAGGATTCCTAAAAGAAGGTATCTCACCCTTTTGGTCTGAAGATTTGGTAGAAGTAGAAGGTCTCTCTAGTGGTTTGCTGCTTTGTTTTTCTGAACTTCAGGTTGAACCCCAGTATCTGTCTCTGGGTTTTTATTATTTGTGCTACATGTAATGGTGGGAAGAAAAAGAAAGGTCAATAAAAACAACCATTTAAAAAGCTTGAAAGCACCTGGCATGGTGTTGCATACCTTTAATCCCAGCATTCAAGAGGCAAAGGCAGGTGGATCTCTGTGAGTTTAAGGCCAACCTGGTCTACAGAGAAAATTCCAGGCAGCTAGGACTGTTAAACAGAGAAACTCTGTCTTGAAAAACTATCAAAACAAATAAAATTATGTTTTTTGAAAAATACTTAATTTTATATGTATTTATGAGTGTCTGCATTTACATGTGCACTGTGTGTGTACTTGGTGCCCACAGAAGTCAGAAGAGGTGTCACATGCCCTGTGACTGGAGTTCAGGTGGTTGCTATCTACTGTGTGGATTCTAGGGATGAAATCCAGATCCTGTGCAAAAGCCACAAGTGTTCTTCATCACTGAGCCCTGTCTCCATCTACTCTTCATCCCCTGTGCCTTGTTTTGATACAGGGTCTCAAACCTGCAGTAGTCTTGGCTGACCTGGAACTTATATGGAGTGGTCTGACTCTTCCTCCTAAGAGCTAGGATTAAAAGCATACATCACTATGCCCAACGTGAAAATCAGAATAAAATAACATCTCAAGTATTTTCTATAAACTTATATATTTGCCTTTTTAACATTCTAGGTGGACAGACTAGAAGTTGTCAACAAGCGATTTGTTCGTGTGACCTTCACACCAGGAAAAACTCCGGTTGATGGGGTAAGTAATTTTATAAATTGATGTGAGTTAGGAAATGAATATTTTTCAGGTTTAGAACTGACAAGAAACCATCCCTTGCATTACATAGATATGTACAGTGGGAGAGTGGGATCCGGTGTGCCACAGGGGTGACACGCAGGGACATCAGCTGATATGTGCACATGCTGAAGCGTGGAGTGCTTCAGTGTTCGCTTTTTTTTTTTTTTAAGATTTATTTATTTATTTATTATGTACACAGTGTTCAGCCTCCATGTATGCCTGCAGGCCAGAAGAGGGCACCAGATCTCATTACAGATGGTTGTGAGCCACCATGTGTTTGCTAGGAATTGAACTCAGAACCTTTGGAAGAGCAGTCAGTGCTCTTAACCTCTGAGCCATCTCTCCAGCCCAGGGTTGGTTTTGGTAATCATTTTAGTTTCACACCTAGGACACAATGAAGAAGTGCTCAGCACTCCAGAATAATCTATGATTCTTTTTTGTAGTTTGGGAGAGGGTTTCTATGTAGCTTTGGTTCCTGTCCTGGAACTAGCTCTTGTAGAGCAGGCTGGCCTCAAACTCACAAAGATCAGCCTGCTTCTGCCTCCCGAGTGCACCACCCTGTCCGGCAATGATTCTTGAAGACATTTGATTGGGAAAAATTTTAAATTTGAATTTCATGTGTTTTGAGGTAGTGTCTTTGAAATCAGTTTAGGATTCTTTCTGTTCATCAGTCTTCAACCTTTTTGGGATATTTATCTGTTTTCCTAGTTTTTGCTTTTTTACTTTTGAAATGGGGTCTTACTCTGTAACCCAGACTGCCCTTGAACTCATGGCCATCTTCATGCTTCAGTCCCTACAAGTGTGCAGGCATAACCAGTACACCTGGCTGTGCTGATCTGAAAATAATCTATATTCTGGTCCACCTAGTCTGGACTCTTATCTAGAGACACAGCAGAAGTGTCGGGTGCACAGCGATTATAAAGAGGTGGGGAGGCTCCCTGCTCTGCCCCTACCCTACGTCTAGTCCTGGGTATCTGTGGTCCTGTTGTCCTCTACCCACTTTCTAGACTCGCTCGGCACCCACTTGTGGAGAGCATCCTCCCCTAACTGTCAGTTTCCTCTGTTAGTGCTGTCTGTGGTACTGTCTCTAAAGGATAACTTTGATAAAGGAGAGGTCTTGTTTTCTAGGATTGGCATTTAATCTAAAATTTATAGCATTGCATTATTTTTATTTCTCCATTGTGCCACAGTAAACATTTATAACTCAAGGTTGTATGCTTTGTTTGGGTTTTGATATTAGGGACTGAACCTAGAGTCCTATAGGTTAACAAGTACTTTACCACTGAACTATATCCCCAGCCCTGCATCTTAAGACTGTAGTCTGTCTGGTGTGGACAGCTGCAATCCCAATGCTTGAATCGGGTTCAGGGTCCTTCTTGGCTACACTGAGTATGTGTGGACTTTCCCCAGTTCTGTTCCTTAACCAGTAAAGCATAATAACACTCACGTCATCTAGAGTTAAAGTAGGTAGGATGTAGTGTTTTTAAGATATGTCCTACTTTGTAGAAGGCTCAGGTTTTGATCTCAGATTTTCCTGGGATTTGGAACCATTTTCCTATGGACCTGATTGGGGGGGGGGTGTCATTATTTTTGTGCTATTTTATAGAATAGCTATCTCCCCTAGGTTCTTCAGGTCTACCCCACCCCAGGAATCCTCCAGCCTTCAGTATTAGAAGGGTAATGCCCAGCACAGCATTCCTGGTACTTTTCTACTGGCCAAGTTTGATTATCACTATCGTCCTGATCCCACTTCTTATCAGGATCCTCAAGGGCGAATGAGTTAATGTATATTTAAGGGCTCAGCAAGGCCTTATGCAGAGTGTGCATAGCCAACTTGAGCTGTTACTATTGTATCCCTCGGTGTTTGGAGATCGGCTCTGGGAAATGGGCAAGGAGAAAAGAGTCTTGTTCATCTTCAGAAAGCAGTTTCTCTTCTTAATGCTTTTCTTTAAAAAAAAAAAAAAAGTTTTGTTTTGTTTTGTTTTGTTTTTGGTTTTTTCGAGACAGGGTTTCTCTGTGGCTTTGGAGTCTGTCCTGGAACTAGCTCTGTAGACCAGGCTGGTCTCGAACTCACAGAGATCCGCCTGCCTCTGCCTCCCGAGTGCTGGGATGAAAGGCGTGTGCCACCGTAGCCCGGCTAAAAAAAAAAAAGTTTATTTTGAGATTTTATCTTTATTTTATGTGTGTGGATATTTTACACTGACTGTCTGTGTGCCACATACATGCAGTGTTTATAGAGGCCAGAAGAGGGTGTTGGATCCTCTAGGCCAGTTGTTAGAGTTAGCTGATATGTGGGTGCTGGAAATTGAACTTGGGTCTTTAGAAAAAGCATCAGTGCCTCTAACATGGAGCCGTCTCTAATCCCAGTGCTGTTCTTTGAGTTTATAAGTTTCAAGCCACTGAGGAATATTGCTAAGGAAATATTTACTTGCCAAGGATTGCCATGTGTTTTCACCAAGTTTAAAAAATAAAACATGTCTTTAAAATCAGGTTTTTATTTTATAGATAAATCTTCAGTGTTTATGATTTTTTTTAAAGACAGGGTCTCTGTATGTAGCTCTGGAAGTCTTGGAACTCCTTTGTAGACCATGCTGACCAGTGCTGGAATTAAAGGCATGCGCCACCAGTGCCCAACTCTGAAAAATTCTTAATGGGCTAAATGCTTTAGAAAATTCAGAGTTTTGTTTGTTCTTCATTCTAAAGATATTTCTTTTTCTGTTTTTATAGCAATATGTCTGGTTTAACATTGGCAGTGTAGACACCTTTGAGCGGAACCTGGAGACTTTGCAGCAAGAATTGGGCATAGAAGGGGAGAACCGGGTACCTGTGGTCTATATTACTGAAAGTGATGGGTAAGAAATCATTTTAAGTACATGCTTTGTGACAGACATGGTGCACATTCCTGTAATCTTAGAGATTGGGAGACTGAGGCAAGAAGATTGACAGGAATTTGAGGCCAGCTTCGGGTACATAGAAAGACCTTGTCTCAGAAAGCTTGAAAGATAAATAAATAATAGAAAAACAGATTTGAGTACAGGTGCTATTCATAGTTCACTATCTTTTTGTCACCAAGTGACAGGTTACAAAGTTAGTCTTTATTTTTAAGGTTTTTTTTTTTTAAGTTTTTTGTCCTATGTGCACACCTGCACACTGGAAGAAGGCATCAGATCTTGTTATAAATGGTTGTAAACGACAACCATGTGGTTGTCAGGAGTTTAACTTGGGACCTCAGAAGAACAGCCAGTGCTTTTAACTGCTGAGCTGTCTCTCCAACCCCCATAAATTAAAGTCTTAAGCAAGTCTTGGTCTGTTTGACCATATTGAAAAATAAATCTGTAGTAATTTAGTTTTTGCACATGACTACCTTCTTTTCTACATGACTGTTTAGAGAGTTATGGCCCCGCATGCTATTCTTGAAGGGTTTTTGCATGAAGAGCCCTGTGTCATTTACCTTTATAGTTAATAGTTTTCCAGGATTTAAGAAATTCTTCCAGGCTAGAGAGATGGCTCAGTGGTTAAGAGCACAGACTGCTCTTCCAGAGGACTTGGGTTCAATTCCCAGCACCCACATGTAGCTCACAATTATCTGTAATTCTAGTCCCAGGGGATTCAGTGCCAACTTCTGACCGCTTTGAGCACAAGTCATGCAATGGTGCACAGACATCTGTGCAGACAAAATATTTATAGGGTTTCTCTGTAGCTTTGAAGCTTGTCCTGGAACTTGATGTGTAGACCAGGCTGGCCTCAAACTCATAGGGATCCACTTGTCTCTACCTCTCAAGTGCTGGGATTACAGGCGTGCGCCACCGCTGCCCAGCTACCCCTAGATTTTTTTTTTTTCCGAGACAGGGTTTCTCTGTGGCTTTGGAGCCTGTCCTGGAACTGGCCTCTGTAGATCAGGCTGGTCTCGAACTCACAGAGATCCGCCTGCCTCTGCCTCCCGAGTGCTGGGATTAAAGGCATGCGCCACCATCGCCTGGCTTAGATTTTTTTTTAACAGTGTTTAAAACTATATAAAAATTTATCAAATTTGTACTTAAAAGTTACATTGGATAAAGGTTATTAAGACAAAAGATAGACTACATCCCTAGGCTTTGAGGCATCCATGCAGGCTCCATATTGTAGAGGTTCTGCTAGAAGAGAGCCTTAAGTCTGTTAAACAAGAGAGGCCTGTGGCGCTCAGGGCAGAGACATTAGACATTGTATGAATTACTTCCCAAACTGCCATGCTGTTAAATGAAGGCGTTTCCTGAGGTTGAGGCCTCCCAGTACGAGAACTGGAGTCTGAGACTAACACCAGGTTAGGCTAAACATTTAAGTGAGTGATTAGAAAGAAAAACTTGGTAGTAGCTAGATGATATAAATATAAAGAGCATACATGTTGAGACAAAGTTCCTTTTTGTTATTCCATGACTTTAATGATATAAATATGCCAAGAGTCTTCTATATCTCAGACAAACTAGAATATTTCGAAATATTAGTTTTTTGAAAATACTGGATTTTTAAAGTTTTATCAATTGCCCTGATGTCTGAGGCAGTTGGGAAACTTGCCACCCCTCTTACCAGCTGCATTGTTGTCTTCTCCTCTAGTTCCTTCCTGCTGAGCATGTTGCCCACGGTGCTCATTATCGCTTTTCTACTCTACACCATAAGAAGAGGGCCTGCTGGCATTGGTCGGACTGGCCGAGGAATGGGTGGACTCTTCAGTGTTGGGGAAACCACGGCAAAGGTCTTAAAGGATGAGATAGATGTGAAGTTCAAAGATGTGGCTGGCTGTGAGGAGGCCAAGCTAGAGATAATGGAATTCGTGAATTTCCTGAAAAACCCAAAGCAGTATCAAGATTTAGGAGCAAAAATCCCAAAGGTAAAAAGATACTCAGAGAGGATTAACTCCAAAACTTGTGTGTCTCTGAAGCTGTCACCTCGTTACTTACTTAATTAGTCATTCTTCTTTCTGATTTTGTTTCTGTCTAATTCAGTTCTGTAGCCTGTTTTCTGTATCTCATTCTATCGATTTTGTGTATTTCTGAAAGAGTTTGTTTTTTTCTCCTCATGGAAGCCTTTTTTTGCCTTTATTCTCCCTCTAGTCTGATTTAGATACCCTCCCACCCCATCCCTTGTCAGCTGTAGCCCCTACTAGCATTTTCATACTGCAGTGGCCCAGCCTTTTCTTCCACACAGTGCTGGGTCATCTGCTCGCACCTGATACTGAGGCCTTGGCACAGCATTGTCGAAGGAGAGACAACACTAATGTTCACTTTCAGCACCTGCCTCATAACTGCTGTGCTAGGGCTGCTCTTGTACCACAGCGGCTTTGCAGCCTGCTAGGCATAAAGTAGCAACTTGCTGTTTGTTAAATAGATTGCTTATGGGTGGGGGTCCTGAGGGTTGAACATGTTTGCTAGCACAAGGGTCTTGTGCATGCTAGCCAAACACTCTACCACTGAGCAATAGATACTCCTACATCAGCCTTTCAAGGAGTTAGGATTACAAATATGTGCTACAAGGCCCAGCTTGGATTAGCTGTTAAGTGGATAAAATAATTCATTAATAAAGCTTACTTTAAAGAAATGCTTAGGGGCTGGAGAGTTGGCTCATTAGTTCAAATACTTTGTTTTTTGAGAAGACTGGAGTTTGGTTGCTAGCACCCATATCAGGTGACTCACAGCCGTGAGTAGCTCCAGCTCCAGGGAACCCAGTGGCTTCTGGTTTCTGTAGGCACTTGCATACATGTGGCACACACATATACATACATACATACATACATACATACATACAGATAAATGTTTCATAAAAGAAATGCCTTTGTTTGTTTGGTAGATAGGTTCTTACCATGTAGGCCTTGTTGGCCTGGGACTTGGTGTGTAGACCAGGATGGCTCAAACTCACAGAGATCTGTTTGCCTCTGTCTCTCATGGTGGCATTAAAGGTGTGTGCCACCATACTTGGTCTGAAAAAAGCTTTGTAAAAGAAATAATTTCTATTATTTTCATGTCCCATCTGTATGGATAAAAAAATCATGTTCATGGTAAAATAATTTGCCATTACTTAGTACCATTCACATCATACCTAGGCAGATGAAAATAAACATTTTATAAAAAGATGTACTTATTACTTGTATAGTATTCTGTCTTCATATATGCATGCATGTCAGAAGAGGACACAAGATCTCATTACAGATAGTTGTGAGCCACCATGTGGCTTTTAGAATTGAACTCAGGACTTCTGGAAGAGCAGCCAGTGCTCTTAACTTCTGAGCCATGTCTTCAGCCCTAAAATAAACAAATTTTAAAAAGTGTTCGAGTGTTGTATTGCAGTCTTGAAATCGTGTGTCTTTTGACCATATTATTCATCTCTCTACACACAGTATTTGGAAATAAGAGTCATATGTTTGTTTGTTTGTTCATTTATTTATTAGTTTTTCAAGATGGCTTCTCTTTGAAGGTCTAGCTGTTCTCACTTTGTAGTCCAGGTTGGCCTTGAACTCAAGAGATTCACCTGCCTCTGCCTCCTGAGTACTGAGATTAAAGGCGAGCACCACCACTGTCTGACTTTTTTTTCTCTCCAAGACAGGGTTTCTCTGTGCTTTGGTGCCTGACCTGGAACTCACTCTGTATTCCAGGCTGGCCTCGAACTCACAGAGATCTACCTGCCTCTACCTCCCCAGTGCTGGGGTTAAAGGCGTGAGCCACCAGTGCCTGGTGATTTTTTTTTTCTTATTTACTTGGTGTATGTGAATAATTTGCTTGCATGCATGTTTGTGTGCCATGTGGGCCTGTTGGATCCCCTGTAACTGGAGTTACAGATGGTTGTGAATCGTTATGTGGGTGCTGAGTGTTGAGCCCATGTCCTTTTCAAGAGCAACAAGTGCATTTAACCACTGAGGCATCTTTCTGGCACTATGTACATTTTTAAGACAGAACAGTTTCTGATGTATCACTTAGTGGAAAGTCAACAGGGGAGTGAATCCACACATGTTAGGCCCTTTTCTGTCGCTGTGATGAGACACCATGAGTAAGACATTTCATAGAAGGGTTTATTTGGGCTCACATCTTGAACGACAAGCACAAAGCAGAGAGCAAATCAGTAAAGCTGCAGGTCTTTAAACTCTAAAGCACATCTGCAGTGATGCAGTTCTTCTGTAAGACCACACCTCCTCAACCTCTGCAACAGTGCTATCAGCTGGGGACCACGACTTCAAGTACCCATTCTCATTTCTCATTCCAGCTACCATAGTACAGTTAGGCTTTAGGTAGACGTGAATCTATGCAAAATAGTTACTGACTTATACATTTTCATGAAAGTAAAAGCCAGTGTTTATGTTTATTAATTACATGGATTCAAAAACCAGTTTTACCCTTTTTTTTTAAAAGATTTATTTATTTGGGGGCTGGAGAGATGGCTCAGAGGTTAAGAGCACTGGCTGCTCTTCCAGAGGTCCTGAGTTCAATTCCCAGCAACCACATGGTGGCTCACAACCATCTGTAATGAGATCTAGTGCCCTCTTCTGGCCTGAAAGTATACATGCAAGCAGAACACTGTATATGCAATAAATAAAGATTTATTAAAAAAAAAAAGATTTATTTATTTATTATGTACACAGTGTTCTGCAGGTCAGAAGAGGGCGCCAGATCTCATTACAGATGGCTGTGAGCCACCATGTGGTTGTTGGGAATTGAACTCAGGACCTCCGGAAGAGCGGTCAGTGCTCTTAACCTCTGAGCCATCTCTCCAGCCCCCACCAGTTTTACTTTTAAAGAGCAAAATAATTTTGTAAATTGGGAATGTGGTGTCCATGTTTCTTTATTGTTTAAGGAACAGTTTATTAGCCTGGCTGCTTTCTTTTCATACTTTTAGGATGAAAGCTTAAAGACCACTAAAGCAGCTGCACTACAGTTCCCAGCCATTAGAACAAACCCACATCCTTGTGGTGTTGGGGATACAGCCCAGTGCTTTGCATGCTAGCCAAGTCTACCACTGAGCCGCCCACACATACTCGGCATTGAAGATCTTTAAATAGGAAGTGTTTAGATTTCTCCTCGCGTTGTTGGCAGATTATCCTGAAACAGACCTGTCCCCCTCTGACAACTCTCATATCTTCTCTGCTGTAAAGACCTCTGCTGTAATGTAAATGTTCCACTTGTCACTAAGATTTAGAGTCAGAGGTACCCTTTGGAATTATGATGGGTGTGCAGTTTCTGTTTTCAAGATTCTGATTAGATGTAATCTCTCTGTGTCTGAAGGGTGCCATTCTCACCGGCCCTCCAGGTACTGGTAAGACGCTGCTAGCTAAGGCCACAGCTGGAGAAGCCAATGTTCCCTTCATCACTGTCAGCGGATCTGAATTTCTGGAGATGTTTGTGGGTGTTGGTCCAGCCAGGGTAAGTCTTGTTCTGTTCTGGTGATGGAACTTGTTTACTACAACCCATTCCCCTGGGTGTGGACTGGTGAGGATGACCCTGTCCCTGGAGTCCCCAGAGTGACCTCTCACTGGTCACTTCCAAGGCTATACTAGCAGTGCCTGTGTGATCCCCACCTCCCCCAGTACTGTAGTTCATTCTTAAGATAATTTATATATTTCAATAAGTGGCTTTACTTTGTGGATAATTTCTTCTGGCAGGACTTTATTGAGGCATATTTAACAATTGATATGAGTGTCCAGTTAAATGCCTTTTAGATCTGTGCAGTGTTAATAATACATTTTACTCACTTTAAGAAGAAACCCAGGTCCTTTAGCAATCTCTCCATCCCCTTAGCCCTAGGCAGACTCTAACATCTCTAGATTTCCTGTTTCAGACATTTCAAATAAATGGAATTGTATAATGCATGATCTCTTTTGTTTTGGGCTTTTTGTTTTATATTTTTAAAAAATAAGCTGGGCGTGGTGGTGCATACCTTTAATCTCAGTACTCAGGAGGCATAGGCAGTCAGATCTCTGAGTTGAAGGCCAGCCTGGTCTATAAAGCAAGTTTCAGGACTGCCAAGGTTGTTACACAGAGAAGCCCTGTACTGAAAAACGTTATTGTTATGTGTGTGAATGTTTTTCCCGTATGTGTGTGTGCCACCATGCTGCTCTGAGGTTAGTCTTGTAAACTAGTAATATTGACTTGACAAGTAACTCAATCTTTCTGTCAAGGTCCGAGATTTATTTGCCCTTGCTCGGAAGAATGCCCCTTGCATTCTCTTCATTGATGAGATCGATGCTGTGGGAAGGAAGAGAGGTCGAGGCAACTTCGGAGGGCAGAGTGAGCAGGAGAACACGCTCAACCAGCTGCTTGTGGAGATGGACGGTGAGTGTCACGGACATTCTCTAAAGGCTCAGCAGAGGAACAGAGTTCTAGTCCAGCACCCACGGGGTGACTCACAATCCAGTTTCAGGGGACCCAGGGCCCTCTCCTGGTCTCAACAGGCACGCACCTGATGCACATAGATGCACCCAGTGTTGTTTTATACCAGTATCTTAACTAGCATCCTGCTTAGCATTGGTGATAAGATTATATTGACTAAGAAAATGGGTAAAATGATGAACAAAAGAGCTAATGTCTGTCTCATTCTCAAAGTTGAATATGGTTCTGAAACATTGCGAAAACCCAGGTGCAATGAAATGTGAATTTTGCAAACGTTGAATACAGGTGATTTTTGAACTTTGTGGGTTTGCATTTAAGTTGAAATTATCCTAGTTCTCTGCGTGTTTACACCTGTAATAGTAGTCACAATCTTTTATGTCCATCCAGTTCTGTGCTGTACATTTTTAGCAATTACATTAAGGTTCTGCTTGCTAATGTTTTTTACACCACTGGTTTCAAATAAAGTATCAATTTTATAAAAAAAAAAAGAAAGAAAGAAACTATCCTAAGTCCAAAATACCCTGAGTCCCCCTGACCCGCAGAACTTCCTGCTGAGCAGCACAACACACTGCAGAGTATGTTTCTTAAGGGTGGTGTGGCTGACTGGGAGTTGCAGCTCGCTGCTGTCACCCAGCATAGCTGGAGAGGATCAAGCCAAACAGTGAAAGAGGTCCTGTGAAAGAGGCAGATTCAAAATTTGAAGTGCAGTTTTAACTAATTGTGTATCACTTTCACCCCATCGTTGAGTTAAATCCATGTATACTCCTTAACCTAGAAAGTTGCAGTCATTCCATACGGCCAGCTTTTTTGTCAGTTAAGAGGCAGTTTCTGGGGCTGCTGCATCCTTCCTGCTGGGAGGTGTGTGGACAGAAAGGGAAGGCACAGTGCCAAGCGTCACGCTGGCTTAGATGAGGAAGCCAGGCGCGGTATCAGAATGTGGAGGTGGAGACCTTGCTCCATTCTGTGGCATTCGGTTCACCCTTCAGACTCAAAGTTCAAACCGAGTGCCTCTTTGGGGTACCAGCCCATGAAATCTTTTGGTGCCTGTGTCCTGAGGTCAGAGGATGGCTAGAAACATTTGAGAACAGCTGAGAAAACTCAGGCATTCAGGGACAAAGGGATGGCTTAATGATTAAGACCATGGGTTCCTTTATACCAAAGACCCCAGTTTCATTTCCAGCAACCCAAGCAGTTCAGCGTAGAACTGTCACAAACACCTGTAACTTTAGCATCTGACCTGAGGTACCACAACTTACATGTGTATACACTCATATAGTTAAAAATAATAACAATAGCTTGTTGGTAGTAACACATGTCTTTAATTCCAGCACTCAGGAGACAGAGGCGGGTGGATCTCTGTGAGTTTGAGGCCAGCACGATCTACAGAGCGAGTTCCAGGGCAGCCAGGACAACACAAAGAAAGAAACCCTGCCTTGGAAAAAAGTCTAGAAAAGAAAGAAAACTGTTGAGCGTAGCAGTATAGCACTTGAGAGGCAGAGCTTAGAGACGCATCACAAGGTTGGTCCACATAGTAAGTTTAGGACAGTGTAGAATACAGAGTGAGACTCTAGCCTAAAAAGGAAAAAAATTAAAAAAATTTGATTCTTGAAACTGTGCCGTGTAAAGGAAAGGGCTAGAGAGAGAATGACTAGGGTGCTGGAGTGGCTGTGGAGGAGTCATAACAGCAGGATAACCGCGGGGTGTGTGTGTGTGTGTGTGTGTGTGTGTGTGTGTGTGTGTGTGTGTGTGTGTGTGTGACAGAAAGCCTAAAGCCAGTATGTGTTCAGTCCCTGAGGCTGGCTGTCTCAGCTGGTCTTCAGTACATGCCAGAATCCTGAAGAAGTCGGATACCAGTGAAGGATGGACATGCCAGTGAGAGGGAGGGCAAGCAGGCAGAGAGAAAGCTTCCTTCTTCCGTGCCCTTTATATAGATATATTCTATCAATCTGTGTATTGCTATAAGGGTGTGGCCTACCTGCAAGGTTCCCTTCTGGCATCTTTCTTTGACAGCTGCATGGAATCTCCTTGACTCTGCCTACTCTCTGTATATCTCTGTTCAGATTTCCCTCCTGCCTTTACTAAGCCATTGGCTGAAACAGCTTTATTTATTAGCTAATAAAAGCAACACATAGCCGGGCGGTGGTGGCACACACCTTTAATCCCAGCACTCAGGAAGCAGAGGCAGGCGGATCTCTGAGTTCGAGACCAGCCTGGTCTACAACAGCTAGTTCTGGGACAGGCACCAAAGCTCCAAAGCTACAGAGAAATCCGGTCTCGAAAAACCAAAAAAAAAAAAAAAAAAAAAAAAAAAAGCAAAAAGCAGCACATATACAGGACTTCCCACATTAATTAAAAGTGGATCTTCCCACCTTAAAAGATCAGAATTTAATTGAGTGTTCACACTTCAAATGATTTAATTAAGGGGGAAAAACTCTCACAGGTGTACCCAGCCTTTAGGCTTTATTCTAGATATAGTCAAGTTGACAACCAAGAATAGCCATCACAACAGCTGATAATAATTGTTTATTTCAGAGTTGCTACCAGAGGGCATGTTCAGTGTTCCAGCACAGGTCCTAAGTCTCTGAGTGATTGATGGATGCCCAGTTATCCTGTTCTCATGCTGCAGAGTCATATTGCCCTCATTTATGCATACAAGTGTCTTTTAGCTAAAATAAGTATTTTTAAAAATATGAGTAAATAGTAGCAAAAACTTTAATATGCAATTATTATAACTAAGAACAAGGTGACTAATGAGAAAAATGATTCAAGTTTTGGATTTAAAACTGCTAGATAAGGATCTGGAGAGATGGCTCAGCAATTCAGAGCACTGACTGCTCTTCCAGATGGTCTCTGTTTGATTCCCAGCACTCACCTGACAGTTCACAATAATCTTTTAATTAGTCCCAAAGGACTGTAAATCTCACGCCCTCTTCTGGTCTCCACAGGCACTACACACACATGTGCACAGACATACATACAGGTGAAACACTCACACATATGAAATTTTTTAAAGTTATTGGTAAAAATAGAAAACAACGTCTGATACAGATATGGATTTATGATGTCCATCTACTGCTAGCTAGTCTTGCTTTCTGTCCTGTGTTGTTTAATTCTGACTCCGCATGTTAATTACTACCTTTTTAGGCTTCAACACAACCACCAATGTGGTCATCTTGGCAGGCACAAATCGGCCAGACATCCTGGATCCAGCTCTTTTGAGGCCAGGCCGCTTTGACAGGCAGATCTTTATTGGTGAGATGGTATTCACTGGGTTCAGTCCACGTTTGTGGTTGAGATGTGCTTCACTGTGACCGTTTTTCCCTTAAAAATAATTTCTAAAGGACCCCCAGACATAAAAGGACGAGCCTCAATCTTCAAAGTTCACCTTCGGCCATTGAAACTAGACAGTGCCTTGGAAAAGGAGAAATTGGCTAGAAAACTGGCATCCTTAACCCCAGGGTTTTCAGGTAAGTGGAAATTACTGCTGTTTTTAAAGCATTTTTTAATCATTGGCAAGTACCAGGTCACTACAGTTCCTCTCACTTGGGGCCTTCGTCAGATGTTTTTACCTTTTAATTATGGGAAACTTCAGATGTGTGCATAATTAGAGGATCAGAAAATTGACCCTTGAGCACTTCGCCAGCTTTGAGAATGCGCAGGTGGCTGTTAACATCCAGGCGTGGACTCCACCCTCTATCAGCATTGGATTATGAGCAGTTCCTAGCATATCCCTTCATCCATGAATCTTTGAGAATTTGTTCCCAAATGTCTTTTAACAGTTACTGATAGAGATAGCATGCTGCAGCACTCACCAGTACTAAGTGCAAGTTCGGTGGGTTTTAGAATATTGACATAGTAGCCCAGCGATCACTATAATTTAACTTTGAAACATTGTATCACCTTGAGAAGACTACATCAGCATCTCTTTCCACCTCCAGACTTGGACAACAGTAATCTACTTTCAGTCCTTATAGGTTTTCCCATGTGGATATATTATATAATTGGATTATTCAGTATGTTACCTGTCTATGTTCACTTAGAATGCTGTTGAAGATTGGTCTGTGTGGTAACATGGAGCAACTTCATTTGTTTTTCTGGTTATTCATTATCTGGTGTATGGTTATGCCTAGTCTCACTTAACCTGTTCTTCATTTGATGGCATTTGAGTGGTTTCTACTTTGTGATTGTTACGAATAACACTCCTAATATTCACATACAGATTTTTGTGTGGGTCTATTCATTTTCTTAGAATTGCTTGAGCCTATGATGTGAATGTATTTGGATCTCTGAGGAATTACCTGGCTAGTTTCTAAAGCGACTGTATCATTTTAACTTTTCACCATAGACTTTGAATATGTATGCCAGTTTCTCCGTATCCTTGCCAGTAACTGCTATTTGCTCTGACTGTCTCTCTTCTGTCTCCTCCCACCTCTGGTTTTGAGACAAGATCTTGCTACAAAGCCTCAGCTAGTCTGCAGGTTGCTAGTTAATAGCTCAGGTTGACCTGAATTTGTGGTGATCCTCTTGCCTCTGGCCTCTCAGGGTTGGGATTACAAATGTGAGCCACCGCAGTTCCTTTATCTGTCTTTATTGTAGTAATCCTAGGGGCATAAATTGGCATCTCTTTGAGGTTTTGATTTGTTATCCAATAAATTATTGTATGAAGTATTGTTTCCATAGTTTGTTTTGCTGTTGATTTGTAGTTTTATTCTACTATGATTTGATAGGATATGAGGAATGGTTTTGATTCTTCCTGAATTTGTTGGATCAAATACTCTGTAGATGTCTATTAAGTCTATTTGGTTTGTGGTATAGTTTAACTCTGAAGTTTGTTTTTAGTTTGGATGATTTATCTAAAGATGGAAATAGGGTATTGAGTTCACCCACTACTACTGAACCAGGAGTCTGCCTGACCTTATACCTACTAGTGCTTCTTTTAATTTATATCTTCTGGATGAACTGTTTCTTTATTAATACGTAGTTACTGTCTATCTCTTTTGACTGATTTTGATTTGAGGTTATGCTTAGTGTTGACTGTCAATTTCCAGGATCTGGACTCACTAGGAGACAAACCTCTAGGCACATCCTTGAGGGATTACTAAAAACAGGTAGCCTGTGAGGAGATTATCTTGATCAGGGCGTTTGAGTTGGGAAGACCCACCCTAAGGGAATAGGGCTGGACTGAATAAAACAAGGGTGCTAGCTGCAGGTTGCACTCGTCCATTTCTGCTTTCTGACTCTAGACACAATGTAGCCAGTGTTTAAGGCCGGCTGCCTTGACTTTCCCACCACAGTGGACTGTGCCCTGAAACAGCCCAGATAAATGCTCTTTTTTTGTTCTTTTGAGACGGTTTCTCTGTGTAACCCTGGCTGTTCTGGAACTCACTCTAGACCAGGCTTGCCCCAGGCTCACAGAGCTCCTCCTGCCTCTGCCTCCTGAGTGCTGGGGTGTGTCATTTTGGTCAATTTTAAAATACACCATTATTTGCAGTCACTTATTCATTCATTCCATGCTTCTTTGGCTTAATCCCCCACGTTACTCGAATGTGTTGGCTTTGCTGGGTGAGTTAGCTTTTTCGTTTAAAGCTTTTAATTTCTTTGTATTGTATTTTGACATGTTGGTTCTGTGATGTTGTGGGGAGATCCTTTGGACATGTGCTTTTGGAGCTCTAAAAATTTTTACATTTGGATATCCATTTCTTTCTTGAGATCTGGAGGTTTTTCTTTGAATTTATTCACAAAGCCTTTAGTGTTTATCTCAGTTTTTTCTATTCTGTAGATTCTTAAATGTGTTCTCTTGATCCTAGTCTGTTGGTGATACTCTCCACTTTTTTATTTGGCTCAATAAGTTTTTCTTTTTTAGAATTTATTTAATTATTTCAAAACTTAGTTTCCTTGCTGAGTTTTCTTCCATGTTGTTGCTGACTTCTCAGCCATTTTCCTGACTTTACCTCTGTGTTGCTGGCTTTCCGCTCCAGAACCTAGATTGAATTCATTTGATCATTTTTATTATTAAGCTTTTAAGTTATCATCTGGCATTTTATGTCTTTCAGTATCTTTGATTTGAATATTTGAAGAGGCATGCAAAATTCCATTAAAGTATGAATGGTGCATAAAAATAATAAAAGTCTTTTTTTTTTTTTTTTTTGGTTTTTTGAGACAGGGTTTCTTTGTAGCTTTGGAGCCTGTCCTGGAACTCCCTTGGTAGACCAGGCTGGCCTCGAACTCACAGAGATCCGCCTGTCTCTGCCTCCCAAGTGCTGGGATTACAGGCGTGCGCCACCACCGCCCGGCCAATAAAAGTCTTTCTTAACCATGAAGTAGCACTCGAGAGGCAGAGGCAGGCAGATCTCTGTGAGTTTGAGGCCAACCTGGTCTACAAGAGCTAGTTCCAGGACAGGCACCGAAGCTACAGAGTATAGTAATAAGAGCGGCAGGGCTGCGTCCTCAGCACCCCGGCCGCCTGGCTAGCTTATGCCCGAAATAACAACACACAAACTGTATTCATTTAAACATTGCTTGGCCCATTTCTATCTAGCCTCTTCTAGGCTAACTCTCGCACCTGGACTAGCCCATTTCTTATAATGTTTGTAGCACTCCAAGGTGCGCTTACTGGGAAGATTCTAGCCTACGTACATCCTGGGTCGGAGCTTCATTGCGTGCGTCTGCCCAGGAGAGCGGAGCATGGCGTCTCTGTCTGAGGCGTCTTATCTCACTTCCTCTTCCTCCCAGCATTCTGTTCTGTTTACTCCTCCCACCTATGTTTTAACCTATGAGGGCCAGCCAAGCAGTTTCTTTATTTTTTTAACCAATGACCTTCCTCCATCAACAGAGAAACCTTGTTTCAAAAAAAAAAAAATATATATATATATAAGCATACTTTGAAGCTGGAGATACATCTTAGTCACCCTGTGGTGGCACCCTCCTCTAATCCCAGCACCAGAGTGTGTGTGTGTGCGTGTGTGTGTGTGTGATGTAGATGGGGTGGAGGCAGGAAGATTGGGAGTTCAAGGTTATCTTGGGCTACGTAGAGACAAATAGTAGTTGTTCTTTGTTATTGTGTGTATGTTTGGGGGCCCACATGTGGCAGTCAGAGGACAACTCTGAAGTCACTTCTCTCCTTCTACCTTACATATGTTCTGGGGCTTGAACTCGGGTCATCAGGATTGCAGTGTAAGCATTTTACTAACTGAGCCATCCTGATTGGCACCTGATAGTGAACAATTCTGTTTCAAGAAAAAGAAAAGTTGCAGTTTGTTTCTGAGTCTTTAGGAATTGGAGAGTATTGGCTATGTGCCCTGGAGAGGGGCAGCAGCCTGAACTGTGGACTCTTGAGTGGCTCCCTGGGCGTTGGGCAGTTCTGAGGGAGTGCTGATGTGGATGAAAGTTTTCACTTTGGTGGCTTCCCTTGTCTGTGTATGTGGAACCTCCGCTGGCTCTGCTTAGCTTTGCAGTCTGTAGGCTGTGCTTCCATGTTTGTGCTGACTTCTAGGTTCTGCCCTGCTGCTTGAATTACACCCACTGGGGTGTTAAGGGTCTGGCTGGAGGGTGAGGGGTTCTCAAGGGTGTTGAGGGTGGAGAGGGAATCTATGAGGCACAAGGCCTGTATTCAGATTTTCAGTCTCCTGTGTGCTCATCATCTTGCTGGAATGATACAGCTGTGATGTCAGGTATTCATTGGAGGGTCAGTGTGCAGAAAGCAATGGTTCCAGGGGTTGATCTTATCCTCAGGAAGTGATGTCTTCTCCAAGAAGGGTAGGACTGCTTTTTCCTATTCACTCCTGCCCTTTTTTGTTTGTTTTTTATTTTGGTCCACATCTGGCCCTTCTGTTTTCCACAACTTCCTCCCAGAGTCCTCTCACCCTAGGACTGTGGCAGGTTAATTCAAGTGATTATTCTATGTTCTTAGACCTCTGGGGCAGCTCAGTTTTAAACACTAGATTCCTTCCGTGATAGTGCCTGACTACTTACTCCAAGTAAGTAGTAGTCCCCAAAACCTGCCACCAGAACAGATGGTTGCGAAGCCTGTGCTTGTTCTGTGGGTGGCACTGCCCGTCTCTTGACAACAGTGCTGCCTTCTGATAGACTTCTGCTTTTGCCCACCTGAGAGCTGCCCAGCCTGAGCATGCTCTGCTGGGTCTGACCTCTCCCACGTCACCTTCCGTGTTCTGTGCTTTTCAGCCATCCTGTCAATACCATTGTGAATTTCTGAAGCTTTCTTTGTCCTTTGAGTAAATTCCATTTTTTCTTACCCTGATCCTTCTCCTTCAGTGGGCCACACAGAGGCAGTTTCTTGTGGGTCATGTTACCCAGAAGTACTGTACTGTTTAAAACTTGTTTACTGCCGGGCGGTGGTGGCGCACGCCTTTAATCCCAGCACTCGGGAGGCAGAGGCAGGCGGATCTCTGAGTTTGAGGCCAGCCTGGTCTACAAGAGCTAGTTCCAGGACAAGAACCAAAAAGCTACGGAGAAACCCTGTCTCGAAAATCCAAAAAATAAAAAAAAAATAAAACTTATTTACTTAGCTCACTTGTGTTAACATACACGTAACCTGAGAAATCCACGTTAAGGCCATTATGTGCCAAACATTTGACAAGCTTCACATTGGCTGGGCGGTGGTAGCGCATGCCTTTAATCCCAGCACTCGGGAGGCAGAGGCAGACGGATCTCTGTGAGTTCGAGGCCAGCCTGGTCTACAAGAGCTAGTTCCAGGACAGGCACCAAAGCTACAGAGAAACCCTGTCTCGAAAAACCCAAAAAAAAAAAAAAAAAAAAAAAAAAACAAGCTTCACATTACTTAAATTTAGTTTGTTAGCCAAATGTACTAGATTATTTTAATATATGTTTATTATTATAAGTTATGTAAGCATGTCGTCTAACATGCCCATAAGTCATTTTCCAGCAAAGATGGCAAAACTAAGAAGATTAATGTGCATTTAAAAATAATGTCATTGGAGTCCCACAGCCAAACATTACGTGGAGCTCAGGGAATCCTGCAAAAGAAGGGGAGAATGGATCGTAAGAGCCAGATGGGTCAAGGACATCACAAGAAAACCCACAGAATCAGCCAACCTGGACTCATAGGGGCCCACGGAGACTGAATCAACAGCCAGGAAGCCTGCATGGGTCTAGCCCTCTGCACATATGTGACAGTTGTAGAGCTTGGGCTTCTTGTGGGACTCCCAACAGTGGGAGAGGAGCTGTCTCTGAATCTTCTGTCTGTGTTTGAGACCCTTTTCCTCATACTGGGTGCCTTGTCCAGCCTTAATATGAGGAGGTGCATAGTCTAACTACAACTTGATATGCCATGTTTGGTTGATATCCATGGGAGGCCTGCCCTTTTCTGAAAGAAATGGAGGGAGAGTAGGTGGGAGGGGGTCTTTGGTCAGGTTGTAATATATGAAAGAAGAATACATTTTTTAAAAATTTTAGAAAATACTGTCATTGGGCTCAGTAGTTATGAGCACTAGCTGCCCTTCCAGAGGACCCAGGTTCAACACCCACACAGCTAACAACAATCTATAGCTCTAATTCCAGGTGATCCAGCATCTTCTTTTGGTCTCTGTTGGCTCTGCACACACATGGTTCACAAGCATACATGTAGGCAGCATGCTCATACACATAAGTAAAAGATTTTTTTTTTTGGTTTTTCGAGACAGGGTTTCTCTGTGGCTTTGGAGCCTGTCCTGGAACTAGCTCTGTAGACCAGGCGGGCCTCAAACTCACAGAGATCCGCCTTCCTCTGCCTCCCGAGTGCTGGGATTAAAGGCATGCGCCACCATCGCCAGGCTTAAAGATTTTAAAAAGCTATCATAGTTTGCTATTACCTGAAACTTATTATTTATTAAGGTGAATTGTCTGCAGTTACCTATTTGCTACTAATTCTCTCATCTTAGCTCACAGGGCCAAGGGTATATATAGGCTTGTACTTAATACTAGAATAGCTTAGGATCTTGTAAACACTTGAATTATGTTTCAGTTAGACCCCTTCTCAGTCTCCTGATGGATGGGTAAGATCTGTGTGGGTTCAGTCCTCCCTAGTGTGTGCCTGTCAGTTTGAGAATGGTTTTGTGTGTTTGTAGGAGCTGATGTTGCCAATGTCTGCAATGAGGCTGCTTTGATTGCTGCAAGACACCTTTCAGATGCCATTAACGAGAAGCACTTCGAACAAGCGATTGAACGAGTGATTGGTGGTAAGGCAGCTGAATATAACTGAGGTTTAAAGGCTGATGGTAGTCAACATGTTAGGTGGTATGTGGCAGCCATCCCAACACTTGGGAGGTGAGGGAGGAGGTTTTCAATTTTGAGCCCACTTTAGGGTAAATGATGAGACCTTGTCTCTTTTTTAAAAGCTCATAAAAGAAAAGTTCAGCCCTTGATTACTGTTTTGGCAAGATTGCAAGATCTACAAAGAAAGTATATCCACACAGCTGTGGGGCTTGCCATGCAATCTCCGGGCTTACCTTGTGCTTTCTTGTCTCTGAACCCTTCCCTCTCTGAGGTAGAAAAGAGCTTACCTATTGATAGTGCTGCCCCTGTGAACTACGACCTTGTCTTTGTAATAATGCGGCATACTGAGAAAGGGAAGGTATCCTGTGAACTGTGGGGAGATGGTTTGTATTTTCAGATAAGCAAGAAGGTTAGGGTTAAAGCGTAATAGTGGAGTACCTGCTTAGCATACACAAGGCTCCAGGTTCCATCTCCAGCACTACAAAAAGAAAAAGAAATGCTTGTGGAACCATGGGTGTATTAGTAACTTTTGACCCTAACAGCTTTGTGGAATATATTTATCTCAGATGAATTGCATTGAGCAAAACAGAACCCTCGAAGATGGTGTGATGGTTTGCCTCCAGAATCTGCACCATCAGGGTTTACAGTCATAAATCATGATACAAAGTGAGGCTGGGAGCCAACCTCTCTGCAGCTGGGAAAAAACTGAAATGGCAGATCTTTGTGCCCTCCAGTTGGTATTGAATTCTGTCTCTCTGTCTGTTTTTTGAGACAGGGTTTCTCTGTCTAGCTTTGACTGCCCTGGAACTCACCAGACTGGCCTTGAACTCAACCTCCCTCTGCCTCCTGAGCTCCTGGATTAAAGGCTCGCAACACTGCCTGGAGGCATTAAATTCTTAACGTAGAGTCTTTTGGACTGTGTGTCAGGGAGTGACCTTCCTAGAGTGTTTCTATCTGGCCTGTGCGGCTTATTCCCCAAAATAAGTACGTGGCTTAAAACAGTGGGTAGTTAGGATAAAAGCGAGCCTGGGGCAGAGATGAGAAATATACATTTTTATTGTAGTTGTATATATTTCAGACTTGACCCTTTATTCTGATTTTGGTTAGAAAGTTTAGGCGGGTTAGTTGTTAAATTATGTCTTAAGTAATGAGGTTGTAGCGTTACATCGCTATTTTTTAATGTCATTGTCACTAAAATAGTGATTTGGGGTTTTTGTTATTATTAGGCTTGGAGAAAAAAACCCAAGTTCTGCAGCCCGAGGAGAAGAAGACAGTAGCTTACCACGAAGCAGGCCATGCAGTCGCCGGCTGGTATCTGGAGCATGCAGACCCACTCTTAAAGGTGCCACAGAGTGTGTTGCAGCAGGCAGGCCAGCTTAGAGTGTGAGCAGTGACTGAAAAGGAGTTATATTCACTGGAGAGATAGCAGATACAATGTACCTTTGGAGGGATGTAGCAGAAACTAATGGTAGCTGAAGGAAATGCTTATATACATCCTCCTGCAGATAGAGCACAATTTTTGACAAAACCTTCTCTGTCACCCTAGAGATTGAACCTAGGACCTCATATATGCTGGATAAATCCTCTACCATTGAGCTATACACCCCCAGCTCTTTTTTTATTTTATTTTATATTTATTTTGTATTTTTCAGTATGTGTGTTGTATATGTATGTATGTGTTCAAGTGTGGGGACTCAAATATCTGCTTACACTTATTGTGCTTGAGTGTGGAAGCCAGAGGTCAGTGTTAAGTGTCTTTCTTATAGCTTTCCATGTTATTATTCACCATTATCATTATGAAGGTGGCATCTCACTGATTTGCGGTATGTTGATTCAGCAAGACTAGCTGGCAGTCCCAGGAATCCTCCTGTCTCTGCCTTGTAAGTGCTAGGATTGCAGGCACCTGGCATCATAGTCAGGTTCTTCGGAAGGATCTGAACACAGGTCCTAATGCTTGCATAGCAAGCGCTTTCCTGACTGAACCTTCTCCCTACTCCCTCTGCTTTTTATTTTGGGGAGAGTCTCACTGTTTCCCAGGCTGTCCTTGAGCTCACTCTGTAGTCAAGGTAAGCCTTGACTTTTCACTCTTCAGAAGACCAGAGCCAGAAAGTGTCCAAAACAGAGCAGGGCTGGGAGAGAGCAGCCTTGGTGGTGGTGAGGAAAGCACCACCCCCTGGCCTGAAGCGTTCTGTAACTGTAACCCAGTGGGTAAAGGTGCTTGCCACCAAATCTGACGATTTGAGTTCAATCCCAGGACCCACCTGGTGGATAAACATTCTGACATGCACACAGCCACACACATACACATAATCAATCAATCAATCAATCAATCAATTAAAAGGTTGATATTAAGACTTCATTGATATTTAAAACTTAGTCTTTGAGATCCGGGCATGGTATCACATGCTTGTAATGTCAGCACTTGAGAGGCAGAGGCAAGAGGATTTTAAATTTGGGGTCAGTCTGGGCTACATAAAGAAACTAGCACTACTGGTGGTGTAAATCAGTGACAGAGCATTTGACTGGCGTGCATAATAGTGAGCCCTGCCTGGGCAACCTAATAAGACCCCCAACTCAAAAGTAAACAAAAACAAACCCCACAAAAACCCAGCACCCTTGTCTTTGAGAAATGCCATTAAGAAAATATGAAAGGGTTAGGTAGGCACATTGTGCTACACTCAGGAAGTAGAGGCTGGAAGACCAGGATTCCAGTCCATCCTGGGCTGTATAGTAACACTCTGTCTCAAAATGTAGTCCAGGCTGGCCTCGAACTCCAGATCCACCTGCCTCTGCCTCCTTCAGCAAATCCTACCGGTCTGCGCCACCAGAACCGGCAAAATGTAGTCATTTTAAAAGGAAGTGGGGGAGAAAAGGCCACATTCTGAAAATGTTTGCCATAAATGTGACTGACAGAAGGTTTATATCTGAAAAAGTAAATCTTAAACTCAACGTAGTAAAACAGTAGATATATACACTTCATAAAATAAGGCATATGAATAGGCACTAAACTAGGGAATTGCAAAGGCAGACATAGATACCAGAGCCACTTAGGAGTGGTTAGAATTTAGCAGGGTGTCGATGGCAAGGATGTGTGCACTACTTACAGGAGGTAAATGTTATTCTGACTTGATCCTCACCTAAAATGGGTGAAAATGGATTCTACACAAGGATTTTTCTGCTGTATTTATAGTGTAGTCAGCTAGAAACAACGCCGCTGTCCATCAAAAATAACCTGGAAGCCAGGCATGGTGGGCTCATGCTTGTAATCCCAGCACTTCAGAGGGTAAAGCAGTAGGATTAACACGCTGTGAGCTCAAGGCCAGAGCTTAGGCAAGTGTGAGACCTTGCCTCAAAAAAACAACAAAAAACAGATACCTGCTGTATTTACAGCAGTAACATGCTGTAAAGCAGTAGAAATTAATAAGCAGGCTGTTAGTACACACAGCAGTATGGATGAATCTCAAAAACAGGGAGTAAAACCAGACACACAGTGCAGTCTTGTGGTGGCGCTTACGCACAATTCTAGAAAGGGTAAACTTGCCTGTTGTAGGCTGGCATGTGGTTGCTTAGGACTGTGCATGGCAACTTGGGGGCATGGTGGCAGCATTTATGTATTAGTTATGGTTGGAAGTTGCTTCTAAAACTCATGTTTTAGGGTGTTGGGGAAATGGCTCAACAGTTAAGAGCACTGGCTGTTCTTCCAAAGGACCTGGGTTCAATTCCCAGCACCCACATGGCAGTTCATAATTGTAACTCCACCCCAGGGTGTCCAGCATACATGGTATACAGACACACATAAACAGAGCAACCATAAGATAAAAATAAATATAAAACTTAAAAAAAAATCACTGTAGGTCTGGAGGGATGACTTGTAGGGATAAGTCCTGCCCCTTAGGGGGCGTGTTTGCCTCGGGCTAATGTCTGCCTATAAATTTGGCGAGCGTACTCCGAGCTTCTTCTTCTACTCTCCTGGTCTCCGCGGGAACGGTGGTTCTGTAAGTCTATTTCTACATTAAAACTATATATATTTTTACAAACTGTCTGCATTCGTTTACGCCGCTACAATGACTCAGCCATTAAAGGCTAGGTTCACAACCAAAAATATAAGAGTTTGGTTCCCACCACCCACAGCTGTCCCTCCAGGTACCAAATAAAAAATAAAGAAAAAGAAAAAAACCCACTATATATGTTTAAAGTGGGTAGACTTTATATAGAGAAATCGTTTTTAATACAGTTTTCTAAAGATAAAGGAAATTGCCTAGGTTCATAAAAAGGACCTGGTAGGGAAATGAAAGGTCTTGTGCATCTTGGCCCACCGTCCCCTTCGTCCGTCCTCTGAGGCACAGGTAACTGCCAGAATTGAGGAGACCTCAGCCAGCAGTCATCAGAACTTCTTTACTAAACAACTGGTTTTAGTTTGCCTTTACAGAGGGCAGAAATGCTTTCTGGAACTCTGAGGTGAGAGAGTTTCCCTCCTGGCCCTTGCTAGATCAGGACTGTATTGGGAGTGGGAGCCTCACCGCTGTGCTCTCTACTCACCAGGTGTCCATCATTCCGCGTGGTAAGGGGCTGGGCTATGCTCAGTACTTGCCGAAGGAGCAGTATCTGTACACAAAGGAGCAGCTGCTGGACAGGATGTGCATGACTCTGGGTGGCCGCGTCTCCGAAGAGATCTTCTTTGGAAGAATTACAACCGGAGCCCAGGATGACTTGAGGAAGGTTACCCAGAGTGCCTATGCCCAGGTGAGTCTGTACCTGGGCTTTGCCCCCCTTTCTATTAGCCTGGGAAGTCAGGACTGAGGTGACACAGATGGTTCCTTAGTGTAGGTTCTTAAAGCAAGGATTCTTTCTTTTTAAATTTTTTTATTGATTTTATTGAGCTATACAGTTTTCTCTGCTTGCAAGGATTCTTTCTTAAATTCACTGCAGAGATGGCTCAGAAGACTGTGTACTGTTCTTGCAGAGGATCTACATTCTCTTCCCACAACTCACGTTGGGCAGCTGCTACTGCCTGTAACTCCAGATCTGAAACTTCTGGCCTCTAAGAGCATCTGGACTCATGTACAGACACATACAAGGACATCCACATATAAATAGTTTAAAATACTATAAAAACAAAACCTAACAAAAAGTCCACTAACACAATAAAAACTTTCTGGAAGGTAGTGGTGCCCTTTAATCCCAGCACTCAAGAGGCAGAGGTAGATGGATCTCTTGAGTTTGAGGCCAGCCTGGTCTAAAGAGCTAGTTCCAGGACATCCAGGGCTACACAGAGAAATTCTATCAAAAACCAAACTTAAAAACAATAAAAACTTACAGGAAAAAAAAAGAGTATTGCAGTCTTCAGAGTTTTTCCTAAGAATCCTGTATGTAATGGTTATAGGTAGAGTTTAAAGTTTAGTGTTTTCAAAGCTTTTATTTTTCAGGGCAGGGTCTCTTGTTCAGGCTAGTCTCAAATTTGATGTAACCTTGAATTCTCCTCCCAAGTGTTGGGATTTCAATATGGGCCACAGTGCCCAGCTGTAAAGTTTGATTTTTAAAAACGATTTGTTATTTGATCTATATGAATGCTTTGGATGCATGTACGCATATGTACCGCATATGCCTAGTGCCCTTGGAGGCCAAAAGTGCACAGGATCTCTTGAACTGGAGTTTCAGATGGTTGTGACCTGCCATGTAGAACCAGACCTGGGTGCTCTAGAAGCCCTATACTTTAATTTTTAAGTTCCATGTCCCTGCAACAGTTTGACAGTGGAACTCGGAATCTCCCTACAGCCTGTCCCTTGCCCCTCCCCTAAGCAGCAGCCTCTCTTGACCTGCTCCCATTCCTGTGCTTTCTTCAGCTTTTATTGCTGGTTTTAGCAGCCCCAGCAGTAAGCTGTGTCCCCTGGGCAGACGTGAGCCGTCTCTGTGGGAACGTTCTCCATTGAAGGAGCTCTTTGCCTATCGTCCATGTCTTGTTTTGAAAGTGGTCCCCCCTCCCCGTGTGGTATCAGTGATTACTTATTATTTATTTTTTATTATTTATTACTTATTATTTGCTCTTGTTTCTTTCTAGTTTAAGCCCATTTATTTGTTTGTGTTTGTTTGTTTTGGGTTTTTTGAGACAGGGTTTGTCTGTATAGCCCTGGTTGTCCTGGAACTCATTCTATAGACTGACTTCAAGGTCTCAGAGACTTATCTGTCTCTGCCACCTGTGTACTAGGGTTAAAGGCCGTTGCCACCAGACCCAGTCTAGTTTAATCTTTAAAAAAAAATGTTTTTTCTGTAGTGTGTAGTTTTCTCTGTCTTCTAGCCCCCGGAGTCCTTCTGAGTCTGATTCACAGAGTCCATTCTGGGGCTGGAGAGATAGCTCAGTGGTTAAGAGCTCTTCCAAAGGTCCTGAGTTCAATTCCCAGCAACCACATGGTGGCTCACAACCATCTGTAATGAGGTCTGGTGCCCACTTCTGGCCTGCAGACATACACACAGACAGAATATTGTATGCATAATAAAAAAAAAAAAAAGAAACACAGAGTCCATTCTGCTTCCTCCTGTGTGCTTCATTTCTGGAACAGTGGGTCACAGTTTCCCCTGTGATGCAGACCTGTTTCCATCCTGCTTTTCCTCTCTGAAAACATTATTTTGCGTTGTTTGTCTTTGAGGTCTCAGGAGTTGGGAGGTCAGGCTGTGGAGGTGGGAAGCCTGTGCTTTCCATTCCTTGTCTCTGCCGCTTCCCGCTTGGATCAGAAACACCCCCTTCCCTTAAGATCCTTTCACTTCTGTTTCATGCCTATCTAGGGTGTTTTGCTTGCATGTGTCTGTGCACTGTGTACATGCGGAAGCCCTGGGAACTGGAGTGACAGAAGGTAGAGGGCCTTCACGTAGGCCTGGGAACCATCTGTCACTCACATGGCCCCTTGGCTCCTTTGACACAGTCTGTGAAAGATGCATGTGTCATCCTGTGTCACGTGTTCTCAGGTTTAGACTGTCTTTTCACAGGAGAACTTCTTGGCAGTTTGATCTTACCAAGTGCTTTTTTGTTTGTTTTGTTTTATTTTGTTTTGGTTTTTTGAGACAGAGTTTCTCTGTGTTGCCCTGGCTATCCTGGGACTTGCTTTGTAAACCAGGCTGTTCTTTCTGAATTCAGACATACCCCTGCCTCTGCCTCCCAAGTGCTGGAATTAAAGGCGTGCACCACCACCAGCAGCAATATCAATTGGTTCTTTCTTCTTCCTGTCCCTCCACAAGTGGAATAGCCTGAGGGCTTCAGAGCTGCTGTAGTGTGGGCACTGCTTGTCTACTTATTTTGTCCTGATTGTGCTCCCGTATAAGTTTAAATCATGCTGCTACCCTTGGCTGTCATCTACAGAGTGTCTTTGTCCCCTGGCCTCTGTAAGTGTTCAAAGGTAAAGGTTCTTTTATCTAACCTTTTAATTATTGATGTTTTTCAGATTGTCCAGTTCGGCATGAATGAGAAGGTGGGGCAGATCTCATTTGACCTCCCACGCCAGGGGGACATGGTATTAGAGAAGCCTTACAGTGAAGCCACGGCGAGGATGATAGACGATGAAGTGAGGATACTCATTAATGATGCCTATAAAAGAACTGTGGCTCTTCTCACCGAGAAGAAGGCTGATGTAGAGAAGGTGGGTGCCAGCATATGGATGACTCTCTGCATGAGTGCTTGGTTGTGTGTGTGCACGAGCAAGCATACAAACGTCAATCAGATGGCAATTCTGTAGAGCTGGTTCTCTCCTTCCACCTTTACGTGCATTCTAGGGGTTAGATTTAGGTCATCAGGTTTGCTCAGAAAGTATCTCTACTTGCTGAGCCTTCTTGCTAGCCTCATTGGTTTCTTGAGACAGGATTTTGCTGTGTAATCTTGACTGGCCTGGAACTCACTGGGTAG